>NC_090933.1:856986713-857611713 GCF_040938575.1 Ambystoma mexicanum | reverse complement strand
TTAATTGGACTGAAGACTGTCAGAGTGACTTTGTTGGCTTGAAGAAAAGTCTGTATAGGGCACCTGTGTTGTGTGCTCCTGATTACAGCAAACCCTTTATTGTTCAGACTGATGCCTGGGACACTGGATTGGTGCTATCTTGTCCCAGTTAGATGGCAAAGGGAGAGAACATTCCATTATCTTCATTACTAGACAACTCAAAGATAGAGAACTTAGGTGGGCTACTGTTGAAAAGGAATGGTTTAGTATCGTTTGGAGCCTTGGGCATTTTAGGCCTTATGTTACCGGGTCTTCCGTAAAGGTACACTATTGAGCATTGACCAGGGAAGAGTCATGATAATGCAGATGGTCTTTCCAGAAGGTTTGTTGACAGTCTGGATAAGGGTGTCAATCTCGTGCGAGATTAGACTATTTTAGACTCACTCCGGGGGGGGGGGGTAACTGTGATGCTGGAAAGTCATTGACGGGACAGGGACTCCCTGTCCTTGTCCTTTGCTCCCTTATCATATGTGTTATGTGTTACTTTCTGCCCAGGAGTCCAGTTGGAACCCCTGGCAGTGCAGCTCTTCCTCTTTTTGATTGTGTTGAACCAAGACCCTTTGGATACCTTTATGGCACCCAAAGGTTGGGGTATAACCCTGTACACCTAGCATATGTTTTGGGCAGCTGTGTGTTGTCCTCAGAGCAGGGTATGGACTGGTGGAAGCTTCATGCTGATGTGACAGATGCTCTGAGTATCCTCTATTTTGGGATACCCAGGACCGCCATAGGAATCAGTGGATTCTGATAGAAATCAAGATGGCCCCTGAGGCCGCTTAGTTTCTATTGCTTGTTACCTTGTTTTCCAAAATCCTGGAAATCCCTGTCTCTGTCCCTTCCCCTGACTGGCTGTTAGGTGGAAGAACCATATATTGTATTGTGGGGAAGTCCAGGCCAGACTGGCTGAAACATTCCCAGTAACTGTATGTTGTGGGTACACCCTTGGAGTGGGCCCTGTGTGAATGGAGTGTGTGACCAATATGCATTCCATGTTATCGGTGACTGGTTTCTGTGTGTGTGACACAATGAATGAGACAGCCCTGCCTGAAACTGACATGAATGCTGTGTAGTGTGCTGAAAGGCTGGGTGCTTGCCCCAATCAACATTCCTTGCTATGGGTGTCTGGGTGGAGTGGATGGCCTGAAGGCCTGTGAGCCTGATTTGCTGCCTGCCTACATGAATGCCCTTCTGTGTGATTGGCTGACTGAGCCTGGCTCAATCAGGGTGAATGAGGGACAGATGTGTATATATGGGGACCTCTCACTTACCAATTTGTTCAGAAGCTGAAGTCGAAACTTGAAGCTGAACCTTGTAGCCCAGCTGGAGGAGACGATTGATGCTGCATTTCTTTCAATGTAATCCAAAAGTTGTTGAGTCTGTCGAAGACTGATCCAAGAGAGGACCTGGCTAAGAGACCTCTCCCTGAGCTATGAGGAAGCATTGTGCACAAACAGCTACTCTTCATCAAAACACCCTGGAAGCCAGTTCTTTAATTCTGATGTCTGGGGAAGGGGTCCCCCCAAGAATCCTGAAGAGAACACCCGGACATCGAGGATCATCGAAGTCTATTGGCGTCGACTGGGGCCGGAAGATTTTGGTGACCACTGGAAGCCAAGTTGAATTGTGTTGCCCTGAAGCGGGGACACCTTGGCACCATGCTGCTTGATGCCGGTGCTGAGAAAGTTCCACCTTGTCTAACAACATTTGACAGAGGGCTCCATTGCCATCACCGTCGACCACTTTGTACTGCCTGAGAAAGTCAAGGTCTCTGACTATGAAGGAAATTCTTCCGGTGGTATTACCACCACCAGAAGCCAACAAAGACGCCTGAGGATACTGTCAGAGTGAAGATCTGCGGTACAGCCTGCAGTCGAGTACCGATTGCCGAAGCTATCCCGAGGTCTGTGCTGCGGTTGCAGCACCGACAGGCCAGAGGACTGCCGAACACGACTCCCGAAATCCGCCACCCTCTGCCAGGCCTGCATCCATCACCGTCAAAGGTTTTTCAAGTCCACAGAGTCTTATTTGCATCACCAAACATTTTGCAGCGAGGCCTACCGCATGCCTCATCTTCCCAGGACTTCCACCATCGAGGAAATGATCGATCATCAAAGAGCACTGCAAAGGTCCAAGCTGCTGTATCACCACAAGTTTTCCACTTTTCCTCGATATTCTCACCACCCAGTGACACCTTCTTCAAAGGCGGTGCATCCTCAAAGGTTATCATCAAAGAATCATCGAAGAAACTCTCCCACTTCAGGTACATTGGGGTGGTTGAACTTTTTTAACCAATAAGCAAGGCATATTGAGCATTTATGGACTGGCCTTGTTAATTCCTTTATTACAGGTTTCCCAGGTGGCGAGATCCTGATTCAGAATTGTGCATCTATATCCAAAGAAAGCATTCTGCCATTGCTTAACCTTAAACTGCCATTCTTCCCTATTGTTTATGTTGATACATCTTACTGAATGATTTGTATGCTCCATTATAACTGCCAGCAGTTGATGCATTTTATAGGAATCTAAAGTCTAAGTGTGGTACCACACAGAATTGTATAGATTTGTCATTATAGTATTACCAGAGTACAGAGTGTGTTATTGAATAGTGTATATATATAAATATTTATATCGGAAACACAATTGTACATGAGTACAAAAGAATGGAATGCACTCCAGAGAATAACAGCGTGCCGCAAATAGGCAGGCTGTTAAAAAGACACCATCAAAATTCACCAATTGTAACATATTTGTCTTTATTGGTGCTCAAGGAGACAAAATGAGAAAGTGCTCAGAAATGACGTGTTTCACGGCAATTTAGCCGCTTGTTCACAATAAGGAGTGCCTGAAACTGAGAGGTATTGAAAATAAACATAGCTGTTCTCTGATTATGCAGTGCCCTAAACACAGAAAACGTACACAGCAAGAAATGACATTCACAGTGCAGTAATAAAGGCAGACATCTTTCAATTGACATGACATCAGATAGTGAGATACACCAGATACTGTAGCAAGAATAAACAAACTAAGTAGGAAATGTGTTTCCATTTAAAATCAGAGGGGGTAAATACAGTGATAACTTGCTAAAATTACAAGAAATAATCTCTTGACACATTTCTAAAAGTTGACCATGCACATATGCCATATCTTCATGAAATATGACCACTAAGTTCATCAGTTAGCCAAAAAGCTATAGGTGTAAATACTGCCAATGCTGTTTACTGCAGCTTTTAAGGAACCGACTTCTAATCCATTAGTATTGCACATGGTATTAAAATCACGTAATGTTGATATATAAGTAAAATGCCAAGTGCAAGATGTTGCCACTATGGCATCCAAAATAAAATGAATCAAATCACTAATATAATACTAATGAAAAATTATTAGTTTTGGGCAACCAAAGTGGAGCAGCCCATGTAAAAAGGCCATAAAGTGCCAATGCAGTTGATGTTTATACCTAAAAAAAAACTAAGAGAGTCTCAAAAAAATCTCAAAAAAACCTTAAAAAAAATTAGCAGCATAGTGCTGGAACAACAAGGTTTCTATGTAAGCTGTTAGTATCGCTTATTGGGGTTAACAAAACTGCCTACTACAGTTCACATTAAATAAGCTGCTACTATAAAAGGCAAAGAATACCCAAACAAAGATGAAAATTGGAAGACGGAGTGGTTCGTGCAAGGCTGTGCAAATACACATATTAGCATAAATTCTCGCAGTACAGTACATCAAATAAAGTGCATAGTGCTTCATGATATTAATCAAATACACATATTTGAATAAAAATGCTTGTGCAAACACTTGCAATACAGTACATAAAATAAAGTGCATAATAGTTCATGATAAGAAACAGTATTTTGATAAAAAAAATACTTGTGCAAATACTCATAATGAAATACATGAGATAAAATACATAATATTGGGCAGGAGCTGGTATAAAGGATGGCTGCATACGAGTTACACGTGCAAAAGAACAAAAACACAATGCTAGAATGCTAAAACATGTTCAATATCATAAAAGAACTTCAGAATGTCTTCAAGTGTAAACACATCAAAATATGATATACATATAAAAGTTATTTCTATATCTGTTTTAATAATATCCCAATGAGATACATTAAAGTCAACTCCTCAACAAAAACAGACAGAATAGAAAAAAGTGGAAAAAAGTAATGAAAATAAAACCCATAGTAAGGATGAAAGAAGAGAAACGTTTAGGACTGCCCCAGACAAATTATAAAACCAGGGCAGAAAACAATGGAAAATATTATCCAGAAGGAAAAAGTATTAACCATAAAGAAAAATCATTTAACATAAAGAAAAAACCACAAAAAGAAAAAAGAATTGGAACCAAAAAATAAAAAAGATGAAAAGAGTAAAAATCAAAAATGTGAAAATAACTGATTTACATATCTCCATTCGAAAACCTCACTAATGAATCAGAAATCCATGAAATCAGCCCAACAAACCAAAATCCAAGTGAAAATCCATTGGAGAGTGGAAAAGTAGGGAAAGAAAGGAAACAAATAAATATACAAACTCTGAAAGAAGTCGCACATGACTACTAGGTACCAAAGAATGTATATAACTCCTCATCAAGATTATGTCCTTTGGGATGTTTTATGTCAAAATCTAAAATGCATTAAGTTTCACATTGTCTCAAGAGCAATTCTCTATTGCCACCTCTAAGTGGATCAGGGATGGATTGTATTCCAAAGAATGTGAATCCCTTCAACTTGCCGCCATGTATTTTCTTGAAATGCATTGCCATGGGATAAGTGGGATCTACATTTTTAATAGACCGGATGTGTTGTAGGATCTGAAATTTTAGTTTGCCCTTGGTGCTGCCCACATACCATTTACCACAAGAGCAGCTGAGAATGTAAACCACATAGGCAGTATCACTTGTAATTCTGGATGTGATCAATATATCCAAATTCAAAATAGGATGGCAAAAGGAAGTTTTATTGGCAGCAAATTGGCAGGCTTTGCATTGAGTACATCTAAAAACCCTGAAACACGAGTTGTGAGCCAGCTTTCAGCCCGTGAGATGGCAATAGGTCTCATGTAGCTGGATACAAGATTATCCCTGAGTGAGGCAGATTTTCGAAAGGTGATGTTTACTCTTTCGCCGAGTAGTCTGTTTAGGTGCTCATCCAATTTTAGCATGTGCTTATATTTACCTTATTTTTATATAAAGAGCTGTGTGTTAGCACATAACATAGTGTGTGGACATTCCTTTGTGGGGGTTGGGGACTCACTGTACTTAAGAACCATCCTGCATCACCTCCTGAGAGCTTAAGCCCTGGTTGCTCATCCATAGCTACCATATAGAGAACCTTGGCTGGGGTGCTCTGTGTCTCTACCCTACCATATAGCGGGCAGAAATACAGATACCCCCTCCAGTCTTTACAGTAATGAACGATGTTGCCTTATAGAACAGTTTGTGTTTGTCTGGTATGTCATCAAAGGCTGCTGCTGATTTAGCAGAAAAAAATGTTTGCCCTTTTACTGCATTTAAGTGTAAGGGACATTTTGTTTCTTAGGTGTGCATTCATTCGGGGGAGGTCACCAATTTGTACTTTGCTCTGAGGTACTACTAGAGCGGGTGTAGTTATTACCACTTTGTAATATACTCTACCCCAATTTGGAGGGAGCTGCAATTAGGAGGGAGCTTCATTTAGGTTCTTTACCAATACTGGTCCATTAATACTGCTGTGCCTACCTTCATCCCGGGTAAATCATACATTGTTTTACACCCTTTATTTTCCCTTATTTTTACTGCACCTGTATTTCTTATGCATAGAGAAGAATTAATCAAGCAGACTATGTGCAGCAAACCTGCTTCATTCTCTAGCCACGCTAGTCCATACTGTGAGGCACTCTTTATTTACCTTGTTCACAACCACTTGTGTTTGTTCTATAAGTACCTCTGCTTTACAACCATTCAGTCCGTCGGTCCAGCCCTCTGTGGTACATTTCTGCCCCTCTATTTGTAATTGAGCCCTTTCCCAACATCCAGCTATTTCGCTTCCTCGGTTATTAATGCAATTCAAGAATGTATGAGCTTCTCTTATCATTTCTCCTCTTCTCGGGCCTGATAATATATAATGTATTATCTTGTGTTGTGTTTTAACATTTCCCATTGTTGACATCTCTTTTATAAAATTATCCGTGCGTGGGGACCTTCTTTTGTGACCCATTGCATAGAGGCCCTTGTACCCTATAATTGCCTTGTTGTCATGCATATTGCAAGATGTGCCAGGTACTGTGCTTTCTCTGCGGGTATTTATGTTGCTATAAACACTCTGGAACTGCTCATGGCATGATACCACAGATTATAAGTGACACACACATCAGTAATATACTGGTCCACGCCCCCAAAATCATTAGTCTCTTAATCTGTGTGGTTACTATAGGGAATTCAATTGCTGCCATTTCACTTGTAGGTGTAATAGTAGTATTATATCTTTACACTGGTATAGCTGCATTGTAAATGGCCAATTCTTGCATTGCCATAAGGATAATAAAATAAAGGACAACAAAATGTGAAAAATATTGCTATAAGACACTAACGTGTCTACCTTTTTGCAGATAACTAGGAGTGTTATTCCTTCTAGGAGCTAAAAGCTAATATCTGATATGATTGAATAACCCCATTCTTTACTCCAAAAGAGAATTCTTTTCAGTTTCTTCAAAGAGTAAATGTTCACAGAAGAAATTGTGCTAATATCACAAGGAAACTTCTTTCAAAGACATAAATATGCTTTTATGTTGAACAATGACACAGAAAAACGAATATTCCAGACTCCTAAAAGGGGGTAAGTGTTCATAGGTTAAAATAAGACCATGAAAAGTATAATAGTTATAGGAAGCATTTGTTACTCTTCTTTGTACTGTTAAGTGTCATGCTTTGTTTCATGCCAATGTAGTTTCACAAACATTTACTTAATTGTCTGTATATCTAAAGAGGAATCCATGTCTCTTTACTCTTCTTGCTGCTGATTGTTTCTTGTCATGGACCTCGTCAGGACCCTTACCATTTCCTCTTCAACCTCCATGCTCTAGGTAGGCAGGCAGAGGGGTATCTCCAATGTAGATTTTGATATCACCGAGGTGTAGCCAGGCATGCCTTCCCTGGAGCTTCACTGCTCTCGGTGTAAGAGGTTCAAGGACAAAGGGACCATCAAACCTCGGCCTATGCCAGCGGTGAGTTAAATGTTTATAGATTATTTTGTCCCCAGGAACAGAGCTAAAGGCCTCAGAATTGTCTCTACACCAACTTGTTTATTTGCATCATCAGTCTTCTTTGACTCCCCCTGCTGCACTCAAAGTTGTTGAGTTGTAAGACTTTCTGTCATAGCATACAAATAGTCATGCATTTCTGTTCCCAATACAGCAGCAATATTATGTGCATCAGTTTGAGTTTGAGCTTGAGTGGGAGGAACAAGAGATTTTGGCATTCAGCATCCCATCACCAGCACATGTGGAGTCAGGTGATAGAGTCAGGTTGATTGCGTAATGCAAATAAGGCTAAAGGATCTCAAAGGAGCCAACCTTTTTTCAGTGGTGTCATTTTTAGCTTGGCAATGTGCTCCTTTAGGAATCAGTTGAAGTGTCCACTAATGTCGTTTGCTCGTGGGTGGTAAGCAGATATAAATGTGTGCCTAATATCCAACAAGATAGTAATATGTTTGAATACTCCATTGACAAAATGTTATTCATTATAAGATCTGAGCACTTTGCACACTACACACATTGGGAAAACCTCATGTACGAGGAACCTTGAGCACATGTAGTGTCTGGATGTGTGCATGGACCTACTTCAATCTATCAGGAAAAGGCACATAGAACTACTAGCATGTACCTGTTGATGTTCCAAATTTGGAGAATATCTATATAATTGATATGCACATGCTGAAATGGTCCAGTAGGATGGGGTATTGCTCCTCTCACTGTTTGCAAAGTGTGCTCATCTGGGAATTGTTGAAACATCAGACATTTTGTAAGATGAAATTTGTGACATGTTCGGTCAAATCTGGAACAAACCAGTCCTCCAAAATCAATACTGCAAGGTATTCTCTCGATGTGTGTGCTGGATGGTGCAAATTGGTCTAGTTTTACTTTGAGCAGCCCTAGGGGCATGACTTGTTTCCCGGTGCGGTCCTGTCACCACATTGCAACTGTGCGGGACAATCCGCACCACTTCCTTTCCATAAGTCTTGCTTTTCTGGTGGTCCTCTTCTATGTAATTCAGTAATCTGTGCTATGGGTAGTGTAGTAAAACACTCCTTCATTACCATGCTGTGTGCACATGTGTATTTGTTTGGTGCAGTCACAATATCAGATATTTCAGAAACATATGCTGTTCTTTTTGTTTCAAAGTCAGCATCCTTGTTGCCATGACAAATCATATCTGCACCTCTGGTATGCGCTGTGCACTTCACCATGGAAATGGCTGATGGGAGTTGGATTGCATCTCTGAGCCTGTCAAATGGCAACACATGCTGCACTGGCATGCTGTCTGCTCGTAGGAAGCCGTGCCTCTTCCAATGTGACAGTCCTGCGTTTACTGTTGACTTCACATAGGTCAGAGTCAGAATATACCGTTACTGATTCGTCTTCATGTGCTTCGAGTGCCAAATTTAGCACTATCAATTCTGCTGACTGTGCCGAGAAATGCGATGGCATTCTCGCACTTATCACTGTCTCAAAGCTGTCATTCAGTTCTGATTTCACCACTGCTGTTCCAGTATGCCTGTTGCCCATGTCCTGGTCTACTGATGATGACCCGTCAATAAAAATAATTGTCCATCCTCCTAGGGCATCTTCTTTAAAATGTGGTATCTCATCATAATATTCAGTGTACTTGCAATTGTGTGCACTGTCTCTTTTCTTCATTGGTTCTGCAATGAATCTGGCTGAGTTCACTACTCTGCATCTAATAATGTTGATCGATGCATTTGATATTATCACTGCATAGCCGGAGGCTCTCTGTGTGGTCAGTGTGCTTTTGGGCTTCTCAAGAATAGCAAACAAGTCATGCTCAACATATAATGTTACTGCGCAGCCCATCGTTATGCTGGCAGATTCCTCGATCGCGAAGGCTTCTGTCGCCAATGCTTGTTCACATGGGTAATGGACTCTCATTACTGGAGCTATGATCCAAATGTAAAATGCTAGTGGCTTGCACCCCATGGTCGTTTTTTTGTCATCACTACTCCATTTGAATGAGAGAAAATAAATAATTCTTCATTCTAATCAGGGATCCCTAACACAGAGGCTGTACTGATTGCTAGCTTCAGTTCATCAATGGCATCTATTATCTCGCCTGTCCAGACTATGTCATTGTTTTCTTTATGTGCTTCTTTCAGTTCTTTTTAAAGTGACCTCATGTTTGTGCTGTAGTTAAGTACAGAGACCTAAGAATTGCTGTAACCCTTTCACTGTGAGTGGGCCCAGTGTCTTCATGATCGCTTCTGCTCTTTCAGGTGTTACTTTCCTTGATTTCAGTGATATTAGCTGACCTATGTATAGGACTTCTTTCTGGCAATGTTGCATTTTCTCTTTGTCAAACCTGGATCCTTTCTCTGCCAATAATGTCATCAACTGTATTGAGTCTCTCCTGCACCCTTCTTCTGTCTCGCTGTACACCAAAATGTAATTTACATATTGTATCACTGTACTGTCAAGTTGGACTTTTCCCAAGTCCATCTGAAGCACTCGGTTGAAAACTTGCTATCACTTGCAATACCACTTGGGTAAATGAGTATGTTTTAATGTAATCCTGCAATAGATAAATGAAGTCAAATCTTATGATATCATATGATATGACATGATAAGTCATTTGTAATGCGCCTGTAACAATTGTTTGTATGCACGAATATTGAGACTCTTCATGGAGTGGGATCAAAAATAAATAATATATTAAGTCAATCACAGTCAAATATTTAGCTTTTGATGGAATGTTCCATAATATTGTGGCTAGGTTTGGAACCAATGGGAACTCTGCCTCCAAAATATTGTTCAGGGGGCGTATGTCCTGGAGAAATCTCCATGAACCCTGTCGCTTTGTTCACTGAGTACACAGTACACAGTCTTTCTTTATCTTTATTACATTTGTATAGCGCAACCATAAACCCATAGGTGTGAGGGCACAGACAAAACACAAAAAGAGAGAGAAGGCCAGGGAATCCATAGGGAAAGGAACCGTAGACAACTATTTGAAGAGGAAGGTTTTAAGACCCTTCTTGGAGGTACTCAGAGCTGCTGAGTTTCTCAATTGATCTGGCAGAGTGTTCCAAAGAGCCAGCGCTGCAGAGGCAAAGGCACTGCATTGTACTTTTTTGCTTTTCACTTTGGGCTGGTGGAGCAGGTTCTGGTTGTTGGAGCGAAGACTTCTAGCCGAGGATTTTATTCCAATATACCTTTGAAGATAGGAGGGCATCTTGCCCTTAAGGCATTTAAATGTAATAACCATAAGTCTAAAGGAGATTCTTGAGTCCACAGGCAGCCAGTGCAGTGCTCGCCATGCCTCAGAAACATGTGCCCTGTAAGCAAGACCAGATACCACGCTAACTGCTCCATTTTGGACCACCTGGAGATGGTTGATAGTTTTTTTACTGGAGCCTGCTAATAAACTGCAACAGTAATCCAGTTTGGAGCCTATAATGGCTCGGGCGATGGTCTCTGCGTTGGATTTAGAAATAAAAGGTTGCAGATGGGAGAACAGTTTAATATAATACGTGGCAGAGGATACAGTACTGGCCACATAAGATTTCATGTTAAGTGATTGATCCAAAACCACACCCAGGATCTTTACCTTGGGAAGAGTAGAGATTAAAGCATCTCCCAGCTGGAATTGTTTGTAAGCAGGGTCTAGTTTAGCTACAGTGCTGTCAGATCCCACGACCATGAGTTCCGTCTTGCCACGATTAAGTGCAAGATTATTCAACATCATCCATTGTTCTATCATGGAAAAAATGCGATTAAGCTCTTTTTCGTCCTCATCATGCTGGCCTGTAAGAGGGATGACACATTGAGTGTCATCAGCATAGTTGGAAAAGAGTATGCCCTCCTGGGCAAGATGGGCAACAAAGGAAGTCATGAAGATGTTATAAATGCACGGCAACAGACTGGCGCCTTGTGGCACTCCAAACAGTATCTGGATTGCTGGTGCTTTGGCATTGTTGGCACATACCCTGCTAGATCTGTTGGATAAAAATGATAGTAGCCAGTTGGTAGCGGCCTGCGAGCAGTTGGCTACGGACATAAGCCTATCTGCTAGTATGACATGGTCGACTAAGTCGAACGCTGCCGATTGGTCCAGAGAGATCAGAAGGGAGACCTTTTGGGAGTCCATTCTTTGGAGTAGTTGTGACTTGAGATCCAGGAGCGAGGTCTCAGTAACAAAGCCTTGTCTGAACCCAGACTGGAAAGGATTGAGAATAGGGTGGGAGTTGAGATGTTGCGCTATTTCAGATTAGGCTACCCGGTCCAATATCTTTAGTAAGAAAGGAGTATTGGTTATGGGCCTATAATTAGTGGGGACGCTTTGATCCAAGTTGGGTTTTTTCAATAAAGGGGTAACCCAAGCTTCTTTCATATCGTCTGGGACCGTACAATTCTGCAAAGAGGCATTTACAAATTTACATATGGCTTGAACAAGCGTAGGGGGACATGTTTTGATGATTGTCGAGGCACAAGGATCCCCTGTACAATTAGTTGCCTTAAGTTTGTTAATGATGGATGCTAACTCCTCCTCTGATATGGGTGTAAAATCAAACATGGCATCAAACATCAAAAATTCCTTTACATGGGAATTCTGAAGGCATCAATATCCCTTGTCACATTAGGGCAGCAATGGTGTCATAAATACCTTTGTCCGCTTGTTTTGATATTGGATATTGTCTCACCTTTGGTAAAATAGCTCCTTGCTTCAATTTAATTTTGAATGACCCTACTCCTTTCAATAGGCCAACATCATATCGACTGCTGCTCGATAATATGCTTCGTACCTGTGCCAATTATTCCTGGAGAAAAGATGGTACCTTTTTTACCAGTGACATTCACTGAGGTATTTCTCTGTTTTCAATATTTTTAACTGATATTTCAGACTTATATTAACCATAACTTCATCATCTGAGTCACCGTTTGTAAACAAGTCTTCACTGTTAGGTCAGTCATGCAAAATTACTCGGTCTTTCCTTACTATTGCTGCTGGCACATCTCTTGTAATCACCTGCCTGTCCTCCTCATCCATGGGTACTTCTGGTCTGAACAAAAATTCTGCGGGTAATCGTAGTAGTCTGTCCTGTATTTTTGGAAGCCATGCTAATAATATGTGTACCCCATAAAGTAATTCTTCTGGGTATAATGGTATGCCCCTTTGTACTTTTTGAACATAGAATATGTTATACATTCTTGTGCATTTATATAATGAATGCCTGGGGTGGAACATATTATTCCCTGATCAGTAAATGATATTGTCATGTTTCATTTGCTCATCAAATCTCTCCCTAATATGTTGACTGGTGTCTTACAAGAGGACAATAGAGGCCTGGACATGTTATGCTCCACAATAGTGATAGGTAAAGAGGCTGTAAAAACGAGTGATTCCTTCTGTCATTCTATCTAAATCATAAATCCATGCCCACCCCTGATATCAGTGATGTCAGTTTACAAATGAAATAGTTTTTGTCCACTTGTGGCCTTGGAACATATTCTGACAGTCCTCCCCCTTTCGTTAATAAAGAGAATTGTGTAAATCCCACTCCTTGTGCGAGTCTTAGCTTAGATCAAGTTCATATCTTGCTGTACCTGTATAGGATATGGGCAGTATGGCTGTCTTAGTGAGTAAGGCCTCTCACCTGTGCTATATTGGGTCGGGGACAGGGCTGAAGCCATGCATGACGTATTCATCTGTCCCTCAACATTGGACTTGTGCCTTGGGAATTTATATATTTTATTGTAAATCACAATATATTTGCGATCCACACATGGAATATTTTGCACTGTCCACATGCCATTTATTGTGCACCAATACACATGCAGTCTGTGTGCATGCTCAAGTGCAAATCGTGCCTGATTTCAATTTGCTCCTGTTCACAGATTTGTTTGTGAAATAGCCCCACTGTGATCAAGTGAAAGGTCCTTCCTTGAATGGTGTGTTATTGGGCAGTGGCTCTGTAGGCAGAGTGTTATTGAGAGACCAGCAGTGTACAGGTGTGAATCTATCGACTTTCATCCTAACATCCATAGGCACCAAGCACAGGGGGCAAAAGAGGCAACTCTCCCTTTAGCTCTTTAGCAACGCGGGCAGATTCCTAATTTTGTCCAGTAGCTATGTTTGCAGTTTTCTTTTTCTGACTGTATATCTTAAATTCTGCTGTGTGTAGTGTCAATTGCGCTGCAGATTAAAGACTATTGGGTCTGATTCAAAGACGTGTTTTATAATGGTGCAATCCCATAGGAAAACACGCTGTGAATCAGGCACATTGGCTTTTAAATCATGGCTAATGATATTGAGAAAAAAAGGTGGAAACTACCTTATTTTAGACTAGCCTCTGTCTGATAGTTTATCTTATTGTTTGTTTGTTAGGCGATTATACAGCAAGTAAATTCTGTTTCAAAGCGCTCACATGGCAAAAAGGAGGGAGCATGTACATTGTAATTGAAGTACAATTATGTATACAAAAATACAGTGGGGGAAGGGACGGCCAAACCTACTATGCCTTGTCAGTATTCGGAACGTGCAAGTTCAGCAAGGAAGCAAGGAAGAGGGCAGTGTGATAAGTGTTGCAGTGTCCGTGCTCAAGCGTGAGCCACAGATGAAGTGCAAGTAAGGTAAGTGTTATGCGGCCACGAGCTGCATTGGGTGTAAAATGCACATTTCCAGTGCAGGGGGTGTGCCGAGGAAAGTGCTGAGGAAGTCAGAAGCTGAGGAGATTGGGAGTGAGTGGTCAGGGAGCACGTGGATGCATAAGGGTCCAAGACACCAATCACAGCAACTGTGGGATTAGCAAGGGAGGGAAGAAGGGAAGGAAGAGGAAAAGAGGAAAGTCTTGAGGTGCTTTTGGAACTTAAGAAGGTCTTGATCAAGATGCAGAGGGGGGGGAGGCTGTTCCAGAGGAGGGATACAGCTGAGGAAAGTGAACAACCTCATGCTCACTGTTTAGCGTAATGCTTTACACACGGAGTTGTGCCAGAGGAACGTAGAGGTCTAGAAGGAGAGAATTTAGTAAGAAAGAGTTGAAGATAGTGTGTTCCCTGGCCCCAGACAGCCTTGTAGATGATGCACAAGGATTTGAATTTGATCCGTGCAGCAACCGGGAACCAGTGGAGACTGTTTAAGGGCAGGAGAGATGCAGTCCCTGGGCTTAAAGACAAGGATAAGTCTTGCTGCTCTATTCTGGAATACCTGAAGGGGTCACAGAGTGGAAGCAGGTAGATTGAGGAAGAGGCTGTTGCAATAGTCAAGCCTAGAGATAACCATTGCCTAGGAAACATTGAGCTTCTGGGCAAAAGTGAGAAAAGGAAGAATTCCTTTGAGAAGGAACAGTTGAAAGTGGGACTTCTTAGAAATGTCCTGAGTGTGAGGGAGGAAGAAGAGAGAGGAGTCAAATATGACTCCAAGGTTTCTGGCTTCAGAAGAAGGAGCAAGGGGAGAGCCCAAGGTGGGAGGCCAGAGATAAGGGAAGAAGGAGGGAGCAGGGGTTCCAATCGGAAGGATCTCAGTTTTGCTGGCATTGAGGCAGAGATCATTGGAAGTTCACCAGACCTGGATGGCAGATAGGCAGTCAGGGATGAAAAATGGTGCAAGAGTGTCACGGGAAGTCTGAAAAACAGTTGTGTCATCTGCATAACACTGGAAATTGGAGAAGTAGGAGATGAGGCGTTCCAGCTGAGCTTGCTAGCTGTTAAAGAGCCAGGGGGAGAGGATAGATCACTGGGGGAAACCACAGGTGGAGAAGAAAGTAGGAGAGGAGAAGGTGCCCAATATGACTTGGGAAGAGTGGTTTGTTTGGATAGAGGTCAGCCATTCCAGTGCCCGTTCCGAGATACCAAGGGTATCATGGAGCCTTTGTATGAGGATGGAATAGTTGACAGTGTCAAAGGCAGAGGAGAGATCAAGTAGGATGAGTACAGCTGGGGAATTGGAGTCCAGGGATGTGAGCAGTTCTTCACGGAGGTACAGAAGAGCAGTTTCCGTACCTCTGGATGCTCGGAATACAGATTGATGATCGTGGAGACCAACCTACAAGTTCAGTGTGCGAGTTGAGTGGGGGCAGGGCCAGCCTCTCCAGTAGTTTCCCCAGGAAGGGGGTTATTGAAAATGGGCAGCAGTTAGATGGACAGGTAGGGTCTGCTGTAGGTGTTTTCAGGAGTGGGCACTGTTGGGATGGAAATGAGTCTGTCCCAACCCCCTAGCCACTTTAGGGTAGCCGTGCGATATACCAGGGTGGAGAAGGTTGTGCTACGACACCCAGCATGAACATAATATTGGTGAAATAACAGATACATAATCATAGGGCTTATATATACTGGGATACCATTTTGTAGTCATGAACTACACAGGCAGACCTACTTCTCTGAGCGGTAAATGATAGGCCTGGGGAAGAGACATGAGCAGAGTCGAACACGGAGGGAAGAAGAGTCGCACTTCTAAATTCCCACAGAAACCTCCCATTGTTTCTTAAACTGTTGCAGTAATCCCAGACGAAGAATGCACTCTGCAAGGCCACGAGACAGCACCAGGCTCCTCACAGCATGTTCATCACAGTTAGTCCAACTGCAAGCCCCCCAACCCCCACCAACCACCTGTAGATGAGCAGCTGAATGCTTCTGCAGGGAGTCCTGCCCCGCTCCCACCTATTTGTTGGAAGCCTGAGATTGTGCCATGTTTGACACCAGCAGTAGTGACCATTCCACAGTGAATCTTTGAGAAAAGGTATCCATTAAGAAAACCCTATCAGATGTACTCCCAAAGAGATGACAATCTAATGGAGGAAATCCCTGAATGAATATGAAAAGAGCAAGACAAGGAGCTGGTGACATCACAAGAAGCGAAGTGTGACATGCAGAGAAGAATAGCTAAAGAAGATATAAGTTCTCTTATAGAGACTGATGTCAAAATAAATAATCAAGTAAACGTTCATATGCGAAAAAGAAGATTGCACATGTGAATAGCACTTCAGAAAATGATAGCTGTTTTATAATTGTACTGATGCAGCAACGCAAGTAGATCAAGTGATTTTAGAAGCTGGCTATACATAGTGAATAGACTGGAGGCGAAGCTGCCATTGTATAGAAAATGGACATCAGCGTCACAAATTTAGTAATTTCAGGCTCACAGAGAAAAAGGGATCAAGAGCTGTGTCACAGGAAATAATTATCAGGGATAGCAGGGTTTCCTGTGGAGAGTGGCCAAATACAAATATTGCAAGAAAAACCAAGATGGTGGGCATGCGCCTCGTTGATGAAATCCCTGCCCAGTTTCCACAGGCGCTCTGTCGACAGAAGTGGTTGGTTGGAGGAGGAGATGATACCGAAGGCCTTGAGTTGATTAACAAATTAATGGTGAGTAGACTAATGGGAATGGCAAATTAAGGGGGCGGGGTTGTAGTACATATTCAGTACCAGAAAATATTGTGAAAAGATAGAAATAGCGCTTCGAATCCTAACTCAAGGGAGTTCAGAAGGAGACACTTCAAACTCCAGTCAGAGAAGTCAAGGAATTGCACTATTTGAGGAAACAAGAATTGGCAACAGCCAAAAGAGTTCAAGGAACTGCATTTTACAACGAATCCTACCAAAACAAAAAACGCTTAGAAGAAACAGACTGGATTCATACGCTAGAGAAAGCAGCCACCTACAAACTGACCCAGCATCTACCCACAACGGTCAGAAAACTGAACGAAATACAACCGTTCCTCGTTAGGCACCCAAGTAGGAAAACAAGATCTACACTTCTTCGTGCCAGGCTGAATTTACTGCCTATAAACGAGATTTGGCAGATATGAGGAGCTTCCGTCACTAACAGCTGTCGTTTTTGCAAAGCAAACCAACCAATTGAAACACTGTGGCACCTTTTGCTATCATGCCCGGGCACAAATTCATACAGATCCCCTTACTTGCGACACCACTTGGAGAAAGCTTATTTAACTGAAGAAGAGCTGTGGTGGCAGCGGTTAATAGGGGGCCTTAGACCTTCATGGGCGATCGCTGCTACGAAGATTTTTAAGGACAAAGTAATGGAGCTCCTGCCAGAAGCTTAGAGCCCCTTTCTCTGTTTAAACAGGATATTTTACAACCTGTAGAGGGTGTCGTTTTGACACTAACTTTGATCTACTGTATTTTGAATTGGCACTTACTCTACCTCAGCTTCTGTTTCTTCGATTGATTTTACTACTTGCTTGTAAAAATCACGTTGGTGATTATAAATCGTAAATAAAAAAAAAAATGAATAAATAAATAAATAATGTGCAAACAGGTTTGCATAAGGTGATGTCTCAATCCCTGTACAGGGTATAAGAAAGGGTATAAGAAAAGGTGAAAAAAATAAAAACGTGTAATCACAGTGCTTATTTAAATGTTAAAGTCGACTAGTCTTTGTGTTTGTTGAGTAGAGATATTGAAAATTGATAAAAACTGTGAAGTCATTGAAAATAGTTGAAGTGTTATAAGTAACTACCTAGTGAAAAGGATGTTACCAATCCAGAGGTGGAGATAGCTGATTGAGAAACTAGAGGCTTGAGCGGTGAGTGTTGGTGCGTGCTCATATTTGTTGTTTTAAAACTATTGAAAAAGTGGTGAGAGCATTTTATAAAGTCTGGAAAGTATTGACAGTCAATTGATACTTGTCACAATGGTAGATACTCCTCTGATGCATCTATGCAAGACACTGCCAAAGCACTTGTCCATGCTCAAACAGTATAGCGTGGAGTGGGTAAAAGGCACGGCAGATAAGATGTTCATGCTGTGGCCACAAGGGGGATCGCTGTCAAAGGCCATATTGAAACACATGATCACCTACTTGCACGCTGCGTACACGGGTAAGAAATTAGAGAAACGGTTAGGTATTCTAGAGCTCTGGAAGATGTATGAGGCAGAGAGAGAGGATCCGCCACCTTAGGAGTGGATGTTTAGTCAGCGAAAAGAGGAGAGTGTTGAGCCTTCAGCTCCCCTTACCTCACCTAAAGTAAAAGATGATAGTATGGAAGATGCAGGGTTGTATCCTTGAAAAGAAATGAAAGTGGCAACAGGGTATAGTAATCCAAAATACAAACCTCCCGCTTATAGCATTGATGATAGCCCAGAGGAGAATTAGAGAAAAGAGGAGACCTTTAAGATCCTGCAAGACAGAGAAGAGTGAGTGTTTGAACATATCGACATAAATAGAAAAGGAAATTAAGAGATGGAAAGGAGAGAAAGACAAAGCTGACGAGGTAACCCTTGTGCAGAACTAATGGATGGGTGGATAGATATTACTCAAGTTAGATGGAAAAAACATCCAGGAAGTTAGGCAAAGGGAAGATAAGGATGAACAAGATAGAAGGGATAAAGAATGGGCAGAAGAACAAAGAAAGTATGATAATAGACAGAGAGCAATGGAAGACAGGGATAGAAAAGGAAGGAAGGGAGAAGAGGAGGAAGCACAGAAATTAAGGGATACAAGAATAAGGAGAGGCAGAGAGGAAGAGGAAAGAAGGGCAGGAGTAAGTAGAGAAGAATGAATATAAGCGGAAGACATAATTAAAAGGGAGGCAATAAAGTGAAGAGAATTAAATGAAGAGCTAGAACGAAGAAAGAGACAGCAGGATCTTGATATTAGTCTTATTCATAAGGAGCCAGTAGGGCCAAGCCCAGCAATACGGTGGGATAGAATAGAAGAGTTTCTTCTGATAACGGAAGCAATGTCAGGGGCATCTAGAATAGAATTGGAAGAAGAAAATTTGGATATAGGAAGCTTCGGAGATAGTAATGATAATGCCTATCAAGAATTAAAGGCAGATGGCAACTATGGAAGTCGAGGGAAGGGAGACTCATCCCTAGCATTTCAATCACGAAACGAAGAAGAAAATCTGTTCAGTCTTAAGCATAGAGCATTGTCTTTAAGCAGACTGAATTTAGACCAGGGTAAAGGGGATGATAGTCACACTCCTTGAGCACAACACATGTCAGATGAGGAAAGACAATCCTTCCTCTGGGAAGAAGGAGGGAGCGCATGTGCCCTGAGGGAAGCCTGCAGACAGACAAGGAAGTAAGATGGTCAGATCAGGAACAACCTAAGGATAGGACTCCCGATCCCATAGCATATCCAGAACAACCCCAAGGATGATCGTATAGTGAGAAGGGAGAATTGCCGCCACATGTGAGCTAATTAAGATCATTACCATCAAGGAGACAGTCACAGACAATCGGTCCTGCCATGGATAGGCTGACAATGGGAGTCGACTGCGGGTTGGGGTTTACACAGTTTCCCCTATTGGAAAAAGGGCAAACAAGACCACAGTATAGTCCATGGCCCAGATTGGATATGGATAGTTTAAGGTGCAAGCTCCCGAGTTTGAGTTCGGGTGCTGGGAAATGGATTTACGAGCTAGAGAAAAATACAGGAGGAAATACATTGGCCATAGGGGACATTATGGGTCTCCTGGCAGCTATCCTTGGAGAAAGGGCTGATGACATATGGAGGAGAGCAGGGTATCCAAGTGTGACAGCACAAAATACAGTGCACGACAGAGCGCCATTTAATAAATTGCAGACCAGATGTTCGGAGGGCTCTAAGGGTATAGTATCCCGATACGTCAGGTACGGGTGCAATTATGATGCGTAAAATGAAGAAAGATGAAGACCCTATTGCTTATATTCAGGATATTCAAGAGAAATGGCAGCTTGAAAAGCGGGAGCTGTGAAAAAAACAGTGTCATTATTTTACCACATTTTATGCCAGGGTTTACCTGACCCAGTACAGAGGCAGTTGAAGAAACAAGTGGGGATGGAAGCAAAACCATGGCCTGCGATACAGTTGATAATAGTGCCTCACTGTCATCTGTTGCAAGAGAAAAATAGGAAGAAAGATGAGGCTAGGAAAATTGAGGAAGCCAAGTTAGTGATGGTAACATAACTTTTCTCACCCCTGCCCTCCAGCGAAAACAGGGACAAGCATCTTCTGGCGTTGATCAAAATAATTCCAACATGGAGCCTCATCGACATGAAAAACATCAACCCTTGGATCCAAATTACGATTATCAAGATTATGAATGCTGCCAACTCTTCGCATCAAACCCAGCACAACAACCCCTCCTTTAGAACCATTGTGATTGTAAATATCTACTGGAACCCAGTGCCCATCAATGACAACAATTTCTTGGACGGTGTATTCCTGACCATTGATATTAGAGTTATTGCAAAATTTCCGAATATAGACTTCATCATCTGTGGAGACCTTAATATCCACCTATATGCCACTAATGGTCAGCATATATCAACCAATGACTTGTCAACTAGAGCTCATCGCTGGACTAAAGAAATATCGATTAGAAATTTAGTTCTAACAGGACGCCCATGTGATGAACTCAATCTGCTGATTCTGATTTCGTCTCGCAGAAAGGCTACTGCAATCATTGACTATATCTACTTATCTCCAGCTTTGAATAATCTATTATTGGAATCGGAAATAAATTCCCCCCAATAAGAGTGACCACCATATTCTCATGATTTGCAGTGGGGCTTGTGTGAACAGACTTCGATACCCCCTGTATGCCTTCTGGAAATCACAGGATCAAATACCAGACTAAGAATCAGTCTAAAACATCTAACATCTCTGCCAAAGACTTTCGATCAAACAACTATGATAGATGAGGAAGAACTGAATTACGACTGGATATTGATCCCATTCCAGACAAAAGGAAACATAGCAGAGAAGTCCTAACACCAACACCATTATAACCCAAAGCTGGCAAGCAATAAGAAAACACTACAGCAATATCTCCACAGATGGAGAAAGAACCTTACTCCAGAGAACCTCAAAAAAATTAAAAGAGCTAAGCAAACCTATTCTAACTGGAACAAAATATATGAGCTGACCTTGCAACAAACAGACTCGGAAGCCATACTAGCAACTCTCAAAACCAAGAACCTGAGAAACCTGTGTAACCTGCTAAATAACAATTCCCAAAACCAACAACTGATGGTCGCCAATGTCTCTGAACATAAATGGATTTCACATTTCTCCAATCTCTATAAAGCCTGGGACTTAGAGGAGAACACATTGGAAAACCCAGCTCCAAAGGAATTGACCATCAATTGGGACAAACAACATTTCTTGGAGATGATCATAAAATTCAATGCGTCCCGATCCCCGGGACCCGATGGCCTATCCAACGCCATCCTGAAACAGGCCCCAGAGACCTGGGCACATTTAATGGATCAACTTCTGATGCTAATCAACAAATTAAAGCAGATTCCTTCCACCTGAAAAGAGCAATGCAGATTCCGATTTACAAACAAGGAGACATAGATGACCCGTCCAATTATAGACCCATCGCTCTCCTAGATCCCCTGAGGAAATTGTTCACCACTTATCTACTTCCAAAAACTTACTGCATGGGCTAACGAAACAAATCGCTTCGATACCCATCAAACAGGCTTCACAGCAAACGTGGGAACAAATGGTGAACCTACTGATTTTAAATCTAACAAAGCACAAAGCCATAAGAAACAACTCCCAGATGTACACGGCTTTTGTAGACCTGCACATGGCCTTCGATGCTATAAACAGGAGCAAACTTTGGAATAAACTTTCAGTATGGAAATATCCCCTGGAGATCAGTGAACCAATCAAGCTACTTCATTCCAACACTTCGATCATCATCACACTCATAAAAGAAGTTGCCGCCACAAATGCAATAAGAACTTGGAATGGCCTAAAGCAGGGGTGTCCCGTTGCTGCAACTCTGTATAACCTATATACTGCTGACTACCTAAATCACATTAAAGCCGAAAAAGTTAACCCTACATAAATTAACTCTGTCCCGATTACATACTTAATGTATGCCGATGACATCGTATTAGTGGATACAACCACCTCAGGACACCAAGAAAACTATGTATGATGGAGGAATACATGAATTTGAACAAGCTCCTTATCAAAGTAAAAAAAAAAATTAAATTAACCAAACATTCAAGCAAAACAAATCGGCTCACGAATTTCATTTTAGATGACAAAACCTTAGTGGAAGTAAATACCTTTAAATATCTTGGTGTATTAATAAATCAGGAGAAATCTGAAATAGCTTGGGTTAGCTCCCTAGAAGGTAAGATGCTAATGCAAGCCAGACAAGGAGTCATGTTACACAGATGATACAGCAAGTTTTCCCTAAAACCTATCATCACGTTCTATCGGCAAAAGGTCATTCCCATCATCACCTACGGGAGTGATGCAATGATCAATGCAACTAAGTTAAATTGGCAAACCCTCGAAGCCTCTTTCTTGCAGAAGATTCTGAAACTCCTGAACAGCTACCCCATGGCCAGAATACGATTTGAAGTGGCATTGCAATCCCTTACTTCCATCGTGTTGTGGAAGCAGCTGGATTTTCTGCGTAAACTGAAAAACGAAGATAGAACACCGGCAATTCAAATTTTGTGGGAGACTCTACACGCCATGAATAACACCTCACTGAATACATGGAAAGTGGCACTAGAACGCCGAATGGAAACAGAAGATATTACCTCAGAAATGCTTATAAACCGACCGCAACGCACCAAGGTTAAGATGCAACAAAACGACTGGGCAAAAACAAAAGAGGAAAAAACAAGATATGGCATGAACCTTCAATGCCCAACTGACATTCGCACGATTAACGATCTCCCTCAATACACAATGCCAACCAGACAAGGACTAGCAAACATCAGACAAATATCCAAGTCTGAGCAATTTGTCGATTTTGCCTGAATAGGCAAATAGCCAAAATTCTGCAGCACTTAGTTAAGATATGCCCTGCCCTCGCCGCCTAGTGAGTGCTTTTTGGAGACTTCTTTAAGATATCTGCTCAGCAAGAAGAAGGTTACTCCAGATGGATAAAGATCCTAAGAGGACAAGACAGGAAACTGATATACACAGCCGTCCAATTTCTCTGCAACATTTTAGATCCCATCAAACATTTGAACGTACAGACCGTATCCTGAGAAGAATTCTTTCTTTTTTTCTTTTTTTTGAAACACTAGATGAATCTGCATTGTACGGAATATAAGAAATGTACATTTTAAGTCATCTATGAGATGTAGCCTTAAAGGCTTAAATGAAAAGTTTATGTTTAAACTATATCATTTTAAAATAAAAAAAAATAAAAAAGAATGTCAAAATATACCATAAAAGGGGCGGTATTGACAAGTGAAGAAGGATTAGGAATGCAGCAAGCAGCAGGTGCATCGCAGGCAAGTAATCAGCGCCCGATGGACCAACTTGGGTATGGGTTTGTGCCACGAGGTAGAGGTATGGGCTATAGAGAAAGAGGGGGATTAAAAAATAATCAAAGTGTGTTTCAGAATGCACAGAATGAGAATCTGAATATACAGGGAGGGTTTAATCAAGGAGGAATTACTAGGCGAGCACCTCCAGTATTTTTATTTTTTTATTATTTATTTGTACATTTGTAAAGCGCGCGAAGCCCAGAGGCATCTAGGCACTGAGACTTAAGAGGATGGTTACAATTTTTTGAAACTTCGAGTGAATACATTTGCATAGTAGGAACACAAGTATGTTACAAATTTAGGGTTTACATGCTGACTTAGAGGCAAGGATAACAAGAGTTGCGATGATTAAGGCTAAGTATGCCTATGGTTAGTCAAGGTGGTGCTAGGGACATCACTGTGGGTACTGCTAGCTGAGATGCAAGGGGGCTGTTGAGTGAGGTCAGATCTGAAAAATAACGTTTTTTTTTTTTCTAAATGACCAGAGGGAAGTATCATTTCTTAGTTGTGTAGGAAGGCCATTCCACAATTTTGCTACTATCACCGGAAAGCTAGAACCTCCCGCATTCTGCGTTCCATATCTTGGTGTGATAAGCATATTGGTGTAAGATGACAAGTGGGTCTGTAAGATTGAGTTTTGCTGACCAGGTTGTTAAGGTAAGCTGGCACATTATTCGAAATGCATTTGTGTGTGAGAATAAGAATTTTAATTTTGATTCTGTCATGGACTGGGAGCCAGCAGATGTTTGGCCTGGTAGATTAAATGTGTTCATGGAGAGGAATATTCAATGCCACTCTGATGGCATTATTCTGTACAGTTTGCAGTTTTTTGATATTTCTAATACTGTACCCAGAATAGGATAGCTCACAGAGTGACTTGATGTGTTCAGTACTATCTGTGACACCAGACCCCTAAGAGGAACCAATGGTCGATGTGAGGATAGGAGGCAAATCTTTTTCTTTTCTAGCAGACACTGAGGCTAATCTCGGTAATTGCCATGAATGCTCATGGGTTTTCTGGAGCTACAAGTCGAGTCCCTTTTACTGATGAATTACCAGTCTCCATAGGAGAATGTGATATGTCTGTTCCTTTGTTATATTCACGAGACACCAGTTAACATTTTGGGAAGAGATTTAATGACAAAATTTAGCATGACAATTTAATTTACTGATCAAGGGATAGTGTATTCCACTCCAGGAATACACTAGTTAAACGTGAGCGAATTTATACTGGCGTTCACAGGGAAAGTAGATCGGCAAGGCGTTCCAGTAGCACCAGATGTTTTCTGTTATGGGGTGAGCCTTTTACTGACATGACTACCTGATTTAGTGGGAAAAACTGTGAGGATACCTTATGAGTGTTTGTTTAGACTACAGATACCTATGGATGAAGAGGGGGGACAGACTATCCCTATTGAATTGGAAGCAGCCATAGTACGGAGTGAAATGGCGATGTTCGAAGGAATGATATGATATGATATGGCATTTATAATGTGCCTATACACAAGTGTTTCGAGGCACGATGAGGCAAGGGAGAGGGAACAGGGGAAGACAGACAACAATCCTACTAGGGCAAGTGTCATTCAGATTGCGCAAGTGCCTTGGAAGGGGGAAGGGGGAAAGTGCAGTACATGGGATAATACAATAAATAGCAATAGATAAAAGTATGGCCAGCAGGTGGCAAGTGCAAGGGTAAGTGCAGACATCAAGTGCTGGTAGTGGGACTGTAGGGATACAGAAAACAGTCTCCTAGTGCGACGGTTGCCAGGAAGGCAATTCAGGTGTGTGACTGACAGGGGAGGGACCTGGGCCCGAGATCAGAGGGTGGCCAGGTAACCAGTGCAGTATCAGTTTCAGCCAGGAGGTCAGCAGGGGAGAGGGGGAGAAAAGGCAGAAGCAAAGAGGAAGGTTTTAAGGTGCTTCCGGAACCGGAGATGGATCTCCTCAAGTTTCAGGGAGGCATGGGGGCTGTTCCATAGGGAGGCCCCCGCTGAAGAAAGAGATTTACCACCAACTTGTTGCTTAGAGAAGCGACTGACCCTGAGGGAGTTGGAGGCAGAAGAGCGAAGAGCTTGAGAAGGAAGATATTTAGGAAGAGAGAGTTGAGGGTATTGAGGCCCCAGGCCCCAGAAGTCCTTGTTTATAATGCAGAGGGTTTTTGTACTTAATTATTGCAGCCACTGGGTGCCAGTGCAGGGATTTCAGTCCTGGAGAGATATGATCCCTGGGCTTGAGGCCAAGGACATGTCTCGCAGTCCTCTTCTGGATGAGTTGCAGAGGGCGGAGAGGGTAGACCATGGAGAACAATAATAGCTCTCGAAGAAGGGTACAGATTGACTGACATCACTGATGATCATATGTTTAGGGAAGACAAAACAGATGATCAGGTAGTGTCCTTTATGAGCATCACATATTGCATAAGAATAGAGACAAGGGAGATTTGGAAAAGGTACCAAGTGTCCTGTGGACCACAGGCCCTTATGATGTAGTTCTATTGAAGGGGATAGGGGAAGTCATAATGAAACTGAAGCCAGGAGCGATTCTACCTCAAGCAAGACAGTACCTTGTGTCTCGAGAGGCTGATGAGGGAATAATTCAGACTATTTCAGCACTGATCAAACAAGGTATTCTGGTGCCATCAGAATCATCATGTAATACTGCAGTGTATCCCATCAAATAATCAAAGGGAGGGCCGTGGAGATTTATATAAGATAGACTGATTAACCAGATTGTAGAAGCTGAGTTTCCTCTAGTCCCAGCCCGATGACGATACTATGCAGTATCCAAGTGGAAGCTTGATATTTCATGGTGATCAATTTGAGAAATGGGTTTTTCTCAATCCCGTTGCACAAAGACTCACAAAACTTGATGTCCTTTGCGTTCAGCCAAACTCAGCTGAAACATACTCATTTGCCCGAGGGGTTCTGTGAGTCCCTATCAACATTTAATAGAGTCTTGCAGATGGATTTAGGCAACATTGATCTTAAGAATGTGGTGATACAGTACGTAGATGACATTTCAATTTGTAGCACAACAGAAGATGAGTTCAGACAAGATTCTGTTCAATTGATAACTATCTTAGCAGACAAAGGGTACAAAGTTGACAAAGAAAAGTTACAATACTGTCAGGAAGAGCTGTTATACATAGAGCAGTTAATCTCACACGAGGGAAGGAAGGTGACACCTGAAAGGGCTGAGGCGATTATGAAAACCGCAAAGGCAAATACAGTGAAACAAATGCAACAATTCCTGGGATTATGCAACTATGTTCGAGTCTGGGTGTTTGATTACAGTCATACTCGAGAACCCTTTTGCAAGCATTAAAGAAAGCACAAGTGGATAAGGTGAAAATAGAGTGTAGTACAGAAATGGAGGCAGGTTTGAGGAATTGAAGGAAAGCAATTTGTGCGGCCCCTGTTTTTGGAATTCCCAAGTATGCTGAGGAATTTTATCTGTTTTTACACACAAATGTTACAGACATGACAGCAGTACTTACACAGCAGGCCACATTGGTGTACAAGCCGTTAGCATATTACAGTGGAATTTTAGAGGCAGTTATGAAGGGACACTTTCCTTGCAAGCAGTCATTTGCATCCGTTGCATTCACAATTGAGAAGTCTACAAGTATTTTGCTAGGCTGCTCTATGAAACTCTTCATAGAGCATGCTCTGTTGGCTATTTTAGAGAAACCCAAAGGTACATTGACATCCCAAAGAGCTTCATCTTAAGAGATAATGATTTTAAATCCAGCGATTAACATTGTCAGATGCAAAATAGTGAATCCTGCCACATTTGTAGCCTAGCCAATATTTGACGGTGATCATGTGCATGACTGTGCTAATTATGTTGAATTTTATGATGATATACCCTGTGTGAAAGAAAATGCTTTGTCAGGAGGGGAAATTCTCTTATTGATGGTTCTTTGAAAATGTGTCAAACTAGTGGGGAAAGGCATTCAGTTGCAGCAGTAGTAAGGCACAAATTAAATGGGTAATTTGAAGTTGTAGCAAGCGCAAGGCTACCGTCTCACTTTTCAGCACAAGCAGCAGAATTAGTGATGCTTAATGTCACGCTCGAGGAACATGAATGACAGGAAGTGACGGTGTACAGTTACTCTGCCTTTGTGACGTCAACCGTACACGCAGGGCTAGCACGTTAGAAAAGGAGGGGCTACCTCTGTGAGGACAGCACTCCAGTGTAGCAGCATCCTTATTGGACAAACCTATTAAAGCACAAAAGCTCCCAGTAGCCACAGGTGTCGTTAAATTCACAGCTCACACTAAGCAAACAGATTGGATCTCTTGCGGGAATCAAGCCACAGATGTGGAAGCCAAAAGGGTTGCGTATTCTCCAGATATTTCGAGTTTTGATACTGTGAATGTTAAGGAAAAGGTAGTCATGACTATGGTAATATAAGAAGGGTTTAATAAATAACCAAGGACTCAATTGATGGAGCTTCAAGGAAGCACACCACAGGAAAAGCAAGAATTATGAAAGCGAAGGGGGTGTTCTTTATCCCCCACTGAAACATTATGGTGGCAAGATAGCACTGGAAAGTAGGTAATGCCAGTAGCATTGATAAAGGTCGCGCTTGAACAGCTGCATTACCATGTACATGTTACTAGGCGGTGTCTTGCTGCTACAATTGTGGAAGACTAGTTCATTCTGAATCTATTAGAGCACGTTGCATTGTTCATAGTGAATTGCACTGTGTATCAAAGGTTTACTACTGGACATACACTGAGAACGATTAGAGGGGTAATACCTCGCCCAGATGGTTTGTTTCAGCACTTACATATTGATTATGTTGATGTGCTGCAAGTATGTAATGGATGCAGGTATCTGATAGTGGTGGTGTGTCCCTTCTCTAGATGGCTCAAGGAAGGTCTGTGTACACACCCTGATGCCACTTGTGCAGCGACGTTTTTAGTATGTGAAGTCTTTCCAAGATGGGATGTGTGTGAGGTGCTGAGATTTGAT
The DNA here is from genome assembly GCF_040938575.1 of Ambystoma mexicanum. Classification (NCBI taxonomy): domain Eukaryota; kingdom Metazoa; phylum Chordata; class Amphibia; order Caudata; family Ambystomatidae; genus Ambystoma; species Ambystoma mexicanum. The sequence continues at coordinate 857,583,222 of NC_090933.1, read as the reverse complement.
AATGAGACACATTTTGTTAACGAGGTGTTTGAATAGATACGGCTCTAATTGAACATTAAACAGGTTTTCTTCTGCTTATCATCAGAAAGCAAATGGGATATTTGAGAGACTCAACAGCTTCCTAAAAGAAAGGATTGCCAAAATCAAATTGACCCTGAAGAAGGGATGGCAATATTGCCTGCCCTTAGCTTTATATGCCCTTTGGAATCAACCGGGTTCAGACCACCACCCCACCCCCCCACAAACTAGTGACGGGGCGGTGAATGAGAACACCTCTTACACCTCTGTCTAGGAGCAGAAGTGATGGCCAGAATACAGCTAAAATGTTAGGTGATGAAATAAATAACTATTAGGTGTGTATGACCTCTAGCATCTCTCTCATTTCAGACCAAGTTAAATGGCATGGGGGTCATTCTCAGAACACAGATGAAGACAATTCAGCAACCAGATCATCAGAACTTTTATTGGCACCCAAGTTATTTGTTGGCGATCTTGTGCTTATAAAGAATTGTACTCGAAAGTGGCACAACCACATTTTCATGGCCCCTTTTGCATTGAAATTATAACCCCTTTAGCAGTGAAGGTCCAGAGCAGGCGAGCTTGGCTTCACTTAAGTGATGTGAAAACATATAAAGGCATGACCTACCCTCCCACCATTACCGATCCAGAAGCAAGACAAGAAGAAGAATTTCAGCGTGTGCAGACCCGATCGATGACCAAGAAGGAGGACGATAAAGCAACTAGTTGATCAATGCAGATTTTTCATTTGGGCTAAGACTCATACATACACTCCTTATAGATATGTTAGTAGGATTGCAAACCCTTGCTGAGAGTCCTAGAAATCAAAATGATTACATTGACGTATCAAAGTTATGCCTAATCACCAGTTTTTGATTAGGAACTGGAAACAAGCACAATATCCAGATTAATTTCTTGTAGCATATTTGTTTTAAGTAATTCACCTCTATGGTCCTCACAGACGGGGATGTGCATAGGCCTACGCTTTCTGTTTTTGTATTTATCCATCAAGCTTATCCTGCTCTTGTCAGAAGAGACGTTGATATTCACACTTTTTTACAGGATCCTAAACATGGCCATGTGATTAGAAGGCTACTAATTGTGATCATTGAGCAGATACTGCAACTGCAAGTGTAATATAAATTGGTAATGTGTATTAAAAAGGAGACATTTGGAAGCTGGCATGGTTCTAGAGAAAGAACGACAAGTACCAGGGTGTCACAAAAGGTTGTTGTCAATGTTTTGGTGCATGATGTATGCCTGCACAATTACACTCTTATCTTTCTATTTCTCTTCGTTCATAGTCTCTATCGTACTAGTACTCCCATTGATGTAGAGGCCACTATGATTTCCCCCTATTACAGAGAATGCATTTGATTTACTTACTTCAACTGAGGTAGAGGCTCCTATGTGTCTCCCCACTAAGAGAACTGTTCTTGATTTTCTTTACGATTACTATACGAGCTCTGACTTTGTGGTAAGGCATAAGAGAGATGCAGAGGAAAATAGTGAGGGGATGAATACCTATTTGGACAACGCACCACATCTGGGTCATAACATGTGGTATCAACACATACAAAGTGTGGGAGAGAGAACATCTAAGGAGAGTTGCTGTGCCAACACTCTCATACCCTATGCCATGAATACAGTGCAAACTTTTATTTTAAGAGAAGTCCCAGAACACGATGCCAGATGCGTTGTTCATCTTGCAGCGTGCATGACCCGAGGACAATTCGAGGGAATTTGGGCCACTCTGCAGTAGAGATCGAAATGGTTGTTACCATTCCAGGATGATTATATCAAGACTACACCTGGAAAAGGAACCTGCATGCAAGAGTAAGATGCTTACGTATCAGCAACAGGACAGGAAGAGAGAGTACTTGCAGAGAGGAAGAGATTTAATTGCCCTGATAAAACAGAAGTAGCTGGATGGCCTGGAGGTTCGGAACGAACTCAAGTCTGAGTCTATCGTCAAGTGCAATCCAAGAAAGCATGAAAAGAGGGACTGATGTCCTGCACAGCTCATTTACTAAAGGTAGAATATGTGCAAGAGGTGCAGAGAGTAAACAATGGATGTTTGAAGTCATGGGCCAAGCATGCCAAATTGCTGACATGGGTAGAAGATGAATCAGGTCCTATAGCTGTGATCCCATTGGTGAATGTGACATTTTGCTTCCGGATACATGGAAATAATCATATAGGAGATAACAACAAAACTACAGTTGACATTACTAGAATGGGAGCAGGAACAGCTGTTCTGATGGATTGATATTGGGCTTGTGGGCTAGAGCCTACATGAAACTGGCCAAGGATTGGGGAAGAATGTGTTCCTTGGTACTTATTCACGTTCCAGCATTAGTGATTCTTCAGAGTGACTTGAACATTGGAGAATTTCCAAAGGTGGATGCCCATTTAAGAAGGAGAAGATTGCTTGAATTTCTAAATTTAACCAGATTTGAGAATTACTTCTCAGTCAAATCAATAGACGCACATGAGCATAGGCTGTTCAGCAAGACTGCTTCAATCTTCACAACTATCTTCACGTCTGGGATCCAGACGATGGCTAATGCGAAATGGTTGAAAACTACCAGATGGGAGCTTCTGCAGACAATCAACACCACCATAAAGGGATTCAATGCTATCTATCAAAGAAGAGCTAAGGGCCATACGATTGATGACCCTGCAGAAGAGATCACTGCGATGGAAGGATGAGTTTACACCCAAATCGGGCCATCAAGTTACACATTCATACCTTGGGACCTTGACAGAGGCCATAATGCTTGCACAACAAGATGGAAGATGAGACAGAGGACTTTGCAGATGACAGTTGGTTTGCGTCCATATTCTCATAGATTCTGCAGTGGATGGAGAATATCTTCACATTTCTTGGAGCACTGTTAGTGATGGTGATGTTTGGAATCAGACAGCAAAGAAGGCAGTAGGAATGAAGATCATGATCAATATCGAATCAGGGTTTGGACCCAAGGAATTGACAGATGAGGAAATCATACAATGCAATACATAGAAGCCAGCATCGTAACACCTCAGGGAACGAAGTTCCTGTACCCAAAGAATCACAGGAAGTATGTGGGACGATGGGTCTATTGCAATCTGAATGGACAGTGCAGCTACATGACCTGGAGTGTGGATGAACATGTCAAATCAACTGGACTCCAAAGAAGAACTTCTTCAAGAGGAAGTATCAAGATGTTGTGACTGGTGAAGGTATGGTCGATGGCTCGACCAGAGGGGGGAGTGTAGAGGAGCAACCAAATGCCTCTGCAGGAAGTCCCACCTCCCTCCACCTATATGTAGGAAGCATGAGATTGTGCCATGTTTGACACCAGCAGTTGGGACCATTCCACAGTGAATCTTTGAGAAAAGGTGTCCATTAACAAAACCCTATCAGATGTACTCCCAAAGAGATGATGGAGGAAATCCCCAAAGGAATATTAAAAGAGCAAGAAAAGGAGCTGGTGACGTCACAAGAAGTGAAGTGTGGCGCACAGAGAAGAATAGCTGAAGAAGATATATGACTCTTACAGAAACTGATGACAAAATAAAATTTGAGCAAACCTTTATATGTAAAAAGAAGTTTGCATGTGTGAAGAGCACTGCAGAAAATGAAAGTCATTATATAATTGTACCGATGCTGCAATGCAAGTAGATCAATTGATCTTAGAATCTGGCTATGCATAGTGAATAGACTGCAGACGAAGCTGCCATTGTGTAGAAACTGGACATCGGTGTCACACATTTAGTAAGCTCAGGCTCACGAGAAAGAAGGATCAAGAGCTGTGTCACAGCAAAGAATTAGCTGGGATTGTGAAAATTAATGGTGAAGATGCCTGGCCTGGTGTCAACACTGAAGCAGCCAAGACTGGTTATCTATTCTTGAAGGTGGCAAACGTGACACGCTGAATCATCCCTTGTTAATGAAAGAACACCATGTGCGCCAAGTATTATTCATTAAAGACAATTAAATGCAGCAGAATAGTCCAAATCATGGTCTCTTGTCATGTGTTTAAAATGCTCCTGGCGCCAAAACACTATTTGTATTTATTTTATTTGTATAGCGCAGACCAGGCCCGAGGGCAACCGGGCGCATATCTTCAAGCAATAATTACAGGAATGGCATGGTTACGGTTGTGTTACAAAAAGTCAGGTTACAATCGGTCATTTACATAAGAAAGGCAATAAGGTACAAGAACAGTGCATCTTTACTCAGGCATGCCGTGAATAGTGGTAATCAGATATTCAGAGAAGACACGTCAGGTGTGGTAGCTATCCAAAGCTTAGCTTTGTGTTTGAATAGGTTCAGTGAAGGAAGATTTCTAGTGGTAAGTGGCACGGTGTTCTAAAGTTTGGCAGCCAGGACTGGGAAGCTAACACCTCCAGCTGTTTGCAGCTTATATCTGGGTATCGTGAGGCCTTGAATTTGAACCGATCTCAGTGACCGAGATGGAGTGTGCTGAGTGAATCGTGAAGCTAGGTAGATGGGGGCCTGGTTATTTATGCATTTGTAAGTAAGGGCCAGTGATTTCAATGATATCCTTTGAGCGACTGAGAGCCAGTGAAGGTTCTTCCTAATTTCAGAGATGTGTGCTGATCTGGGGATGTTAAGGGCTGCTCTGATGGCGTTATTTTGGGTGATCTGAAGTTTGTTGAGGTTGCGCTGGTTAGTACAATGCGTTGCAATAGTTCAGTTTGGACATGACCAATGCCCTGGCCAGGGTGATGCAATTCTGGGTGGAGAGGAATGGGCGGCAGGCTGTGATCAGCTTGCAGGTGTAAGCCGGGGTAGCAATGACTGTGTTAGTTTGTCTTTGTAGGGAGATCATGGAGTCTAAGTAGATTCCAAGTGTTTTGGTATCTTTGGATACTTTGATGGAATTGCCATTGATGTTGAAAGAGATGAAGGATGGGTTCAATTTATTGAGTCTCTGCTGTGTGCCCAAAATGAGGAGCTCTGTCTTGTCATCGTTGAGGCAAAGCTCATGTTGGGCCATCCAGTCTGCAATGTAGTCACCAGTGATAGGAATGAGTATGTGGGTGTCATCAGCATAATTAGTGTAGGTGAGGCCAAGATAGTCAAGCACATCAAACAAAGGTTTAATTAATACATTGTAGAGTGTGGGGGAAACACAGGACCCTTGAGGGACTCCACAGGGGACTGACGTTGGGTCTGCTGAAGAAGTGGGTGAGAATACTCTCATGTGTCTGTTGTCTAGGAAGGACCTAATCCAGTTAGTGGCGTTGTCGGAAAAGTGGGCTGCAGATTTCAGATGGTGGCAAAGGATTTGGTGATTAAGCAAATCGAAAGGTCCAGTAGGAGTAGTAGGGCCAATTTCCTGTTGTCTTTTAAGTCCTCTATTTGGGTTTTAAGGTCTAAGAGGGCTGTTTCTGTCCCATGCTTGGGTCTGAAGCCGGATCGTCTTGTACCGAGGAGATTATTAGTTTCCAGATAGTTCTGTATCTGTAAGTATGCTGCTCTGTCTAATAATTTTAGAAGAAACGGGACGGTAGTGATGGGTTGGTAGTTAGTTGGTATCTCAGGATCTAGAGTCGGTTTGTTTAGAAGAGGGATGACCCAGGCGTCCTTCAGGTTGTTGGGGACCAGACCAGATTGAAATGAAGAGTTGATAAAGGTTGTTATGAAAGGAGCAAGGTCATGTGCCGATTCCTTGATGATAGGTGCGGGACAAGAATCACCTTGGCAATTGGAAGGTTTTAGGTTACAGATGATTTGTTCGACCTCCGGGATGGTGAGCGGCACAAAGCTGAATGGAGTGTGGGAGAAGGGGGTGACAGTTTTGGGCGTTGTGGAATTAGTTAGGGGAAAGGTGCGAAGGGAGTTTTGTTTGGCATTGATTTTGGATTGTAAGGTGGTTATTTTGGTGAGAAGTGCATTTTGGATGTTGTTGCATCATGTGCTGTGTTTACTGCAGGTACCGGGGACAGGTGAGGGGGATTCGCTGGTTGTAGGTCTCTTTTTTAGCTTGTAAGATTGCTTCCTTGTAATTGAGGGAGGTGATAAGGAGGCGATCTTTGTAGGCCTCACAAGGAAGGCTTTTCCAAAGTGCTTCCGCCTTGCATTTTTCTTTACGCAGGACTCTAAGTTGCGAGGTGAACCAAGAGTTCAAGTGGGCTCGTTGTTTGGCTTTCCGTAATTTAAGCGGTGCTATGGTGTCAATAGCTTTGAGCAAAGTTTGATTGTCGGTGTCTACTAGAACGGTGGGGACATTGTGCTGAAGCGCGCAGTTGCTCAGAATGGGAAGGATGAGAGGGAGTAGTTTGTCCCTGGTAATGTCCTTTTTGTTCCTGGTGGGAATAGCGGGGGCTAAGGTAGGTTTGGGGTGCAGGTTGGTGGCTGGTAAGTGAAAGATAATGGTATAGTGGTCGGACCAGGCACAGGCGGAGTTGGAGCTTATCGATGTGTTGCAATTGAGATCTGCAATCCAGTCAAGCTTTCTGCCCTTGTTATGTGTAGGTTCAAGAATGCGTTGCTGAAAGCCTAGGTTGGAGAAGGTAATAGCCACCTCCGTGGCCATAGGATCCTTAGGGTCGGATAGGCCAAGGTTAAGGTCACCCAATAGTAACACCTGTGAGTTAGGCTTGGTATTGTCAGTCAGGATGGAGGTAATTTCATCTGTAAAAGATGCAAGTGGTCCTGGTGGTCTGTATATGAGGTGTGATGTTGCTGTGTTGTTCGGTGAGAGGGTTAATTTCACCGATAGGAATTCAGCAGAGCTGAATTGGGTGTTGGTAATAGTTCTCATAGAAATATTATCTCTGTGTATGAATGCGACTCCTCCTCCTTTGGAGTTGGACTGGCGGTCATTTCTGATGATGGAGTAGCCCATAGGAATGGCAAGGGCGAGAAGTGGGCCAGAGGCTGCATGTAGCCATGTTTCAGTGATGGCAATGAAATTGAGGTTTTGGACCGTGATGAGGTCACTGATATCGAGTACATGGGCATGAGCGATCTGGCATTGATAAGGGCTCCCTTAAGTTATTTAGTGGAGGGGGAGGTAGTAGGAAGGTCAGGTATCTTTTGTGTGATACGCTGTAAGCTAGCGGTGTGGTCACGCTGGATACATGGTGCTCGAGGCAGTCTCGAGCTAAGTCTGGCATTCCTAGATCCTAGATTGTAGAGTGCAAGGTTGATTAGCTGTGGGTTTTGTAGCAAAATGTTGGAGCCACAAAGCTGGATCATTGAGGAGGTATGGATTGGTAGGAAGGTTAGTGCTGTGAAGCATGGTGTGAGAATATGTAGAGGGGTAAAGATGTAGAGTCTTGGTAGTGCTGGTGGAGAGGATGAAGTAGGTAGAAGTTAGGTACCCTGAGATGACAAGGTAGACGAAGTAGAGGCTGGCAAAAGGCCAGAGCCGCATGTCGTAACTATGGAGTCCTACCAGTTACCTATTGTTGCTCCTTGGCCTCACGCATATCACCAACCCGGTGCTTGCGGCCCATGCCCGCCACATGCTGTGACTTATATCTCAAGCTGGTATTAGGCAAATGTCTGCAGCCTCCTCGGCTGTTACAATGCCTGTGCCTGCAATGTCTATGCCTATGCCTGCAGCCCCCAATGCTATTACAATGCCTGTGCCTGCCATGTTTATGCCTTTGCCTGCAGCCCCAATGCTATTACAATGCCTGTGCCTGCCATGTTTATGCCTTTTCCTGCCGCCCCCAATGCTATTAAACAATGCTCCTGGCTCCAAAACACTATTGTTGCCCCTTGGCCTCACGGATATCATCAACCCGGTGCTTGCGGCCCATGCCCGCCACATGCTGTGACTTATATCTCAAGCTGGTATTAGGCAAATGCCTGCAGCCTCCTTGGCTGTTACAATGCCTGTGCTTGCAATGTCTATGCCTATGCCTGCAGCCCCCAATGCTATTACAATTCCTGTGCCTGCCATGTTTATGCCTTTGCCTGCAGCCCCAATGCTATTACAATGCACGTGCCTGACATGATTATGCTTTTGACTGCAGCCCCCAATGCTATTACAATGCCTGTGCCTGACATGATTATGCCTTTGCCTGCAGCCCCCAATGCTATTACAATGCCTGTGACTGCCATGTTTATGCCTTTGCCTGCAGCCCCCAATGCTATTACAATGTTCGTGCCTGCAGCCCCCATTGTTCATACAATGCCTGTGCCTGTAGCCCCCATTGTTCCTTCAATGCCTGTGCCTGCCATGACTTTGCCTATGCCTGCAGCCTCCAATGCTATTACAAAGCCCGTGCCTGCAGCCCCCATTGGTATTACTATGTCTTTGCCCGCTGACCCCATAGTGATGACTACACAATCGCCTGTAGCTCACAACACCACAATGCCTCCCAAAGCCTCTAAAGCTGTTCTCGGAACAACACCCACTACCAACCTTAAATGTGGTTTGGTCAATGCACGGTCCATCCCAGCTCATGCCTTGGAAATCCATGATCTCATCCTCAAGAATAAAACCGACCTCCTCATTATTACAGAAACCTGGCTCAATGAAACCTCTGGCCCAGCTCTCTCACTTGCCATACCAGATGGGTACACCATCTACGGGCAAGACCGCACCCTCTCAAGGGGCAGTGAAATAGCCCTCATTGCTAAAGAAACCCTTGCTATTAGGAGGGCGGAAGGTGACCTTGGCCACAGCTGTGACTACCTTCCACTAAAAATCAATCTCTCCCCCAACTTCACACTGGCCCTTCACATCGTCTATCGACCCCCGGGCACGATCTCTGAATTCCATGACTCCCTCATCCACTCCCTCATCCACTCCCTCTCAGGCAACTTGAAAAAGACCTCTAAAGTCCTTCTCGCAGGTGACCTCAACTTAGGCCTCAACGATCCGAATGACGCTCATGCGGCCACCTTGAACAAAGCCTTATCTACTCTAGGGTTTTCGCAAACCATCTCCAATCCAACTCACTCTAAAGGCCACTCACTGGACTGGGTCTCCCAACACAACTGTTCAGTGTTTATTACAGAGAATTCACCCATCCCATGGTCGGATCACCACTACATTCAATTTGACCTAGACATCTCTAAAGGGCCACCCAAGCCCACCATCCCGCTCCCTCAAGCCCTCTCCAGAAGTTCACATCAACTCACTTTCGGAAAAGCTTACTCCCCTCCTCAAGGTGCCTGCCCTCCAGTCCCCCTTCTCGAAGGACCCTGAAACTCTAGCTAGCACCTTAAAACGGGTTATCACCCAAGCTGTTGACTCTATTGCTCCCCTCACTCTGAGAAAAGCCAAGAAAACCAGGCACACTAATGCATGGTTCACTCTGCCCTCGCAGTCTGGAAAACCAAAACTAATGATGCAACCAAACTAGCCTTCAAGGCTATCTCCAAAGACTATAAATAAGGCATAATCCAAGCAAAAGCTAACGCCTTCAACACTAGGATAGCTAATGCAAAATCAGGCACCAAAGAAATGTTCACCATCCTCAGGGTGCTAGAATCTCCATCTACCCCCCCCCCAAACACACTGACACTCCTCAAGGATGAAAACTGATGCAAAAATATCCAATCAGCTATGCTTGACAAACTAAACACCTTTTAAACCAAAATCCTAGCTCACCAAAAAGCCTTGAACCTCCAAATTGCGAATCAGAACAGTAACTAGAACAAGGAGTCTAAAATTAACTCTTCCCCATTATTCAACTTCAAGGATATGCCTGAATCTGAAGTCATCTCTCTCCTAAAAACCATCAAGCCTTCTAACTGCAAGGGGGACGTCTGTCCTGCTCAGCTCATTAAAGACTGCGGCCCGACACTTGCCCCCTTCCTAACAGCATTCTTCAATGCCACCTTCCAGTCTGGACATGTCCCATCTGACCTTAAGCAAGCTTGGGTACGCCCGCTCCTCAAAAAATCCTCCCTCAACCCATTGGTACCGGGGAATTACAGGCCCATCACCACTGTCCCTTTGTTGTTGAAAATACTGGACAAAGCAGCCTACCTGCAAGTCCAAAAATTCCTTGAGGACCACCGTCTTCTTGGCGTTCTGCAGTCTGGCTTTAGACCACGGCATGGGACCGAAACAGCCCTCCTTGACCTAAAAAATCAAATGGATGACATCAGAGACGCCGGCAAACTTGCGCTCCTTCTGCTCCTCGATTTATCAGCGGCGTTTGACCTCGTGGATCATAACACTCAATGCCATCACCTCTCCATTGTAGCCAACTTCTCCTCTAAAGCTTGTGCATGGATCACTTCATTTCTTCAGAAAAGGGCTATGAAAGTCTTTTCCGACTCAGCGTGTGCCACTCCCAGTCACATCAAATGTGGGGTGCCTCACGGCTCTTGCATTGTGCCCACCGTCTATAACCTCTTCACAAGGCCTCTTTTCAACTTGCTCGATACTCTGGGCATTTCATACACCAACTATGCTGATGACACCCAGGTGCTCATCCCTCTTACAGGTGACTATGAGGCAGACAGGATTACCCTTAACTCCATTTACTGCACCACCCAAGCCTGAATGGCAGAAAATTGGCTGTGCCTTAACAGCGAGAAAACTGGGCTTCTACTCATCGGTTCACCAACCATTCTGGGTAACCTAGACAAGAACTACTGCTCCTTCACTATTGATAATATATCCATCTCAGTATCCCAAACAGTCAAGACCTTGGGAGTCCACCTCGACTCTAATCTCACTATGAACAAGCAGGTCAATGCCATTGCATCCTCCTCGGCCTACTACTCCAAACTGCTCAATGCAGCAAGACCTTTCTTAACCTCACAGAACTGCCTTAACATTGCTAGGGCTACGATTGGTTCAAGACTGGATTACTCCAATGCTCTCCTTGGTGGGACCTCTAGCAAAAACATTGCTAAACTCCAACTAGTACAGAACAATGCCCTCAGGGCTGCCACTGGATTCTCTAAAAATTGTCACATTTCCGACCTGAGAAGACAGGTCCACTGGCTACATGTTAAGGAGAGAATCATCTTCAAAATCCTCTCCCTCATGCACAAATGTCTCCATGATCTTGCAACCGCCTACTTGGCGCAGCACATAACCATGCCAACATCCTCTAGGCAGTCCAGACTGGCCTACACCAGCCTGATCTTCATGCCCAAAACCCGCAGAGTGTGTGCAGATGGCACCAGCCTCCCAGCCATGGCTGCCACACACTGGAACGCCTTACCTACGCACCTCAGGAGAATAGATTCTCACCTAGCCTTCCGCAAAGCCATCAAAACCAGGCTATTTGTTTGACCTGTTTAACCTTAGTACACACTGAAACTCACCTAACTGTATTGTATTTTGTAACTGAGCACCTCTGATCCTCCACATTGTAACCAAGTAACCACATATGGTAACCGTAATCTTGACTATGCACACTTTCCTGTAAAGGCACCTCAATGCCTTTGGGCTGTAGTGTGCTATACAAATGTAAAAATAAATAAATAAATAAATGTGAGCCAAGCATGGAACTAGAGTTGGGCACGCAGTTCCAGAACTATGATAGCACATGCTCACACTCCCTTATATTCCCATAGATGAGAATACACTGCAAGGCCAAGTTCAAAGACTATAGTCATGGCAGATGGCATGAGTGATAAGAGACTTTTGGCTAATTTGATGGGGAGGTACAGTCAAGTCCACCTCCTGGCACCTGGGGTATGATCTTACATGCTGCTAGTGAGACGAATGTTCCAGACTGGCACAAGCGTGCCAACCAATTGCAGAGGGCTATATAGCGAAAGGAATTATAGTTTGAGAGCCAACAATATGTTGTGTACTTAATAAAACTGAGGATGACTTTCACTAGAGGTGGGCACAAAATGTCCTTCTGACAGTAGAGACCCAATCACAACCCAACTCCTTATAGAAAGTATACTTAGATGTTCCCCTGGAGCCTATTACAACCCATCGTAGGTTTATCATATTTGTCAGGTAGTATGGAATCACGTAAAACGGTTTTTTGCTACATGTTGCAAATGTCCGGTGATGTCCGTTTTAACTCCCTGTTTTAGATAATTGATAATATAACAGAAATACTTTGCCATCTTCCTGAGTTGGTTCGATTATTTGGTGTCAGAGTTATTCTGCATCCCATCCATAGCATGCGTGTTACCCAAAGGGCTCTAATTCTAACGATTACCTGAACTGCGGGGACGCCCTGGAGCTCTTGGTAATTACCCCTCTTAAGTTAGATGGCCAGTGATTTCTGTAGAAAACATTAAACAAATAACTTCCCTGAGTAAAAGGCCCACTAGTAATTTCAACTCCACTCGAACAATATGGGAAATATTTCTCTTGTAGTACCATAAACTCACCTGATAGTTTATTTTTGAGAGCTCTCCATCCTGTTTCTACACAGGGGCGCTAGTCCTGAAGAATGGTGATGTTAATTGAGGCAGGAAATACTTAAGGGGCAAAAATATGACTTCTAAACTGTGTTGTAGTGAAGAAAAATAAGGAAAACTGCAATTAGTTGACTGGCTGTGGACTTCACTTAAAGGGTAAGAAGAAATTCCTAGAACATGAGGATACGACCGTGAATGCACCAGAATTAATACCCATGTAGTGTATGAGTGACCTAAGGAAACACAATCCTAACTGACGGTCGTATGAGGAAACAACATTCAGCACCAAAACACCTCATAAAAGCATTAGAGGACTAACTAATAGGTAGTCTGCGTGTATACAACATTAGCCTAATTTAGGACAGAAGCGCAGACCGTTTAACACACAGTAGCAAGTTAACACGGAATCACGTACAAGCTGAGAATGGTCTTTTCAGTGAAATTCAGCAACTATAAACAGCGGAATGACAGCGCCACTAACGGCGTCCGAAAACTTTAATTACTTTCACGTGGACTGAGAATCAAATATCACTTATGGCAACAAGCCACCAAACAGTACTTGCGTGTGTGCTGAAACTCCCTCCTGCAACTCTGAGGAGAAAACCGTCAGTGACGGAATGGTGATGAAACTCTCTCCTGCAACTCTGAGGAGAAAACCGTCTGTGACGGAATATAACAAACTGAGAAGGATGAGGGGAAAACAAAAGGGCACACGAACTATGTCTTCAGAAGGGGCAGCAGGGGAAAACTATAACTACGGAGACTAAGGGCAAGAAGGGGCATTAAGCTCTGACTGGAAAACAGCTGTGAAGAAATACAGAGAGACCACGGTAAGCGTTAGTGCTGCAGAGCAGTCATTGACGCGAAGCGCGAGTCTCCAGGAGGGCTGGCTTAATATAGGTAAACACTGCAAAAGACTACATCTGTAAGGTTAGTCTTTAAATAGCACAATAAGGCGGCCATTAAGGGAAACAGGAAGTCCTATTGATTCAATGGGAATTTAAAGGAATCTGTCTGTCTACCGTAGGGCAACACCAATTTCCCCACCAAGATTAACCCTTCAAGGTTTCTAATAAAACTTAACCTGAGAACTGGCCTGTGGAAATGACACTAACAGCTCACATCTAAGAGTAATGGTACCTATCACTGACCCGGCCTCAGAACTTCTACATTCCATGATAGTGAGAGACCCCAGCCCACCATCGATAAAACCAGTGGTCATAATAGATCTGAACATGCATGACCATTTCACCTCTTCCCATAAATATAGCCTTTGTAGTATGAGGTACAGGGAGGGATAAAGTATAGGTCAAAACTAGGGTGGACACCTTGGATGCGAGGGGTGAGATATAGACAGAGCACAGCATGTAGGGGTTAGCATGATTGTGTTCCTCCCCTCCCACAGGAAGAGCGAGATTTGGCTCAAGCATGGGTGCATGCAGCCACCAACTGACCTATTGTGGAGGCAACAACGCACTGGGAAAGTAGTTATGCCAGTGGAACTACTGCACACCGCATTTGAGCGTGTTGTACTAACCCTCTCACATTCCCCAACAACACATTTCAGCAGACATACAGGAATATTGGTTCATACCAAATCTCCAAGAACACCACTCGCAGATGGTCATGCAAAGCACCACCTGCCAAGTGCTCAGTACTGGAATGACACTCCGCACATTGTGAGTCACTCTTCCCCGCCCCATCAGGACATTCTGCCAGCCTCATATTGATTATGCAGACATGGGCAAGAGATGTAATGGAGCTTGATAACTCAATACCTCATTGTGGTGGTGTGTCCGTGGGTTGAGCGGATATGTGAAGTATTCCCCCGATGGGGGTGTGTGATGTTTTGAGATCAGACAACAGTATTCACTTTTTAAATGAACACTTTAAGGAAATCCCAGTGCATTAAGCACTGCATGTGTTCCATTTATCACCCCAAGTGAATGGCATTGTGGAACAAATAAACAGCCTTCTCAAGAGTAGGCTTTCTAAATTGTGCAACACCCTAAAACAGAACTGGGAGCATTGCCTGCCTCTGGCCCTGTTCAACTTGCGATCGAAGCCAAGTAAGGACCATCACCTCTCCCCACGTGAGATAGTGACAGGCAGGCGCATGCAAACGCCTATAGTCCCCTATCCCCTGTGAGGCGGTCATCGGATGCCCATAGAGCTGCAATGTTTCTGGGAGAGGAGCTCAAGGAATGTTTTACAAACCTAACAAGTGAGATCAAATGTGTCTCACGACAAATTGCACCAACTCACCCAGATGATGCTCAAAACACTATGGTTCCACCGGTTGACACAGCACCTGCCAACCCCAGTTGTCAGAGGAGCTGGTGCATGTCAGAGGTTTTGAGCACATATGGAACAATCCCAGGTTCTGTGGACCGTATGAAGTCATGTTTTCCACCCCTCTTGAAGTACAGGTGAAAGGCCTTCGATATTGGATACAGTTCTCAGACATTCACAGGGCACCACCAAATTCCACACCAGTATACTAAAACTGACACAACCAATCTACCTCACCTTACTTTGCTCAATGATGCCAATATAAGTACATGTACAAAAATAACCAAACATGTTGCTGCTAGAAGCATAAGCTCTGTAAATTAAAATAAAACTCTCTCTCTCTACTTCTCCTTTCCGCTTCTCCCCCTTCCCCTCCCCTCTCTCATACCCGTTCTTGTTCCCATTACAGGTGAAAAGGAGAGGAAGAGTTCAACGTCAGATTGTTCATTGCATAGAGATAGAAATGTTATTAGTTCTACTACCAATGTGGCCTGCATTTTATGGCCATTTTGTTCTCCTTTTTTATGTTACTGTTGGGAATATATTGGGTGTCATCTTTTATCTGGGCGAGCCATATAAAGGGGGGTGGAACCTGAACAAAAGCACACCTCTTAATTTAACTGAACCATTAAATACAACTGTATATATGTGTAATATGTATAATAAGACCCAAACTAATGACACCAGTGCCCGTATGACTGTATGCATGAGCAAAATGTTTGACATACTACTTTCAACTATTAAAAAACCTCTTTTGTAACACAAATGGTAGTGATAACACCACAGTGAACAGGAGTACATTACCAAGGAGATAGATATCCCGCCGTAACAGAATGAAAAGACAAGCGCATAGACTCAAATATGATGCATACCATGGCCTAAGCCTGAATGCGGTTTAAAACATCCATCATCCCGAGCACTGAAATAGTTGGGACTCTGACATCAGTGTTGTGTCATGATTCCTGCCCCCAGCCCTCTGATATATCAGTCTGGAGCCAGGCCACGATCACCTATATGGCCCCTAAGGGCCTCTCCATCCTCCCAGAGACCCACTTGGAGTCAGACCTGGCGCCTTTGGGACCAGGCTCACACACAGCCCTAAGATTCACATTGGACTTGCAATGTATGGTGGGCAAGATGGATGCCCCCACATCATCCAGTTCCTGGAACTGAGTATGCAGTGTAGCCTTTTGGGTGTGGTTCACCCGGGCCGAGAAACACACTTTGCGTTTCTCTGCACCTGCAGCGTGACACTCACCGTGCTCGGATCGGTCTCCTGAAGGCCCTCTCGTTTCCGCTGCATTCTGCGCACCTACAAGGACAAGAACAGCATTAATAATAGACTTACCTTGAAGAGCATCCAGCTTCCATCCATCGCTCCTCCAGTCCTGTGGGCAGCTACAGTGGTGCCATCTCCATCTCGGCACCCCGCATCCTAAGGAAGGATAAACGAACAGAAGAAAAGACTTTAGTAAGCATTCTGCATATTTTAGCTTACTCAAAAACTGTAAGAAGAGTCAAACGCTTACCTGAACTTGAGCTCGGGGTATCTTCAGCTCTGGAGCATTCTGTTGACCTGCAAGGGGAAAAGACATACCAGGTTAGCACGGAAAGCATTAGGAGGCACCGCACATCGCGCTTACTCACCGCCCCTCATCCTCTCAGCTGGCAGCCATGCTGGGATATTGCGGCACCTGCAAGGGACACAGAGACGAACGTTGGTTAATAAAAGGAAGGGCGGGCAGCATCGCGCACCGCGCTCTCACTCACCGTTAGTGCTCAGCTCATCTCAGCAGCATGACGCCCTCTCCGACCCCCCCTCCAACACCTAAGGAAGGAAAGACACATTATAGAAGAGACAAGAGTCAAAGAACAATTCATAAGACTCATTCTACTTACCGATCGGGCTGAAGTTACAGCAAGCCCAGTCCGTCGGGCCCACGCCAGTGAAGCAACTAGGCAGCATCGAGCCTGCATCAGTCAACGCACCCCTGCAATGAAGGCAGGACGGAGAGCGCGCTTCACAAAAAAGCAAGGTGAGGAGTGGACAAAGGGGAAGGTTTGGTCAACAGGGTGAAATGGGTCAAGCAAGCAGAGACAATAGAGAGTTAAACTGTGGCAATCCTGTGTTTCAGGCCCAGTCTCCAGTCAAACAGATTCCAGGGAAGGGTTCGACGTCATAGGAGGTCCAAACAGGCTGAGTGGTGTCCCCGTGGATACCAGGTGAGCGTTACATGCAGTGGGTAGACGAACAAACAATAGCAGTTGCCATGTATGCTTGTTAATGCTGCACGCATCGGGGGCACCCAAGGTTCTAGTACCACAAGAAGTACAGATTACAGAGGTACAATGCCTGATTCATCTTGCGCTATGTAGGCTCATAGGCACTTTTCAGGCAAGCAACGTGCATCTACAACTTGTCGATCCAGATGCACAGAAATGGAAAGCAAATTCTTCAAACAACAACTGTCTAAAGCAACCATATTTGGTGATCAAAGGAGCAAAGTATGTTATCAACAAGTGGCAGGAAACAACCCTCACTTGCTGAGCCGACGGCCTCTTGAGGTTTCAGGAAAATATATGTGGCCCACGTTGAACGAACATGCGCACAAACATGGACAGAAAACCTCACGAAACTGACATGGATTGAAGCCATGGAGAAACCAGTAAATGTGCACTAGGAAAATAACTATGAACTGTGTTTTTTCAGCAAAGGAACTGTCTTTGTCAGCTCAAATGAAAGATGCAACAGAACCATGTTGATTCCATATCTAAAGAAGGGCAAAGCAGCACTGATGGACTACTATTGTGTGTGTGTGGCCATAAAGTGTACTTGCACCTCCTACCCTCCTGGAGTGGCTATTGTTCGCTAGCTATGCTACACTCAGCCCTATTAGCAGTGCCAGAAGAACACCTGAAATGGGGGCCACTGCCCAACAAAGCACCAACAGTGCCCCCAACGATCGCAGAACAAAACACACTGCCACCACCAGACTTTCACATCCTCCCTGCGCAAGAGTATGGCCAGCTCCGGAGAAAAATTAGAACATCGAACTATCTATCCAAAGACTCAGCGAAATTGCTTGAAGAAATACTTGAACAATACAAGCTATTCACCTCAGCAGACATTTTTTGCATCCTTATTGCTACGCAGTGTACAAGCATGAGCTAATACCAAATGACTCCAAATTTTGTGCTGGGAACTGGTCCAGTTGGCTACTGACACCGAGCAGGGGTTCAGTGTCATAAGGGTTGAGCTGCATGCCCTAAGGCTGATGCGATGCAGAACCACTACGTTCTAGATATGCTGAAGGTGTTGGAAGGTGGTGTGTGCAAAAAGATAGGGATGTCATTTTGCACATTCGTACCTTCCGAAGATGCTGAGAATGGGACTCTGTCACACGTCATCACTGCAGTGCATGATCTAGGGGTCAAAATGGAAAGGATGCTGGGGTTCCAGATGAGGACTGGATCACAATGACTTTTAGTTGAGCTCCATCGTGGCTGGGAGCACTGGTGAAGATGCTGGTGCCCATCGTGATGTTCATCTTGGTCATTTTCTGCACACGCCAGTTGGGTCTCCGTTGTTGTGCCAAAGCAGTGCCTAATAGCGCAATGATGATGGTCACTATTGGTGTTCCAAAAGTGCCTTGTAGCACAAAGGAGATAGAAGTACAAACTGACCACCCCATTCCCCACATGGTCCCTATTCTCTACGGAGATGTAGTCAATCGACTCTACCCCATGACCATTGTCCCTCCCCCAGACCCTAAATATTATAAGGAAGTATGGGTAGATTTGACAGGGGACGGGGCTGCATTTATATGACATGTAATCCTAAAGTATATGTGCTAGCAGTAGAAAGCTTATGAAATGTGTGTAGGGCATGGATGCCAATAAAGGGAACCCCTCACATGAAGCTGCGATAAGAAGCGAGAATGAGCGCAAATATGGGAAAGAATGTGTTACTGTAGCAGTAACTAAAGGGGGGGAATGTTGGGATGGAACTTAGTCTGTCCCACCCCCTAGGCACTTTAGAGTGAGACGAATCCCATATGTAGGCATGCAATATACCAGGGGAGAGAAGGTCATGCTAAAATACCCAGCACAAACATAATATTGGAGAAATAACAGATACATAATCATAGGGCGTATATATACTGAGCTGCCATTTTGTAGTCATGAATGAGAAAGACAGACCTACATGGCTTCACAGTAAAACATAGGCCCGGGGAAGAGACGTCAGCAGACTCGAACACGGAGGGAAGAAGATCTGCACTGCTTAATTCCTACAGAAACCTCCCATTGTTTCTTAAAACTGTAGCAATTACTTGTAAGCCCAGAGAACGAATGTGCCCTGCAAGGCCATGAGACAGCACCAAGCTCCTCGCAGCACGTTCATCAAAGCTAGGCCAACTGCAAGTCCTCCAACCCCCACCAACCATCCAAGAGTAATGCCACCTATCACTGACCCGGTCCCAGAATCCATACATTCCATGATACTGAGTGACCCCAGCCCATCAGCGATAAAACCAACAGTCATAAAAGATCTGAACATGCACAACCATTTCATCTCTTCCCATAAATACACCCTTTGTAGTACGAGGTACAGGGAGGGATAAATTGTGGATCAAAACTAGGGTGGAAGTGTTGAGTGCGAGGGGTGCAATATAAACAGAGCACAGAATGTGTGGGTTAGCATGATTGTGTTCCTCCTCTCCCCCTGGTACCAGACCTTGGGCCTTCTAGGTACATGCCAAAATGATGTAGTAGTAGCATTAGTGTACAATAGTAGCCTTGTCACAACAACATGTGAAGAGCCTGAACTTCAGTCTCTGGAGGGATAAGCCCATCTGACCCATGTGGGAAAAGACAGATGGCGGAGACTGGAACCAATCATAGCCTGGCATCCCCTATGGACAAGGACGATGTATACAATATTACGAATCAGCTGTGTGGGTTTAAACCATATGTACAGATGTCTTTAGTGACGGTGTGGACTCTTATAATGCATTGTTCATTATAATTCAGGGAGAACATTCTCGATCAGCAGAGTCCCCTGCTGACACCCTTGCCTTTTGTAAAATTAAACCTTGTTATCCTTGCAAGCAATCTCTTGGCCTTTTGTCTTATTTCTACTGCAAGCGTAAAGGGACTTGCCTTCAATGCATAAGGGAGTCCTTGAGGGAAGAAGGGAAGGAACCAGTAGTGAAAGAGTGGTTACAGAAATCAGCAAATGCCGGGGCAAGAGAGCCAATGTTGTCCTTGATGGTTCTAGAAAATCAGCGTGGCACCTATTTGGAAGAAACCTTCACAGAGTGGACAACTCTGGTGACTTCTTCAGGTGTGACAGGGTGAAGGAAGAGGGTAATTGGCCAAAGGAGGCAAGGCATTGTGAGATGGGTTTGGCGGGTGAGTAACAAGGGAGTTCAGGATGTCCTGAGTTTTGGTGGCAGCGTTGCAGAGTGCCTGAGAGGAAAGAGGGGGAGGAGGAGACTGTGGTAGGGTTGGCTAGCTCCCTGCAGATTTTGAAAAGTTCAGCCATGTTACTGGATGCAGCAGATACCAGTGCCTGAATGTGGGCCTTTTTTTTAGCATGGATGGAGAGTCTGTATTGCCTTTGGAGGAGGTGGCAGGCCAGTTTTCCAGACGGTGAACCTGAGGTTTGCCACTTCTGTTCTGCTGATCTGCAGTTTCGTTTCAGTGCTGCAAGTTCACAGTCATACCAAGTGTTGCGCTTAGAGGTGGGCTTCAGGTGGATCCTCATGACTGGGGCAAGGATTTTAAGAGTATTGGTGATGGCAGAATGAAGATTGCTGAGAGCAGCGTCAGTGGTAGAGTCTGTGGTAGGGGTTCAAGGTGGGATGAAGGCAGAAGCAAAGGCAGTAGCTGGCAATCGTTTCATCGGGCAGATGTTTGAGAATGAGGTTGGCAAGCCTTTTGAGGGTGCGGTAGGAGGGCCAAAGGGGCCCAGGTGGGAGGAGAGAATGGTCTGAACAAGAAAGAGAGGTGACCAGAGGGGGAGCAAGATAGAAGTCCGAGTGGATGGTGGCATCCAGGGTGTGTCCCGCCGAGTGGGTTGCACTGGAGGGGAGAATGGTGAGGGAAAGAGAGGTGCAGAAGTCAATGAAAAGAGTGGATGTTGAGGCAAGGGAGTCCAATTGGATGTTGAAGTCACCCAGGAGGAGGAGGTTAGAGGTGGTTGAAAGTAAGAAGTATCAGAAATCAGCGTATTCAGAAGGAAACAGAGTGTGTGCACCTGGAGGCCAATAAATGGTACCAGTGGTCAGAGTGGAGGAGGGAGAGATTACCAATTTGCACACTAAGCTCTCAAAGGAAGAATAGAGTTGGGTGGGTATGATGGAAGAAGGAATCTGCTCAGGATAGATTAAGGCGACCCCACTGACAGCACAGTGAGGTTGGGGCTTGGAACTTACCTTGAAGCCATCAGGGAGGAGGGAGTTAAAAGCAGTGACTGAGTTGGCACGGACCAAGTCTTGGTAAGAGCGAGAATGCCGAGGTCAGTGTCTTCAAGGAGGCAGATGTTAGCAGAGTGTTTGTTGGCTGAGCGGGCGTTAAGAGTCGCCAGGTGTAGGAGGTCACTGCCTTTGAAGGATTTCTGAGGCAGAGTACAGGGGTGTGGTACTCCGATCAAAGGTGGAGGGACAGAGAGAGTGGTTGGGGGAGAGGCAGGTCAGGGAAGGAAGTTGATGAGGGAAGGCATGATCCGGTCAAAGAGAAGGAGGTTGGGTTGAGGACCACGAAACAGGATAGTGACAGTGTGGTATACATTAACGATGCAATGTTATGATGAGAAGCCAGCCAAGACGACTTCCCACTTGGTGCCACCATTAATGAGAGCGGAAGTGAAAGCGGAGATAGGAGAGATGATATGAGGATTCCAAAAATCTGGACAGAGGACAGTGAAAATGATATCCGTAAAGCCCTCTCTGGAGGTTGCCTGACATAGGTGTCTGCGATGGGAAGGCCAGGGTTTGCACACAGAATGTCTTTTTGTGCTCTTTCAATCCTGACTTTATGAGAGAGGGGGTTGGGAGGTAGAATAGCAATTAGAGTAGACAGGAGAGATGGTGAGTGTCATTAGGGTGATGGATGAAAGTTAACAGGAGAAGGGTGCTGCACTGAGCAGGTCTGGCCAAATCTCACAGGTGGTTTAGTAGTAACAAAAGGGGAACAAAAAGCATTGCAATTTGAGAGCAGAATGGTGTGGGGTACATTTAACGCCCTAAGCAGAAATCCCCTTCAACCAAAAACTGCATTTAAACAGTGCCACACAAACGGCTCTGCTTTTCTCTTCCTGGCACGTGTGTGGCGAGCATTGAACACTGCCACCCAGAGAATGGCTCTGCATTAGCTTTACTTTCAAGTTGAATCATAAGGAAAAGACCTGAATTCAGAACGGCTCTACATTCGCTGTTCTGTCCTCTAAAATCCTAAAGTTGCGCATGACAGTCAATACGGTCCTGCTTTTGTTCTTTCTTTCATTGAAAACACCACAAAGTTGTGTGCTCCATTGAAACATACCCCTGCATACTGTGTTTCATCTGATTGCCAAAAGGTTAGGCAATACCTCCCAAGAAAGACATTCTATACTAATAAATCTACTAATAAATCACATGAGGGGCAGAGAGTTCTGCTTTTCACTCAACGTGACTTTTGTTTCCTTTTGATGTAAACCATTGCGCACAAATTGCAGAAAATGAAAGAAATAACGTGGTGTTTCTTTTTCCATGCCAATGTAAAAAAAATCTTGTGCAGCATCCTTTTGTGTCCATTAACCAACAGGGTATGCAAAACCCCCCAGAAGATTCATTTGAAAATCCACCTGTGATCTGCAGAAACCGCATTTGTAATGAAAGGAAATTAACACACGTGTGAATCTGCTCTTTTGAAAATAAGGAAAATGCTGTTTAAAAGTTAATGTCAAATGACAGCTTTTGTGGCACAGAAATGGGTTTGAATATGTGGGTGGGGGTGTGATTATATAATGTACATTATATTTGTCCCTACAAGACTTGGTTACTTAGAAAGGACTCGGAAACCAGTAAAACTTTTTTTTAGCCCAGGCACTGAGTTCAATGGCCAGCTTTGCCTCCCACTGAAAAAGTCGCATCCATAAGTGAACCGGCCCACAATTACATGTGAAAAGGCCAGGAGTATGCGGATTCACTGCCCAGCTAGACAAGCCGGCAACCCTGGAAGAAGGAACAATGGAAGCCAGTATGGGTGGTGCATGACCGAGAGGTGCGATGTCCTCCAGCACCCACTCTGAAAGAGGAACTGTCAAACTTCAAAGGACATCATAAAAGTCCTTTGTTGTAAGCCGAGCCTAGCAGAGACAGTTTGCTGTGGTGGTTTCCACCCCATTGACATTAGAGAACTGCAGTATTTTAAGACGTTTTTCCCAGCACCCTGAATAAGTAGTAATTTTGTATTAGGCCAGTTTTCCATGTGATTTTTAGACACATGTAAATAGATCAAGTACATATTTCTAGCACTTAGTAAACTGAAATGTCCAGGAGAGACACATTTCGAGATGAATTATAAATGTGCCTAATATGAAAATAGGTGGGAAGATGCAAATTGTTTTGGGGAATATGTGTAGTCATTGGCAGAATTTTTAAATATGTATTTCATAAAAAGGGTGAAAATGTGCCAAATGGCAATGTGACCTAGCACAGAGTCACCGATCGGATTGTCCGATTCCCTGTGACCTAGTGAATCTGCATATCTACCTCTTATGGCAGTGGCTAGTTTAAGTTTGAAATTTTGATCTATAACTAATTTTTGGTAAAATGTAGGCTGCAGAGACAAAGAGAGGTCATAAATGCAAAATCATAAATTGATTTAATGCCCCAATCGGCCTTGGGGGAGTGGAGAGGACCTGTAGGCTGTCCTATCCCAGGAGAGGAATAATTCCAGAGTACTTTGCCCCAGGTTGTAAATTCGATGATGCCAGTTTGGCTGTATAAGGGGGAGATAGAGAAACACACTCACTGAAGAATCAAAATCCATTCAAGATCCAGAAAACCAGGTACTTTCATCCAGGCAGGTCCATCCATTCATCGAAATCCAGGGAGAAAGGAGAGAAAGCATCTGATCCCAGCCTTGAGAGTGAAGTGGCTAGACCTTGCCTAGATGTCCAGCATCCCATCCAGGAGAGATGTGGGATACATTGACCCACTCAGCAGAATTCCCATCCGTAACCAAGCTGTACTTCAGCAGTTAACAGCAAAACGGCTGTGCTGGCTCCTTTGAGCACCACTGCCCCACATCAAAACTGCATTTTGCAGCTACAATATGATGGCTGGACTGTCTTGCCAAGCAGCTATGGGGCAAGTTGGAAGAGGGAGCACACGAGAAAGGTTGCCAGGGTGTGTGCATGTGTGTACTAAAGAAGCAAAGTGAAAAGCAGCGCTGCTTTGCTGCTAGCCCAAAGTGTTCCATTGAAAAAGGGAAACATTTTACATTTAAAATGATGCCGCTCTGATGCTCGTTTCATCTGTTCAACATCACACTGCTTTTATCAGTGAGGCCCTGCCATTCCCATCCATATTCAGATGGTGCCCCAGCAGAAGAGAGCATTATCCCTGAATAACAGGCTGTGTCAGGCCAGATCTGGGAAATACACAGAAGCTTTACTTTCAGCCGCATGGAAAAATTTGTCTTTTGGGCTACAAAATGTCAAAAATCAATGCTTCAAATAAATCCCTAGCTCAAAAGGGCATACATCAATTTCAGTGGACCTGTGTCCTGAACAGATTGATGTATAAGAGAAACTGACTATGGCTGCAAAATAATGTTAGGAAGTCAGATGGAAGAGAAAACCTTTTGAAAGGGACACACCAGCAGACTTCACCACGTCTTAAAATGTGCTTTTGCAAATAACGAACAATACCTGTTTTAAAAGTCTAATTTTGAATGAGGCCCTGTCTTGGACTAAAAATATAAAGGGGGTTTTGCTGGGAAACATATATGGGATGTTTTATTTCAAAGAGGCTTGCTTCTGATTCAGAAAAAAAGAAAACAAAAGAAAGAAATGAATGTTTTTGCTGTACTGGGAAATCAGCCCAAACAGGATTTCTACTATGGCTAAAGGGACATGTGGGGGCTGACAACAGGAATGTCCTACCCCCAGGAGAAGCCAAAAGGCATTTCTGGGATGCTTACATGTTAATTATGCCCTTTATAACTTTGAATGGATCAGGAGGCAGCATATCACACGCTTGTCAGACTTTTGTCTGTGTTCCAGTTTGAGACAAAAGATTCAGGGACACTTACGTGTGACTTTTAGAAAATCACCTTCCCTCAACTTCTACTGGGGAACTTCAAAGCCAACTCCAGAGCATCCTTGTAAGCTATGCCCTTATTTGGAAGACAACGCTGGCCATTTGTCTAAAAAGGCTATTTTATTAATACATTTCAATAATTTTTATCTCTGAAATTGGACAACGCAGTAATGCGAATGTTTCACAATCTAGATGCAATTTTGGTGGCTGTAATTTAAAACGTGGTAGTCTTCACTGGCATATTGGGGACAGAAATGGCAAAAAATTGGATATTCTGAGGAAAGTGTACATGATGGACCTTTGAAATGTAATATTCGCATGCCTTATGATAATCTATACACATGTATAAAGTTATAGAATTTTAGGTAAAATAATTTCACTGAAAATGATGAAAAACTGTTAGACGGATGAAACAAAGTCCTACAAACTGGAGAGTTGGAAAGCCATGCTCTGCATGAAATATGTATTCTGCTTATGTAATTTTCAAAAATGCTGCAACTGTATAAATGTGTGATTTATGTTATGATGGATTTTTGGCAAAAAGGACTGTGGGATTGCTTTTCACCTCATAAAACACAACCCCCTAAATTGAGTCTCCTCCATGGGCTGACCTATCCGATGATTCTTGGGGGTAGGTCTAGTTTAGTTCTGCCCACATTAGACCTGGTGATGTCACCTGCTTTTATATAAGGGGTGGGAGCTCACTGGGACAGGACACGCTCTCCTGAATTTACAGTGCCTGGGTATCCAGACCTTCCATATCCACCTTTGCAAGATTCCAGGCTCTACTGCCAGGCCAAAGCATAGCTGACCCTATCCCAGCAAGACCATTGATCCAGAAAACCCAGTAATAATCCCAATAACAAAGGGGAAAATGGTGGTACCCTTTTGGGGGGCATCATATGACCAGACCAGATGTTTTCCCACTACCCGCATGTCATCCAGTGAACAGACTTGCGCAGCTGTTTGCTGTAAGGGGCACCCACCGTGCTGTGACCAGAGCCCTTTAAGTCCATAACCCGGTTTGCTGTCCCAGATCCCAAACTCAAGTGCGGATTGTGAGTATTTCCCCATCCCATAGCAACACATAGCCTATCCCATCTTGATACTTTGTCTTTGTCCTACTCTCTAAGTAATCCTATCGATATTCTGGTAACCTGTTTCAGACTGTTAGAATTCTTTGTGCATCCTGTCTTGATTTCCTAGTGTTAGCGCCATCCTTTCATTCACTCCATCTTGTAACTCCATAGCAATTTTTTTAATAAATTAATTCATTCTCCCTAAAGAAAAGAGGCACACTACGTGAAGGGTTACAACTTCAGCGTAACTTTTCTATTCACGGCTGGCGTTCCCCTTTTCTTGTCATTAAATCTAGTGTAAGTGAAATTTGTCTTTCTCTTTTCCAACTGATTTTCTCTTTTAACTGCTTTATTTTCCTAAAACCGAGTCTACTTCTACCTTGAAAATCTCATCCAGTTATTCAGCTAGAGTCACTCTTTCACTGGTATATTATCCCTGTGATGTGCATATATCCCCCAGCCTAAAAACCACATTCCGATTCTGTTTTTTTCCTCCATTTATTTAAAAACCGTTTTCACCTTTAAAGCTGAAAAAAGTGTAAAAATGCAACTTTTCCACGTGTGATTTTGACTGCACTGGGTTCTCACTTTCAAATTGCTTTTGAACTATATGCCTTTAGTGATGCCTTGCCCTATTGCTGCTTGTGATATGACACCCCTGATACTGTGATAAAACATATGTACATCATTATTTAACCACACATATAATTAATTATTTGTCAAATGTTTAGTGTCATTTTCTGCAATTCCAAAGGGTTTTGAAATCCCTGACTCCCTGCTGCTTCATTCGATCCATGCAGAATTCGATTAATTGGGGTTTGAGGGAACATATCAGGGGGTTAATCTTAACTCGGGTGCTTTCTATCCTAATTGTTCTTATTCATTTGTGCTTTGGATATGTTCTTGTAGGAGGTTAACCAAGGGTATTTCAGTGGTTTTCATTGTAATTATTACCCCATTGATGATTGCAGCCCAATATAAAAATGGTGTGATTTTCTTTGAATTTTAAATGAATAAATATTGTGTTACTACCCACTGGCCTGGTTCATGGTTCATTGTGACCCGGGGAATTTGTAAAAGGGGGTGTGAGATGGGTTGGGTATCGGCTCAATTCAAATTCAGAGAAAATAAAGAAAAAGTATTCTCATTGAGCGCTACATCCTAGGCTAAAACCAAGGGTCCTGGTCAGGTGTATGACACCCGATTGGAATCCTTTACAACTTGGTGGCTTGTGCCGGGAATTGGGATTGTGTATTCACCTGTGACAGTTTAACACAGCAGGCTAACCTTCAAAGTAGTGATACTTTGTGTGGTTGGAACACTGTGCTAGGCTGTAGAAGCACCTCCCCAAAACAAAAATCCTACGTATCAGGCCTGTGTATAAAATTAAAGGTAAATCAACCCCAAACTAGACAAAAGGAGCAAAATACAGATTATTACATAAATAATTAATTAAATAAAGAAATAACACTTTCCAAAATGACCACAGTAGAGATCAAGATGGCTAGGGAGCACCTTCTGCACAAATTATTTGTCAGGGGAGAATGGCAGCAACAAGATTAGGAAGTCTGGCTAGGAGAGATGATTCAACAGGTCACTGCCATGGACACTGATGTGTAGCAGGACGGTAGCCTGCTACATCAAGCCTTAACTGAGTTCTATATGACTCCAAATCTTAAAGAAGAGCAGATTAAAATGGTCCAAATCAGAGCCTACGTGTATCTCCACATGGGGGTGATGCATGCGAAATTTGAGGAAAATAGAACTCTGGTGCAAAACCAATCTGAAGTCTTAACTCAAATTCAGACTGAGCTAAAACTATTGGAAGAAAATTGAAAAAGAGCCAAGATGCTGAGGTCCAAGTTAAGAAATACATCAAACAGTTAAAAGAGAACTTGTCTCTACAATAGAAAAATAATGTAGATCAAGAGGCTCAATTAAATAACTTGAGTGGAGTGTCAAGAAAGGATTGACTTTGTGGAAGAGATGCACCAGAAATGAAAACAACAAGTGAGATATAATAATGCCAGCGCAGAGCAAATGGTCACTTTACAGGGTCAGATAAAAAAACATTTGAAAGAGGAAAATAATAAATTAATTATGAGAGACCTCCACTCTCAATCAGAATTTGATGAAGAACGCCAGAAATGAGGCGCCATAACACAACAAAGGGATGACCTGGCTGAACAAAGGGGTGCTCTGTGACTGGAGAAAGAGGCCCTATACCAGGAAACGTGCAGTTTAAAAACCAATCTGGAGAGAAGGGAGTCAGACCTTCAGGTACTGACGAGCATAAAAGAAGAAAGTGATAAATTAATGGGACATAGGAGAAAAATGTAATTAGAATTAGAGCAGGCCACAGAGGCTCTAAATGTGCAGAAAATTGAGGTTTACCTCCTGCAACAGAAACTGTCTCATTGTTCCCAAACGGTTAAGGCAGCACAATGAGGCCCTCTGTGTGGAGAAAGAGGGGCTCCAACAGCACGTGGTAGCTCAAGAGCGGGTCATAGAGGCCAGTAAAGCCTTGATAGCTCAGCAAAAGGCTCAGATCTTTGTCTATTATCAAGAGGTGGGGGCTAAGAAGGAGAGACTAGCGAGGTTGGAGAAAGAGGGTGCTAGATTAAATCCAAACTGGAGGGACCCCGAATGGGTAGAGAGGGACAGGGCAACCCCTGATCATGGTATGATGACCTCTGTCCTAAAGGACTCAAACCCATTTAATACTTTGAACACTGCTGACTTTATGTCTACTGGTTCCCATGAACCAGAAATCATGAGGCCGGCAGAATTAAATAGGTCTAGTATGATGGATGTGACGGGTCAGTGCCCCCCAGAAATTGATGGACAGGCGTCCCTGTATAAATACCCACATTTTAAGGCTGATGTCTCTGACAAGGAAGTCTCCTATGAGGAGAAAGTCAGGGAATTATGTATGCAGAAATACTGACTTCAAAGGGACCAGTTGGTTCAATTTGTACAAAGGCAGAATGAAATGAGGCCCAAAAAGAGCATTCTGAATACCTCCACCCAATCAGGGCAGTGGGGGGATCCTCTGCCAACCCTGGAAGCAGGGAGGAGTCAGAAGACTACTCTCCTGTGCGCCACAGGGGAGAAGAAACTAGGCCCCACCATTCTGTGAGCCCCTCACAAGCTCAAAGAATCAGGGAGCACCTAGAGGATCAGGAGGGGTCCTCCAACAGTAGCACCTCTGAGTCTGAGGGCGAGTGGGCTCAGGTGAAGCAGCAAAAGAAGGCAAATAAACTAAGGAGAGTTCTGGTGAAAGACCCCATTAGGCAGATCAAGGCCATTAGGAATTTCATAACACTGTACCACAAAGAAGCAAAATATTCTGTATGGGAACATTTGGAACTCTATGAACAAAGGATGGACACTTTTCACCTTAAAGACAACCAGGACTGCACAGAGTATTCTAAATGGACTTTCTCTCCGGAGTACTCCAGATTCTTTGCTGGACTGGAAGACCAAAACCATTCAAGATGGTCCACCTACAGGGCGGCCATCTTGAAACACTTTTCTGCCCACAGAAACCCCCAAGAGGCACACAAAGCGGCCTACAATCTGCAGTGCGAGGAAGATCAGGCCCCACAAGAATTTGTGCAGGAGCTAAAACACACCTTTGCACAAACCACTAGGAGGGTTCACACGGATAGCAGAGAGTTTATAACTACCTACTTTCATGCGCTCCCAAAATATATCATGACCCAGCTGGTGAGGGATTTCCATGATAAAAGATCTCTGGACTGGGCAATAAAGCAGGCTACCCACATTTATGAAGTCCAAAAACCTGCAGAAAATAAAAACTAGATAAAAAACTCCAAACCAGCCAACACCCCTGCTGCTACTAAGGTGGTGGAGGTGAAGGGTGCCCCCATTTTGGACCTAGAAATGGGGGGGCCTAAAAATGTACCTACCCAAAACCAGCAAAATCAGATGCCAGGGAGGCCTTCTGGCTAATAAGCAACAGGGGGCAGTGAGGGAGGTAATCTCACCAATGGGACCCCTAACTCTCCTGATTACGTAGGTCCCAGATACAAAGGCAACCAACCTTTCTTGGGGTATGTATGGACTCCCCCAGCCCAAGAGGGGGGGTCCTGTCAGGAAACTTCACTCCTAACTTCCCTCAGGAGGGCAGTAATCCCCCAAATCCTGGGTTAAGTTTATTTCCCCGGTGTCCTCAAAACCCCAACTTGCAGGACAACCCTCCTTTCTTTCCCTGGTTTCTGAAGCCCAGACAACCCAATCCGGAAGACGGGAGGTCAAGGGTGGAGGGTTACCAAAATCCCCAGTACCCAGGGTACTCCAGGTGAAGGGATAGTTAACCTTCCTGTGAACCCACTAGGTGCGAACAAAGACCCCTGTACCTGCTGGAACGGGTGTCCCAACTGGAGTGCCAGGTCCAGAACCTCACACAGGATCTGGGTCGCATATTGACGGCTCAGCAGAACCCTCAAATAAACATGGTGGTTCAGAACCCCTCAAACCCTAGGTCTGGCACCCCAGAAAAATGATGGGGAGAGAACCCCGATAACCCACCCGTTCCAGAGGAGGAAGCACAGGGGCAAAAGGGGTGTAAAGCCCTAGCGGAAGCTTCCTTCCTCACCTGTGAAAAGCCTCTGGACAATCCGGAACTAAAGTCTCTTGCTCACGATAATCTGCAACCCAGGGAACAGAGGGTGGGTAGGAGAAATAAAGACCTCAAGAGGGCCCATTGTGTGGAGGAAGTTAGTGTCCTCCAATTTGAAGGGGAAGAATCCTTAGAGGATTCTGCGAAATAGATCTTCTCCTTCAGGGACAGGGGAATTCCTCCCAAAGAAAAATGGGTCCCAAGAGATCAAAGTGAAGACTGGGTGAGTATGGGCACTGATTCAGAGTCACCCATCCCTGAACCCCAGAATTGCCATTCTGAGAAAGAAATAGTGACGGAGGGATACTCCCCACAAACTGGTCCTAGTGACTGCCTCCAGGTAAAAGGGGGCAGCACAGAGCGAGAGGAAATAGGGGATTCCGAAATTCCATCTATTTCAGGATGTCAAATTTTTATTACAGATTCCCAGACTCTGGCACAGAAAATTGTCCAAAATGCCACTGGGTCAGAGTCCAAAATAAAGAAATTTACCACCCAGCTTGCCCAAAATGCCCATTACCTTTGCCTTCTTGAGGAGAAGCAGGGGAGATTTTAAGCCCCCGTTCAAGTGCAAGGGCAATGTAAAGTTTCAGCACTGGTGGACACTGGATCCCCAACCCACTCTTCTGTCAAAAAGGGCTTTTGAGCATCTAAATTCAGGAAGGGGGGGGACACCAGATCCCTCTCACCCCTCTTCCTGGACAACTCCTGAACTTCAACAGGAATGAAATTCCTGTCGAGGGGACTGCGAATTTGGAAATATAAATTGGGCGACATAAGGTGAAACACCCGGTCATAGTCGTGACTCCAGAGGGAAAATCCTGTCTACTAGGGAATGGCATCCTGCGCAGGTTGTCTCCCCTAAGAGACTGTGTGAACAAGGTACGCTGGACTCAGACTAACAGGACAGTAAAATTAAAACAGAGTGTCAACCATATTAGTTTTAATGGCACATGCCACATGGTTGAACACAAATCTGATCATATTTAGTTTCATTTCCAGAGTAATCAAATACCTGACATGACAGTAATTGCTGTAGGTCAACAAACTGGTGATGGGAACACCTTTCCATTCCTGAAAATCAACCTTCCTTCCAGTTTTAAGTGGCATTCCACACTGGAAGGAAATTCTTTGAAATTTTATACTGATTCGCAATCTGAAAATCCAAATTCTATAGTAAATTGTGATGAGAAACCAGCTCAAAGTTTAGCTGACATTCAGAAAATGAGAGAATAGTTGTTCCTCCCTATTCAGTTACATGAGGGGAAGGAGTCTGTTCTCGCCCAAGTGTGCGTGAACAACGGAAAGAGCTTCATCAGCGAAGCCATGTTCAGAAAGCTCGCAAAAGATCCAGCAATTCCCACATTTAAATTGATCAATAAGTGGAAAATGGACCTGGAAACTCCCAATTCCAAACATTTCCTGCCTAGCAGGTGTATGCTCAAAATTTCTGTAGGGAATAAAAGCATAGAACATAATTGTTGGGTTGTGTGAGATGTCCCTGCTGCATTCTATTTAGGTGAGACATTCTCAATCGGTTTGCAATTAATTTGTATCTGATAAATTACAAAGCTTGGTCCCGATTAGGGGACAATCCCACGGGTTCTACATTATTTCGCCGAATGATTTTACATCGCCCCTCCAAACCACCCCTTACTTAAATAATCATACCCCAAACCGCACCAAACACCCCCCCCATAAAAAAGTTTTGAAAAAAAAGTTGTTGGCGATGAAAGGGTTGGCGATGAAAAGTCCCACAATGTAAAATCATTCGACGAAATGCGTGTATACCATCCCATGGCCTTTGATGATTCAGAAAAAGCATTTCGATCAGCCTAATTGCTGCCGTATGTGGTTGAGGTTCAAATCAGAGAGGAGGCCACCATCTGAGGATGGACCCAACAATTCCCACTTGAATTAAAAATTAAAAGAGGACAGAAACTGCACAATCCTGATGCCTCTGTACACCTCAATGCCCATCTCCACAAGAAGGAGTTGGGGTTAAATCCAACACCATTAGTCAATGCAGAGCACAACACCATTCCAATATTGATGGATAACAACGACCCTAGGAGTATCAATCTGGGCGCAGGCACCATTATTCAAATGGCGGTTTGTGACCGACATTTCTCCATGGATCTAGGAAACTAACTGTTAGGACCAATCCCCAATGACTGCTTTGACAATGACAGCGACAATGACATACCACCAGACAGGATCTTCACCCGGCAAGGTGGGAATTTCCTGGTGTACTCTCCCTGCCCTTACAGGGAAGAGGAGGTGACTTGTGACATCAGGCAGGATGAGGTGATATTCCAGGTCCACAATGACTGCCTCTCCTACCTGAAATCCTTTGTCCTGGTCAATACTCTAACCAG
The DNA here is from genome assembly GCF_040938575.1 of Ambystoma mexicanum. Taxonomy (NCBI): domain Eukaryota; kingdom Metazoa; phylum Chordata; class Amphibia; order Caudata; family Ambystomatidae; genus Ambystoma; species Ambystoma mexicanum. Next base: position 857,550,175 of record NC_090933.1, on the reverse strand, counting down.
AGACCTCTCCACCCAGCTGGAGGAGGCCGCTGAGATAGCAAAACCCGAAGTCTTTCCAGGTTTCAGGTAAATGGTTGAAGAGCGGGTTGATCTAGCTGATGCCTGCGAGACTCCGGAGCAAAAGCAAAAGTTGAAGCAGGTGTTCTTAGATTTTCAAGATATCTTTGCTGTGGACTTGTATGACTGTGGTCACACCGAGATCCATACTACAACAATTCCCGCGGACACTGGAATGACTCCCGTGTTTCTGAAGCAATATCACTTGCCTTTCGCATCCATGGAGTCCTTGAGAGAAATCATCAAAAACCTTGAGTTCCGTGGGATAATTCGTCCAGTCCACAGCACCTTTAATAATCCGGTGCTGGGGATTTTAAAACCAAATGGCCAATGGAGACTCTGCGCAGACCTTAGGGAGCTCAATAAATGGGTTCACATGTCCTGATGGCCTCTCCCCTACATTGACCAGGGGCTGGGTCAGATCCAGTGGTCAAAGGTGTAGTCTGCCATTGACCTGACAAATGGGTTCTGGACCATGCCCGTCAGTATGGTGGACCAATACAAGCTGGCCTTTACCTTCGGGGGCAGCAGTACACGTGGACCTGGACTCCCTTTGGATACATAAACTCTGGCAATAAATTCAACATTTCCTACATAAGGCCATGCCCGACTTGGGTGAAGGTGGTAACCTGGCCTATGTGGATGATGGCCTGATAAAGAGCTCAACTGTGGAGGAACACATAGTGGAAATCCGTTATGTTCTGACCCAGTTGAGGTTTGCCGAAGCACAACTGTCCTTCCAGAAGGCACAGTGGTGCAGCACCCGTGCCAACCTCTTGGGACATGAAATAACTCCTGAGAGTCTCTGTCCCCAGGAGAAAAAGGTGGAAGCACTCCTAAAGCTGAAAGACCCCACAACTCTGCGTGAGCAAAGACGCTCTCCTTGGACTAACTAAATACAGTAGGAAGTTCATTGAGGATTACGCAGAGATCACAAGACCCCTGATGCATCTGTTGAAGGGGGGGTCAAGTGGGAGTGGGGTCCAGAACAATCCAAGGCAGTTAAACAACTCAAAAGAAGTCTCTCACAAGCACCTTGTCTTGCTTGCCTTGTCAAAAACAAGGAGTTCTTCTTGGAGACATGGTTCTCAAATACATGCTTGACAGCAGTATTATATCAAAAGCATGACAAGGTCAATAAAGTCATCTCCTATGCAAAAAAGACTTTATCCTCTGTTGAGGAAAAATTCAACAATTGTGAGAAAGCACTCCTGGCAACGGTGTGGACATTGAAGAATTACCGCCCGTTCATCCAGGGGGAACACATCATAGTGGAGACTCCACACCAGCCATTGCAATACCTCCAAAGTGACAGAATCCGGACCAGAAATGTGAGTCCAGAATTACTTCCTGGATTCTTTCAATGCAAGGCTTTCCTGTGGAGGTCAAATATGGCCAAAACAAGAAGCGTTCCCTCGCGCAAGGTCTGGCTGACTTGCATGATTGTGAAAACTGTCTCGAGGACGAAAGTCTGAAAACCCAGGACAACAAGGAGGTGTACCTGAATTTCCCATACAAAGTCTATGAAGAAGACAATTGCCAGGGAATGCCCACACTTTGTGTGGATGGGTGCACCTACCATGTTGACAACAACAGGGAAAAGGAACTGGTGGCCGGTGTTGGGAATGCCTGGGTGAATGATGCCCGGAACCCTCCACTGGGTACAAAATCGGTCCCCGCAGTAATCAGGTGGCAGAGTTTATGGCAGTTCATAAGGACATTCTCACTGCCGTCCAACTTCACAAACTGGTCATAATCACTGATTTAGATTATGTCCGGAACGGGTTCGGGGAGCACCTAGTAAATTGGAAAACCAGAGGCATACTGTGTGCTAATAAGAAACCTCTCAAGGATGGCAAGGTATTGTAACATATTGATGATCTGGTCACCTCTAATGGGATGACCATCTATTGGAAGAAGATCAAGGGTCATTCCAGAATAGAGGGGCCAGACAAACCTTTAAGTTACCTAGCTGATCAGCTGGCCAAAACCAGAGCCATCCAGGGAGATCTCCTTGACATTGAGTACCTGTTGGGGGAAATCCAGGTCATTGCTGTCACTAGGTCCCAAACAAATGCTCACAATGAACTCTCAACTGTGCAGTGGAGTAGGGAGACCCCAGATGCTGATTTAATAACAGCGCAAAAAGGGGATTCAACTATTGGGAAATGTTATCAACACATTGAGGACCCTGAGAATTTTCCTCTGACGGATACCAATTACATTGGGAACAAGGACCTCAGGGTGTTGATGAAGTGTCCCAAAATGTTCTGAATCCAAGACCGTTTGTTGGTAAGGAGATCCATATCTGGTTGTGACCAGTGGGTGGTCCCTACCTCATTCCGAAGCCTGATGCTAAATCATGCCCATGACGCGTCATCGGGGGTTTCATACTACTTGCGGGAGGTTGCACACTGGCCACACATCGGGCACGACCTCGACCAATACTTGAAGCGGTGTCTTGTATGTGCACAATTTCAGCCAACTTCACTCACAGACCGAGCTCCCCTCCAGAAGAGGGGGGTGACACAGCCTTGATCAGATTTACAAGTAGATTTCATCGGTCCTGTGATTCGATCCTCTAGGGGGAACAAGTACATGTTAACTGTAACATGCTTGTTTACCAAATGAGAGGAATGTCTCCCAGCACTCAAATTGCAAGGCAGAAACAGCAGCTGCCCTGTTGATCAACCACATCTTCTCGCGTTTTGGTCTACCCCAAAGGATTGAGTCAGACTGAGGTAGTCACTTCACCAGCGAAGTGATGACAAAGATGTGGTTGATACTTGGGAGATACTTGGGGTTAAAAGGAAACTTCACATTGCATACCGACAGTCCTCTAGTGGGGGAGTTAAGAGGTACAATAAAACCATTGTGAGCATTTTAAAAAAGTTTGTGGTTTGTGTGGTTTGTGTGGGCCAAGTTAGGACATCAGATTACCGCTTGTCCTGATGGCCACCAGATCTATGCGAAACTGAAAGGCACAGGAAAACCCCACGCTCTGGACCACAGTATTACTGTACCAGGGTATGCTGAAAATATTTCCAGAGGATGTTTATTTCTTAAAGTATCAACATTTATTTACCATGATACATTATTTGTAAAGAATGAATTTATCATAAATATGTCAACACATTAAATTTCATAAATGTTGCAGGAGAGTATATAAATATATATAATAGGCCATAAAAAGCCATACAATTTCACTCCATTTACAGTGAACCATTCATTCATTCAATCTCATACAGTGTCAAACATTTATCCACAAATCAATAAAACATTAATCCAAAGTTGATTTGACATTTGTGTAGTGAAGCAACCTAGTTGACCATACACATTACTACTATTTCATACACATTCAATGTTCCTAATCACACTAATTATACAGTATGTGATCTATTAACAGGGTGGATCCAATCAACAAAATCCAACTGATCACATCCCCGACTGCTCTTCAGATCTACACTATCTCCTGCGACCAAGATCTCTATATTTGAGCTAATGACTGGATGAAGGATGGTGCTACCTCAGCATCTGTTCTATAGAACACTGATAAACGCCAGACAGCAAAAGAAGGCAAATAAACTAAGGAGAGTTCTGGTGAAAGACCCCATTAGGCAGATCAAGGCCATTAGGAATTTCATAACACTGTACCACAAAGAAGCAAAATATTCTGTATGGGAACATTTGGAACTCTATGAACAAAGGATGGACACTTTTCACCTTAAAGACAACCAGGACTGCACAGAGTATTCTAAATGGACTTTCTCTCCGGAGTACTCCAGATTCTTTGCTGGACTGGAAGACCAAAACCATTCAAGATGGTCCACCTACAGGGCGGCCATCTTGAAACACTTTTCTGCCCACAGAAACCCCCAAGAGGCACACAAAGCGGCCTACAATCTGCAGTGCGAGGAAGATCAGGCCCCACAAGAATTTGTGCAGGAGCTAAAACACACCTTTGCACAAACCACTAGGAGGGTTCACACGGATAGCAGAGAGTTTATAACTACCTACTTTCATGCGCTCCCAAAATATATCATGACCCAGCTGGTGAGGGATTTCCATGATAAAAGATCTCTGGACTGGGCAATAAAGCAGGCTACCCACATTTATGAAGTCCAAAAACCTGCAGAAAATAAAAACTAGATAAAAAACTCCAAACCAGCCAACACCCCTGCTGCTACTAAGGTGGTGGAGGTGAAGGGTGCCCCCATTTTGGACCTAGAAATGGGGGGGCCTAAAAATGTACCTACCCAAAACCAGCAAAATCAGATGCCAGGGAGGCCTTCTGGCTAATAAGCAACAGGGGGCAGTGAGGGAGGTAATCTCACCAATGGGACCCCTAACTCTCCTGATTACGTAGGTCCCAGATACAAAGGCAACCAACCTTTCTTGGGGTATGTATGGACTCCCCCAGCCCAAGAGGGGGGGTCCTGTCAGGAAACTTCACTCCTAACTTCCCTCAGGAGGGCAGTAATCCCCCAAATCCTGGGTTAAGTTTATTTCCCCGGTGTCCTCAAAACCCCAACTTGCAGGACAACCCTCCTTTCTTTCCCTGGTTTCTGAAGCCCAGACAACCCAATCCGGGAGAGGGGAGGTCAAGGGTGGAGGGTTACCAAAATCCCCAGTACCCAGGGTACTCCAGGTGAAGGGATAGTTAACCTTCCTGTGAACCCACTAGGTGCGAACAAAGACCCCTGTACCTGCTGGAACGGGTGTCCCAACTGGAGTGCCAGGTCCAGAACCTCACACAGGATCTGGGTCGCATATTGACGGCTCAGCAGAACCCTCAAATAAACATGGTGGTTCAGAACCCCTCAAACCCTAGGTCTGGCACCCCAGAAAAATGATGGGGAGAGAACCCCGATAACCCACCCGTTCCAGAGGAGGAAGCACAGGGGCAAAAGGGGTGTAAAGCCCTAGCGGAAGCTTCCTTCCTCACCTGTGAAAAGCCTCTGGACAATCCGGAACTAAAGTCTCTTGCTCACGATAATCTGCAACCCAGGGAACAGAGGGTGGGTAGGAGAAATAAAGACCTCAAGAGGGCCCATTGTGTGGAGGAAGTTAGTGTCCTCCAATTTGAAGGGGAAGAATCCTTAGAGGATTCTGCGAAATAGATCTTCTCCTTCAGGGACAGGGGAATTCCTCCCAAAGAAAAATGGGTCCCAAGAGATCAAAGTGAAGACTGGGTGAGTATGGGCACTGATTCAGAGTCACCCATCCCTGAACCCCAGAATTGCCATTCTGAGAAAGAAATAGTGACGGAGGGATACTCCCCACAAACTGGTCCTAGTGACTGCCTCCAGGTAAAAGGGGGCAGCACAGAGCGAGAGGAAATAGGGGATTCCGAAATTCCATCTATTTCAGGATGTCAAATTTTTATTACAGATTCCCAGACTCTGGCACAGAAAATTGTCCAAAATGCCACTGGGTCAGAGTCCAAAATAAAGAAATTTACCACCCAGCTTGCCCAAAATGCCCATTACCTTTGCCTTCTTGAGGAGAAGCAGGGGAGATTTTAAGCCCCCGTTCAAGTGCAAGGGCAATGTAAAGTTTCAGCACTGGTGGACACTGGATCCCCAACCCACTCTTCTGTCAAAAAGGGCTTTTGAGCATCTAAATTCAGGAAGGGGGGGGACACCAGATCCCTCTCACCCCTCTTCCTGGACAACTCCTGAACTTCAACAGGAATGAAATTCCTGTCGAGGGGACTGCGAATTTGGAAATATAAATTGGGCGACATAAGGTGAAACACCCGGTCATAGTCGTGACTCCAGAGGGAAAATCCTGTCTACTAGGGAATGGCATCCTGCGCAGGTTGTCTCCCCTAAGAGACTGTGTGAACAAGGTACGCTGGACTCAGACTAACAGGACAGTAAAATTAAAACAGAGTGTCAACCATATTAGTTTTAATGGCACATGCCACATGGTTGAACACAAATCTGATCATATTTAGTTTCATTTCCAGAGTAATCAAATACCTGACATGACAGTAATTGCTGTAGGTCAACAAACTGGTGATGGGAACACCTTTCCATTCCTGAAAATCAACCTTCCTTCCAGTTTTAAGTGGCATTCCACACTGGAAGGAAATTCTTTGAAATTTTATACTGATTCGCAATCTGAAAATCCAAATTCTATAGTAAATTGTGATGAGAAACCAGCTCAAAGTTTAGCTGACATTCAGAAAATGAGAGAATAGTTGTTCCTCCCTATTCAGTTACATGAGGGGAAGGAGTCTGTTCTCGCCCAAGTGTGCGTGAACAACGGAAAGAGCTTCATCAGCGAAGCCATGTTCAGAAAGCTCGCAAAAGATCCAGCAATTCCCACATTTAAATTGATCAATAAGTGGAAAATGGACCTGGAAACTCCCAATTCCAAACATTTCCTGCCTAGCAGGTGTATGCTCAAAATTTCTGTAGGGAATAAAAGCATAGAACATAATTGTTGGGTTGTGTGAGATGTCCCTGCTGCATTCTATTTAGGCGAGACATTCTCAATCGGTTTGCAATTAATTTGTATCTGATAAATTACAAAGCTTGGTCCCGATTAGGGGACAATCCCACGGGTTCTACATTATTTCGCCGAATGATTTTACATCGCCCCTCCAAACCACCCCTTACTTAAATAATCATACCCCAAACCGCACCAAACACCCCCCCCCATAAAAAAGTTTTGAAAAAAAAGTTGTTGGCGATGAAAGGGTTGGCGATGAAAAGTCCCACAATGTAAAATCATTCGACGAAATGCGTGTATACCATCCCATGGCCTTTGATGATTCAGAAAAAGCATTTCGATCAGCCTAATTGCTGCCGTATGTGGTTGAGGTTCAAATCAGAGAGGAGGCCACCATCTGAGGATGGACCCAACAATTCCCACTTGAATTAAAAATTAAAAGAGGACAGAAACTGCACAATCCTGATGCCTCTGTACACCTCAATGCCCATCTCCACAAGAAGGAGTTGGGGTTAAATCCAACACCATTAGTCAATGCAGAGCACAACACCATTCCAATATTGATGGATAACAACGACCCTAGGAGTATCAATCTGGGCGCAGGCACCATTATTCAAATGGCGGTTTGTGACCGACATTTCTCCATGGATCTAGGAAACTAACTGTTAGGACCAATCCCCAATGACTGCTTTGACAATGACAGCGACAATGACATACCACCAGACAGGATCTTCACCCGGCAAGGTGGGAATTTCCTGGTGTACTCTCCCTGCCCTTACAGGGAAGAGGAGGTGACTTGTGACATCAGGCAGGATGAGGTGATATTCCAGGTCCACAATGACTGCCTCTCCTACCTGAAATCCTTTGTCCTGGTCAATACTCTAACCAGAGACCTCTCCACCCAGCTGGAGGAGGCCGCTGAGATAGCAAAACCCGAAGTCTTTCCAGGTTTCAGGTAAATGGTTGAAGAGCGGGTTGATCTAGCTGATGCCTGCGAGACTCCGGAGCAAAAGCAAAAGTTGAAGCAGGTGTTCTTAGATTTTCAAGATATCTTTGCTGTGGACTTGTATGACTGTGGTCACACCGAGATCCATACTACAACAATTCCCGCGGACACTGGAATGACTCCCGTGTTTCTGAAGCAATATCACTTGCCTTTCGCATCCATGGAGTCCTTGAGAGAAATCATCAAAAACCTTGAGTTCCGTGGGATAATTCGTCCAGTCCACAGCACCTTTAATAATCCGGTGCTGGGGATTTTAAAACCAAATGGCCAATGGAGACTCTGCGCAGACCTTAGGGAGCTCAATAAATGGGTTCACATGTCCTGATGGCCTCTCCCCTACATTGACCAGGGGCTGGGTCAGATCCAGTGGTCAAAGGTGTAGTCTGCCATTGACCTGACAAATGGGTTCTGGACCATGCCCGTCAGTATGGTGGACCAATACAAGCTGGCCTTTACCTTCGGGGGCAGCAGTACACGTGGACCTGGACTCCCTTTGGATACATAAACTCTGGCAATAAATTCAACATTTCCTACATAAGGCCATGCCCGACTTGGGTGAAGGTGGTAACCTGGCCTATGTGGATGATGGCCTGATAAAGAGCTCAACTGTGGAGAAACACATAGTGGAAATCCGTTATGTTCTGACCCAGTTGAGGTTTGCCGAAGCAAAACTGTCCTTCCAGAAGGCACAGTGGTGCAGCACCCGTGCCAACTTCTTGGGACATGAAATAACTCCTGAGAGTCTCTGTCCCCAGGAGAAAAAGGTGGAAGCACTCCTAAAGCTGAAAGACCCCACAACTCTGCGTGAGCAAAGACGCTCTCCTTGGACTAACTAAATACAGTAGGAAGTTCATTGAGGATTACGCAGAGATCACAAGACCCCTGATGCATCTGTTGAAGGGGGGGTCAAGTGGGAGTGGGGTCCAGAACAATCCAAGGCAGTTAAACAACTCAAAAGAAGTCTCTCACAAGCACCTTGTCTTGCTTGCCTTGTCAAAAACAAGGAGTTCTTCTTGGAGACATGGTTCTCAAATACATGCTTGACAGCAGTATTATATCAAAAGCATGACAAGGTCAATAAAGTCATCTCCTATGCAAAAAAGACTTTATCCTCTGTTGAGGAAAAATTCAACAATTGTGAGAAAGCACTCCTGGCAACGGTGTGGACATTGAAGAATTACCGCCCGTTCATCCAGGGGGAACACATCATAGTGGAGACTCCACACCAGCCATTGCAATACCTCCAAAGTGACAGAATCCGGACCAGAAATGTGAGTCCAGAATTACTTCCTGGATTCTTTCAATGCAAGGCTTTCCTGTGGAGGTCAAATATGGCCAAAACAAGAAGCGTTCCCTCGCGCAAGGTCTGGCTGACTTGCATGATTGTGAAAACTGTCTCGAGGACGAAAGTCTGAAAACCCAGGACAACAAGGAGGTGTACCTGAATTTCCCATACAAAGTCTATGAAGAAGACAATTGCCAGGGAATGCCCACACTTTGTGTGGATGGGTGCACCTACCATGTTGACAACAACAGGGAAAAGGAACTGGTGGCCGGTGTTGGGAATGCCTGGGTGAATGATGCCCGGAACCCTCCACTGGGTACAAAATCGGTCCCCGCAGTAATCAGGTGGCAGAGTTTATGGCAGTTCATAAGGACATTCTCACTGCCGTCCAACTTCACAAACTGGTCATAATCACTGATTTAGATTATGTCCGGAACGGGTTCGGGGAGCACCTAGTAAATTGGAAAACCAGAGGCATACTGTGTGCTAATAAGAAACCTCTCAAGGATGGCAAGGTATTGTAACATATTGATGATCTGGTCACCTCTAATGGGATGACCATCTATTGGAAGAAGATCAAGGGTCATTCCAGAATAGAGGGGCCAGACAAACCTTTAAGTTACCTAGCTGATCAGCTGGCCAAAACCAGAGCCATCCAGGGAGATCTCCTTGACATTGAGTACCTGTTGGGGGAAATCCAGGTCATTGCTGTCACTAGGTCCCAAACAAATGCTCACAATGAACTCTCAACTGTGCAGTGGAGTAGGGAGACCCCAGATGCTGATTTAATAACAGCGCAAAAAGGGGATTCAACTATTGGGAAATGTTATCAACACATTGAGGACCCTGAGAATTTTCCTCTGACGGATACCAATTACATTGGGAACAAGGACCTCAGGGTGTTGATGAAGTGTCCCAAAATGTTCTGAATCCAAGACCGTTTGTTGGTAAGGAGATCCATATCTGGTTGTGACCAGTGGGTGGTCCCTACCTCATTCCGAAGCCTGATGCTAAATCATGCCCATGACGCGTCATCGGGGGTTTCATACTACTTGCGGGAGGTTGCACACTGGCCACACATCGGGCACGACCTCGACCAATACTTGAAGCGGTGTCTTGTATGTGCACAATTTCAGCCAACTTCACTCACAGACCGAGCTCCCCTCCAGAAGAGGGGGGTGACACAGCCTTGATCAGATTTACAAGTAGATTTCATCGGTCCTGTGATTCGATCCTCTAGGGGGAACAAGTACATGTTAACTGTAACATGCTTGTTTACCAAATGAGAGGAATGTCTCCCAGCACTCAAATTGCAAGGCAGAAACAGCAGCTGCCCTGTTGATCAACCACATCTTCTCGCGTTTTGGTCTACCCCAAAGGATTGAGTCAGACTGAGGTAGTCACTTCACCAGCGAAGTGATGACAAAGATGTGGTTGATACTTGGGAGATACTTGGGGTTAAAAGGAAACTTCACATTGCATACCGACAGTCCTCTAGTGGGGGAGTTAAGAGGTACAATAAAACCATTGTGAGCATTTTAAAAAAGTTTGTGGTTTGTGTGGTTTGTGTGGGCCAAGTTAGGACATCAGATTACCGCTTGTCCTGATGGCCACCAGATCTATGCGAAACTGAAAGGCACAGGAAAACCCCACGCTCTGGACCACAGTATTACTGTACCAGGGTATGCTGAAAATATTTCCAGAGGATGTTTATTTCTTAAAGTATCAACATTTATTTACCATGATACATTATTTGTAAAGAATGAATTTATCATAAATATGTCAACACATTAAATTTCATAAATGTTGCAGGAGACTATATAAATATATATAATAGGCCATAAAAAGCCATACAATTTCACTCCATTTACAGTGAACCATTCATTCATTCAATCTCATACAGTGTCAAACATTTATCCACAAATCAATAAAACATTAATCCAAAGTTGATTTGACATTTGTGTAGTGAAGCAACCTAGTTGACCATACACATTACTACTATTTCATACACATTCAATGTTCCTAATCACACTAATTATACAGTATGTGATCTATTAACAGGGTGGATCCAATCAACAAAATCCAACTGATCACATCCCCGACTGCTCTTCAGATCTACACTATCTCCTGCGACCAAGATCTCTATATTTGAGCTAATGACTGGATGAAGGATGGTGCTACCTCAGCATCTGTTCTATAGAACACTGATAAACGCCTCCACAACTCATGAGTATGTTCAGAATCCGAGAAAACACCTTCAACATGCTTTTTCGTATGCTCAGAGGAATATGGAAATATCTGCAGAGGGGATGAAGACTCAATATGACTTAAAAACAACAAAAAAGGAATACCAAGTAGGATACAGGGTCTACCTGTACAATTTCCAAAGGAACCAGACCAAGGAGCGGGAATTTCTCCCCAACTGGTGCGGTCCTTTTGAAATTGTAGATAAATTCACATGTTGCTGAAAGAATCTGCAGCCCCAAAGTAGAATTGGCAGACGAGAAATGGGTACATATTAATCAGTTAAAAAGTTGTCACACCAGATATACTTTGCGGCGGATTGAGAAGCCAAGAGAAAGTCAAATAGAGGAGACATCAGGAGAATAAGAACAAGAAATAGAAAAACCAGAAAGGAACAGGTGGGTTTATAGGTATAATTATTTAACAGGAGGTATTTTCTTCATCATCAATATGAAAGGGATCCCCAGATTCCTAGTAAAACCAATAGTTATCTGTGACTTGTGAGTGATTATTTGTCTTTATTCTCTAAGTGCTGTAATTATCACAATGTATGTGTGTTACACTGCTGTCAACCTTCCAGGAAGGCAGTCAGTGGGAAAATGTAGTAACCGGTTCTTATTTATTCTCTAGACTCGTACTGGTTCCACACATTCAGAGACCTATGAGGACCTCCCCGGGAACCTGGAAAGTAAAGATTGAAGAAAGATCCATGTAGTGTCGCTCCACACCATAAACAAAGACCAAGGGGAAAGCTGTGGGTGTCGCTCCACACTCCAACAAGAGACAACGGGAGGATTGTGGCGTCCCGCTCCCTGATGGAAGAAGGACTCCACCTGATGAACCCCACTTTGTCCCACTGATGAATCCCACTTTGCCCTACTCTCCCTCGACAAGAGGTTTCACAAGAGTCGGGGCAGGGGGGTTTGTGGGATACATTGACCACTCAGCAGAATTCCCATCCATAACCAAGCTGCACTTCGGCAGTTAACAGCAAAACGGCTGTGCTAGCTCATTTGAGCACCACTGCCTACATCAAAACTGCCTTTTGCAGCTACAAAATGATGGCTGCACTGTCTTGCCAAGCACCTATGGGGCAAGTTGGAACAGGGAGCACACCGTAAAAGGCTGCCAGGGTGTGTGCTTGTGTGTAATAAAAAGTGAAGTGAAAAGCAGCGCTGCTTTGCAGCTAGCCCAACATTTCCCTTTGAAAAAGGGAGATATTTTACATTTAAAATGATGTCGCTCTGATGCTCTTTTCATCTGTTCAACATCACACTGCTTTTATCAGTGAGGCCCTGCCGTGCCCATATTCAGATTGTGCTCCAGCAGAAGAAAGAATTATCCCTGAATAACAGGTTGTGTCAGGCCAGATCTGGGAAATCCACAGAAGCTTTACTTTCAGCCGCACTGAAAAACCATTGACTTTTGGGCTACAAAATATCAAAAATCAACGTTTCAAAGGAAACACTAGCTCTTAGGGCATATGTCAATTTCAGTGGACCTGTGTCCTGAACACATTGATGTATAAAAGAAACTGCCTAGGGCTGCAAAATAATGTTGGGAAGTCAGATGGAAGAGAAAATGCTTTAAAAGGAACATACCAGCAGACTTCACCATGTGTTAAATGTGCTTCTGCAAATACGGAAAAATACCTGTTTTAAAAGTGTAGTGTTGAAAAAGGCCCTGTCTTGACCTAGCAATGTAAAGGGGGTTTTACTGGGAAACATATATTGGATGTTTTCTTTCAACAGGCTTGCTTCTGATTCAGAACAAAAGAAAGTAAAATAAAGAAATAAATGTTTTGGCTGTACTGGGAAATCAGCCCAAACAGTGATTCTACTATGGCTAAAGGGACATGTGGGGGCTGACAACAGGAATGCCCTAACTCTAAGAGAAGCCACAAGGGATTTCTGGGATGCCTATGTGTTAATTATGCCCTTTGAAACTTTGAATGGACCAGGAAGCAGCATATCACACGCTCGTCAGACTTTTGTCTGGGCTCCAGTTTGACCCAAAAGATTCTGGGATACTTACGTGTGACTTTTAGAAAATCACCTCCCCTCAACTTCCACTGGGGAGCTTCAAAGCCAACTCCAGAGCAGCCTTGTAAGCTATGCCCTTATTTGGAAGACAATGCTAGCCATTTGGCTAAAAAGGCTATTTTATTAATACATATCAAGACTTTTTATCTCCAAAATTGGACAACGCAGTAATGTGAAAGTTTCACAATCTAGATGCAATTTTGGTGGCTTTAATTTAAGACGTGGTAGCCTTCACTGGCATATTGGGAACAGAAATGGCATCAAATTGGATATTCAGAGGAAAGTGTACATGATGCAACTTTGAAATTTAATATGCACATGTCTTTTGATAATCTATACACATGTAAAAAGTTATAGAATTTTAAGTAAAATAATTTCATTGGAAATGACGAAAAACTATTAGATGTACGAAACAAAGTCCTAGAAACTGGAGAGTTGGACTGTCAAGCTCTGCATAAAATAAGTAATCTTCTTATGTCACTGATCCAGAAACCCCACTAAAATCCCAATAACAAAGGGGAAAAGCTGTTGTACCCTTTAGGAGAGCATCCTGTGAACAGACTGGATTTTTGCCCACTACCTGCATCCCTGCTGTACCCTTGCCATCCAGTGACCAGACTTGCCCGGCTGTTTGCTGTAAGGGGCGCCCACCCTGTTGTGACAAGAGCCCTTTGAGGCGATAGCCTGGTTGGGCTGTCCCCGATCCCAAACTCAAGTGTGGATTGTGAGTATTTCCCCATCCCATAGAAACACGTGGCCTATCCCATCTTGATACTTTGTCTTTGCCCTACTCTCTATGTTTGTGTCTCTTATTTTGTGAGGGAAGGTTGGATGTTCATTCTGTTTGCTGCTTCATATACCTGACTCCCTGCTGCCTCCTTCTATTCACTAAGAATTCGATTAATTGGGGTTATAGGGAACATTGCAGGGGGAAATCTTAACTCAGGTGCTTTCTATCCTAATTGAAAAAGTGCTTCTATTAATTTGTGCTTTGGATATGTTCTTGTAGAAGGTTAAACAAGGGTATGTCAGTGGTTTTCATTGTAATTATCACCCCATTGGCGATTGCTGCCCAATATAAAAATGGTATGAGTTTCTTTAAATTTAAAATAAATAAATATTGTGTTACCACCCACCGGCCTGGTTCATGGTCCATTGTGACCCAGGGTATTTGTAAAAGGGGGAGTGAGACGGGTTGGGTATCGGCTCAATTCGAATTTGTAGAAAATAAAGAAAAAGTATTCTCATTGAGTGCTACATCCTAGGCTAAGGCCAAGGGTCCTGGTCCGGTGTGTGATGCCCAATTGGAATCCTTCACAGAGCCCAGCGACCAGATCCCTTGGCCCAGCTGTCTCAGTGACCAGATCCCTTGGCCCAGCCATCCAGACTGACCAGGTCCCTTGGCCTAACTGTCCAGAGACCTCGCTGGCTTTCCAGAATTCCAAACTCAAGCTTACATTGTAAATATCACATAACCCCAATTCCCAAAACTGCGTACCCCGTTCTTTGACCCTTGCACCCCATTGAAATCCCATTCAAGTCCCAAATTGCCTGTATAATCTGTTCACCTTTCCATAGACAAATCTGTATTAGCCTTTGCATGTTAGTTCATTTCTTTCATGAATCTTTCAAAAGTCTGTATACATCCTTAGCATAATTTGCAAGTAAATCAATTAATTCTCCTATAAAGAAATTCACAATGAGTTGGTTACCAGACATTAGTTAATTGCTGTAGGACAACAAACTGGTGATGGGAATGCCTCTCCATTCCTGAAAATCAACCTTCCTTCCATTTTTAAGTGGCATTCCACACTAGAAGGAAATACCTTGAAATTGTACACTGAGCCACGATTTGAAAACCCAAGTCTCATGATAAAGAGTGATGAAAAACCAACTCAAAGCTTGGCTGATATTCACAAGAAGGGTGAACAGCTGTTCCTCCCCATTCAGTTAAACGAGGGGAGGGAGCCTGTTCTCACCAGAGTATGCCTGAGTAATGGAAAGAGCTTAATCAGCGAAGCGTTGTTCAGAAAACTCCCAAAAGATCTGACCATCCGGTCGGCTGGGGACGTCCCCCGGTGGGTTAACCCAACCCCGCTGGGGCGTCCCCGTCCGTCTGCTGGGTCGCGGACCCCCCTCCGGCAGAAGGGGGTCCCACTCCCCGGACTGTGGGTCGGGCGCGTCTGGGACACAACCGAGGTCGGGCCCGCGGCTCTCCCTCCGGCTGCTCTGCCGTTAATGATCCTTCCGCAGGTTCACCTACGGAAACCTTGTTACGACTTTTACTTCCTCTAGATAATCAAGTTTGATCATCTTCTCGGCAATTGCTACCGTATGTAGTTGAAATTGAAATCGGAGAGGCGGTCACCATCCCAGGAGGAACCCGACAATTCCCACTTTCCCTAAAAATTAAGAGAGGAGAGAAACTCCAAAACCTGGATGCTTGTGTACACATAAATCACCCTCTCCAACAGCAGGGATTGGGGTTGAACCCGACGTCATTAGAATGCAACACCATTCCAATATTGGTGGATAACAACAAACCTAGGAGTATCACTCTGGGCGCAGACACCTTTATTGGAATGGTGGTTGATGACCAGCATTTTCCATGGATTTAGGGAATTATATTATAGGACCAATCCCCAATGACTGCTAGGACAGTGACGATGACCTACCGCCAGAAAAGATCTTCTTGGTGTACTCTTTCCGCCCTTAAGGGTGGAAAAGGTGACCTGTAACATAAGGAAGGATGAGGTTATATTTCAGGTCCACAATGATTGTCTCTCCTACCTGAAACCGCCTGTCCTGGTGTAGAAGAGGTCCCAAGTATAGCCCGCACTCAAACCGTCCATTTTGAAGTACCAGCAACATTCACACGGAAATATGTGACGTATGTTGAGCAAATGAACCAGCAGAGAGCCGCAGTGGGGCTCTGCCCAGTGCCCATCAGAAGAACAATGCCTATTGAAGTACCAGTACCAAGGAAACCATGGACAGTAAGGTATCCATTGAGGAAGCCATATCAACCAATAAAACGAAATGAAGATTGTTTAAAAACAGTCCCTGAAGAAACCAAAAAAGGTCTTAATGGAAGACGAATGGTGATGTCACGAGAACCCGGACTGTCTCACATATAGAAGAAATGACGACCAGAGAATGATGTAAAAGACGAAACGCCATGAACAAGGATATCATGTACCTGAAGTGAAAGAACAATGTCAAATGTAAGAAGCTTATGCCATGAGCATGGTGAAGATATTCAACGAGGTGTACACATGTACATATGCTTGGAACTGCAAGACAGCTAAGAAAATCGTGCTGCTTGCTATTCTTATAGAAAGATAGTGCGGCAAGTGCCACTATACATAATCTACCTCAAAAGCAGTACGTTTTGTACTTCCACTTTGCACAAGAAGCAGAATCAACCAAAAGGTTACTAAAAGGCTACACAAGAAGAGTTTCATATGTGGCGAAATCAAGACTACAGCGTCAGAAATGAAACTCAGCAGAGGCAAATCGTGCCTGGAAAACCAAGGTCGTATCTGTCAAGATGGACGAACAGTGGCTACAATTAATTGAAGCAAAGAACAGAATATACTGCTCTGAAGGGTCAAGATAAGAAGCCGAAGGCAGGTGGTTGGTGAAACGAAAGTCAAATACACAAATTGTATGAAGAAGAAGCTAATTCACAGCGTCTGAACCACGCAACCAGCCGAACTAACAGAAGTAAGCCTTTCACACCTATGTATGGAGCCTTATCGTACCCATCCTCATTAACTTTCTCAGATCAAGAGGTAGACTCAAGGCCAAACTCCAAGGCAGTAATTGACACACTGCCACTAAGGTGATGAATGGCTGTAACATAAATTGAAGAAAAGCTGGGGTACAGACTTACTCCCTGCACCTGGCCTCATTATTCTGCGTGCTGCTAAGCAAAGTGAAAAAGTATGCATGGGGTTGGTGCCAACCCAAGCACAGTGGACTAAGTAATCTAGGGTCCTATAGTTAGTAGAACGAATGGAACGTTGTATTTTTAGTGACGTCCGCAGTAGCCAGTTTGAAGGTAGGGCCTAGATGCCCCACCTGACAGTGTTTACCCAATCTCCTTACTCTGTTACCATATACAGATATAGTACCTATAATAAAGTTACCTTTTCCAAAGCAACAGAATTGTATGCCAACTTGTAAGTGTTACACGTCAATGATGACGAGTTTTCAGTATAAATGTTATGATTTTTGTGAAGTTCGTTGGAGTTAAAGTGAGAAGGAAGATCGCGCCACTGTCGATATTCATAACTCCCCGTTTTTTGTACTTTTCATGAAACGGACTCCCTTTGCAAAACCGTCGAGTTGTCATTATTGATTTGGTGTTGGAGTATTTAATTGCATCCATCCATCTCACGGGTGCTGCTATCTTGTGTTAAAGTGCTTCTGAGCAAACCCTGACTCTATGGGCCGGTTGGGGGTCCTGGAGCACACAGGTCAACACCCTCACCAGAGATCTCTCCAGGCCGCTGGAAGAGACCGCTGAGATTGCAAAACCCAAAGTCTTTCCAGGCTTCAGACAGATGGTTACGAATGGCTCAGGCTCGCTGATGCCTGTGAGACCAAGGAGCAAAAGCAAAAGTTGAAGCAGGTGTTTTTAGATTTTCAAGAAATCTTTGCTGTGGACTCGTACGAATCTGGTCTCACCGAGATACATTCTACCTCAATTCCCACGGACACTGGGATGACTCCCGTATTCGTGAAGCAGTATCAATTGCTGCTCCTGTATATAGAGTCCCTTACAGAAATCATAAAGAACCTAGAGTCCCATGGGATAATTCGTCCAGTCCACAGTACCTTTAATAATCCGGTACTGGGGATTCTAAAACCAAATGGCCAATGGAGAATATGTGCAGACTTTAGGGTGCTGAACAAACAGGTCCACATGTCCCAATGGGCTCTTCCCTACATTGACCTGGGACAGGTCCAGATCAGGGGTCAAAGGTGTACACTGTCATTGACCTGACCAATGGATACTGGACAGTACCCGTAAGTAGAGAAGACCAGTACAAGCTGGCATTCGCCTTCGGGGGGCAGCAGTACACATGGACCCAAACTCCCTTCGGATATATAAACTCTGCTAATTAATTTAACATCTTTCTGCATAAAGGCCATGGCGGACTTGGGTGAAAGGGGTAACCTGGCCTATGTGGATGATGTCCTAATTAAAAGCTAAACTGTGGAAGAACACATAGCGGAGGTCCACTATGTTCTGACCCAGTTGAAGGTTGCCAGAGCAAAACTGTCCTTTCAGAAGGTGGAGTAGGACCTGTGTAAACTTTTTGGGACATGAAATCACCCCTGAGGGTCTCTGTCCCCAGGCAAAGAAAGTGGAAGCACTACTAAAACTGAAAGACCCCACAACTCTGCATGAACTAAGGAGCCTTCTTTGACTGACTAATTACAGTAGGAACTTCCTTGAGGATTACGCAGAGGTCACAAGACCCCTGATCCATGGAGTGATAGTGGGGTCCAGAACAAGCCGAGGCAGTGAAACAACTAAAGAGAAGCCTCTCACAAGCGCCTTGTCTAACTTACCCCATCAAAAACAAGGAGTTCTTCTTTGGGACGGGGTTCTCGAATACGTGCTTAACAGCAGTATTATACCAAAAGCATGACAAGGTCAATAAAGTCATCTCCTATGCGAGTTGGATTTTATCCTCTGTGGAGGAGAAATTCAACGATTGTGAGAAGGCACTCCTGTTAACGGTGTGGACATTGAAAAATTACCGCCCATTCATCCAGGGGGAGCACATCATCATTGAGACTTCTCACCAGCCTTTGCAATACCTCCAAAGTGACAGAATCTGGGCAGGGAATGTGAGTAATTCCAGAATTCCAGTAATTCCAGTACTTCCTGGATTCTGTCCATGCAAGGCTTTCCTGTAGAGGACAGATATGCCCAAAACAAGAAGAGTCCCCTGCCGCAAGGTTTGGCTGACGTGCATGATTGTGTCCGAGAAAACTGGCTCGATGACGAAAGTCTCAAAACCCAAGACAACATGGAGGCGTACCTGAATTCCCTGCACAAAGTCTATGAAGAAGACACGTGCAAAAGGATGCCCACCATTTATGTTGACGGGTGCTCCTACCATGATGACAACAACAGGGAAAAGGAACTTGTGGCCGGCGTTGTGAATGCCTGGGTGAATTATACCACAGAGCCCTCCGCTAGGTACAAGATCGGTCACCGCAGTAGTCAGGTGGCGGAGTTGGTGGCAGTTCACCAGGCCATCCTCACTGCCGTGCAACAATGACTCCATAAACTGGTCATAATCACTGATTCAGATTATGTCCGGAACGGGTTCGTGGAGGACCTGATTAATTGAAAAACCAGAGGCATGCTGAGTGAAAACAATAAACCACTCAAGCGTGGAAAACTGATACAAAACATTGATGATCCGGTCACCTCTAATGGGATGACCATTTATTGGAAAAAGATTAAGGGTCATTCTAGAATAGAGGGACCCGACAAAACTGGAAATGACCTGGCTGATCAGTTGGCCAAAACTGGAGCCATCCAGGGGGATCTCCTTGAGATCAAGTCCCTGTTGGGGAAAATCCAGGTCACTGCCGTCCCGAGGTCCCAAACACATGATGAACTCTCAACTGCCCCGTGTAGTAAGGAGACCCCGGATGCTGATTTGATCACGGCACAAAAAGGGGATCCGATTATTGGGAAATGTTACCAACACATTGAGGAAGCCATGAACTTTCCTCTGATGGAAACTGATTACATTGGGAACGAGGATCTCTGGGTGTTAATGAAGTTTCCCGAAATGTTCCGAATCCAAGATGGTTTGTTGGTAAGGAGATCCATCTCTGGAGGATGTGACCAGTGGGTGGTACCTACCTCATTCTGAAGCCAGATGCTAACTCATGTCCATGACTTGGCCACAGCCGGCCATCGGGGGTTTCATACTACTTTATAAATCTTGTGGGAGGTCGCATACTGGCCACACATGGGGCAGTACCTCGACCAATATTTCAAGGGGTATCTTGTGTATGCACAATTTAAGCCAAGTTCACTCACACACCGTGCTCCCCTCCAGAAAAGGGGACAATACTGCCTTGGTCAGTTTTACAAGTAGATTTCATTCAGCCCATGTTTCGCTCCTCCAGGGGGAACAAGTAAATGTTGACAGTAACATGCTTGTTTGCCAAATGAATGGAATGTCTCCTGGCCCCAAATTGCAAGGCAGGACCAGCAGCTGCCCTAATGATCAACCACATCTTCTATTTCATGAGCCAAAGGAAAATCAAGCAGAGGAACCATCTGAAGAATGAAAGAAATAAAAGCAGAGGGAATTAGTTAGATACATAGGTATATCTATATAACAGGGAATGTTGTACTTGATGTTATTGTAAAAATGAGAAAAAGATGTTATATAGGTCAAGTTGTGGACCTGTTGTGTTGAGTAATTTATTTGATATGATTGGAAAGAGATCCATATCCTGAAAATTGTAAATGATAATCATGCTTCCACTGTAATCTTCTGGGAACAATGTCAGTAAAAATTACTAAAACTTGTTTTTTATCTTTCTTCTATTAGATAATTAACATCATTACCTTCTAGCATGGCGAGGATCGCCTGAGGAGCTGGAAAGGAAGGAAGGTAAGAGGGTGCCCCCATACCCTACAACCGAAAGACGGAAGGGTATCCGGGAGTTGAGTTCCGCTCCCTGGTGAAAGAGAATTCCTTCGAATGAACCCCACTCTGCCCTACTCTTCCTCAGCAAAAAAGCCACGGAAGAGCAGGGGGAATCTGTGGTGTACATTTAAGGCCCTAAGCTGCCACCAAAGAATGGCTCTGCATTTGCTTTACTTTCAAGTTGAATAATAAGGAAAAGACATGCATTCAGAACGGCTCTCGCTGTTCTGTCACTGAAATAATAATGTTGCTCACAACAGTCAAGACAGCCCTGTGTAAGATCAAGCAAGGAATATCGAGGCTTAGTACCACCAAAAATCGGATCCGCTAGTCACAAAGTCAAAAGATATGAATAACTTTATTCTGTACAAATTCAAATACCAAAGCAGATAGCTATCTGGCTCACAACACCTCGCAGTGTGTACCAGAAAACACTGTGAGGGGAGTGAGTACTGGTCATCACAAAACATGCAGTATTTATACACAGTCCTGGCCATAGCTCAGCCCATCTCCAAACTAATAGGTTACAAATTTGGGTTTGTGCCCAGTTCACATAACAAATACACAATATTGGTTTGTACTTTTGACATGTTGTCCCATCCTTGACGATTCAATGGTGTTTTTGGTTCTCCAGCTTAGGTTGATCCTAGTTTCAAGAAACAAATTCAATAGCTTATTGCTAAGGTACATAGTTCTAGTTTGTCTAACAATCAGTTCTTATTTTTGAATATGGCTGAGGCTATTGATGCAGAAAACACTTTAAATTGAAGTTCACTTTGGCTCCAAGGTTCCTTAAACATACTGACAAAATTTGTTGTCGTCAGCTGTGTGAATCTTTAGCTTTTTAGAGTAAATTATGTTTCAAGAAATGTACACAGGATTCCTTCAAAAACACACATCATTAGTTTACATGCATTGTATATCACTGTTTGTGGGAGGATGAGTTTTGTAGACATAGATAACACTTTGAATGAGAGTTTGTTCTGACTACAAGGTCTGTTTGTGCAGGACAAATAGTCTGCTCGGCCAGCCCTAGTGTTGACATAGGCTCAAAGGTTGTTTCTGCTCTGGCAGCTGAAAACATACTTAGTCATTAATGAAGAGAGAGCAGAAGTTAGAATCAAGATGGAGGATTTTGTCCAAGATGGCGTTTGAAGTCAATTCTAATTTGGAACTTTGTAACGCGGTTTTCCTCGTGGAGCGACTAGGCTTAGGCCAATATAAATATAAAGGAGGCACTATACATTTTCCATTTCACACCTGCATTTGTTCTTTCTTTCATTGAAAACACCACAAAGTTGTGCGCTCCATTGAAACATACCCCTGCGTACTGTGTTTCAACTGATTGCCAAAAAGTTAGGCAATACCTCCCAAGAACATCATGGTCTACTAATAACTCACATGAGGGGCAAAGAATTCCACTTTTCACTCAACACGGCTTTTGTTTCCTTCCGATGTGAACCACCTGGCTCAAATTGCAGTAAATGAAAAAATAATGAGGCGTTTGTTTTTCCATGTCAATGTCAAAGGAATCCTGTGCAGCATCATTTTGTGTCCCTAAATCCACATTATATGCAAACACCCCCTGAAGATTAATTAAAAAACCATCCTGTGGTCTGCCAAAACCGCATTTGTAAACTTGAAATGAAAGGAAATTAACACACGTGTGAATCTACTCTTTTGAAAATAAGGAAAATGCTGTTTAAAAGTTAATGTCAAATTACATCTTTTGCTTGCACGGAAATGTGATTGAGTACGTGGTTGGGGGTGTGGCTATATAATGGACATTAAATTTGTCCCCACAAGACTTGGTTACTTAGAAAGGACTCAGAAACCAGTAAAACTGGGCTTTTGGCCCAGGCACTAAATTCAATGGACAGCCCTGCCTCCCACTGAAAAAAGTTGCATTCATAAGGGAACCGGCTTACAATGACATATGAAAAGGCAGAGAGTGTGAGGATTCACTGCCCCGCTAGGCTAGCAGGCAGCCCTGGAAGAAGGAACAGTGGAAGCCAGTATGGCTGGTGCATGACCGAGAGTTGCGATTTCCTCCAGCACCCACTGTGAAGGAGGAGCTGTCAAACTTCAAAGGGCATCATGAAAGTCCTTTGTTGTAAGCTGAGCCTGGCAGAGACAGTTTGTTGTGGAGGTCTGTAGCACCGCCCACACATGTGACAAATCCACCCCATTGACGTTAAAGGACTTCAGTATTTTAAGACATTTTTCCCAGCACCCTGAATAAGTAGTAATTTTGCATTATGCCATTTTTCCATGTGATATTTAGACTAATGTAAAGAGACCAAGTACATGTTTTTAGAACTTGGTGAACTGAAATGGCCATGAAAGACGCCTTTCGGGGTGAATTATAAATGGGACAACTATGAAACTAGGTGGGAAGATGCAAATTGTTATTAGGAATATGTGTAGTCATTGGCAGAATTTTAAATAGTATGTATTTCATAAAAAGGGTGAAAATGTGCCAAATGGCGGTGTGACCTCGCAGAGTCGGTGATCAGATTTCCCAATTCCATGTGACCGAGTGAATCCGCATATCTACTTCTTATGGCAGTCGCTATTATGGCTAGTATAAGTTTGAAGTTTTGATCTATAACTCATTTTTTGTAAAAAGTAGGCTGGAGAGACAAAGAGAGGTCATAAATGCAAACACATAAATGATGTCATTTACCCTGACCCAATCGGCCCAAGTGGACGGGAGAGGACTGGTAGGCTGTCCTATCCCAGGGGAGGAATAATTCCAGAGAACTTCCCCCAGATTGTAAATTTGATGATGTAATTTTGGCTATATAAGGGGCTGACAGGGAAACACAAGGGACTCACTCACTGACTGAAGAATCAACATCCATTCAAGATGCAGGAAACGAGACAAATCCATCCAGGCAGATCCATCGATTCATCAAGATCCAGGGAGAAATGAGAGGAGGCAGCTGATCCCATCCTAGAGAGTGAAGTGACCAGACTTGCCTAGCTGTCCAGCATCCCATCCAGGAGAGCCCAGTGACCAGATCCCTTGGCCCAGCTGCCCCAGTGACCAGATCCCTTGGCCCAGCCATCCAGAGTGACCAGATCCCTTGGCCCAGCTGTCCAGAGACCTTGCTGGCTTTCCAGAATCCCAAACTCAAGCTTACATTGTAAGTAGCACATAACCCCAATTCCCAAAACTACATATCCTATTCTTTTGACCCTTGCACCCCATTGGAAATCCATTCAAGTCCCTAATTGCCAGTATAATCTGTTAACCTTTTCATAGACAAATCTGTATTAGCCTGTGCATGTTAGTGCATTCCTTTCATATATCTTTCAAAAGTCTGTATAAATCCTTAGCATTATTTGCAAGTAAATCAATTAATTCCCCTATAAAGAGATTCACAGTGAATTGGTTGACGTTCGAAATCAACCACCTCATGTCAAGTGCCTTTCTTTAATGATTATAGCCAGTAAAATATAGTCTCAACAGAACTAGCCTTTGTCTAACAAAAAACAAATTTGCCCGTGTTTTGTGTACTTTCCTACCAATTCCGATTTGCATTTGTCCCATAGAAAAACCCAAACTCTGGTCCCAGTAAGAGTAATCCCTTTCTGTCAAAATCCTACATGTTATGGACCGTTGTTCCTTGTCCTGAACACAAACTGATTTTTGATTTTGACAGCCAAGCCCTTTCTGTGACTGCCTGTCATCACAAGTCCCGTTTAGAAACAAATTGCCATTCTGCCGTGTGTGTTTTGTTTTTCACTGTATTTTCTTTTCAAAGATCGATTTTCGAACTTTGTGTTCACGTTGCCTTGGTGCCCTGCTTAGTATCTGTAAGCTTCCTTATCTCTCAAGTGTAGCAACATACACTTCTGTCCAAGCTGTGGGGTACATTTAAGGCCTAAGGCAGAACCCCCCAACAACAAAAACTGCATTTCAGCAGTCACTCAAAAATGGCTGTGTTTTGGTCTGCTGAGCACATATGGGGCGAGAGTTGAACACAGCCACCCCTAGAATAGCTGCATTTGCTGTCATTCACATGAATCCAGAGAAAACAACTTAAAGTCAGAATGGCTGTGCATTGCTGTTCTGTCATTTAAACATTCCAGGCTGCACAGGAAAATGACCTACATTTAAAACGGTATCACACTGGTGCTACTTTCATTTTTAACATCACACAGTTTTGTTCTATTAAAACACAGCCCTGTCGGTGTATTTTATTTTGAACGCCATCAAATAAGGCCATCCCTCCCAGAAGGCATTGTTTCATCAGTAAAGTTGATGAAAAGCAAAACAATTCTGCTTCAAGTCTGCAAGACTTGAATTTACATTTTGAAATAAACCAACACATGTAAAGTATTTCAAAGCAAAGATGCTCTCTCTTGTCTGTGTCAATTACCAAGAACCCATTTTCAAGCATATCTCTATGTCCTGAAACTAACCAGATCTATAAAAACCCTTTCAGAAGGTAAATGGCAAGGAAGCAGTGTGCCCGAAAAAATGCATTTTGTGAAAGGATCGTGAGAGAAAAAGAACATGGGTAAATCTGTTTTTGCAAAGCAGAACATGACATTGGGAAAGCTAAATGTGAAATAATACTGTAGCTCCGCCAGAAGCACAATTGTACATGCGGGAGAGGAGCTGCAAAGATACGTATTGTGCTCTGTCCCCCCCCCCCCAAAGTCAAATCATCCTGGCTGAGGCCGAGGAATTTCTATCAAATCAGTTTGGCAGCAAGGCCAATGTCACTCCTCCCTGTGAACTGATACTGCAAAGGCAGGGGCCCTGTTCTTATGGACCTGACAAGTGTGATAATTACAGGTTCTCCCAGACTGCCAGGCAGAACTGCTCCCAAGTACAAAGGATGGGGGTGAAGCCCTGAGTTTTGCCTCGGGGATGATTTCCTCTACATTCAAACTGGAAGACTTCAAAGGGGAGTCATGGAAACCATTATGCAAGCCGACCCAGGGGAGACAATTTCGATTGTGGGGGTGGCAGTGTCACTCACATCTTTGGCAAATCTACCTCATTGACAAAGCAGGACATTTATACTTTAAGACATTTTTCCCCGCAATATGAATAAGCAGTAATGTGATATTATGACAGTTTTAATGTGATTTTTGGACAAGCACAATAAGACTAGGTGCATCTTTCTGGCACGTGATGAACTGAAATGGCAGGAAAAAAGCAATTCTGGGGGGAGCATAAATAGCACAGATATTAAACTCGGGGAAACTATGCCAAATACTATTATGCATATATGTAGCCATTTTCTGAATTTTAGATAAAACGTTGCTCCTGAAAATGGCAAAATTGTGCCCAAGGATGAGGCAACAATGCACAGAATTGGCTTTCAAACTGGCATATTCCTTGTGAAATATGGGATCTGCATATCTGATTTTTATGATGGTGACTATTGTAAATATGAAGTTTTGTTCCATAACCAACTTTTCTGGAAAATAGGCTTGTGAGACAAAGGAAGTCACAAAAATGCACACACCTAAGGTGAGGTCACTTCCCTTGGACCAATCAGTCCAGAGTGAGGAGGCGACCCCAATAGCCTGGCTTATCCCATTCAGGGGGTAAGTCCAGGATTCTTCTGACCATATTGTAAAATTCTCTGTTGTCATTCTGGCTATATAATAGGTAGACAGGGAGACAGAGGGAGATTCAGCATTCACCCTTCAAGATTACAAGACTCCAGATCCAGACAGAATGACCTATCCAGACCCAGGTATACCCAATAATCCAGGGAGAAAGAAGGAAAGGCAACTGATCCCCTTTAGGAGAATCCAGTGACCAGACTATTTGCCCAGCTGACCCAGCCTGCTGTCCACTGTGACCAGACTTTGCCCAGCTGTTCCCCATCAGGAGAGCCCAGCTGACCCAGTAACCAGATCTCTTGACCCTGCTGCCCATGACCAGGTCCCAGGCCCCGCTGTCCAGAGACCTTGCTGGCTGTCCAAATTGCCCAACTCAAGTGTACCTTGTAAGTATCACATCACCCAGTACCCAAAAACTGCATATCCCACTCTCTTACCTTTCCTCTTGTTCAAATCCTATTAAAATCCCTAGTCATTTTCCAAATTGCCAGTATCCTCTGTTCACCCTTTCCCTAGAAGAATCTGTTCAGGCTATATTTGTTAGCATATTTCTCTTCTAATTCCTTTAGTTACCTGTGTAAGTCCCTAGTATCATTTGGAATAAATCAATGTATTCCCCATTGAAAACTCACGTTCATTATTGTTGCACTTTGAAAGTAACAATTTTGTTGAGTATTTGTACTAATCATAGCCTTAAATCATAGTTTCAGTAGAACTAATCATTGTGCTGACAAAAACAATTTTGCCCGTGTAGTTTGCTTTCTTTAAAATCCGACTTGCATTGCCCATTAAAAAAAAACTCATATCATGATCCTATAAAGAGTCATCCCTTCTCCTCAGTATTTTTCCTGTTCTGTACCTTTGTTTCCCATCCCAAAACCGATTTCCGATTTTGATTGCTAATCCCATTTTCTTAGCTGTTTCCCAATTTAAAGCCTGTGTGAAATAACAAATTGCAATTCTGCCGTGTGTGATTTATGTTGCATTGTTTTCCTCCCAAAATCGATCTTCTCACCTGTGTTCACATTGCTTTAGTACCCTGCTCAGTAGCCTGTAGGCTTCCTTGTCTCTTTAGTGCAGCCACACACGTTTGTCCTATCTATCCTACCGCATCTGTAACTGATCTAAAAGTAACAAGAGAAATCCAGATATGTTATTTTGCTCATTTTTAAGGTTTTCATCTTTCGCTTTGGCTTCCCATTCTGGGGTGGTGGGTTGAATTTAAAAAACGATTCCCTCTTATTGCTGACTCCTTGCCACTGCTTTCATCCAAACAGAATTTAGTAAGCAGGTGTTTGGGATAGTGTTATAGGGGAAGTGCATAACATAAGTGCCATCTATGATTGTGACAAAAAGTGATTTTATTTCCATTTGTATTTGAGGTGTATGTAGATGATGTCAGAATGTTGAATTAATAGTATTATAACATTTTGCATTATATTGTCACCACACTGGTGATTGCTGCACTAAAATTTGTTTCGCTCTGACCTTTCATTTGAAGTTTAAAAATAAATAAATATTTCTTTGTTACACACCGGCCTGGTTCATGGTCCATTGTAACACGGGGTGTTTGTTAAGGTGGGTGTGAGACGGGTTGGGCGCCTCTTCAAGAAAGAATCCAGGGTTCAAATAAAAATAAAAGGGTGTGTTTTATTATGCGACACCTTCAGTGTCAGTGAATGAAGTCTCTTGCAGGAGTGAGCTGTGTCTTAAACTCTGTTACTTAGTCATCCCATCACGGTTGCAAACAGATGTGCGAGTAACAAGTGAAATCTTATTATGCCATTTTGCTTGTAAACTAGGTTTTCATTTTCTTTTCCGGCCTCCCATCTTGGGGTGTTGGGCTGAATTCAAAATCTGATTTCTCCCTCTTCATACTGACTCCTTGCCACTGCCTTCCATCCAGAAAGAATTTAGTTAGCAGAAGTTTGGGGGTGAGTGTTGCAGGGGGAGTGCTTAACCTGAATGCTATCTGTTCCTTTTAAAAACGATTTCTCTTATGCTTGCTATTCAAGGTTTCTGTATATTGTGTTAGGAGTTTGAATTAACTATATTGTGGGAATCCTTGCATTTGTATTGCCACCCCATTGGTGGTTGCTTCCCTATTTTGTGCTTTTGCTTGATTTTTCATTTTACCATAAAATTGATAAATATCATACTGTTACACACCGGCCTGGTTCCTGGTCCATTTCGACATGGGGTGTTTCTTAAGTTGGGTGCAAGACGGGTTGGGGGCCAACTCAAATAAAGAACCCATGGTTGATAAAAGGTAAAATGTGTTTTTATTGTGTACCACATTCATTGTCAGTGGAAGGAGTTCCTGGCTGGAGTGTGCCATGTTATAAAACTGTTACAATGGAGAAGGCACAAATGCAGTGAAATTAGGGTGCAGGATATAAAATACATACAGCTAAATTCAGTTTTCAAGAAAGAGGCACAAATGCAGTCAAATGAGGGTGCAGGATGTAAAATACACACAGCTAAATTTGGTTTTGTGCAATGCCCACAGGCAGAGAGTAGAGAAGTCGATGAGGATAAGCAGAGTAAAACAGGCTCCGTTTATAGATCCCCAGCAAAGATGAAGACAAAGGCAAACAGCCCAACTGGGCTAAGAGGCGACTATCAGGGCAGCCACATACATCAGGGTCAAGTCCCACGAGCCGATTTTTGATTGCAGCCACACAGGTCAATTTAGGTGGGTTTCATAGCCCCACACTATGACGCTCTGTGTCGCATTGTAAATGCAGCACAATTCACATTAGAGCCCTGCTGGGTTTACCTAGTGTGCAGCGGGTCAAGCCAACGCTGTGGTAGTCAAAGAGGGTCATGAAAACGCTGCAGCAGTCTCAGGTGGCTCTTGCTGAGGCAGTCGGTGTGGAGGAAGAAGAAAGTGATGAAAGCCGGCATAGACAGGGCCTTAGCTGTGGGTCTTGTCGGGGGGCTGGCTTCACCTACCGGCTCCCCAGATTGGTCTTTAGGTGCAAGGGGCAGCCAATCAGGGCAGCATTGAGGCAGGCACTTCAGTGTTGAAAAATGCAGGCGGCCATGTTGGAGTAATAAAGGCCCCAACAAAGACAAGCATCCCAACTGGGCTAAAAGGACACTTTTAAGGGCAGCCACATACATTACTTTCGGAAGAGCGCATAGATACCTCTGGGTGCTAGTGACTCTCCCCTGATATAACATAACATGACATAACATGTTTACGAATGGCACTTTTGTACTGCCAATGCAGCAATTTTGTACAGAATCGGGGAATCCACATCCCATGTTGAACTCCTTGAAAGTTGAGAAACAAGCTCAAAGTAGAAATCTGCAAATGTAGCTCAGCAAGTTGTGTGACTGTTGCTAGGATGGAATATGTGTTCAGAGGAGACTGTACATACAAGGTCGTATTCAAATACTGTCTGGAGACGAGTGCTTTAAAATGCAGCGTATCGTTTCGCCGTTGGTATTCAAGGTGGTCAGGGAGTGGGGTCTGCCCACATAATTATAGTTTAAAATGTCCACACATGTTTAAATCTTTGAAACAATAAGCACTAGTGAGTCGTGTAGTAATTACATCTATTGTCCAATGCATCTATGTAGACCGAAAAAAATTGACATGATTATTGCAAACTACTTTGAGAAGAGTGTAAGTTCATCACATATTAGGGTTAAAAGGGTCACACAAACAAAAGGGGAGTATTAAAAAGACATCCCTGTAGATTCAGATAACACCCGTCCCCCCTGCGCCCAAGGTGGTTTCCTTCCGGGAAAGTCTTCAAGGGGGGCTAGACCAGGCATGGGAATGAGGGTATGCCTGGGATCCGAGAGACAGGATTATCGGGACCTGCACACGTTGCCAATCGTATACTAGGAATCTGGACAGTTTGCGTCTCAAGCCAGGTTATGGGGGAAAGGACTCGCATGTGTTGATGCGTTTAGCAGGCGGGCCACGTATAAGGAAATTCTGTAATCGACCCTGGGCACCGTGTCTGGGTGGCACCCGGTATGCCACTGAGGAGCATTCAGGAGACTGTTCGAGGGATACCCGCGAGTGCCGTCCTGCCCTGCACGCTGACGCGTCGCCTCGTCCTGTGCTGGGCTCCCATCGGCTTCCGTTGCCCAAATGGCTGCCTTGGGCGCCTCATTTTAAATTGCTTATTCGAGCTGTCAAGGGACACTCGTGCCCTGTTTGTCGGCAGTGCATCAAAGCGCGGCCCACCTCCCGCACAGCAAGCCCCACTTTCCATCACCGAAGAGCGACTAATGGTCGGCAGGATCAGATGAAACCCCACTCTCCTCTCGTGCGGCAACGCCGAGAATGCCTGGTCCGATTAATATGTAAACACCGTTTGCATTTAATGAGCGACGTTTCATTTGAAATCAAAGAAATCTGTGATAAGTCATACACATAAACACAGTCGGGTACCCAAGGCGCGGATGAAAGTCGCGTTTCCCACCCAGTCTCTTTTGAGGGTGTGGGGGACGGAGACATCACGCAGCGCCGGATCTGGGAGACGGGCTCACGGGGGGAAGCGGCGGGTTTGGGTGCTCTGTGCCTGGGTGGGGGTGGGCAGAAGGCGCCGGCGCTGCACAAGTTGCCGAACTACAATATGACCCCTGCCCCCCACGCCGGGTCAAAGGGGGGCAATAGAGAGGCCCATTAGCAAAATCTTTAACGTATATGGTTGCTCGTATTCTTCCTGCTGGGGCTTTTAAAAACAATGCATACCTTACCATGTATTGTACGTGCACAAACAAAACATTGTGCGGTGCGGGGGATTAGGGGAGTTGTGTTTCGGACCTTACGGATATTCGGTACGTGAAAGGCGGATGGTGTGTTCGGAGTTCTTATGTCCGGGTCCTTTACAGCGCGCACTTCAACAATATATCCTTCCAGGCGCTGTATGATGAAGAAGGCGCAGACCGTAAACGGATCAGTGAAAAAAAAAATAACGGGGGCACCTAGAAAAGTTAGGTTTCGGGGCTCTAAGCTTTTAGTTGCGCGGGGTGCTGGCACGTGCATCCGTGGATATGCTTCAGTGGTCTACGGGCACAGCTCAAAGTCCCAGAAATGAGCAATTGCAAAAGAAAGGCACGGGGGCGCGGCCGCGGGCACAGCGGAGCGTTCGATACGACGCCAGGCTTCAATGGAGCCCGGCGCTCCCACCGCGGACATGTGTCATTCCGGCCCTAATGCCGCACATTAAATACAGACCCGGCACTTATTGCAGAAACGCAGAGAGAAGGCTATCGCGGGCTCTGCCTTAGTTTGGAAATGCTTTAAAAACAACAGTTGCGTTGTTTTTGTCCGATTCAGTCCGACTCCCACAGAAGAAAAAAAAAGTACCAAAAACAGTCCTGGTGCAGAGGCAGCGGCAGACGGAGACTGGACAGGCGGCCGGCCGGGAGCCCGCGATCTGCAGCCTGTCTCTTCAGACAGTGACGGGATCCAGGCCGGGCTGGCGGCGGCAGCTCACTCCAGATGTCCGCCGGGGGAAGTGGCTGTCTCGGGTTACCGGCTCTGGACTGTTCACACACACACAGCCTGGGACGCAGTTCCGCGTCCACCCGGTGCATGCGCGCACCACGGCATCCCCACAGAGAGAGAGTGAGCAAAGTGCCCGTGTGGGACTCGAGGGCTGCCTATTGTTAACATATACTTGACCCCCCGTGACCTGCTGCGCAGCGCACAGATGTCTCCCTCTGCCTCCCACCGCTAGCGCTGGGCCCTCCCACACTGCACCTGGGGAGCTGCAGCCGAGGCCGTGCGCCGCCAGCAGCAGCAACAGCAGTGTGCGCTTACACTTCAGAGAGGAGGAGGCGAGCAGAGGAGACAGGGAGAGACAGCGAGCGGTGGGGGGAAATAAACACGGCTCGTAGGCGGGCAAGGGCGCCAGCTTCCGCCCACTACGGTCCCAGCGAGCGCCAACAGCCGCGCAGCACCACACCGGGCTCCACGGCACTGCAGCGCCGCCGGGAAAGTGCACTTACCGCAGCCCAGCCTGGATACCCTGGCACAGCAGCTGAGCCCCTTCCAATCCCCGTGACCGCCCTGGACAAGGGTCATCTGGAGCCCAGGAGGGGACGCCGCATTCCCGCCCCCTCCCCTCGCTGCAGGGGCTGAGCCCCCCTTACCACCCACGCAGAGGACAAGGAACTTTTTTGTGTATTTGCAGCTTCAAGCCTGTGGCGAATGGTGGGAATTTCCAGCCCCTTTCAGTGTAAGTAAGGCGGCCGCCTCTGCGCACTGAGCGGGTGGGCATGGGAGAACTTCTTGTGTTGGTTTTGCTGGTGGTTGGATGGCGAGACAAGGGGTCTGATTGGTGCCCCGGATGCCCGAGCGCCACTCCCGGCAGCAGTGTGCCGGTGTGCGTTGATGCCTTGCACTGACAGCTCTGGCTTCTGGATGGGAATGTTGCAGGCGCTGGGCACGGCCTGTGCTAGCCAGCCTCCCTGCGTGCTCGTGGTCAGACGCCACCCCTGAGGCGAGGAGTCCTCGCGCAGCCCACGGCACGAGCGCCGGACTAGAAAAGGCAATGTTTAGCATAGCTGCTGCGAGCTCGCTAATGCCCTCCTTGCTTGGCCTGTGCGACGCGAGATGCGTGGTGCCCGCCGATGCCGAGTGCGGCTGATGCAGGGTGCGGTGGGTGCTTGCTCGGGCGCAGCGTGTGTTGTGTGTTACTGATTCCTCTGGTCTTTCTGTTGTCATTGCAGCGATAGCTGGCAAGTGCTCCGCTCTTCCTGTCACGTAGGAATCTGACAGGAGGGGTATTTGTTTTTGTTGTGAAGCGTGCGCCTGCTTTCCACGGCGGGGTCGTGCTCCCTGCGCCGGACACGTTGGTTTCCCTTCTGTCGCCTGTCATCCTGTGCGTTTTGGCGATTGCATGAAACCTGGAGGGCCCCGATAACGCATGGCCGGGGAAACGGCGAACGCTGCTTATTGTTGATATCCGACCGTGCGCTCCACAATCTCGCGCAGCGCTTCCTCGTGGGAAAGGCCGGCTTCCTTCGGAAATGCACGCTGGCCGCGCAGCTTGCCAGGGCCGGCGCGCGGGCAGTCCGCTCCCGGCGCTGCCAGCTTTATTTAGCGCCCTTGGCCCCTAGACTGACGCCGCGCCCCAGTGGACGGGAAGCGAGAGCGGCCAACAATTGCTCCTCTGGGCAGCTTTCCCCATGCAGCCCGACCGGCCACATCACCGGCACGTTTCAGACCCACTGTGCACTTTATTAAGCCCCCTTTAAAAGGCCTACCGTGGAAGGTGGCGTTATGTATCTCGCTGACAGTTACTATATATATATATATATATATATATATATATATATATATATATATATATATATATATATATATATATATATATATATATATATATTGCAATGCTGATAAAAGTCTCGTGTATGTGTCTAGAGAGAAAGACGGAGAAGGCGCCGAGGGTATATATGTGTGCGCCTCCCTCCCACCCACAGCGCATTGAGATTATAATAATGGTAAACTAGGCGCTATACAAATGACAAGTATAATACAATACACTACCGACATAAATTGCAGCATGCGCATTCTTCTGTGTCCAACATAACATGTTATTGGGGACAATTATGCTTTGTTGGAGGGATACCCTTGGGGATATTTAACATTTCTGCCACTCCGCCGCGGATAACACGTGAACTCCACCTGACAGGAGAGTAGGGACTCTCTTCCCGGCGAGATGGGAACTTGCATTTTTGCCCGGTATATTTCTAGTTACTTTTGTGTCTGGACTTCCTAAAACACTGCTGGTGCCAGCAGCTGATGCAGGCGGTGGGCCGCGCAGGGGTGCCCGCCGCGGCCTCTTCTCGGAGCCACCTAACGCCCCCCGTGAGATTGCTCCTTGGTCCTCCCTGCCACTCTCCCCCTGTCAGGCGGCGTTTCATCCCCGGGCCTGGCAGCTAAGCTTCCCTTGACAGCCTCTGAAAGCAAAGCTCGCCCCATTCAGCCGGCGCGGCTCGTCATGACAGGGCGCTCCGCAGACTTGGCATCTGCACTGTTCGCGCTTAAAGGGCAGCCCACGAGGCACAATTGTCGATTTCATCCTCGGAGCCCACTTGCCACATCCCATTACTGTTACATGTTCAGGTAATTGAAAAGGGACAATCGCGGGGATCGGCTTGTGTTCCCCTTGCTTCAATTGAAAGGGCTTGTGCGATTTGTTCTGTGGGAACTTGTCATGTGCTTTGAGCAAGACGCGTTATCAGCTGTATAAAGGGATGGTGGCCTGGCTGTTTCTCACGCTGTAGTAAAAGGCGTGCGCCCCACGAGAGATAAGGCGCCCGCCGGCTGGGCTGAGACCCGGCTCATCTGCCTGGGCGGGATTACTGCCCCTATCGCTGCAAAATATGCGCCCAGAATTAGGCCTGCAGGCGCTTTATTAGTACCGATGGGACGCTCGTTGCCCTTGGCCTGGGGCATTCTTTCAATGCGCCCCAGACATATCAGAGGGCACGTTCAATATTGTTCATATGGGATATGCAGGGCGCGGATACCCTGTCATGCCGAGATCCTCGGGTTCAAAATTATAAAAATAAAATAATCATTCTCCTTACGTAGCGCCCCATGCCGTTTTCCTCACTCTTCAAAGAGCTGTACTATCAGGTGCTATTTAGCCAATTAAATCGCGTGGTAACAACTCTCAGGAAACTACTGAACAGGACAGGACCCCTTCGGAGTTTCCAGATGTCTAAATAAGGCCTAACGTGTGTGGCGAGTAATGGCGGCTGCTCTGTTTCTATTGGGAGTCATGTCTGTTTTGCACGCGCTGCTCTCCCTCTATGGGAAGTAGATTGGCAATTGGTGACAACATTGTTTAGTATTGGCATTTTTGTGTGTACGCTCGTCCTCCGGGGTGTGAATCGCTCCCTGGAAAGTCAGTGGAAAGCTGCCGACACCCCCATTTCTGCTGAAATGCGCCCCCTTAAAGTGTTGGCAGATGCGATGAATACATTCATGTCAAAACGCTACTGAATGTTGTTCTACTGGGCCGCAAACTCCAGCCCAGAAGCAGATCCGCCCGGCTGCCCGCCTCCCACGCCTGCCATGCGACCGCCTCACTTGCCCCACCGCCAACCCTAACGTGAAGGGGTGGCCCCGAAAACAAGGCTTCCGTTTTCCGAAGCTCGGCAGGTCCATGCCAGTCAAAGGATGCAGGCTGCCCTCTCTTGCCACCCCGGGCCCCGCTCATATGCACGGTCCGGCCTGATGTTTAAAGATCAGCGGACATTTAATTAAAATCAACCTTGAGTTGCTTTAATGGCGGTAATTGGGAGCGATAAGTGCGGCGCGCGTTATCTGCGTGTTGTTTAAACAGAAGGAGCCGCTCGGCGGCCTCCGCGGGGCCATCTGTGGGAGCGAATGCGCCGCACCTGTCCGTCCACACTAATTATAGATTAAGGCAAAGAGATGACATTTGAGGAGCCGGCTCAGCTAATGAAATTCATTTGAATGTTCTCTGGCCGGGTGTCGTGTACACCGCCATCGACCGAGGCTGGGGCTGGCTGCCGGGCAGCGCTCCGAAGCCCGGCTCCAGGCACTGCGCCGTGGTCATGGCCCTCTCTTCACAGAGGGGGGCATGGAGGGGGGTCGCTGGGAGCATCTGCTTTCCAGTACACATGTCACGTAGTGTGTATGCATGTGCACACTACTCAAGCCAGCAGAACACGGGTAGGACTAAACTACCCGCGATCGATCGAGCTGTCTCTCTGTTTAGCCATTTGCCTTTATCCCACAATCCACCCATCCTGCCTTCAGTCTGTTCCTCGCTCTCTCTCATTCGCTGCCTCCCTCTCTAGTTTCGTATCTCTCCTTCAGTGCATCTATCCCTCCATACCATTACCCATATCCAGCGGTACACATGTCTACCTATCTTTCTAGGAAGCTTATATCATCCGTTTAAACACGCACTATTGCCTCGCAATCCCGGTGGAACATTACAGATAGTTCCTGCCACGCGTTTTATAACAGCACAACTCCATGGGAAAACGCTCTGTGACTAAGGGCCAAATACGGCAAAGCAAAAAGGGTCTGAGAAATGCGAACGTGACACGCATTTTCCAGGGCACGTCTGTATATTAGCAGCGCCTTTGCGATAAGGCACGCGGCGCCCCTTCTGGGCATCGTCACGCCCGGGCAGACTGCCCCGGGAGTCCCACCTCTGAGACCGGAGGAAGAGCGTATGGGCCCGGCTTTGTTCGTCAGGGATTCGGCGGCGGCTGCGCCAATGCTCACAGGCCCTGCTCTGCCATAAGGCCGTGCTCTTATTAACCGGTGGCCCCAGGGGCAGACAGAAAACCCCATTAGATTCCCCCCCCCCAAACCCCCACCCCCATGTACCACACGAGACATTGGTGGAATCCCCTATCAGGAGGCCTGTCCCTTCTAAAGAGACACCAGTTTTCCTGGCCCGATTGAATATGGCGGAGGCCTTGCAATGTGTTTTGTTTCTCTGGAGGGCGGTGTTCTGGTGCGGTATTTGCAGAATGAACTGTCTATCGGTGCAATCTGTGGACAGGTGCTTGGTGTAACTAGGCGGGGCCGGTCCGGGCCAGGTGACAGCAGGGGAGTTGCTAGGTCTGGAAAAGACCTGGGGCTAAGCTGATGTTTGTACTGTTGGGACTGGGGGCTAGCTAGTCTTTTGGCTGTAGCTCCTGAGATTCTATCCGGGGCTACAACCAAAAGATCAGGGGCTATAGCCCCTTTAGCCCCCCCCCCTAGCAACGCCCCTGGGTGACAGGATAGCTGTAGTGTGAGGAGGTAGGTGCGTTTACATCTGACCGAAGACTCCCTCTGTACGGGGATTGAACGGCGCAGGCAGAGCCCCCCCTCCCCTCCGCCACCACACCTGTGCTGAGAGCAGAGATGTCTTGTCATATCCCACCGTTTGTTCTATTGAGGGGGATGGCTGCTCCTGGCTAGCTCCTGCTTCCCGGGTATGTGTTTCATGAAATGGTGGTCTCCTGTACTAAACGCTGCCTTCTATGACCCTCCCCCGCCCCCCCAGTACTCGCGGGTTGCTTATCATAGTGCCACGAAGGCCCTCGCGCCCTGGATGGCAGGTCTCCGCAGAATAAACAGTCATTATTGCCTCTTGACAGCGGGCCCGGGCTGCAGAGGTTTCCCGTGACTGGATTAGGCCGGGATTTGGGATGGAGGCCTTTTCGTGTGACATCCATCGCGCTGACAGGACTTTCGCACACACGCCCGCCCCCTCGCATTCTTCTGCCGTTAAACGCCTGGTTTTTGTTCCTCCTTGAGCGTTTTGGAGGGGTCCCTTGGCCGAACAATGGCTGTCTTAACACTGGGGACGGCTTTCATTGTGCCAGCCCAGGCTCCGCGTGGTGAAGGAACTCTTGTGCCACGGTCTGTGCCAGGGCCGTCTTCTGAGGTCAGCCTGGAAGGACAGAGCGCGTGCAACCCAGGGGGCTGTGTGAGGGGCACTGCTTGGCATTTCACAATGTCCGATGTCCCTCTAGCTGACAGGGTGGGTGAGCAGGGCTGGACTGGGAACCAGCCCTGCAGATATTTTTTGAAAGTGGTCAATATTACACGGTGTGACCAAGGGCAACCCCTGCAAGTAAGGTTGGGCGTTCTCGCACAAGCACATTTGGAAATAGGGTCCAAACAGTCGTGTGGAGAGATGAAAGGAAGGGTGGGGGTGCATGGGGGAGAATGGAACAGGAGCACAACATTAGAGTACCTGCAGAAAAGAGGCCCGGGGTGCAGAGGCCTCAAGCGCCTCAATAAATGACCCAAGGGCTGCAGTGCAGACTGATTGCAAGACACCCCCGCCTAATACAGTGGCACTTTGCATGAAATACTGTCCGAATAACGGTCGCAGCGCTCCCAGTAGACGCTAGGATGTTCCGCGTGTCCAGACGTCAATCATACAGCACAACAGTCGACTTAAAGGTAGCCGTGCGTTTATAGGCACCGCAACTCCAAGTACCAGAATGCAAAGCGCTGTGAGCTAATAGCGAAGAGTGGCTGGACCTGTCACAGTAGACGGGGGATGATGTCGACGCTGTGTGTGTGTGGAGCCGATTGCAGGCTGGGAAATACATGGGCTACGCCAGTCTCCCACACTCTGTGCCAAACCTGTTAGTAAGGAGCGAGCTCGGCTTCTAGGGCCACGAGGAGATGCACCCCCAGGGGCCTTCCTGTAACCCCGCGCAGCCAAGGGACGGTCGGACACAAGGACCTTTCCTTCGCAAGAGCCTGGGAGTCGCGAAGTTACAGGCTTGAAACGTTGCCTCAAGCCACACTACACATGGAATGCTTGCATAATAAGACCCCAACTTCACGGGAGGGAGGGTGGGACTCTCTGGGGTCTACCACTCTGAACCCCAAACGCTTTCGCCTCCGAGTGTTGCCGCCCCGAAGGCAGTGGGCAAGGTTGGTATGGAGCAGAACATTGGCTCGGGCACCAGTGGAAAGAGGGCCACAGTCGCAAATGGCAAGCCATTCCTTTTGTGACAGACTGCTTGAGTGGTACCCAAAAGGAAGGGTTAAAAAAACGCGTTGCAAATTGTGCACTTTAAATACTAGTCCAGCAACGACACGCTGCAGGGTGAAGTTACTCATCAAACTGGCCCACATTGGCCAAAAGAGTGGTCCACTTTGACCCGGGAAAAAACGGCCCCACTAACATGATGGTTTTGCACTTCCGGACATTGCCTCATCCGCTAGCCCGAGCCTTACACGGCTCTGTCCCTGCACTAACAACCACTTATGGGAGACATAATAAGGGCTGGATGTGTATTAGGGTGTGGGTTCAACCAAGTCAGTGCAATCTGTGCACTAGACAGGAGGGCCCCATATCTAGGCCTCTCCCCCCCCCCACCCCCCATGTCCAGCTAATGACTGGAATTATCTTCCCCGGACTTCTGAGGAACAGGCCACACCGATTTCCTCAAAGCCAAATTGAAAGCCCACACCCTCTCCTCCGACTTACAGTCTTAACCTACCTCTCATTTGTCTTGGAGGTACCATGTTCGCTTTGCCTCCATCTAGCAGATCACCCATCATGGCCCATCCCTAGCACAGCTGGCCGTACCCCCACCTGCACGTAAACATGTCCATTGCTGATTGTCCTTCGTCTGTGTTAGCGCCTGCACCCGTGCAGTGTCCCAGTGACTGCTCCACTTACTTCCCACCAGAACTGGGTCAGAATGTCACTCACACTCAGGCAACTCCGCTATCTCAGCTATTGTACCTTGTGTTGCCATCAAAAGAGCATTGTTCTTCCGTGTATATAAATACATGCTTTAACAAAATCAAAACCAGAGTGTCTCACTGGCAAAAGCTGCACCGACTTCCCACACGGCTCAGCCGGGTTATCTTGTCATGTGTCTGTGTTCGCGGGGGCCAGCGACGGGTGCTGCAGATAGTTACTCCCCATTTGCACGTCGTGGAGTGGCTGCCCCCGCTCCCCCCCACACACACCTACATACAGCATCTCATAGATGCCAAGCTTTACAGTTCTGCTGGCTTCCATTCGCTCCTTGGCATGTGGCGCAGCTGAGTCAGCCCTTCCGCCCCCTGCCCCCCAACACACACCTGTGAGTCCCCCACCTTCCATTCCCAGTAGTGACCCCTCCCCCCCTCGCTCTGTCCGTCTTATCCTCCCCTTTCTGCCCCCCTTTCTCCATCTGGGCCCAGATGATAGTATAATCACTCGGCGGCACGTCGCCGCTCCCCTTCACCCTCGCACAATGCGCCTTCCCCGTGATGAGAAACCTCTCCTGGCCGATAAGCCAGACAGGGTGTGTAATGAATACAAAGCGGACGAGAGGCAGTCGAGTGGGGTGCCAGAAGGGGGCATCAGCAGCCCCCCAGTAACAGCACAGGGGTGGGTGGCAGACTGAGGGGCAAGATGCGGCCCACTCTCTGCCACAGGACTCCGCGGGCACAGTCGCCGCTAGCCACGTGACAGAGGGCGCAGAGGAAGGGGCACGCACGCACATGCCTGATAGGCTGATAGCCGGAGGGAGATGAAGTGACAGCTCAGGGGTTCTGTGTGTTCATGCTGTGTGCAACACGGCTGTTAATGTGTTAGTCATGCTCTTCATTTTTAATATGTAT
This sequence comes from Ambystoma mexicanum, assembly GCF_040938575.1. Lineage (NCBI taxonomy): Eukaryota > Metazoa > Chordata > Amphibia > Caudata > Ambystomatidae > Ambystoma > Ambystoma mexicanum. Next base: position 857,509,695 of record NC_090933.1, on the reverse strand, counting down.
TTTGTAATTGTATGTTGAGTTTATTGTATAGTTTGTGTGTGCATGTTTCTACAACGTGTGTATGTGTTTGTGCATTGTGTGTGTCTTGATTCTCTATGATTTAGGACTGTTTCGTGTGTCACTGTGCCGTTTGTGTACGTTGTGCATATGCGCATCATTTGGGCATGCATGCGTGTGTGTGCATGGGAATCGTTGTTTTGTGATGTGCTGCATTTCAGTGCACTGCGTGTCTGCTGGGTTTGTGGATTGCAGATTGAGTGCGAGTGTGTATATCGTGCATGTGTGCACGAGTCAGGTGTGTTCTTTGGGCAGGGTTGGCTGCAAGGCAATATTCTTCTGCCCATGGGGTCAGCACATCAAGCCTCGTGACCCCCCCCCCCCCCCCCCCACAGGCTTTCACACCCGGTTCCCAGAGCGCGCATTGCCGCAGGCATTATCTGTGTAGTTGGGTTGCTTTGCTCCATCATCTCAATAGGTTTAAGGAAACGCGACGGAGGGGGCAACAATGGCTTTTCCACAGAGTGGACTTGGGAACCTAGCGATGAGAGCACAGCAAAATAGGCAACACGACGCGATTTTATTTATCATTGAGTAATGGCACTTTGAGAGCCCTTGAGCTCGTTTCAGCAGGAGAGCATGCTCCCCTTCACCCGTACCTGATAGGCACGCGCATGCCTCGCATACACACACACACACACACACGAGCATGCACAAATCACACACATCTCGTTTTAGCAGGAGAGCATGCTCCCTTCACCCGTACCTGATAGGCACGCGCATGCCTCGCATACACACACACACGATCATGCACCACACACACACATCTCGTTTCAGCAGGAGAGCATGCTCCCCTTCACCCGTACCTGATAGGCACGCGCATGCCTCGCATACACACACACACACGAGCATGCACCACACACACACATCTCGTTTCAGCACGAGAGCATGCTCCCCTTCACCCGTACCTGATAGGCACGCGCATGCCTCGCATACACACACACACACACGAGCATGCACCACACACACAAATCTCGTTTCAGCACGAGAGCATGCTCCCCTTCACCCGTACCTGATAGGCACGCACATGCCTCGCATACACACACACGAGCATGCACCACACACACACATCTCGTTTCAGCACGAGAGCATGCTCCCCTTCACCCGTACCTGATAGGCACGCACATGCCTCGCATACACACACACACGAGCATGCACCGCGCACACACATCTCGTTTCAGCACGAGAGCATGCCCCCCTTCACCCGTACCTGATAGGCACGCACATGCCTCGCATACACACACACACGAGCATGCACCGCACACGCACATCTCGTTTCAGCAGGAGAGCATGCTCCCCTTCACCCGTACCTGAGGGGCACGCACATGCTTCGCATACACACACAGACGAGCATACAAAACACACACACATCTGTCTCACACACATCTGTGTGCCTCACTCACAAGCAACACACACACATACATCTCTCTCTCTCACACACACGGTTTTACTTTATCATTGTTATTTGTTTTAAACGTCTGATTGTGTGTGCTGCATTCCACCTGCAGCTGGTTTCATTTGCTTTTCAAGAAGTCCACGCATCATTTTACTGGGCAGAGAATTCTGACAGAATGCACTTTCTGTAGACCTGTTTGTGCACCGATGTGTTTACCTAAACGGCACCCGGCAACAGAGCCACACTGTTTGAAGTATTAGTAGTTTCTGTAGTCACATATATTGCAAATCTTCGCGAATGATTCTGGTTGTTAATTACCCCCAAGCAGCGGCCCTCCCCCCTTAAAAGCAAGATTTTCGCTTTTTGATAATATATTCAAACCAACCTTGCCCCCCTTACCCCCCCCGGTTATTGCTAGGATATGAGAAGAGTTCGCTGGACTGTGCCTGGCCATATGCATATCACCCAGCAAGTAAAAAGGCTAATTAAAATTTGTTTAAGCCTTGGGGTATGTGTCTTGGCTGACAGCAGAAGATCGATAGGGCAAGACAATGGAGCCCCATTATTTTCCTTCCCCTGACTGGGCATATTGACATTCCGGGCCCGGGATTGCCTCGGCGAGCACGGCAGCACTGGGATCCGCGGACCCATCGGCCCGAGTGGCGCATACATTACTTCGTGTCAGCTCTGCCTCCGGCTGCCCTTATCAGTGGAGCAGAAGAGAAGCGGGCGGGGGGAGGGCCGGGACCCGCGCAGCTCGGAATCTGACACATAGCAGGGGCGGGGGCCATCTTTAATCACCACTTCAAGTATGTATGGGAAGGTGGGGGTAGTGTCAGACCCTTTTCACAGGCTGCTTGGATGCTCTTGAGGCTGCCTGTACAACATACCCCGCTGTTCGGGGTTTGTGGGGTCAGATGCTGGGGCATTATGCTGATATTTGACACGCCACATCACCCTTGATCTGAGAGGTTTAGACCTCAAAACTCCAGCCGCGTGCACTACTCTGATAATTCAGCAGGTTTAAGTGGCTTCCGTGGTGGGCTTCTTTCCTCTTCTTGCTGACACATTTCATCCATCTGCGGTGAATATTGGCAACCGAAGCTTGAGCCTCTCATTACTCCATCTTGTCGGGTTGAGTATGAAGTCGTGAGTTGGGTTTCTTCATGGTCTGTGTGGACTTGTCACAGTAGGACTTTGCCGTGATGGGCCGCGGGTAGAGGTCGAAAGAGTTTGCTGTGGTGGCAGTGAGTCTTCTGATTAGAGAGTTCAGGTTCTGATCCAGTCCTTGGCAGAAGTTCTTGTTCAGCTCTGCTAGATATTCGTCCAACATCTCGATGACCAGTTCTCAGTGAAGGTCAGCTATCCTTGTGAAGAGTGGAGCTCCAGACATAATCCACAGGGCCTTGTTCTGGACTACCTGAAGACTCTTCTGGTGTCGCTTATGGAAGGTCATCCATGCTGGGGAGGCAGACGTCAGGGTAGGTCCGATGATTGCCTTGTAGATGTTGATCTTTGTCTGAAGGGGCATGGACTTGGTTTTCAGGAGGGGGTGCAGCGCTGCCATCTTTCCTGATGCTTTCTGCTAAGTATTCTCGATATGGCTTCTGCAGTTGAGTTTGCTGTCCAGGGTCACACCGAGCTGCTCTGCTCCTTGAGCTTCTTTCTGGTGAACAGCGTGGCAGTTGTCTTGCTGGTGGTGAGTTCTCTCCGCCAATTGCTGCACAACGTCGAGATAGCATCCAGCTTCCGCCGTAGAAGAGGGACATGGTATTTATACTGCTGCTGGCCTTCATGGATGCACGGTTGCTGGCCAATCAGAATGCATTGTGTCTTTCACAGAAGGGCCTCTGTGTTTGTCAAGAGAGTGCCATACACAAAGTGACCTAGCAGCACAAACCATTTGGCGAGCACATGACCTGTTTTCCAAGGCAGGTGAACTTCTCACTCTGGAACCTTTTAGGCATTTTGTCATAGGCCACCAAGAGACCAAGACATGGGCGGCACACATTCCTTGTGAGCCACATCATTTGCGACTGTAGATTTAAGTGAAACACAAAATAAAGGAACAGATTATTTTGGACTCATTGCGATTATATGGCCTGAATTAAAAAAGCGTTTTTCAATAGTACAATCCCATTGAAAAAACGTCCTAAAGCAGGTCGGTGGTGTCATTTGGTGGAAAGAAAAGTGCTCTGACTGCTAAAATGGCCTTATTGGCAAGACCTGATTCACTAAAAGCCTTTTCCTGCAATTTGCTGAGGAGATGTCCAGAAAAACTGCAAACCACTATAGGCCTCTGACTACTGGGGATGGTCCCAGGGCAGCCTCGCTCACTCCACCCTGTTTCCGCTTTATTAGTTACAAAAAACAGATACTCAAAAAACAAAGTCACAGTGTGTGTGCTATTGGGCACCTCATGATATCAGTGAGAATCATGCCCGCCACGAGCCAGTTCATCTTTCTGAGCTGCTCTTTGCACCCACGCAGTGGGCTTTCCACTGGCCATGAGCTCTGTTGGCAAGTCCCATTTTGCATCTACAAGCTGCAACACCTATTACCATCCCTTACATTCCTGGCTGGTGCCCCTTATATGTCCAAGTGGCATTCTCGCCTCTGACCCGTGCAGCCTTCCGCCTATGACTGTCAGGCGCTGCGCTGCTGCCTGTCTACCTTGCAACGTCTTATCCTGCATTCCTTTCCCCCTACAGCCCTTGTACACTTGGCTCCTTATGCCGGGGTGGGTAGGGAGAGAAACAAGAATCCTGCTCCGGCCGCCCTTTGCAAACGCGCTCCGTTTGGAGTGAGCTTGCCTTCTGTAATGCCCTGTTGCTGCAGGTCTCCTTCATTTATTGGGGTAGGGTCCCCCTGCTGAGACCAGTTTGGTTTCAGGCCTGGGTCCCCGCCCGACCCCCTGCTGCATGCAACACCTCATGCCCTGGCCCCTATTCACATTTGTTCCTGGGGCTCGGCCCCCGTTTGCCCATCATTTTGGTCTTTCCCACCTCTCTCCCGTGGGGTCGCATCAGGGCTGGGGTGAGGGCGCCAAGCTGTTGCCCCCTATCCCGGAAGTGCAATGCTTATCCCCGGTGCTTAAACTCCCGTGCCCTCAATCTTCCTGCCTACGGCCCGTCAGGGGCCAGGGGACCAAAACCTGTCATTTTGACATGCCAAAAAATGGAAGAAGAGTGGAACAAAAAGGTGGCACAGCCGCCTTCAAATCTGTGATTATGGCCCGATCAATTATGGTTAGTCTTCATTACTCTGTGTCCAGGTCTTCCTCGTCACAGTCATTGCCATCCCTCCCTCCTGAGGCCCATTGTGCCTTTAAGCCACTTGGTAACCAAACTGGAAGTCTTGGTGAGCCAGAGGGACTTTTATACTCAGTTTAAGGCATGAGTTAAAAAAAAGGGAAGAGCAAAGTGTTTTTAGGCTGCTTGTTACCCACTTGTCTCCCTTGCGAGGGCTCACCTCAGAGTACGGACTGTGATGAGAAGACGGATAAGTAGTAATTAATAAAAGAAATGACATGAATAAAATTAATCTTTCTTTAAGACTAACATTCCTAATGCCCCCACGGAATAGCTGCTCAAACGGTGGGACACTGGAAAAACAGAGAGAGTAAATTGCAGAGGCCCTAAGCGGCATTTGGGAGGAAAAGACTGCATTTAAAGCCGGTGTAACCTTGCATGCGGCCTTGCCCCACACTCCCGCCGGCAGGAGCTGACGTTGCAGTCACGATGGCACCAGCTGTCCCGGCCATTGACTCCCGAGGTCCTTTGCCCTCAGCCATCGCCAGCATCCTCGCGGCCTGAAAACCCTGCGCCCCATGGGGGAGTGCTTTGTCATCCCCACTCCGAGGGATCGTAATCCTAGCCTCTCCCGCCCCAGACTCACTTAAGCGGCCACTGAACGCACGTGCTGTGGAGGGGAGCTAAAGGCCACACGGAGCCTGTGCACATCTTCTCAGCTGGATTTCAGGAACGTGAGTGAACGAGATCAATAAGGAGTCGCAGCTGCGCCGCCTTAATAGAATTGGCCCTTCAAGGGACTTGCCCCTACATTAGGGCAACGCACTGCATCTCGTAGGCAAGCTCACTTGGAGATGATGTTCTGTTTGATAAATGTTGTATATTTGAGAAATATCATGCACCCAATGCGAAAGTGTGCGCAGGGTTTTAAAAAAGTTTTTTTTGTTTTACTAGAACTATTTTATTGGCAGAGAAACAACGTATGTACTGGGAGTACCAGGAACAAGTGGTAAGGGTTCAAAGGTCATACGTAATCCAGGGGCGATGCACCACATCAACCTAGTCTCTGTAAAGCGTGCTTCCGTGGATGCAGGGACCTTCTGCAACTCTGCAGCATCACCTCCTTAGGAACACAGTTCCGCAGACAGCCCATCCACCCGTACAGTGGAAGGGGCTAAAGGACAGATACGCACCCCAGCCAGCACTAAAGGCATCGTTTGCACACGTACACATCCCCTCAGACATCACATGGGCCGCTCGCATCAGTCAACCAGGAGCTTATTTTGTGTGTGTTCATGCCCTTTGACAAGAGCAATATTTTCAATGAGTTTTTCCCAGATGGAAGAGTACAAACACCTTTTAAGTTTCACATTTCTCAAAGTGCTAAAATGTGATGTAAAAAGCAAAATATAAGCTGATCGCAGACTTCTGTTGCATGCTCACTACTATGTTATCTTTTTAGGTTTTGCCTAGTATGTGTAGCTTCACCAACACCTACTGGAACACAAAGTCAGTGTGGATAGTGGCGGATTGCAAACGTATATCTAGGCATATGTCTTACTGGAGTATTGTTATTACCTCCTATTTTATGTCTCTGGCATTTGCTTCTGTGTGTACTCTAGCTGCAGTTTGTCGCCTGTACTGTCAATTTAATGGACAGAGTCGCCGATGTCCAAGGCTTGCCAGAACAGTCACCTGCCTCTATTGTCAATTGCATGGGAACGATTCCAGATGGCAGAGGCTTGACATAGCAGTGTTTGTTTCTTTGTTATTTTAAGTTTGAAGCGTGTGCAAATGTTGTGTTCTGCACTTAATTATGGCTATCACTTGCAATGGCGTGACCTTTTATTATGGTTCCTTAGACATAGCAGGAAGTGTATTGGGGAATTAGTTTTCCTATGTCAAGCTGCACTTGACATAGGACAACTAAAAATCATTGACTTTGCCAGTGCTTGTTTTATTGGGACCAAATCAATGGGTCCATGTTGAGCTTGCTTAATCAGGTCTATCACGTGTACACATGGTTGAATGCCAAAACTGCATGTGTATTAGATAAGACATTGGTTTTGTATTATATATATATATATATATATATATATATATATATATATATATATATATATATATATATATATATATATATAGTTATAATTAGTGTGTTATAGTTCAATCAAACTTTTTACAATACAAATAATTTAATAAAAAGATACAATTCATTTGTTTATAAAATAATACAATAATTCATCCAACGGATTCCCATACAGCATTTCATTCATTATTGCATATATTTCCAACCGTACAACATAAAGCCAATAATCACCTTTAAAAAATGTACCCCCACTTTGTCTACAGATCTATGTGCATACTAAAACTGTCCGCAATAAAACAATTGCTGCCAGCACCCCAAATGCTAGAAGTGCTTATTTGTTGTATCACAAGCAGTCACCGCACTCCCTCCAGCCCCACAGGCCACTGGAATGCACGGTGTGCACCCCGCTGCTGCCCGACCATGTGGCACAGCCTACACTGGTGCTCCTTCTGAGCATCAGAGGAGGGAGGGAAGGGAAGGACACAGCAATTACACAGAGACAAAAGGAACCACGTGTTCAAAAGCATCTGGAGAAAAACGGAGCTACATTAAGGCTTTCGAAAAAAAAAACCTACAGCTCTTCAGCTGACAATGGGCACTGCACACTGCCTGTAGGTAAAGTGCTGATTGCATAATGCAATTCCATCGACAGGCGAGGAAAGTGCCATTAAAGAAACAAGTACATGATGGAAAAGGTCCTTTGTTTTCAGACTAGGAAATGCATTTGAGTTTTTTTTTCTTTTACAAATATCCCACTTGCATAAACAACATGCTTGCTGCGCCTTCGAAATTACAGGGTGTTATTTTTAGTGCAAAGGAGTTCAATATTCATATTGTCGCAGATGCAGCAGTTTAACAAAACAGCTCTTCAAATCCTGCACAAATGGATAACAGGAAAACTGATAGCGTTGCCTCTTATCGCTTTCCTTTTCCGAGCTGACACTTCTGGCCTGCAGGAACAGTGCACCCGGCTTTCCTCTCCACAGCACCTGCGGATCAAACCGAAGCCTCTGTTTCACGTGGCACTGGCACTCGGGCCAGTGTGCAGCACCTCCTCGGCAAAACTGTTATGGATTGCTTCTCTGGCACTGGCGGGCAGAGTGGCACATTCGGGGGTTCCTATGTTCCCACTGGCATGTCACGTTACTGCTACGAAGGGCCTAATTCATAGAACATTTAGCGCGGAGCAAAGTGACTTTGCACTGCCAAAAACACGCTCCACTGAGCCTAATTCACAGAGTGGGGAAAGTGTAATTTTGTAGAGCAAAGAGACTTTGCACTGCAAAAGTACTCGTTGCACCGTGCTAAATGGGCCTATTTAACAAAAAAGCACGAATTAGGCCCGGTGGAACGTATTTTCTGGGAACGTAAAATCACTTTGCACTGTGCTAAACGTTCCACGAATTAGGCCCTAAATGTGTTGCATCTCCACTGGTTCTTTGTGCAGTGTCAAGGTTACTCTTACTCCTCTTTAGTTTGAAGCATTCACAAAGGTGTGTTTTTGTGGGATAAATCGGCCTGTGGGACCAGAAGTAGCTCCTGGTTGGTGTCAAACTAACCAGGCTCTTCTTGGCTAGAACCAGGAACTAATTAGCTGTCGGCTCCCTTCAATTTCACAGCCTGCACTGGAGTATTCAAGGGCACACACGCCCTTCTGGTTCACGCCCTCTGGTGTAACAGGCCACACGGTGCACGACAGAAGATTATTAGATTGCCTCTACCTGCATGATAATGTGGAGAAGTAGGGGAGATGTGATATCCACCTAAATCGTTCGAAGGTTTATACTCGCCCCAGACATGGGGCAAATCTGTCATTTCCAAATTTACCACCTGGCATCGATGACTCGGCACTTCATGTGGTTGAAAATTCAGGGCATGAAAAAAGTATTCAAATCTGATGTTATTTAATATGGATACCATTATAGATGTCCTCATGGCAAATCGGCGCACTCAGAGTGCAGTCTACAAAATCTGATATAGTTTTTGTTCCGAGCATTCTGACTTGAGAGGCAGCCTAAAATCATCCACTTTCCTTTTCAGCTGCACAACCCTGATATGTTAATAGCCTTAAAGACCCCAGGAGGAAGCATTATCGCTTGAAATAAAGAACCTTCCCAATGTATTGCCTCCAGCTTTGCCTCGGACACCCACTTGGCGGCGGGTCATTATCCCCTGATCATGACCTTTCCCATAACGAAAAAGGCTTAATAATGAAATCTTCCACGGTACTTAGTAACTGGGAGGTCAATAGACACCCATGTAGCAGATTATGAGTCTATTTCGTAGACCTACTTCCAAAGGAGGACTGCACAAAGTCACACAACACTATGGTGTGCACTGCTTCGAACATAATCACCGCAGACTTCCATTTTGCCAGTACCTTCGGCTACTTTTATTGTAAATCTAACCACACACCAACTGCAGATTTGTCATCGTGAGTGGATTTCAAAATGTATTTTCTTCCCAATTGAAATGGTGCCATGTGATGCGTGCTCTCTAAAGTGCTCCTAATCTTGCACGCTCTAGTGACGCGTGAAACATTATTAATAAGCTTGGGATATCTGGGCGGCGCAGGGTCTCTATGAAGAAGAGCTTCCATCAGACTGGACAATGTGGAAGGGATTTTATTTCATAGGCCGATATATTCCACTTTGGATTCGCACTTGTACTGTAACCCAACTTATTTTCTCAGATTCTCTAAAGTCAGAACGTTTAAAGGTTGGTAAGTTCTCACAAGTAAACCTACCAATCAATTACTCACTCAATAACTCTCTCACTCAAGGGTTATGCCCTTTCTGTGTCTAGAATCAGCGACGATTTGAGGGTGAACCTCTCTTCACAGTGTTGGGATATTTATTGATGGCTACACAAGGAAGTTAGTCTCTAGAGAGAAATACTTCTTCGGAGGTACCCTTGGATGCAGAGATATATTTAATGCAAAAAACATGAACCACATGAAATCAGTAGCTGTATGTTTGCAAACAGCTTCTCCATCACAAAAGTGATAATATGTGCTCGTCTGCGAAATGAACACTGGCCCCTCACCATTCATTTAATTTGCCTAGCATCTAATGATCAATTGGCTAGTTGCACAAGCACAGTACTCGGATCTCATCACAGTGGGATGCACAGTCGGCAGGGCCAGTGAGGGGCACCAGACACAAAATATTCTTTGGAAGGCATTAGGCTGCATTTACTATTACATCTCTCACGTCATCAAAATGTGAAGGACCATGACATCATCAATTATTGCATCATCTTTTACGTCATTGTTATGTCATTATTACATCAACCCTGCTGTCATCATAACGTACTTGACTGTGGGGGTGGCAGTGGAAATCAACCTCCCAGTCTCCGGGATGGGCCTGTGGGAAAATCTGTCACCGCCTAAACCGACCAGACACTTACCCCCTTTCACAGACCGCTCTACGAGCCCCTGGCATGACACCTGACCGCTTAGAACCTAGGACCATAACCCGAATTAAGCACTAAATCTCATTTCCTGTGCGTCCAGTGACCCAAATGGTTGCGCCCATAGCTCAATTCAATGCAATGTGCCCCAACCTACTGCAATGCACCCTCTGAACCCCCAATGTAAGGGTGGGTGGGCGGGAAAACATAAAGGTGCTTCCTTTGCAGCTCACCAGTCTCGGGCAAGGCAAAAGAAGGGGAGCCCCTTGCACCCCTCTCTTTATACCTGCCTGGGACCCCTTGGCTCTGTACCGGTGCTGGGCGGTGTCGGACGTCAATGATGTCACTTTGCCTCCCGACACCGGGAAGGTCCCCTTCTCCAATCTGCTGCCCCTCCCGCCTTGGCCCGCTGCCGTGCAACCCAATCAGCTGCCCAGGCTGAACGCCAGCGCTGCTATTGAAAACCTCTAGTTGTACTTTTCATGTCTTGTCTCACAGCGAACCTTTGCTAGCATACAGATACATTTCTGTTCATCTGAGGAGAACGTGCAGTACAAAATGCAAACCAGTGGTCTACTCCTTTTACAATACAGCAGGGAGGTACTGGGGGTTTCTTTAAAGAAATCGGAGACACGTTCCAACGTTTCTTTTCACAACAGGAACGCATTTAGATGTGTACCACGTGTGTGTATAGCAAACATTGCATTTATGTATGTGTCAATTCAAGGTGACTAACCCTTTGAGTGCAGCCACCCTGCCCTAGGACCCCAGAGTGTTTGGACAAAACATGTTTATGTCTAGCACATATAAGGCACGGCTCCACACATAATATTCACAAGAAACCTAACCAACCTCGGAGCAGGAACCCCCCCTACACCCCCCCCCCATGCTGCCTCTGGAACTGTTAAGCATCGCTTACTCAGAGGGAAGTTAACCATCCCACCGTCACGTGGATCAGTAAAGGACCCTCATGTTTTAAATACCTTTGTCAGGTGCATTGTAAAGTGACTCAAAGTCAACACGCCATTTTGTTACTTGGCGCTTATGACATACAGTATTGTGACTACCCTGTGCTGAGGAGGTATTGAGAACATGTGTAGCGTGGCCAGAGAAGTTGAAATGCTGAGGTACTCCATGCTGGCTGGCAAGCAGTGTGTACTAGAGTGAGTTCTGGATAAGAAGGGCTCTTGTGGCGGCTTTTTGAATTTAGAGAGTATTCTTCACTATCACCACCCCCTTGGTTCGCTTCATGCCGCGCAAGCATTGACTATGTACACCCGCTGATCAAGACCTAAGGCGCGCGTTCTCTGTCTTCATCTCTTTCCAGTTAACATCAGGGCCGCTCCCTCTTATGCATGTCTTATGACTTAAGGAAGCACTCTTTATCTCTTGGGTCAGCCAGTCTTCTTCTCTTCCCAGTTGCCATCGCGGCTGCTCCCTCTTATGCATGTTTTACGACTTAAGGAAGCACTCTTTATCTCTTGGGTCAGCCAGTCTTCTTCTCTTCCCAGTTGCCATCGCAGCCGCTCCCTCTTATGCATGTCGTACGACTTAAGGAAGCACTCTTCATCTCTTGGGTCAGCCAGTCTTCTTCTCTTCCCAGTTGCCATCGCGGCCGCTCCCTCTTATGCATGTCTTATGACTTAAGGAAGCACGCTTTATCTCTTTATCTCTTGGGTCAGTCAGTCAGCATGTCTTTTTTTGTTACCCTATTGAACAAGATACCCGGTTAACACTGGATTAGGTCACTGCACTGTCCTTCCTCCTGAGAACTGGGCGTCATTGCTACCTGACTGTTTTCCTTGTGAGAGGAGACCTTGAAGGCCTCTGTGGGGTTAGTGCCTGAGGGTGGAACGTTGACTTGTACCCTTCATTTGACGTGTCCTGACACTTATCACAGCCACCATGCATTTAAAACGGTTTCCCTTGTCACCTGTACTTCGATTTTTGTTTAAGCAGCAGAACTCACTATTCTAAGGAGTGAAGAAATGCAGGTTTGTCAAGCAATATTACCATAGCAGCCGTACCATTGCCGGCTATTCCCAACAGCTCACGCATCACTTTGGCCTAACAGGGCAGTTTCTAAACCACGTCACGCCGTACAGCACAACTGCCTTTTCTAAAAATATGTGTCATCTTCAATTTATCAGTGGACTATGCCTAGACAATCTTTATTTTAGTATTTTAACAATGAACAACACATGGGACCAATACCTTGAGAAACAATAGCTGGTTTAAACAGGATGATTTTAATGTCTAAATGATATGCAAGAATGTACACATTGTATGACTGACAGAATCAAGATTTTCTAGATTTCCCTCGCGTGTGGGTAAGGTACTGAACCAGAAAATAAATGTGCAGTCCACGCATGGCTCCAATGTTCTTGTGTTTGCCATTTTGACATATCTATTAAGTCACTGAATGTGGAGTTGATGGAAGACAATTGGCATAGAGCGTTTTCGAGATCCTTTGGAAGTTAGACATGTGACATTCTCGAGGGAGTGGAATCAGCTTTGCTAGTACATCCTGTGTGAAAGTGCAGATGGAAGGAAGGCAGGTCTGGCTCCATCCCGAGTCTTCTCCTGCTTTGCCTACTTCAGCGCTAAACAAGTCCACTAATATGAGGAGAAGGTCGCCACCGCCTTACCTTTGCTGCACAATTGCACACACACACAAAAATACCAGGAACCAAAACAAGCACAAACCTCAAAATGACAACATGGTTTGCAAAAATTGGCCAATGGATAGACTTTGCTCGGGCCTATAACTATGGGCCCCAGGGCATTACCTGAGTCGGTAATGCCCCCGCCGCTCGGGGCATATTGCTTAATTAATATTCTGTCGAAATGTTTTATGGAAATCAGAACACAGCGGTGAAAATACTCTAGGCACTGACAATATCATAAATCCCAAGGTTGCCCTCAGAAAAACCACGTGTTCTTGCATTGCAAATTTAAATAACTATTCATAAACATTCGTATTCAAATATTGAGTATTCACTTATGCTTTCATAATCTTTTCTGTCTATCCATTGGCCAATTTTTGCAAACCTTGTTGTCATTTTGAGGTTTGTGCTTGTTTTGGTTCCTGGTATTTGTGTGTGTGTGTGTGTCTGTGTGTGCAACATGGCTATTTAATCAAGAGCTGACATATCAATATAGGTTAGTTTCTGGGCACTGTGATCAGTGCCATTGGGTATATTGTTTTGAGAATCCAGTCTATATGTTTACATTTGATTAAGTGTACACTTCAAATAGACCAGAGTTAGTATTCAGATTCAGTTCCTAAAAGCGGTGGGTAAAATCATGCCCTGGCATATTAGTACATGTTTTGTCCCACAGAATGGCAATGCTTTTTTCCATACAGAACCTCAATGCTGGTGTCTAATGAATGTGCACCAGTTGCATGAACCTAAACTGTTGAAAGCTGTCAAGCAGAGACGATGGGGGGTGTACATTGCTCTAAGATTGCAGTGAATTCAAAAGTAGTGGTTACCCATTATGGATCCAATTGTTTTCATATACACATAATCTCCCAGAACATTACGTTTCTTGAGATGCTCAAAACCATGGCATAGATGTGTGTCCACCTCCAGAATTCTTAAGCCTGCCCTCTTAATTATGGGATTTGGAAAATTGGATCTGTCAGATTTAGAAATGAGGCACCAGTGCCCCAGATTTAGTGAATACCGCATTTGTTTGGTTTCCACATGAGTGGTTCACTGTTCCACACAAACACATGGAGTGTATGCAAAGACAGGGAGGTATTTGGGATTTCTCGTACTGTCTAGCAGATCCGTATCATATGCGAGCACCTCAATCACTGATCACCTGGACGTCTGTGTAACCCCTACATCAAGAGGGACTTCATGAATTCATGAATCCAGTGGCAGGAGGGACACAAAGAACATTTCCACCCATTGTCTGTCCGGGAAGGTGTTACACAGCAGTTTCTAAGTAGCCACAGTAACCAGAAGAGATGTGTTGTGCATTCTTTCCTTAATTCGAGCGCCTACTGTTGCGGTTGTGTTTAGACTGCCTGTACTTTGTGTTTTGTTTGCCAGGGGTTTTCTTGCACACATCTTGGCTTTCCCTATGTTCCCCTTTTTGTAGGACATCATCCACTGGGTGAGCATATTTTGGATCCAAATCCTACCCTGGATGATATTAAAAATCGCTGTGCTCAAAGGTTGGTCCGAAAAGGAAAGGACAGTGTATTAATGCAAATGTGTGCAAATGTGCCTTGCCTTTCTTGGTTGATAGTAAATGATTTATTTAGATAACCTCACTTGCAATGTCTCTTATTATTGTGGTGAAACCCTCTGTGAACATTTAGCCAATATTCTGATGCGTCAATTTAGATATTAGTCAACGTATTTAACAGGATAGTGTTGTTTTGTTTTGCCTATTAGGTGGAACTACAGTGCCTCATACGAGACACAACTATTTGACTGAAGTACAGCTAGGAGGTAGATAGGATGGGACACCCAGCTTGTGGGTGTTGCTTATTTATTTACCCACCCACTGACTTCCCAAGGCCATGCTAATCCCTATGAGAATTCCCTTCCACTACCTGGCTCTCCCCTCCCAAACCCATCCTCCCGCAATCTCTTTGGGCTAGTTTTTTCATGGAGCAACACCAAATGCTGAGGTGTAAGTGCCTGCCGGTTTTATATCAGAGCACTTTTCATGGCTTGCTAGAAGTTATAAATATGCTACTAGTGTAATAAAATGTCTTGACCAAGCTTGCCTTCAACCACTTGTTTTAAAAATAGTATGCATATCTTTGAATGAAGTCCTGTTTAAAATAGGAATCGGAAAAGACAGCAATTTCGGTGTCTGTATGGGTGTTAGATGGTCATTTGCCAGGCACTGCTATCATATATATGCCCAGGTACTCGTGCTATGTTTCAGCTGTTACCATTTTATAGCCATGTGGCACCATGATTGCAGTACCTGGCAAATGCCTATTCTATGCCTACCCAAAAGCCAAAACTGTTGGCTTTGACAATGCTTGTTTCCTTTCAGCTCAGTCTTGTCGGGGCAGTGAACATGAACGTTCTGATGTAATGCATATTTTTTTATTAGTAGTATAATGTGGGGGAGTACAACCCACAATCCTTTGCTATCGAATGATGGGCTAGTGGGCACTACCAAGGAATAGGAAAGAAAGCACTAAAGAGAAAGAGTGGCTAGCTGGTGCAGTGATACTCGCCAGCAACACAGCGAACATTAACGCTGGTAATGAGCGTGAGTTCCAGGTGGTACTTACCGATACAGTCTGCAAGTCAGCGCTGCTCAGATTTGAGAATATGCTCTCATCTTTTAGTGCAAGACAGTGTAACCAAATCTGTTTCAATACATGTTGGTCTGATCTCCATGTATATTGATGAATTGGGCATTTAACATTGATCTGGGATCCTGTTTGTCAGGGAACCCCAGCTGCCCACCATGGTGGCTTAGCTTGGGACACAAATAGGCTTCAGGGTGTTCTCTGGACTGGGCCAGCAACAGGCTAACGAGTAGAGCGCATCCCTTTATTCTGACACCCTTTATTTACCCTGTGTGGAATTGATACTGTGCCCACATATGCTTGCCAGTTTCCAGCATCCACTTCCATTGTCAGCACTGCACTACAGTGTGTTAGCAGGCTTCATCCGTTCGGTGCCTACTCCTGAGGCTTTCTGGCATGGATTTACAGGCAGGTGATAACTAGTGCCACCAATCAAACTGATTAGGCAGCTGCAGAATGAAGTGAACGCATTCATTTCACCTGAATGTTATCTCCTTAAAAAATAAAGAAAAACGATATTTGAAAACATGTCATAATTGGACGAGTTGGTGGGAGAGATGGCAGCTGGGTGTCTTGTAGTTAATGTCCAAACACGTGGGTTTAGGTTCCATTCAAACACAACACTTTCACCCATTGCTTCACACTGCAAGGGACCAGTTAAACATACTTTCCCGCAGGGCTTTAAGTGGGGTAACAAATCGTTTGGGGGCGTGGCTTGTGGGAGGGGCGTGGCCTAAAAAGTACGCAAATCGTAGGATATACACACAAATATATATAAATGTTATATATTTGTGTGCGTACCTTACTATGGTGTGTGTACTATGCAAGCCATCTTTTCTAAACATAGAAATATGCAACATATTTCTATGTTTAGAAAAGATGGCTTGCATAGTACACACACCATAGTAAGGTACGCACACAAATATATAACATTTATATATATTTGTGTGCATACCCTACGGTTTGCCTAGTTGTCAGGCCATCCTTTTTAAACATTTCGGGTTTATAAAAGATGGCTTAGAAAGTACACAATTCAAGCCGTCTTTTATAAAGCTTTGACTACGGACACAATTGTCCGTCCGCAAAGCTTTATAAAAGATGGCTTGAAATGTGTACTTTCAAAGCCATCTTTTATAAACCTCGAAATATGTCGAGGAATCCCCAGGTTCGCCGAGGGCTAAAGACGCCTCGGCGACCTGGGGAAACAAAGGGACAGTAACTGCCTCTGGTGACCTCTCGCGCGAGGGGTCACCAGATGCAGTTACTGTGACTGACGGAAGTGGCAGCCAGGCACAGCGTCGCTGTGGTTGGCTGCCACTTCTGTCAGATCGCCTGACTTCATGGCAGGCGCCTCTCCCGTCGCGGCTGCGGCCGCGACGGGATAATGCATCCTGCCAATGTTGCGGGTGGTGGGACGGGGCCCCGGCATGGCCCCGGCTCAGCCCCACTTTTTGGAGACTGCCGGGGCCCGGCCCCGGCAGGCCCCGGCCCACTTTAAGCACTGCTTTCCCGCACTTTCCCCCTCTCTCACTTTCCCCTGCACTTGCGCGTTTCAATGTCACTGGGCCTAGTAAGATCGCATTTTTGTTCTCCCCTGTTCCCCTCCCTATGCTTGGTCGCGCTCTGAAACACCTGTGTATGAGTGCGATATAAATAAAATATAGCATATCATATCAAACTGGGCCTGAATTACAAAACCCTTTTCTATGGCGTTTTTCCCATTCAAACGTGTTTTTGTAAATCAATCCCGTGGCATTACGTTTATTGCACAATGGCATCATGCATGCCCCAATGGTCTGCAAGGGGGGGGGGTGAGGTTATATGTGTAGCACGATTTGCTAATGTGTGTTCTGCCTGTTCCCCTTGCTCTGTAAAATGCCCCGAGCAAAGACCCCTTATGTAATGCTGAGATGTAAGTGGTTGAGCCAGGAGAGAGGGGACCTTGGCTGCAGAAGAATCACAGGGAAGGACAGTCCATTGGCTTTGAAAATGGTTGGCAGGTCATAGCCAGTGGTCGAAGTGAGCGGGAGCGGTCGAGAGTGGTGCTCCTATACTTTTTTAAATTACCTCGTACAGCTCCTATACTTTTATTTTAAAAAGAAACCGTTCCAGAATGGTTTTGTTTTAAAATAAAAGTGTAGGAAGAAGTTGAATCCTTCACTTTCCGTGCACTGCACTGAACATTCGCTAAAACAGCAGGTGCAAGTGTTTGGGGGGTGTATTGTGTGTGGGAGGGGTTGTGGCAATGGGGTTTGTGGGGAGCAGGGGCAGGCCAGCAGGGAACATAGTTCCACTACTTCTTTTCGTACACTTCGACCACTGGTCATAGCAAATGGGGGGCGGGAAAGTTAGTAGATACAGTGGGTGGACTCACCGCTATCCACACATTTACAAAACACATGGAGGAACATTACCACAAAGCGGGGACCACAACAATAATGCCACTCTAGGTTGTGTGTGTACCTTTCCACGTACAACATGGAACAGTGATATTAATTATGCAAGGATAATTATTTTATCATGTTTGGAGTAGAAATCACTAATGGTTAACCTCATAATATCCATTATTGAGGTTAGTTTTAGGCCTCTTCATGTCTATTTTGTACCTCGTAATTCGTAGTCAAGAATGTGGTCGAGGGCCCCCTTTAAGAAGCAGTGCATGGGAAATTAAATGATGAGGCGTATCCTCAGAGCAAGACTCAGGCAATAACAAGCCTTGCTCTCAACCAGAAAATATCCAGCAACCCACTGTGCAGGCGTTTTTCAGATGGGACAAGTAAAATACACTGCAAGACATTGTTCAAAGGCAACAGGAATGCCTATTTTATATTCCTCCATATCTTATGTCCACACTGTCTTTTGCAATCTCCTTCTTCCACCTACTGAAAATTGAATTTTAGGGAAAAACCGAATTCAAACCTTACACGCTTGCACAATATCAGGATGACATTTCTTTTTAGAGCTGCCACCTTCAAACTCATGTATACGACTGCACCTCCTGGGATCCCCTTTTGCTTCAAGACTTTATTCTTCAGTCCTCGGCAGGTCCTATTGATGCCTGTGTTATGCTTCCTTTCTTCTGACTTTCTTCTGACTTCAACGGGACCCGCCGAGGCGTGCCTCCCGCCTCCACATTCATTCACTGATGTGCTTGCAGGAGAGGGCATGCTTGATGCTCACATCTGAGGTGGCCCTGCTCTGAACTGATGGTGGCTCTAAACTGGAGTCTGGCATTCCTTACACCTCGGGGGCTTGATACTGTGCTTGTGAATGGTTCCTGATGGCAGCTAGACCCAGTGCATCTAAGAATGTGAGCGTGCCAAGGAAATCCTAATAACTAATGCGATGTACGGTTCATTTCCACATGTTCAAACAATGAAAACCCAGGCATGGGATTTCTTTCTGATGTGGATTGGCCACTAAAGAAATCCCAACTCTCCCTCTTCCCATTGCACCTACACTCACTCGTGGTCTAGAACACAGTTTTTTCTATTCTCTATTGACGTCTTAATTATTATTGTTTTTCACTTTAAAATGCACTATTGCTTTATGGTATCATTTGTATTGAGTTCTGATTGTCTCTTTAATGATGGAGACAATTTCACACCTTATAAAGTCCGAATGGTTAATGATTGCGAGTGCAAAAGCAGAGATGCAAGCGGTAGTTTTTTGTGTAACCTGTTAAAATCAGAAGCCTCTTATTCTCTTTGTCAATACATCTATTAGAAACATGTTTATTTGAGAATTGAATGTTAGTATGTCTGCGCATCGCATTCTAGGGACATTAAATAACAAAATCCCTTGGAAAGAGCAGTGTTTACCAATTCTTCAATGAGGACTCGTGTTATTCTTACAGTGGCCAAGTGATCTCCAAATCAACACCAACCTAAATAACATCATGGTTTTGCATAGCACTCTGTGGCAGGCTTCTCCCATGCACAAGTGCTGCACCTATAGGTTTTATGGTCCAACAGCTCAACAGCAATCCTCTTATCAACCTCAGAGGGATAAGGGGCGGAGTCACCCCAGAGAAGATCCAAGCACGTGACTGCCGGTTGCACACAGATGCCTCTGCTGAGAGGTTTACTCATTCATCTTTCCCACATTGCAGCTTGATACCATTTGAATTATGCGTAAAGTGTGCACACTTTTCTGCAGAGCTTTTGATATGGCTCTTAGCTGCCATTTTGCTGTTAAAATGGAAAACCATCAACTTTATTGGTGATTTCCAGCAAAGGTGAAGTGTAACCTTCTGCTGAACACATACATGTTTGTAAACATGTTCATCGCCTAACTATGCTCTACCACTTACTAAATGTGGAACAGTTTATGTGCTACCGATCACCACAAAGTCACATTTCCTCTTGTGCTTTTTAGACAATTTTCACTGGACAAGTGGATCTACATCCGTTCTAAGACTGCTTTGCATTGTAAATAGCTACAGTATTTGCATGCCTTAGATCCTTCAGTTTTCCTATGACTGAAAAGAAATTCTTAGGGACTGAGATACTTCTACTTAACCACGAGTGGGCCGTGGGCCCACTGGTACTACTGGCAACAGACATCCATAAGTTAAAATGCTCCATCCTAATTAACATTCACGTCATAGGGCTAACATGCTAAATCTGTGCGTTTTCAGCAACCGTGCGGAAATTGTGTGGCACAATTTGAAGATTTACAGTTGTTCATTTGTTATCGTTTGTGAGCGCAAACAGGTATGAGTTGGAGGGTCTGGTTAGGTGGTTGTATTTACTATTGTGAATCTCTGTTAGGGCATCAGGTGTGTATTTATCAGGTGTTCTATGCACAACAAGGAAAAGAACTGGAGTTAAGGGTGAAGGATCACGAGAAAGTCTAGCCAGTATTAGCAAAAAGCTGATAGAGGATTTCAATATAAGAAATGAATGTGTACGTTTCTGTGAGAGGTCACCCAGTTTGTGATTGCGTTGCCCTAATCCACATATGAAGCTCAACTACCAAGAAGGCTCTAACTCCTTATTTGACTGGAACGCTCTTTGGAGATAATGCAGGTCTCTTGAGTGTACAATGTCCAAGTATTGAAGAATTCTACTTCTGTCTTCCTGACTGAAAAACGGCCTGGCCCATTCACTACAGTCCAGATAACAACCCCACGATTCCCAAGAACCAGCATTGTCGAGGGTTTGTCTTCCCCAATAGCAAACCCGTTTTCTGTGGCTGAACTTCCCACCAGCCAGTACCCTTCCCTGGACCATCGGTACTTTACAAGCTGTGGAAAACCCTAAAAAGGCACATTTCTCAATGACGGAGTCATAACATGCTTATGAGGCAAATGCCTTTGAGAGTGAGGGCCTAACCATGGTATTCTCTTTCTACGACCAATGGTCTGTACCCATGAAAAGCACATTTGAGGAAGAAATAGGACTTGTTCGTGTATTTGTTGGAATTGCGTTCCTTCCTTCTTGTATCCAATGATCCCCTCCTCAGTGCTGCTTAGACATTGAAGGGTTTCAGAATGAGGGTTGTCTAGTGTTGACCTAAATGCATGTGAAATAGAGGTCCCCTTGACTGCAAGTCCCTCCAGTATGTTTTGTGGTCATCAAGCTCATTTCAATGAGGTAGTGTAGTTCCATCTTTGTTCTTTGTTAGCTCTGTGGGTGGTTTGTGTTTGGACCAATGTTTGGATCAACGCCGCCTGCGGCCGACTTTAATGGAATCTAAAAATGCACTAAAGGCAGCTGTTGTTCATTCGTTCACTTAATCATTGGCTCGCTTGTAAAGCGATCCGTTAACCTGGATGTCACTTCATAAGTCACATCTGTAAGGAATGTAGGAAAGCCAGACATGCTGCCTCACTGTGTGAATGCTCTGCGACGCCCGCTGCCCAATGTGCGCGATCGATGGACGAAAGCAGTGTTAGGCCTGGCGCTAGCGTACGATGGCGTGTTATGTGGCGGGCCCATCTTAGACTGCCTGTATTAGCTATTCATCTTAGAAGAAAAAGAAAAACACAGACCTCTGGGAATGTGTCCAAAAGCAGCAAAGGCCTCCCACAGCACGACCTTTATTTGTGAGACAAAATGGGGCAGGGCGAGCAGAAGATGGCAATCCTATCATATTTGCAGCTGGTCAATTACAGTGGATCCGAAGATCTGTGGCTGTCAACCACTTGCACAGATGCCATCGACGCTCCAGTTTTCTGTCCATGTGGAAGTCATTGGCGTGGAACAGATGCCTTCATTTTGGAGAAGCCAGTCTCTGGATATAATTGGTTCGCTCTACCCATGTCCTCGAGGGAAAGTCTCTCCCCGCTGAAATTGGATGAAGGGGAGAAAGAAAAGCGGCATTTCACAAAGCAGTGGCGTTCATGGCATTGTGTCTGCTTTGCTGCACAGACTGGTCTCGCGGCTCAGGGAGTTTCACTCTTATTCAAGGTCGCCTTGCTGCCCATTTCGAATCTGGCAGACACAGTCCGAGGTGTGGGCTGTGCTGAGACTGCCGTGCCCTGCTGGGCAAAGGAAAGGGTAATGATGGTACTCAAGAGCATCTATTTAATGCAGAATATGCCAGCCTGGTCTCCCCGCTGCTGGCTGCACTATGCAATGAGTGTGGCTGCCTCTCACAGAGGGTTAATTATCAGGCCAATAGTACAAGAAACCAAAAACCTGTGGTCTTGTTGCTTTCTTTCAATGAGAATTTGGAAAAGAATAACAAGTCTAGGGTGACCAGATTTTCAAAATAAAAAAAACGCGTCGCCACAAACTTAGAAGAAAGACTAGAGTGGCAGACCCCTTCTTTCCGTATGTGCATGCAATATTTCCAGGACTGCACTGCAAATAAACTGTGAGGTTTTGATTTTTAATGTAAGCATGTCATTAACAAAGGAGCTTTTGCTGTGATTAATATGACAAGCTTTCCTGTTTGTTTTTCTGTGTGGCGCAAACTGGTAATGTGTTTGGTAGGTACGGGAAAGGTTGGGGGTTCCACCCCAGTGTGAGCCCAGTGTAGGATGTCAGAGGGACGCAATGTAAAACGGTGATTATTCTGACGTTTGCGTGGTTTATAATTGTTGCCCACCATCAATATTGAATCATTTCTTACTGGCGACTTTCCCTCCCTTTACCAAAAAGCGGGACGTGGTTTTTAAATTAAAAACACCCTTCGGATGGGGGCACAGAGGGCCTAATTCCGGGACTGTCCCAGCAAAACAGGGACATCCTGTCAGCCTAAACAATTCCAATGTAGCTGCCATACCCACATGAGGAAATGGAGCACGCTATGGTAAGGGTTATCCTCACCCAACGATAGTGGCAGGCGCATAAACCCACTCACACCAGGGCCCACAGAATAGAAACTTTGCACCTGTGCAACTGCAATGGTGCACGGTGTTAGCACAACGGAAAGCATAGGCCTGGTAAATCAATAAATGGAATGTTTTCTTACAACACATTTTGCACCAAGAAAAACACCCTCATGGTAACACAGTTCCTCATTTACGTCTGTGCCCTATAGCAATGTGTGTACCAGTACTAAGGCAACAGTGCAAGGTTTGTGTAATACAGCCCCTGATATACGCTCCAGAGATGGCAAACGCAGCTTTCAGGAAAATGAATATATTGGGCCCGATTTGCAAAGCGTTTTCCAATGGGGATTTCCCATTCCAAAACGCGTTTGTAAATCAGGCCCATTATGTGCTCGTCAAACTTCCAAGGCGCTGTTTTTTAAGGAATTGAGGATATATGGCCACATAATTCTGTTAGGACTATTCAGGGTCTTGTAGTACCTCCCTAGCCTACCCTTTCCTACATAGGTTGCTAGGCTTGTAAAAGATCCGCGGCTACGATATTGGGACTCTGGGCTAGCAGGCCTTTTGGTTGCTGTCCCTGAGCTTCGTTGCGTCCCTGATCTTCTATCCGGGGCTATAACCAAGGGTGTTGCGTCCCTGAGCTTATATCCGGGGCTATAACCAGGGGTCTTGCGTCCCTGAGCTTATATCCGGGGCTATAACCAGGGGTCTTGCGTCCCTGATCTTCTATCCGGGGCTATAACCAAGGGTGTTGCGTCCCTGAGCTTATATCCGGGGCTATAACCAGGGGTCTTGCGTCCCTGAGCTTATATCCGGGGCTATAACCAGGGGTCTTGCGTCCCTGAGCTTCTATCCGGGGCTATAACCAGGGGTGTTGCGTCCCTGAGCTTCTATCCGGGGCTATAACCAGGGCTGTTGCGTCCCTGTGCTTCTATCCGGGGCTATAACCAAGGGTGTTGCGTCCCTGAGCTTATATCCGGGGCTATAACCAGGGGTCTTGCGTCCCTGAGCTTCTATCCGGGGCTATAACCAGGGGTGTTGCGTCCCTGAGCTTCTATCCGGGGCTATAACCAGGGCTGTTGCGTCCCTGAGCTTCTATCCGGGGCTATAACCAGGGGTCTTGCGTCCCTGGGCTTCTATCCGGGGCTATAACCAGGGGTCTTGCGTCCCTGGGCTTCTATCCCTGGCTATAACCAGGGGTCTTGCGTCCCTGAGCTTCTATCCGGGGCTATAACCAGGGGTGTTGCGTCCCTGATCTTCTATCCGGGGCCATAACCAGGGGTGTTGCGTCCCTGAGCTTCTATCCGGAGCTATAACCAGGGGTGTTGCGTCCCTGGGCTTCTATCCGGGGCTATGACCAGGGGTCTTGCGTCCCTGAGCTTCTATCCGGGGCTATAACCAGGGGTGTTGCGTCCCTGAGCTTCTATCCGGGGCCATAACCAGGGGTGTTGCGTCCCTGAGCTTCTATCCGGAGCTATAACCAGGGGTCTTGCGTCCCTGAGCTTCTATCCCGGGCCATAACCAGGGGTCTTGCAGGGACGTTGCTAGGTCTGGAAAAGATCTGGGGCTATAACCAGGGTTGTTGCTAGGTCTGGAAAAGATCTGGGGATACTCTAATGTCGGGACTGTCAGGAATTGGGGCTAGCTAGTCTTTTGGTTGTAGCCCCTGATCTTCTATCTGGAGCTACAACCAAAAGATCAGGGGCTCTCACCACCCCCCCCCTCACGCCACACATAGCAACGCCTGTGGCTATAACCAAAAGACCAGTGACTATAGCCGCCCCCCCCAGTGACCCTTAGCAACACCTTTGCGTGCAATCCTTGCCTTCGCTTTCTCTTAATTTGTACTACATCTGCTAGTCCCCCTGGTTTCATGTTGTTTAATCCTTACTTGAAGTTTGGATAACTTTGGCTGTGAAAACTCAAGAGCTAAACGAAAATACAGTGGTTGTGTCAGGGGTCTGCTTGCACTATGTGACACATAAACCTTGCTGGTATTTTTGAAAGAGACATATCCTGCACATGGGATTATTGGGTCTCCCAAAGGGCTCTTGTGCGCTAAACTAAAAGGATAGTTAGGAAAAGAGAAGGAAAAGAGAAAAGTCAAATCTCAATAAAAGTCCTGAATAAACAAGAGTACAACGAGGAGTGTACAAACTAGACTAGAGCCAGCATCAAGCACGTACCTGCTGTAGTAGAGGGAGGCAATGATGCGATTGGACTGGAAGCAGTGGGCTGAGATTGCACCTCTAAGGCTAGATTTCTGGGTCCTAGCTCCCTTCCCCTATAGCCCTTACATTCACTGTTACAAATGGTGGCAGAGGAAGCTAGTGTTGATAAGTGGTACAGAGTCAGATTTCTACATAACGACATGTTAAGTATGCAGTGTGGTTATTATCCTGTGCAAATGTTGTCCCTGAAAACATGTATCCGGATTTACATTTATACATGTGTTTGTCTTTTGAAGCTATTCAACCCAGTGCAGCCCTGCTGAGCAGGGACACTTTGCCATTTGCACGGCCTTTGGCCTTTAGGATGTCATAACAAAAGGGCTACAAAGCCTTCACAACTCTACAAAGTGAGGGCCGAGAGTGAAGCAACGTGATTGGCAGAGAGTAAGGAAATTGATTTTGCTGGGGTGGGATAGGTGGGCAGGTGAGGGAGCTGCACACCAGATGGGGCAGCCTGTTCTTTCTTTCGTTTGTCTATATTATAATGAATAGTATAATGAATTAATTAAATATAAAAAAAGCCAAACAAAGGGACCTCCTCCCTATCTCGTGACCTCGGGGCACACCTCTGAGGACTCACTTTTCCTGTGGATATTTTGCCCCTTAGCTACATTTTACAGTCATATTCTGTGCAGTTGGTAAGCAACTACTGCTAATAACAAATGAATGCGCTTATCCTTAACATTATCATTATTGCAGCCCTGTCATCGCCAGTCTGATTTATATTGTTCGCATTGATAATTCATCTTTTCTATTACCAGTCTGCCTGTTCTAACGTGATCAGTCTCCTAGTGCAAGACCGGGATTCGAACCTGTGCTGCTCTGTTGTCTTGCTTCCAAGACAAACGCATTGCCCTTGCGCTTTACCAGTCACAGGCCTGCCGAAGCACGACTGCAGTGCCCCTTGTGAACGCTACTTACAAAGACTAAAAGGCACCTCTCTTTTTTAAAATCTGTTTTTCCATTAATATGGTAAATGTAAGGGTGGTTTATCCCATCATGTGGGAGGGAACTGGCCAGAGTATGAATTCATAAAAAAGAGAGACGTGTTTGGTGTGAATGGAAACGGGATATTGCGAGGAAGGAAAGTCTAACAGAGCTTCAGCGACGCGCAATAGGGGCGAAGAGGGATTTTCTTTTGGGTTTACAGGTTGATACAGTCTGACTTTACATTGCATTCCTTCTTTCTGACGGATAAACAGATAAAAGAAAATGTTTTTTTTCCAAGGCCACGCAGCGTGCCCCAAACAGTCCCGGCTCCGCCAATGGATGGGGGAAGAGGAGAATAAGATGACAGCATCTTGGATGTAAGGTTAATCAAATTCTAATGGAAGCCCCGCTCAAGTTATTTCATTCCTTCGAAAATAAATACATTTCGCATATGGTTGAGATTGATCAAAAACGCACTGTGTGTGCCAATGATTACTTTCCCATCTGTGATTAAGGGTTTCTGTCTGCATCTGGTTCTCACATTATATTTCTGTAACAAGAATCCTTTATGTGGCAGAGTTCACTTTCTGCGCTTTCTATTAGCTGCCGCTGAACTACTGCAGCGTGGAGCGCCGGCCGGCGCGCACATGTGCTTTTCATTGCTTCGTTTGGGAATGGCTGCTTTCTACAATTTCCATGGAAAGGCAACAATGTGAGCGTTTTGAGAACAAAAACGGTCTCTTGGTAGTACAGATTGTCTGGGGGTTGCTGATAGAAATGGAGGTCCATCTTTCTCAGTCTGCTCTGTTCATTTTTTAATGATTGCTTGAATAAATCAAGGAGAGTACGGTATAGGGGTTGGTATGATATTTTTGTGTGTTTTGGAGAGTACTAACATGTCTCGTTTCAACCACTTCAGCTTGCTCCAATGTCTTATAGTTAAGAATAAAAAGTACTGATGATAGAAAAGATGGGTCGAGTTTCTTGTTTGTGGGTATTTATTGAGTGAGAACCCAGCTTTGGGAGTCAATGGAGTGTGTTCCCAGAGTTCAGTACATAATTATGGGGTACAACACCCAGCATATCATCCAGGATACAAGAGAATAATTAACATTTACTGTTAGGGTGAAACATGTAACAGTCCAGAAAAGGGGTTTGAGGGAGTAACGGGAGGGCGTTGGGGTGTTCTGTAAATGGTCGTCGGGAAGGATACTGTCCTGGGCGGGTTTTGGAAAGGTATCTTGCAGGATGTGAAGAAGGTTGTCCTTGAAGGGAAGGGTCTTGATTACTTTTTGACATTCATTGGGGGCGTGGGGGTGGCCTGAGATGAACGGGTAAGGGGTTTCACAGACTGTGGTAATAACAAGAGAATCCTTGTTTGGGGGTTCTGTCTCTTTTGCATCCGTGCTCCTCTAGTCACTCGGTTCCTGGTATCTGTTGATGCACTGACCACCAGAGATGATGACTTGGTCTGCCAGGTAGGAGGGAGCATACATGGCGAGAATTGTGCACTTTATGCAGCTGGTTTTGTAGGTGTTGCGTAATTCTAGGAGTAGCCAGTGAAGTTCAATGAGTGAGGCTGTTATGTGGGCATATTTGCAGAGACCTTGGCTAAATCAGGCAGTTATTGATATGTGTTTCAGTCCTAGAGCAGTTGTGGATACACTGGGCAACAGCCACTTCATGCGTGGAGGGATGCAGGATCTGAAGGTGGTCTCTGGTACTAAGGGCTTGGAAGGGTCAGGTAGTAAAATGTAGCAGGATTGTCTAATGAGTGGGGCCTGAAGCTAATGTAGTTGTGTCCACTACAGTGACATTAACATCTGTAAAGGCCCTCCCAGCACTGCTGAGTGGGAATTTGCAGATTTTGGGTAGGCCTTGCCCGCTCAGGCACTCCCCGGTCTTTAACTAAAGTGTTTGTATTGATTCGTGATTGGGGACTAGTTTCCTTGACCTACTTGCTAATTAAAGCGTTTCAAACATTAGTTTTCTTGGCAAGCAGGGAGAACTGCAACAAATGAAATCACACATTTGGAATCGGCCAGCTATGTTTCCACCTGTTGTTTGGGATTGTGCTTGCATGCATGTGTGTATGTGTGGCTATGCCCGTGTGGAGCTTGTTGCCTCCGGCAGTGAGCGTGGAATTGATCATTCCCATTGGAGAGGTGTCTTCCCGCACAATGATGGGCGGGATATAAGGGCAAGATGTTGGTGACAGATCATGTGTAGGGAACTCATCCAAATACACTGGTTTGAGAATAAATCTCATTTTCCATGACTGAGTCCCAAACATTAGTGTGTAAATCCTGTGCCATAATAGTCTATAGAAGGCATGATGGTGGCAGCTTTTAATATGCTGCAGTCTGCTTATCTTTTCCTACAATTACCATGTCACTTGCCATTCCAACACATAGCTGCAGTCTAGTAGAATACAATGACACTTAGGTGGGTGCATGTATTTAATAAATGTTAAGGCCTGGTTCTTGTCTCTTCCTCTCCTCCTTTCCACCCTTAGCAACCACAGACTCTTCCACATACGCTTAACCCTTTACACTCACAATTTTTAAATTTCTCAGACATTTAAAAAAATAGATAGTCATGCTTGTAGCCTGTACAATATTGTCCTTACCCGGAAAACCTTCAGCTGACTACGTTTTACTAAGCCACTGTCAAATAATGTCCTTGTTTTTGCTTTAGGTTTTTTGAGGCTCATCTCTTCAACGCAGGTCACACAAAAACAAAAAAATAAAGTCGATTTCTGTGCAGCCTGTAGCAACGGTTTTTTAGAGTAGGAGTCTGAAAACTCTGCCTCTCACTATGTTTTGGACTACAACACCCATGAACCTTCACCATTGACGGTGGCGGGTAAGGCTGATCAGTTTTATAGTACAAACATCCTGAGCTCCAAAGTTTGCAGCCCCTGTTTTAGAGGATCTGGGGCCTCCAAATACTGTTTTTTCTTTGCAGAAATAACTCTGCTGATGTTTTCTATTCACTTTCAAATGTGCACAGATGGGCATGCAAACAATAGACTCAACATGGTGATGAATGGCTTTTTAGTGCTTGTCTACAAAAGGGTTATTGGGAACTCGGTGGGAAATTGAAACAAAACACTGGATCAAGTGCATATTTGCCTATGCTACAGAACCCCAGGAAAGGAGGAAGAGAAAAGGCCACGAGCTCGGAAATCTGACTTTTGCCCTGAATGGCCGAGAGCATGACTTTTCCTCATGCTGCTAGCACAGACATCATACCTTTATATAATCCTTTTTGGACTGGATCACCAAGGGCTATCACGGCACTCTTTTTGAAAACACTCTTCCTCACAAGATCATCAAATCCCATCACCCATAGCTTTGGATGTGTCAGTCTTCCAAGCCGTAGTTCCCCATCGTGCACGCTATGTTCCCTCAGGAGACCCCAATGCTGATGCATGTTGGGAGTCCAAAGTTACATACGATGGGGTGTTCGAATCTAGCCTGCATCCTCCAGGGATGCCCCATGTCTTCTCAAATGAAGACAGGTGTGTTTGCTATCGAAACAACTTTGCCAAGTTCCGACATTATGAGGTGTGTACATTGGGCTTCCCAGTTGGTCCATAGATCATCATTGTGATCTCCTCAGGCACTCTTCCTGCTGTAGACCCTTGACTCATGAATTACTATACTGGGTTATAGCTTTACTCTGCACTCTATCCAGTCAGACCTGTGCGTCTTTAAGCGACACTGGAATCCCTGCTCTCTTTGATTCAGGCTTGTTGTATGTAAACTGGGCGAGTGAACAGACCTGTGGCTCTTAGGAAATTGCCTAATACTCCTTCTTCTCTCAGAGGTCGCAATGTTCCCTATGGCCAGCTAGTATGTCACTAATGTGTAATGCAAAGACCACGCACTTCCACACGGACGCACTTTTCCACTGCTCCAATAGCTCAATAAATACGTTCTCCCATCACTTCGGTGGCATGGCTTGCTACCAAGGGCATGATTACCAAAAACTTTTTACAATGGTGCAATCCCGTTGATAAACGTTTTGTAAATCAGGCCCTAAATATCACTATTGGGGCTTAACACAAAGCACAGTTCCTAGCATTATACTTGAATGAATGAATGAATGAATGAATGAAATCATGCATTGGTATAGCGCATGCTATCCTGGTTGCTGGCGCTGTCTGGAAAGTAAAAGGCGGTGGCATTCGTGACAATCATTCTTGCCCAGGAAGCTGATTTCAGAACGTCCATAGCATCTGTGACCTTAAAGAAGATAAACCACATTATCCCATTCTGTATTGCCAATTGGAGTCTAGCGCCACCTGCAGGCCCACCCAGGGCTTTAACAATAAGGAAACAATTCAGCCTGAGCGGCCTTGCAGCCTGGTGGAAAGTTTGTGGGATTGGGCAAACTCCCCAATACTCAATATGATATTCTTCACCCGGGCCACATCAGTAGCACCAGGACATGTTCTCCTGAATTGGTTTTAAATAAGCCAGGCCACGAATCCATCAGCAAGTAGGCCACGGGTTCAACGTGTGTGGCCTGGTAGTGCTGCAGAACACCTTGGAGGCCCACTGTCTTTTGCCAACCACATTAAAAGCAACCACCTTTGCTTCAGAGAAACAATATATATACTCCCCGTTCCTACATTCTCCTTGCAACCACTAAGCCCCTTCAAATGATTCACTCCGCACAGCTGCACTGCGTGCGCACACATTCTTTCTTCAAGATGGATGCTTGGATATTGACGGCCCGATTCATGGAATTCTTTGCCCGGTTCGAAGTGACTTTGCACTGCCGACACAAACCCTGAATCATGGAACTCTGCTAAGTGTATTTGTGCAGGGCAAAGTCCGTACAAAGTCATTTTTGCAGTACAAAATGACTCTGCACTAACTTGCACTGCAAAAATACACTTTGCAGAGTTCCATGAATCAGGGGTTGTGTCGCCAGTGCAAAGTCACTGTTCAGCAGTGCAAATTCACTTTGAACCGGTTCATAAATGTCCTTGAATCGGGCACATAGTGTATCACAAGACATTAGATATAGCTTTCCAAATCAGGATTGGTTTAATTGCTTCTATTGGAAAATCTGCATGCATCGCATCATCCAGTGCGTGTGCAAAACCCTGGGGACATTCATTTTCAATGCACTCTCTTTAATGCGCTTAACATGTACTGTCGAGTGTGAACTGCTTGAAATAAAGGAACGTGTGTACTACAAGGCGCAGGATGTAATAATAGTCCCCGTTTGCCATGATAAATGAGGTTAATTGTTCGCCATAAGAAGGCGGTGGCTATGAAGGACTTGTGAAGCAATGGCTTTTCCCAGGGCATCGACTCCTCTTTCAAAGACCTGCTCAAAGTGTGTAGTGTTTTCTGGCAACATAGTAGGGCTCTGATGCCATCCATAGGGTTGGCCCCGCATGGAGCGTGCGGAGTAATGGAGCGCTGCAGAGTGATCCCGGGTCAGTGTGATGCGTGAAATCAATGTATGGGACTCTCCCCGCCTCTATGGGAATTTGGCAGCCTGCCAGTTGTTTTCATTTAATGTTCTTTGTGCAGAGCGGGGACAAGCAGCCATGCTTTCGTTTCCCGCTCTCTCTGTCTCTCCCTCTGTCTTTAGGCAATATTGTATTCTGAAATGTTTCAGAAGCACATGAAAGCAGCTAGACCATGTACCAGCTTTGCTCATAAAGATACAGTTTGAAAGTATTGTATGTGGACACTGTGAACTCCTCTGCAGCGCTGCACAGCGCCTGGCTGTCTGGCTTGACTACATTGTAAAGACCCGGCTGTCACCCAACCATCACATACAGTCTGCGGGAGCTGGATTAATAACCCGGGGAAACAGTGAGCTTTTTAAACATACAACCAGGCATGTTGGACATTTCTCTGGAAGAGTCAGCGCTGTGACGTCACGGTTGGCGGCCTTAGATTTACAGCCGACTGTATTTTTATTTATTTCAAGTTTGTATATACCACGCTGCATGCCCGGAGGCCTCAGAGCAGCTTATTTAGATATACTTGCTTCCTCCGCCACATTCCGTCAGGGTGGGCGCTGGTGTGCACAAGGTCACAGAGGTGAAGGTAGTACGATAGCCATGCCAACATGATTATTTTAAAAAAAATTGTTATTGTTGATTTTAATCAAAAAGATTGATTTTTACAACTTGGTCATCCAGGCAACTGCGATTTTTTTGGGTAGGGCGACTCGTAGATGATATTGCTGAACACCTGAAACTATGTATCTTTGAAGGTGCTGTTGACAGCGTTGTCTTGGTTGCCATTATGTGTTGTAGAATTTTTAAAGCTGCTGTCTGCCAAGTAATGTTGTCTCCACTGATCATTCTAGACCACCAGGTTTCTTTGTCGGCCAGTAAGGGGTGTGTGAAGAAATACTTAATGTATTGGGACTTCACCCACTTTGTACCTGAACATGGCAGGAGGAGGTGGCGAATTGTCTCTTTCTCGTTAGTGGCTTTACATATTATGCAAGTATTGGTCAAAGAGAGACCTCTGATTGCTCAGATTTCACTGGTGTCCAAAAGGTTGAGCCGTGTTCTTACAACATTAATGATGCATCTCTGGATAACATGGGGGAGGCTACATGTCAGTTTCACTTCATTTAGTATTGTGTGCAAAACAGTGCATCAATGCCATCACATATTTAATGTATGCACCAATATTGATAAGCAATTTATTGTAGCCATTTGTTTTTATAAACCATGCAGGTAATGAAGGTCTGAGTGGTCTTGTTACTGTAATTGGTTATTTATAACTCGCTAAATAGCGAGAGGTTTCAAAGTGCAGACCCGGGGATCGAACCTGCGTTGTTCCGCGCATCGTCTGTTGCCCCTGAGCTATCCTCCCGAGTCCCGAGCCTCTGTACTGGAGAAAGAACAGTCAGGTTTACATTAATTCTCCAACTAAAGACCAATCTCCAAGCTCCAATCGCAAGATGACATGTTGTAGATGATAGTGGCCCAGCAGCTAGGCAGCTCATAAAGAAGACAAGAGTTTTCTTCCTTGCCAACTGCTTTCAGGCTGGCAAGGGGACATTACCAGCCTGACATTAGGGAACGATTTCCTAGAGCTCTGCAGGATGACCAATTGGACGACCAGACTCTGATAGACCTTTTTTGAATCACATTACAGTTTATAACATGCCCTCCTTCTCCAACTTCTACAGGAATAATGCATCAGAATTACAGGCTCGGGACACTCGCTGATCACAATGTACCCTCAGAAATGCCCACACTTTATAGCACTCGAACCATTCCAATCATATGCCCCAGAAATCCCCTGCCTCTGTATCTGTTGAAAGTGCATGTGCACCCTCTGACCTAATAAAGCAACCTTCTTAAGATACCCGTACACATGTGTGCAGACTACCGGCTGATCTCTCTCAGTATTGGAAATGACAAGGACCTGTATCCAAACATGGCCTCATGCTTCTCCCAGATCTGCGATTCAAAGCGGATTCAGGCACATTCTCGGCAAGCCCGGCACACCACCCTGATGTGGTAACCAATGCATAAAAAGACCAAACGCATCAAAGTCGCTCTTGACAATAGATCCTGGGTGTCTCGCTGCCCTACGTACTTGAGAAAATTAACCCAATACCATTCACTAATGTGTTCCCTTAAATCGCCCTCTGAGGGAGATATCTCCCCTGCTCTCTTTCATGGCAGGGCGCTGTGTGTAATTCTGCAATGGCAACAGGGCCATCTAAAATCCCACACACATGTGAAGCCCGCTCTCTCCCATCCCGCTTTCACATGTGATTATAAGGACTGTCTTTGGCCCAACTTGCAGGGCTTCTCCCACATTATCAGACCTCTAGGTCATCCCTTCTGTGCCACAAACTAAGACACTACAAGAGGTCCTTTCAACCCCTTCCCTTCCTCTGCCTCACCTATTCTTCACGTGCACAATAGTGCAACCGTGTGCCAGCAGCATTCTGCTCTTGTGCCTTCCAACCCCTACCTTTTGTCTTCGAGGGACTTTGGGGCAGGTATATAATGACATAAATACATACGTAACTAAATCCATAAATAAAGACATCTATGGACATATTTCATCATGTGGCCCTGCAGGCCACCCCTGGGCCTCCACTAGTGTCAGTGCACTTTCTCAGAAACCAAATGCGAGTTATGCAAGGGAAGGGTGCAAGGCAGATTAATTGGACCCTGGTGGAAAGCACTACTGCAATGGAACCTAGTCTACTGATTGGCTGCCCATCTAATGCGAGATGTCACAGATTCAGGAAAACATTACTCTCTTACACCCGAAATAACTTGACAGGTCTGTCTGCTTCTTGCAAACTAAATGAGAAAGGACTGGTGCAAATTAATTGATCACGCAGTTAAAGAGGAGACATTTGGCTTCGGATTGTGGGTGTGGAATTCGTGTGGGGAAAGATACTTGCAAAAGCACTAAGGTTTTACAGATCAAAAGTGTGGTGGGGCATTTTGTTGTGGTGGGTGAGATGGATAGGTTGTTCGGTTCTACTGTGCTGTATGCCAAGACGATTGTGGTGTGCGAAGCACAGGATGGAGTTAGTTGGAAGAGTTTAAGCATGTTGTGGTATGCAAGCACAGGGTAAAGTTGGTTGGACGAGGCTATGTATGTTGTGGTATGCAAGCACAGGGTGAAGTTGATTGGCTGAGGATATGCATGTTGTGGTATGCAAGCACGTGATTGGAGGAGGCTATAGCATGCTGTGGTGTGCACGCACAGGATGACGTTGATTGGGGGAGGCTATGCATGTTGTATGCAGCACAGTATAAGGTTGGTTGAACGAGGCTTAGCATTGTATGGTATGCAAACACATGATGAAGTTGATTGGAGGAGACTATGCATGTTGTGGTATGCAAGAACAGGGTGAAGTTGATTGGAAGAGGCTATGCATGCTGTGGTATGCAAGCACAGGGTGAAGTTGATTGGAAGAGGCTATGCATGCTGTGGTATGCAAGCACAGGGTGAAGTTGATTGGAAGAGGCTATGCATGCTGTGGTATACAAGCACATGGTGAAGTTGGTTGGAGAAGGATATGCATCTTGTGGTATCCAAGCACAGGGTGAAGTTGCTTGAAGTAGAATATGCATGTTATGGTATGGAAGCACAAGTTGGAGTTGGTTGGAAGAGGTTAGGCATGTTGTGGTATGCAAGCAGAGGGTGGAGTTGGTTGCAGAAGGATAGGCATGCTGTGGTATGCAAGCACAAGGTGATGTTGGTGGACAAGGCTGTATTCCAGAAAACTGTCACAATGATGACATTCTGATTTTGACAAGCTCCATACAGGTAGAAGGATATGTCCTGCTTGGATTATGCCTTCTAGCTAGAGTTGTCCACCCTTATACCAACTTTGCCATCACCATCTTATCCCTTATGTTTCCCCTTCTGAATCAAACGTTGCTATTTGTTCATGTTGTATGATTTCTAAACACTGCACTTACCCTCCTTTCCACCCTATCTTGTCACTCCTAGTTGTCAAAATGATAATTGAAAAGGGAATCGTGTTTTTAGCAATCCTGATGGAGGGATGGTGACTAGGCCCCTATATAGCTTGATAAGATAATATGATAGGTTATTTATAACGCGCTTAATACCCAAAGGTTTCTAAGCACGTATCCGGGCATTGAACCTGCTTCCAAGGCGAGTACGTTGCTACTGAGCTATCCGGCGGAGACATGAGTGGTCAGTGTGCCTTAGGCCTAGTCACGTGCCACAGGAAATTGACATCGAAAGAGTGGAGCCACAGCGCCTGGGGCAGGCTGCGAAACAGCAGACCCAGGTTTCCTTGTTTAATTACCTGACGATCAAAACAGGCAATCTGGGAGTGTGTGAACGGGTGATATCGGGGGGCCGGGCATCCTGCACCGGCTCCTATCTCTGCAGGCCGGGTTCCTCTCATTCAGGAGTCATTGTCTGCAAAAAGGCTGGGCAGGGTTTCCTGCTGCCCTGCGCTGCTCCCGCCCTGAGCACCGATACAGCAATGTAACTGTACGTTTCCCAAGATAAACCTGAGAGGGGCTACACGCCATGGAACAGTAGCATCACCTTACCCATTGTGTAAACGCGCGCCGGCCGCTGAGGTTAGAGATCACCAGTTCAGCACACATCAGAATTCAGCTACATTTCACCTTCCAGTATGCACAGGCCGGCTCATGTGACCTGTGGAGAAAAGCAAGGGTCGTAAAATGTACACTGCTGTTTGGCACTTAATGCATTCTTTCGCTCCTTGAAGTGATGGCACCCTGTGTACCAAATCCACATTTCTGTATTTTGGATTTCCTTTAAGAGACACAGCAGTATATAGCCTATGGTGACCAGAATTTCTGGGTCGGCAACAATTATAATGTAAGTCAATATTAAAATACGTGGCAGGCTGGGCTCAAACCGCCAACCTTATGGATACCAGGCACAAGCATTAACTGATGATGCCACATAGGCCAGTTGGTAAATAAATGAACAGCAAGTCTTGTAAGCAAACGCTCTTTTTATTATTAATACGCTTATATCCACAGTCAAAAGCACACATGTATAGGAGCGCCAGCAGTGCTGGAAATACTGTGGGATGGAGGGCAAAAAGGAGGAGGGGGCATTATGAGGTGGTGATGCATGGTTTGGGGGTGGGCTGTGAGGGGCAGTCCTTATTTTGTGTTGTTGGTCACCCCGGTTTTTTGTCTGGACAATCTGGGCACCCTAATATAGTCTGCAAGTGCCATAGACAGGCTGTTTCCTGAGGGGCAAGGCTCGCCCTTCTTTCCCCCTGGGAGGTGCATCTGTCATAGAACATGCAGGCGAGGGGATGGGTGTGTAGTGGCCAGTGAAGAGGTGAGTGCAGAGTGGCCGGCTGATTATGTATATGAGTTACAGGAATTCTACTGGTAGTGGGCGGCAGATAAGCAAACACACTTCAAAGGGACAGAACATCTCAGAGGAACCTCAAGAAAGCACAGTAGGGGATCAACTCCCCAAGCCACCATCTGTCCCAGTTGTCCTGCTGCCTGGTTTCCATTAGACAAAATAAACAGATTTTACCTATTGCTGTGCCTTCTGTGGATGCAAATGGAGCTTGGGCAGAGTACAGAGTATTACAAGCTCATCTTGTTGGACAGTAGTTCCCTTCTCTGACTGCAGGATGTTGGAAGCTCATGTCCAAGTCCTCACAGGAGCTGCAAGGACACGCAAAGAGCTCTTGAGTATACTATTCAGTGGAAGCTTGCGGTGCCTTTGCAGAAACACCATGGCCTTAAAACAAAACACAAATAAAGCCCAACAAGCACTGTGCATATTTCCAGCTCAAGCCCCGACAGGTGCGTCTCTTGCAATGTCTGAAATGGCTTTTAACAGCTTTATGTGTGCATTTACACATCTTGTGCACATAGCACCACCAAGATGCTTGCACTTGTCAACAATGATTACAAGCAGGTGACAATAATACCGGCTATTCAGGGTTGTGTGCAAGTCTTAAAGTAGCACAGCTAGTGGGTAGCTTGCAGAGATTCGAAGTTGCAACAAACCTGTCCTGGCCTTTAGGCTCTCATAATAATATAGTCAGCTGCAGTGCCTCGACGCCGTGACCTATGGCAGAGGACGCTATACAAATGCAAGATAGCATAACATGAAATCGTGCATGTAGAATTTGTACAGGACTAAAAAACGGTATGCAATGCATATTGTCAAGAAACAGGAGCATGCATTAAGTATTGAGTTAGGTGAAAAAAAGACAATAGTACTTTTAATGGATCACTTCTTTTAGCAGACTTCCGAGCTCTCATGTTCAGCAGCCTAGTTTCATGCATGTTACTGATGTGTTTCAGAAGAGAAAATGTGGATTTGTTTGAAGTCTGGCAAGGCCGGCTTTCATCTTTGCACAATCAATTAAAAAAGTGCTATTTACTTGAGTAATATTACCATCCATTATTTAAAATGTTGTGGAGATATTGGTACTCACTGTGATGTGGGGAAGTTGGATATTTGCAAAGTGACAGGTCCTCCATATAACTGTGAATGTTTGAGTGATGCACACTGCCTTAGGTGCATCTGGACTCAAAGCTTCCACAGACCCAAGTTAGCAATCTAATGTTCCAAGACATAACATTGAATCTCACAATGAAACCCCTTTCTTTTTAAAGTGCTTAGTTTAGTTCTATGTTGTATTCTTGTTCGATATTCAAAAACAGTATACTCTTTTCGAGCACTTCAAACCTATTGTCACAACGCATGCAACATCAGGGTGAATGTCCTTGTCAAATAGTGACTGCAAGCAGGTACTCCTTTCACAGATTTTCTTTTGTTGTGTTGTGAAAGAACATTGGTAGTGCTAAGGAGAAATGTGTTTGGGCTCCCATCACTTTGTATTCTGCTATAACACAAGTGGGCTTTTAGTTCAATTGAATCTCTGAACTAGTGAGTATGAGTTTATCGTAGCCCTCTTTGGAACTTTGGTCTGCTCTGTGAGGGAAGGAAGGTAGGAGTGAGGGAGGAAGGGACCGAGGTAGGGAGAGGGGAAGGGAGAGAGGGAGGAAGACTGACAGAGAAAAATGTTAACTGTGGTGATTAGTGGCATTATAGAGTTCCTCGCTTAATGTGAGCCATTACAAAGACACATAACTCACTCAGAGTGGACCTCGGAGACTTCACCTGCTCCCTCCCCCCTCCATTGAGTATAATAAATAGTTCTTCATTAAGTAGATTGTGTACAGCACTAGTTGGCGGGACCGCCCCCCTTGCTCTCTGGCTCTGAATGGGCTCTGCATGAACTGCCCCATCACGGGCAGTCCTTCTCCTCTTTAGTGAGCGTACTGTTGATGTCAATAGTTGTTTGTTATACAATTGCGCCCCCCCCCACACATTAACAACTGGACCCGATCGTCACTTAAGACACCATTTTCTGTGTTGTGTGTTATGTCCTGCGATGTTGCATTCCTTCTTGCAGAAGAACATGGCGATAGCTTTTTTATAATAACATTATCTATTTAGCTTTAAGAGTTAATGAATGCAGGGACTGTGTAACCTTGTGTTTATGTTGCATACCTGTGTCTATTCCTGTGGTTTTTCGCCATGTACTAATGCCTAAAATGCGAACGCCAAATGGCTCTGAAATGTGATTCAGCGTTGCCCCAAAGCCCAGTGATCAATAATTTCTAACGCAAAGAACGTTCACCCAGCTGAGGGAAAGTAGGTCAGTTCCCCCGAGGGGTGCACACGTGAGTGACGAGCCCACAGCTCACTTGATAATTGTTTAGAGGGTTGGGGCCGAAGGGGTGGCGATCTCCGGCATGATGGATGTTTTCTTCTCTTGGAGGGTCTATAACCCTAGACGGGGGCAATTTATTCTATAATTCAGACTGCTGCTAGATGATGATTTGATGGGGGGCCACAACGGCCGGGTGGAAGGACGGTATTTTATTGACAGACTGCTTATTTTCCACTGATTTTCCAAGTGTGAAAAACGCCAATTGCATCTGCATTCGAATCAGACAATGGGCCTCATTATGGCCATGGCGGGCTGGAAAAAAGTGCCCTTAACAACTGTTACCGGCACCTTTTCCGACCGGCCTACACTGCGTCCGCCGGTAGTGGCAGTTAACTACTGGCAGGCCTGACCTACCAGTAGTTTAGGCCCCTACTGGCAGATAATTCACAGAAGCACCAGCACCGTTAACAGTGGTGCCAGTGTTTCAGTGTTCCCATTACCGTGGAGCAAGGGAACTTACTGTTTCTCCGCCGCCCATAGTATCCCGGTATTACCGGGATATTGGGTGGCAGAAATGGTAAGCCGAATTTGGCAGTAGGCTGCTGGTACTACCTGCAACCTACCGGCAAACTCATAATGAGGGCCAATGAGTGACTCGCCCATGTGTGATGCACATATGGCTATTCAGAGCAATAGTAGTGAATAGACGAATGCATGAATAGTTGATTGAAGGGATGCATACTTGAATGAATGAGGGAATGAAGAGGGAATTGATAGTGTACTGCGCGACTAGATCATCCTTGCTCGGATACTGGTTGTCTTACTCTAGCCCTTTCATGTCAGTTTGGATGTCACAATATGTCTGTGATTTGACAATGGAATCGCTTCCAGGCTTTTAAGTTGACAATATTACTCACTCAATACATGCATGTAATGTGTTTCGGACTGTGTTGACGTTTAACAGTTTCTACTTGAGTTTTCCTGTTAGCTAAGTACACTTTCTGCAGGTCAGAAACTAGAGTAATATAGGCGAGTGAGTGAATGAGTGAGGAGTGATTTGCGACACTTATTTAGTGATATATCTCGCTGGCCATTTACTAGGCACGTATCCGATAAATCTATCTACGGGCATAAATACAATCAGACGTGCACATCCCACATGCACACACAGATGCACACATCTGGTCATACTAATTTGGGATAAGTGAGTCCAGTGCTGTAAATAGGCAACATTTACTAGGGACCCTAGCCCCTTTCTCACGGGGGACAGATTTTCAGTGGTGTGGACCGGTCTGGGGCCTGATTTTCAGTGGTGTGGGTGGGACTGAGGGCAGAGCTAAGTGTTAAATGATATGGGTACTCTGAATATAGGATGCTGGCTGCTTTGCATAAAAACGAAGTGCATTTTGGGAACATGAGAATGACCACCAATGTATCAAACATATCTGTGCTATTAATTCAAATGTTAATTCCTTCTGAGCATGCAATGCACACTGACTGTAAAATGTGTACAAATCATGAGCCATATATACACCTTTGTACAGTTTCAGTGTTTAAGTTTGGGCTGTTGAGCAAAGGACGCCTTTCAGCTGCAGTCTGTGATAATTGTGCTGGTCAACTGCACTAGATAGACAGCACTCAGGAGTAGAGAGCTTCTTCAACTTAGGGGGCTTTGGACCTTCTGTCTACACAGAACAGCACCAGTGCGAAAACTAGCCCCGCCAGCCAAGTCGCCTTGATGGCTCTCTCAAACATTCTTCTGACTGGAGTCTCGATGCCCCTGACCCAGCCTTGTGCATGAATAGTGGAACCTCACCCCTTCCCCCTAAGTGCTATGAATTCCCTGATTGCAGACACCAAGCAAATAGTATCATTGCTGTGCCTTGCCAAATGCAGTTTTGCAGGCCTTCCTTCTTGGTCAGTTTTTAACTCTCTTACCCAAAGTCTTACCCCATCATCCCCCAGAAACGTAACATCCAAAAGTGCTAGGCCCCCCTCTTCTATCCGTCTTTGTAGCCCCAACTATTTACCCTCACCAAAAAGCCCCAAAAAACACAGTGACAAAAGCAGCCTGAAAGCGTGCTGCCTCGTAGGCATCCCTGCAAATATGCCCCAAAGCGATCGCCAATCCTTTCAATTTCTGCGGGTTGGGTCCCCCCACTTCTTTGCCCATCCTAAACCATCCCACTAGAGCCTTTTTAACAGCAAAATCATTCAAAGGGCTCAGCACCCCATCTAAACCTGCACACAAATGTGATTGCTACCACTTTCATTTTGCAGTCCCTGCTTCCACCCCTTTACCATGTAGGTGTGATAGGAACATGATCAATGTCTCTCGGTGGAACAAGTCCCCCGTCCCTTTTTCCTGGCAAAATTCCATGTATTCCTGGATAGCTCCATCATAAGCTTTCCTTGATTTTCTGGTGAGTGAGCCTGTGATCAAGGGTGCTATAACGGGGCACCAAGACTCCAGAGGGTATTGGGGAAAGGGGTCATCACCGCCTCCGCTTGAGGCAACCAGCTGAGATAATCCTGCATCCCTGAAATGACACAAAGAATCAGCTGTGTTATTGAGTACCCCTGGGACATGCTTCACCTGAAAATACACTCCTCCCCTCAAGCATACCAAAATCATGTGCCTTAATAATCTCAGTACCATGGGGCAAGTTGCCCTTTGATTGTTGATTGACATTATCACCGACATGCTGTCAGACCAGAACACCAGAACACCACATGCTTCCACCACAGCCCCTCACCCCCTATAGTTAGGGCCACCCACCACAATTGGGAATAGTTCCAGGAAAGTGATATTTCTTGTCAGGCCCCTTTCCGCCCATTCAACCGGCCACCTCTTGTCACACCACTGGTTTCCCCAAATGGCCCCGAAGCCCACGCTTCTCACCGTGTTAGTGTACAATCCCACTTCGCTGTTGGGGTGCGGTGCATCTGGCCACACCTGAACCCCATTAAACTCAGAGAAGAACATGTCCCACACCTTGAGGTCCTCCTTAATGGAGGCGGACAGGCTTGTGTGATGGTGTTTCTCTGTCAGCCCAAGCTATTGCCTGTGAGAATGGGCGGCCCATAGATATGATCGTGAGTGCAAAGTTTAACTGTCCTACCAGATGCTTTAGTCACTCCAGAGTAACTTTCTTTGCTCGTAGGAACGTTGTCACTGACTCTCTGAATTCCTCCACCTTACTGGTTGGGAGTCGGCATATCCCCTGTATCGAGTCTATCTCTTTACCCAAAAATGTGATTATGGTGACGGTCCCTTCCATGTTATCTTGTGCCAATGGGACCCCTAGTTCCCTTGCTACTTCCTGAAATGCTGTTAGCATGTTCAGGCATTGCCTAGACCCCAGGCGGGCCCAAGAACAAGAAATCGCCCAGGTAATGAATCACCCTGGCCCCTGCCATCTGTTGTTTTGTGACCCATTCTAAGAAGGTATTGAAAGTCTCAAAGTAACTGCATGATATGGAACATCCCATGGGCAGACATTTGTCATAATAGAACTTATCTCCTGCCTTAAACGCAGCAAGCGATAATCGTCAGGGTGCACCGGTAACAGACGGAATGCTGACTCAATATCTGCCTTTGCCTGCGGTGCGCCTTTCCCCAGTTTTGCGGCTGCCTGTAAGCATCGTCAAATGACACATACCTCACCGAACATATCTCCTTGCTGATTGTGTCATTGACTGAGGCCCCTTTTGGGAAGGATAAGCTGCATATTCTCTACTTTCCCTTCTCCTTTTTGGGGACAATCCCCACTGGGGAGCATATAACGATTTTGCCTCGTGGGGTCCCAAAATGGCCCCTAGCCTACCAAGATTTTTTCTTTCTCAATTCTTTCCATCAGTAACCCTGCATTACTTGTAGCTGATGACTGATTTTTTGTTATTGATGAGCTGACAACCCCCTGCATGTGGATCCTAAAACCAGCCGCAAACCCTTCCATCAACATGCGTGCGTCCTCCTTTCTCGGGTATCTGTTTGCCCTTAATGCAAGCACGTCAACCCGGAACAGTGTTGGCCGGGTGCCACCCCCCTCAATTTTGTTTGTGCCCCCTATCCTTTGCTCTTTTATTGCAGTTTTGTTCGAGGTGACCTGGCAACCTGCAAGAGGAGCATGCATGTTTAAATGTACAGTTTGCTCTTGTACATGTCTTTCCATTGTATACCAAGCACCTGCCATTTCTATCCCCGCCTAAGGACTGCCCCTGTCTTGGTGACCATACCCCCTGGCCCCACCCTTTCTGTTGGTGAGCTCGGGTGCAACTAGCCCATAAGTCAAGAGCCCTAGTACCTCCGTCCAACTGCACACTCCCTGCCTTAGATGTCCTATATCTTTCGTTGTAAGTTAGCCATGCTCCAAAGGTCCACTCCCGGTACTTGGAAACTATTAGGTGCAGATAGGACCATCATTTGTGATGCAATTCTGGGAATCGTTCAACCATTACTGCCAAGAATATCGCAAAACCTGGGATCCAGTTCACTATTGATTTCTCTTCCTGAACCTTTTTCTTCTTGGGTTCCACTTTCGCATTCGTTAACCTCCTCAGATACTGCGTAATTTATTAGCGAGAATATGTCAACAAATTTGTCCTTCCATATATTTTCATTTAAGTCTGGGGATAAGGGCCATGTGAGCATACCTGATGTATTTGAGATGGGAGTCAGTGCCCTTGCATTTCCCCCGTGCATCCCCGTTGAAGCGTTTACTGCAGGTCCCTGTGTTCCGTACACCCCACAAGCCATCATTATATTCTGCCCCATTCCTGCTATTCCCCCGTGGTGTTATTGGGCCCCACTCCCTGATTACTGTGTGCTGGAGTGACCTGCGCTAATGTGCCCGTTCCACTCATTGCCCCCCCGGCTCTCTGCCTGTCAGCCATTGGGCCTGCACCCATTCCAATGCTTCCAGGTCCAGCGGCCCATTG
The DNA here is from genome assembly GCF_040938575.1 of Ambystoma mexicanum. NCBI lineage: Eukaryota > Metazoa > Chordata > Amphibia > Caudata > Ambystomatidae > Ambystoma > Ambystoma mexicanum. Next base: position 857,465,611 of record NC_090933.1, on the reverse strand, counting down.
CTCTGTCGGGTGGCCCGCTGGTTGGCGTGCCACACTGTCCCTCCCAGTGACGGCGGCCCAGGGGGGCCGTCATCCCCCCACTCATTGCCCTCTCCCCCAGGGATCCCCCTGCTGGGAGGGCTGGCTCCCTTGCCATGGGGTTGGTTCTGCCCTTGCCGTCCCCCAATGCTGCAAACCCATATTGCCCCCTATCCAAGGCTGCACCTGAATTGCCTGCCCCTATGGCCTCGATCTGGCCAGGGAGCCATTGCGCCACTTCCCATATTCTACATGCCTGTCCCTCCATTCTGGGGCTCCAGGACTGTTTCGCCCCCTCTACTACTGCTGAACCCATGCTGTTTGTCCCAGTGCCTGCGCTGTCTGCGGCCTTCACCTAGGCAGTCAAGGTGGGCCCTTGGACTGCTGTTGCCACCTGTGCCCCCTTTCTGCTTGGTCCCTTGCTGTCCTTCCTTCTTTTTGGAGCCTGGAATCCCGCTCTAGGCAGAACATTCTTTCGCCTAGGGCAGGATGCCCCTTTTACTTTACCTTAAATTATTTATTAGGCGCAGCCGAAGTGGCCCGGAGGCATACGGTCGCCAAAGACAATCAGTAGCGATCTATCCAATTAAGAAGGTCTGAGCAAACCTCATTATTTAAATAAGTGTGCTTAGATTTTTTTTTTTTAATACTTCCAGTGGCGGGCAATTTCTCAGAACTGAAGGCAGGGCATTCCATTTTGCCAGGGCAGCTGCCCACAAGGCACCCCTTCTTACCAGTTCCAGTGATGTTTTTGGAATTTGCAGGTTTTGTTCACAATTTGAGCGAAGGGAACGCACCACTGTTTTATTTTTTTGTCTGTTGGCAATATAAACAGGAAGGGGTCTGTTAAGAGACTTATAGGTGATGGTGAGAAACCTAAACTCTCTCCTCTCTGCAATGGGTAACCAATGCAATTTTCTTCTCACCTCAACCACATGACTGAAGTTTTGTAAACCCATGATCGCTCTGATGGTGCTGTTCTGCACCAGTTGGAGTTTGGCGAGTTCTGTTTTTCCTACTCCTATAAGAAGAGAACCACAATAATGTATTTTCTTAGAGACAATAGCTCAAGCAAATGTTCCGCAGCCCTTTTGAGATAAAAATGGGCAGATGTGCGAAAGCAGTCTAATATAATAGGCTGATACTGATGCCAGGCTAGTGACCTGGGCAAACAAGGATAGGATGATCTTTTATGTGGCAAAGGAGTTGTTCATACGCCACTTTATCCATTATCTTCAAAATGAAGGGAGAATTGGAGATCAGCCGATAATTTGTAGCAATTTTAGGGTCGAGATCAGGTTTCTTTAGCAAGGGGGTGATCCAGGAACCCTTCAATCTAGTGGGAACCCTAGCCTCTTTAAAAGAGGCATTCACAATCCTTGTAATTGAGCTGATCAGGAGCTCAGAACAGGCCTTAATAGCAGTAGCTGGAAACTGGTCCCCTTTGCAGGAGGACGGGTTGAGTTTGGCTAAGATGGTACAAAGTTCTTCTTCTGAGATGCTCCTGAAGTTAAATTCAGGTATAGACTCCAGGATAGTGGGTAACTTTTCCTGTGAGGCTTTAAGAGGATCTGTAAACTGTGAATTCAGGGTTTGTTGGATAAGATTTTTAAAATGTTTTGTCTTGGTTAACATAGCTTCTTGAATTTGGGTACACCACTCCTTATCTTTATCAATAGATACCTGATATTTAATATTAGGTTTCTCGGGTTCTCTAAGAATTGCAAAAATGTCCTAGGAATTGTGCTGAGCATTTTGAATACGTGCTTCGCATGATTCTTTTTTGCCTTTTATGACTGTCAGTTTAGATCTATTTGCCGCTCCCAGATAAATGATCCTGTCCTCTTCCTCCTTTGAATTTCTCCACTGATAGAATGTTTTCCTTTTTTCTACTCTTAGCGTCTTAAATTCCTCTGAAAACCAGTTATTTTTAGTGTGACTTGTAACCTTCCTATTTTATAAAGTGGCTATTACATCAATAGCTTTGGATCCAAGAGGGAGTCAGTCAGGCCCTCCACATTAGGGGATGGCGACATGTCTTCCTGAGTAGTGGGTGGTATCCAATCCCTCAGGGATTTCAAATTAACCCTCTTCAGATTCCTGGACGTAATCCAATTTTGTTTAGATATAGTCCATTTGCACTGGGTCGTGATGCCACCCCAAATTCAATGAAGGTGTGGTCCCACCAGTGGCACAAAGAAATGTCGGGAATGCTGATCTTTAAGTTAAGTGAAAATACCCAGTCAAATATATGACCCTTGGCGTGAGTGGGCTTATCTGTGTGTTTGATGAAGCCCACAGCCTTCATGAATCTAAAGAGTTCCTTGGTTGCTAGATGTTTGAGGTTGTCCTTCCAGAGATTAAGATCTCCCATTATAAGACATTTGGCCGTGCCCTTGAGTTGGGAACAGGACCAGGATATTCAGTTGTGCCACACAATCTGGAATGGTATTGGGGGAATGATATAACAGCAAGACATTCACCATAGTAGAGGCGTCCCTTCTAATTTTAAGACACAGGGCCTCGCACCCACTAGGACCTTGAATATCATGCTTCCATATATCCAGTGACTTTTTGTATATAATTGCCAAACCTCCCCCACCCTGGTTATCCCTGTTTGCACATAAAACAATATAACCTTTGGGAACAGCAAGAGCCAGGGAAGGGCCTGCGGCCGCATGAATCCACGTCTCAGTCCAGGGTGCAGATGTCTAAGTCTTTTCTTTGCTATGTATTCCATTATTTGAACAGCGTGCTTCATCATTGATCTTGTAGTGAGTAAAGGTACTCGGAGGGGCTTACAATCACCTGCTTTTATATCATAGGCCCTTTTTACTTTGTGAATGTGGCACTTTTGGATCTCATCGTTCTCCTGAGCGGAGAACGACTCACATGGAAGAGGTAGGCCTACCTGAATATTTTCTGAATCCGGTGCACCCTCCAAGGTTCTGCCCGAGTCGGAAGACAACACGGCCTCGTTTATAACCAGACCATCTGTTATTCCCTCTGAATTATCGCATGGCAGTGTGTGGTTGCTTTTTTCCTGGGGGTGGCTATTCTTATCACTCATACACAAAGTTGCCACTTTTCTAGAGTCCGATACAGATTTATTGTTGTTAAAGATGGTTCTAGCTATGGCAATAGCAGCCAGCACTTCCAACATCCCCATGGAGAGAAACAGAAATGTCACCCACTTTCTTTAATCCGGCCCTTCACGCACCGCCACAGACCGCTTGGGGTCTTGCGCCGACGCTCTCGCACCTGTTCTGTAACTTTGAACGCACGTGTGCCGCTTGGCCCTCTGGGGGGTGTAGTCTATAAGACTGGCTAACTAATGTATGTACGAGCTGATATTGTAAAACAGTGTTAGCAGGCTTACCACAACCCCTGTCACTTGCTCTTGCCCCACCTGGTTGGTCCCCAGCTGCTCCATTACTGAATCTATTCCTCTGTCCTGCAACAGAGCAAACAGAGCCGCTATCCTGGCTGGGCCCATGCCTGCTACTTTGGTTTAGTTAATACTTTTAAACCTTAATTTTCCCACACTCGCCGTGGTCCCCGCAGGTGCCTCCGATTTGGCTTGCGTTTGTATCATTAATTGCCCCACTCCCACTTCTTCTGTGCGACCTTCAAGTTTTGATACTTGTCTGCTGGTTTTCTATCTACGAGGAGGCACCACCGAGATTTAATCTCCGGTGCTCCTCCTTAACCGCTGTCCTTCTTTCTTGTAAAACAGATATTTAGTTATGCGCAATGGCACTGCGCTTCAGCTGTGTCTTTATCAACGAGGAGACACCATCAAGATTCAATCTCTGATGCTCCCTCTTGCCCGCCTTGCTTCCTCTCTATGCTGCGCAACAGTAGCTTCCTTAAAAGGGCCTATGACCGCCCTCCCATGATCAGCCTCCCCTCCGCTCTGCTATTTTCCAACACCCTCAATCGCCGAGCTCACCTCTGTGCCCTGCCCGACACCCACCGCAAGCACAACAAAATCAGAGCCGGCAGCCGATGCCCACACCCCAGGATGCTCCCTCCTCTGCCGGCCCTGCTTCCCTACTCCCACGAAGGACTAGGAAACCCACAACAAGAACACCTGCAGAAACAGGGAAACACTGCTTCCCCCCTCTCCTTAGCTCCTCAGGTGTGTCCCAGAGGCCTGGGAAATCAAACAACCGTCAGCCCGGCAGAGACCTTGAGGCAGCAGCAGAGTCGAGTCCTCCCCAGAAGTCAGGATCCCAGCATGAACGACGAAAAGATAATCCCGGGTCACGGGCAGCAGGGAACGCTTTCGCGGCGCTTGGTGGCAGGAAACGGCGGCGGTCCAGGTGTGACCAGCGGCACTGATGTGCAGGCAGCGGGAGCGGACAAGCTGATGTCCTTCCATGGCTCCTCTGCCTTCATTTTACCTTCCAACTCAGCGCCACTGACCATCCGCCGCCGACAGCCTCGCTGTGCCTTCATTGTCCTTCTGGGGTGTGCCTAGCAAACCCCCTCTACTTTCTTGGTGGCTACTTCCGGCAAGCAGCCTTTTTCTCCCACCTCTCCGGCGCCCCCTGCTCCACCCACCGAGCTGCCCCTCCACTGCAGGAAGGGACCCGCTTTCAGAAGAAACAGACCTTTACTAGAAGAAGATGCAGAAAAGGCATGAAACAAAATGGCTACAATTAGAAGGGTTAATGTACGAGAAGGCAACATTTTCCATATTTTAAAAGAAACTGGAATGCCCCTTTTATGCATGTGGTAATATAACGCAGAAGTGTTACCCTAATGAAAATGCCCGTTAAAGTGTAGGTAATAGGGCCGGGGTAGCCTCGCATCCAATCACAGTATATCTGTTTTAAATACAATAAAAGGCTTTCATGGATGACATTGAATTTTTAACGGAACGCATGTGTTAATCCACGAACCGGGCTGTCCTCATTCTTACGGAGCGTTGCAACATATTTGAAATTTAAAAGATTGCGAAAATAAAAAAAAACGTGCCAACAGGGCATGTATAAAAAGAACATAGAGCCACATGCAAATATGCTAAGAATCATTACAGAACACAATCCGAGGCAGCTGCTTAGGAAACAGAAACGTTTTCAATCGCCAACGTTGACTCAAAACATGGCTTGTCAATTAGAGGCAGTTCGATCGCTACCCAAGGCGAGCTGGTCAATTCGTGTGCTCAAAATTCGAGCAAGAGTCGGGCTCGAGGCGGTAGCCAATGGCCGCCAGGCGACCGAGCTCTGGGAACAGACAAGTCGGCCCGTGCTGTGCGCTGCATTTATTGGCTGCGTCTTGGGCCCAGATTGCTGTGCATTTGCTCCACCTGGTGGATTTTTGTAAAATCATCTGTTCTAATCACTTGCAGCATTTATTCAGCTGGCGCGTGTTCAGGAGCACGTGAGCTGCACACCACGCCTGCTTTCAATGCTTTACCCCTTTCTTGTCAATTAATAAAGAGGCCGGCATCGTAACCAATATTTATGTATTTTCATGTAACGTTTTCACGCTGCCTTGAATACTCTTTTTTGTTGGATTTATAACAAAGAGCAATTGCAAGTGCTCCGTTATCAGACTCTAAAGGTATGCGCAGGGCCTGTTTGCACTAGAGGGGCAACCGATATTTCTATTTCTAAACTGATTTTAGGCGGAAAGTGCTCTAGAAAGATTAAACACACACCAGCTGCTCCTAATGTATGTACAAGTGATCCAGGCAGAAGGGCAACTACACTAAAATTCAGGAGGAAGGAGACTACCCCATCACATGTTGGGAGAGGGGGGTCAATTCAGCGACTCTGAGGGGATAAACTTGCTTGTGTGGGGGCGTTCTTCACCAAGGCATGTTTGGGACCTAGTGCCAGGTTAGCAGCACATTGTGCAATGTAAAGCACATCATGCCATTGAGACTGCCTTTAAACATGACTGGGCTGAAGGAGACAAGCCACATTTCTACACTGGTGCCTGCCAGCATGGCAATGCTGTGGCTGGTGCCTGCCAGCATGGCAATGCTGTGGCTGGTGTTGCCAGCATGGCAATGCTATGGCTGGTGCTTGCCAGCATTGCAATGCTGTGGCTGGGGTTGCCAGCATGGCAATACTATGGCTGCTGTTGCGAGCCTGGCAATGCTGTGCTGGTGGTGCCAGCCTGGCAATGCTGTGGCTGCTTTGGCTGGTGTTGCCAGCATGGCAATGCTGTGGCTGGTGTTGCCAGCTGCTAGATCCTTCTGCCTATCCAGCTGCATTGTAGTATAATACCATTTAAACCGTAGTCTCACTACGTTTTTTTTTTCTTCTTTTCATCCTAAACTTGTAGACCTCTATGATGTAAACTCGGCTTTTAAATGTAGATTTATTTTGCGATCACTTGCTTTCTGTGGGCATTCTTGACCAAATGGGATTTTTAGGGCTTCTAACTTTGCACACATTCTAGTGTGACTCGTGTGGATAAATGTAATGTTAAAAGCAGTTAACTCTCCACTTCATGTCTGTAACCATACACTTAAGGACTGCTCTAAATATGTGTTGTTGTCTCCTGTCCCCTCTTACCCTTTCAAGCTCTCCCCTGACATTCAAGTGCTAACATCCCATCACATTTCAATTGCCTAAAAATGTTTGCATACGAAAAGCGCAGTTGCTGCTAACAAGAACATTCTTTATTGGAGTAATGACCCGGCCCCTTTGCTGTCAGGCACCTTTTATGATATGTGTCCTGTCCTGACTGCTGACAGCTTTGCAGGTGAGTGAGGACAAGTCAACATAACCTAGAATTTGGAAGGGGGGGGCTAAATCTCCATTTGCCCAATGCTCTTTGCACACCTGCCTCCAGGTAACACAAAGCCATCACACTTCATTTTTTGAGGATGGTCAAGACAACTGGAAACTACATGCCAGTCGAGACCACACTCCCTAATACAGGGATAGTCAGGGTCAATGTATGAAAATCAGTGTCTTACTGGCATTAATGGACTGTGCCATTAAACCAGATCCTGCACTCCAGAACTATGTGCGAATATCGGCTCGAATTTGTTCAACTGCAATGCTGTCGACACACACTTTAGAGAAAAGGTTACAGAAATCAAACACTGTTCTGAAGAACTGTAACACCCGCCGCCTACAATTAAATGATGACCAAAAAAAAGGTGGTGAGTGGGGAAACAGACGCTGAGACAGAAACAGAACTATGCATCACTACATAGTAGGCCCAAATGCACTCTTATAATAATAATAATAATAATAATAATAATAATAATAATAATAATAATTAGGCTTTTATATAGCGCTACAAACCCTCAGGTATCTGAGCGCTGCTTATTATTACCCACGGTGTGTGGTGCTCATTTATCGACCTCGGAAGGATGAAAGGCTGAGTTTGGCCCCGCCGGGATTCGAACCTGCGTTAACAGGCTCTGCACGGGTGTCAAAGCGGGCGCTCTACTCGCTGTGCCACTTGACCGGCTTGTATATATACAAGTTTCTCAATTTTGATATTGGACATGCCAGTGCACCCCTAAACTCCTCTTTTTCTGTTAACGAAATAGACACAGAGATCATTGATGCGGAGGGTGATGGGGCCGTGACTATTACTGATACCGGTGAGATCACACGCCCTACCTTCGCTTATGCTTCCGCACCAAGCTGTCGAGGGCTGAGTAGTGGAGGTTTTGTGATCTCCGTGATTCCAGTAATGGCTACCCTGAATGAGGTCGCTGTTCCTTGGCCGCCTAGTCACCATGTAGCAGTGATCGTCAAACTGTGTGGCCAACCCCCAGAGGGGGAACTAGAGGATGTCCAAGGGCTAGCGTCTCTTTTAAAAAAGGCGGAGAGCGAGTGCTTTTAATTGATGATGTAAGCAGTTATATCATGGAGCGGGGGCCCTGCCTACATTATTTTAACTCAAGGTGACCTCAACATAAAACCTTCTGGATACTGCCCATAGGATCTAAGAGCGGGGACCCCTACATGAAGCATCCTCTCAAAGGAAGAGCACTAATGCCTGGCATTTCCTTCTTCGGGCCCGCAGTGCCTCTTGGAATGCTTGGCTGTCCAAGTTCAAATTCCACCCATGTTGATATGAAGTAACGGGAAAAAGCCCCAGATGCACTCATTCAAACTCGTCGGTTTTAGGCACGTTGCAAGCAACAAATGAAGCGGGTGTTTAAAGACTCAAGGCAGAACTAACTCAACGCAGTAGACTCAAATAAGCCTGGGCAGAACCATGTATATTCGAAATAAACATCTCTCCCTGTGTGTATCATTAAATGATCACCTTAGTGAGAAGTAAATTTGCAACCACAAGCAAAATAGTAGCATAAACAGAATAAATGACACACACAGGACGTTAGACCTAAACAAAAGACAGCACAAGCCTGCCTTGCGCAGGGGTAATATGCAACAGGTGCGCATTTAGGAGTGCATCACAACCGCCTGTGTGCTCACAAGCTAGTAATCCTGTGGCAGACTGACTACACAGAGCAAAAGTACACCCTTGACGAGGGGTACAAGCAGAAATCAAGTTGATATAAAAAGTGCCCACAAGGTACTTCTTAAAGGGGCGATCAAGGAGAACACCCACATGTTTAGTCACCACCAAAATTCACCTCTTTTTCCACAGAATAGACATTGAAAAATTGCAGCCATAGCAACACAGAGGGGCACGACCCTTGTCAAGTAAAGCTCCAGGGGGAATTGTATCTGTCTCAGGTGTTTCCATTCATTAGCCTGCCAATCACCTTCAGCACCTGCACACACACTTCAGAACTTGGTGTCCTCAAACCCCCGTCAGCTTCTTTGCACGTAATACGGTGGAGAGAAACTACCCTTCAGTTGGTGGATAGAGCCATGAGGGTGCAGTGTCTCTCTGTGGTCGTTGATACATGCTTTGACACATGCATAAGAGTTGAACATTCTGGAGGGGCGTTGATCCTTTCTCACACGATGATCAGTTTGTTCAGTTGGGAGAGTGCCTCCAGATTGGATGGCCGATGTCGAAGTATGGTGTGCCTCGAGTATCCGTACCCGCACTGGAGGATCTGCAGCGGGACACACATCTCCAATTGCCAGTATGCTGATGACCCCGGAGATGGAATTGGGTGTCATGTTGGTCAATGCCCTTATTCTAAGGGACTGTCCTGATCCAGCCGCGATTTTCTTCAACTCAATAAAAAAGGGAAAAAAACATCTTTGGGTCCAGTCCAAGGACTTCATCACATGCAGGAACCGGATGTCTACTCTTTGGTGTTTGGGGGAATCTGCGTGGATTGGCTCCTTCAGATGAATATTGGGGGTTTCACATTGGACAATTCCCTTTCTGTTGAGTGTGGCGTTTGCCTGACAACAGAAAAAGGGAACTAAAGACATTATGTTCAATAAAATCCTTTCACCATAAGTACAGTGGAGGTTTTTTTGTTAATGCTTTAATCTCTCTATTTGGGATTCCAGAAGTAACCACTAGGTCCCACAGTGCCCAAACATCACTCCCGTCCCTTGCCAGGTCTTGGTCCTTCTGCATCTCATGCTTCGATTTGCCAATCTTTTTACGAAATACAGAAACAAACTCCTCAACGTGTCATTTTATGCTCTCGTAATGATCCTCGATCTTTGTATTGGTTGGTTTTTACATGTGCCTTAACTTTGTCTTATACAAGGATTTGCTTAATTGTCATTAGTCTTTCGATTGGATTTAGGCTCTGGTCCACTGGAGGACTTTTCAGTTAGAATACCAATAGCTATTTAAATCTATTTTTCAACAGTTCCTCATCTCTTGGATGGATTTAGTATTCATTACACATTTTAATGTGTCAAAGTAATTCTCTGGATTAGTTGCCAAACATGCATTGGTTTTGCCATTACAGTCATTCTTGTAACATATTTAGACTTTGATTCCCAGCATGCATTGCACAGTGGCACCACACTGGTTCTTAGATTTTATATAGACTTTGTTTCCCAATACGCATTAGTCTTTATTTTCACAATGACCTTTGAACTTGTTTCCCAATGTGCATTACATTTTATTTGTTACTGAATAGATTAAGCTTTGTGATTCTTAATTCATACTCACCCCCTCTGTTATTCTTGACTGTGGTATGGATTTTGGTTTGCAGCATTAAAACTACTGTTCAAGTCTTTTCCTTGGTTACTCTTTTATAATTGCCCTGGATAGGGTGTTGTGCCAACATGTATCAATGCTCCCTCTCTCTTCCTTCAAGATGTAACTAGTATTTGCCTTGAGAATTAGTTTCCCAGCATGTAATTACAGTTCAAGTCCCTACTTTAGGATCTCTTAGGTTGGTGCAGGGTATTGCACTACAGGCCTTAGCATGCGTCAGTACTCTTTCAAGATGGACTAGACTTAGCTACAGAAATTGGAGTTGATATTCAAGTCTTATCTTTATATCGTCTATTAGGGATGTCCTGTTTCTTTCTTTTGTCTTTCCGTCACCTCATATTGTTAACTCAGGGTACTAGATCTTGTCCCCCTGATAGTTTGCCATTCCAGTTGACTGCTTTGCCTCAGGATCCTTCTGACAAGTTATTTTGGCAATTCTCCTCTTGTCTTCAATTCTCATTGCCCAGTCTCTACTCAGAGTTTCAATTTTTCCCACTTTAAGGGCTTTTTCACCACCCACCCTTTTGCCTCTCATTTCGCAGTTCAAGAATCTCTTGGAGAGTTGGTGTCCATCACTGGTGCCCCCATTTCCCTCCTTCTCCTTGTTGAAATTGTAATTGGTTATTTAAATCACGCTTCATACCCAGAGTTTTCTAAGCGTGGACCCGGATATCGAACCTATGTTGCTCTGCGTTGTCTTGCTTCCAAGGCGAGCGCCTTGCCCCTGAGCTATCCTCCCGAGACTATCCTGCCAGGTCACTTCAGTGTTTCCAGACTTCTCTTCTGTCCAGATCTTCAACGTTACCCTCTTTGAGCAGCTCCCTAAGTTTGCACTGCAGTTTCACTCAACATATTCCTGAAGCAGTTCGGATCCCACAGAACCCTTGCTTTTGAAACTTGTTCAGGTGGCTCTTCTTGCCAACAGGCCAGCGTGACTCTGCCATCACCTCAAGATGCTCCCGCAGTCTCTTCATTCGCATGCTGTTTTCAAGGGGTACACGGCTCCGTAGAGTTGGTCACTTGGTGACCGACATTGATGACATACTTTGTGCTTTTGCGTGCACATCTTCCCCATGAGGGTAAACCAGTCACACATGCCACACATTTACTAAGGGTTTAGTAACGCGCTACATGCCTATGAAATGCTCCATAGAAGCAAGAATAAAACAGGAAGGGTATGGGGAGGCAACACAATGCTATCATATGGGTCTCACTCATTAAATGCAAGTCATCACCATGCATTCCTGAAAACCAAGGTGCAAAATGTATTAAGAGTTAAATTGTAATAAAAGAGCATGGGGCAGATGGACCATGACGAATTCATGGGTCCAGCTGTGGGGCGATCCATGCCTCGGCGTGCATCAGGAACGACTCGGATCTGTCAGGTCTGACACCCCATGCAGATGAGAGTTGTGTTAAGGCCCATCCTGAACTTGAAGGGGCTTCTGCCAAGCTAGACTCTAGGGCAACATTGGAAATCTGAGGAGGGTGCGCTTTTTACTTTGAGAATGATAGCCCCACTTGGAACGAGACAATTGCTTAGTCACCATTGGTTGTATCTAGGCTGGAAGGCGGCAATGCTGATCCGGTTGGTCTTCCTGCTTTCATTTAGACCCCATCCCCTTTCTAAAGCCCTTTCACACTCAGCAGTTTGCCCGATTTTAGCTAGTTTGTTCAGGCAGGGTCAGATTGGGGCATAAAAATAGTTTGGGCAATAATGAAAAAGTGGTGTACAGTCACAAACTGCAATTTGTTCCTTTAGTGACAGGCTGTTTAAGTAGTACCCAAGGGGGAGCCCAAAAAGCTGAAAAATAAACAACCATGGTACTTTGCAAACTCAAAGGAAGAAAATGTAAATCTCTAGAGAGCCAAAGTAAATGGATCCGTTTCAAATTAAACACTTTTCTGATCTTAAAAAACAAAAATCGGAAATTCAAAAAATAATATTCTAAATACAATGAGCTCTCACTTTGCAAATATTCTCAGCTAATATTTCACCCACAGCGATGTTTAGAAATGTGGGAAGAACACTAAAGTGCTAAGGGCCCGATTCATGGAAAAGTGCACAGAAATCCTGCAACACCCACGCACCGACGTCTCCGTGTGAGCCTGTGCGCAGAAGTTTTTCTTCGTGCACCGCATATTCCTGGAATTGTTTGCACAAAGTAACTGTATATGCATGCCGCAGCCGAAACGCCCCCAACAGGCCCCCCCATCCAAAACTAGCCAGAAACAGCCGCCACCTTTATGTGCTCCCCGGCCGCGAATACATGTACCCCCAGTAAACAGGCCTGCATCTAGGGGACCCTACGCTGGGTCATCTGTAACTGTTACCAGCACCCCAACAACATGTGTACAATTAATCGTAACTCGGGTAAAACTCAGAAAATCTGCATGCTAACCCCCAGAAACCATTCCTGCACCCCGTTACACTGCATACAAGCACCCCTAAATTAGATCGGAACCCCGGTTGTTTGCACACACCCCTAAATCCAACACCGGATCGTACCTCTGAGCAGTGATTCCTATGCGCAAGTGTCTGTACGCCTGCCTTCGGGTGGAAGATAGAATGAGGGCTTTGCATTGCCATTTCCCTGCCAGGAGGTTGTACGGTCGGATCCCTGAATATGTATTGTTCTGCACAATTGTGGGCGTGCAATGGACTGCCTGCGGCCCGTCCCTCATAACGTCCACTTTTTCGCATGTTCTTCCACATTTTCGGTGTTCCGCCCCCTTCCCCGCCCTCTGTACAAGCCACGCCCATGGCCTGCATGGTGTCTCAAGCAAGGCACTCGACCGCTTGCAGGGGTATTCCCGGGCCACAGCGAAATCCAGACCAGTCTAAGGAAAATCCCACGCATTCAATTCCATGGATCGATGAACAGGATTGTGCACATAGTTGGATGCCAGTTCCCAATTGTCCATGCAAATAATTCCATGAATCCGGCCCTAAATGTCTGGGTGAGAGAAATCACCCATCACCACAGCTTAATCATGTTATAGATTATTTATTTTGCATCTCTTAAATCACAAACTTTCTTTTCTCAATGCTACTTGTTATTCACTGCAGCAATGAATCAGGCAAGAAATTCAGATAAACATTCATGGAATTTAATTTAAAAAAATAAAAAATATATGATCAATCTTGTCACATTTTCTTGTTCATCGACTCCTTGCTCAGGTTGGAGGGATAAGCATCATAGAAATGGTTGTCATTCTGAAGAAGGTGCACAAGTGTTTCTTGAAGATGCAGCTTGGTCAGAGTGGATCTGTTATTGCAGTTATTGATGACACTGTGTACACCGTGTTCTGTGCCCTGCAGAGGCAGGAGCACGCTGGATGGACCCAGCATGGATCCGTTGATTGCTAAAGGCATCCTTCCGCCAGTGCTGGTCATTGGCTGACATGACACTGAATGAGTGAAGCCCAGAGGGGACATCAGAGGTACTGGGGGCAACTGTGGCTGGAATGACCTGAGGAGAGATGACCTGAAATGGTGGTTCTGCTTTTCTGCCTTTGCAGTTTTGTCCATCCAGGAGTGGAGAAGCGTAAGCGTGGCAGTGCTGTCAGGGACTGTGGGGAACTTTGCTGCTGGGGCAGGTCTGTTGGAAGTGTTAAACTGCTGTTCTTGCTGTAGAATGTTAAGCTTTTCAGCAGCTCCTAAGAAGAAAGAACGTCAGTACTTGGTGGGCTGGCAGAGAAAGAAAAAGGTTGCCTGTGCAGTCTGCAATGTTCTGTGCCAAGAGACTGTGGCCGCAGAGTCTCAGTCTTTTTTGAATTGTTGAAATATACAGCCTGTGGCTGTGCCATGCCCTTAGTTTGTGTCCTACTGAAGATGGGAGTGGTGGAGCTCACAGGAACCACTGTGCCCTGGGCCAAGTTGGTAACTGGACCATATGCAACATGCAAAACCTGCATCAAATGTTATTGTTGATTGATTGATTGTTTATTTATTATGCGCTTGTACACAAGTGTTTCGTTGTTTAGGACCTGGATGTGGAGAGACAACACCATGCTCTTCTGGGCTACAGGTTGGAAGTGCCCAGGAATAAGGTCCCCTGTGGAGTGCACACTGCCATTATCATATAGCCTGTTCTCTGGTAGCTCTGAGAATGGGTGAAATTCTGTGCCACGCACCATCAGTTTCTGACTTGCTGGCCAGAGAGATGTGTTCCTTGAGATGTAGAGGTTCTATCAGATGCAGACTCGTCAGGCTCCTCGTGGAAGAGTGACCGTGTCACGCCCTGCCTAACTGTCAGTGGTTCTGGCTGCTGCTCTGCTGGATTGGTGGACTTGTTTTGCTAGCCAAAAAGCGCCACCAGCGATCAGTGCTGGGGTTCGGAGTCGGATAGATCGCCCTGCTGAAGAGCTGTCTAGAGCGTGCCATCTTTAGGCTTCACTGGTATGGGCGTGATCAGCTTGGGATTGTCACAGATGGAGATTGAACTGGACATCTGTTTTGGCTCCGAACATGAGTACTTAATATGCTCACCTCTGGCCTTGGTTATCGTCTGGAAGACATCCACCTCTTTGCTATCACCAGCATTTAAGTTCATGGGAGAGGCCATTGCTCCAGCATCATGGCGTGCTTTAAATTGCTCTTCTTGAGTTCAGTTTTTCATAAACTCTGCAATTCTTTGGCATTCCTCCTTGTCGTAGAACCAAATCCCATAGATGGAAAATCTGGCATTCGTGTACAGCAAGAATGGGCCCTGCAACTGGAAGTCCAGATCTTTGGTAATGGCTTGGTGCGATTGTCCATGCTCAAGCGGTTCATGATTTTCCATGCTCAAGCGGTTCATGATGGTGAAGCCATACTTGGGAGAGGTGGATCTGGTGCAAACAGCGTTCTGAAATGCCTGCAAAGTCACTTTGCTCTGCAAAAGTACTCTTTGCACCGTGAATTAGACCCATTTGGCCTGGTGCAAGGAGTACTTTTGCAGTACAAAGTCACTTTGCACTTCAAAAGTACTCTTTACACCGTGAATTAGACCCATTTTGCTGGTGCAAGGAGTACTTTTGCAGTACAAAGTCACTTTGCGCTGTGGAGTGGACCCATTTAGCCTGGTGCAATACACTTTGCACCGCTCTGTGAAACAGGGTGTTTGTTGTTGCACGGCGCTGACGATTCCATGAATCAGGCCCTGTATCACCGCACTTCCATCGTCTGTTTCACCTGAGCACGTGACCCTTCCGTCAGTCACCTCTCCCAGACGCGCTGCAGTGGCGCCCTAACACCAGAAGGCAGACTTGGAACACGTGCTGTCCATATGCGGGGGCTTTCGAGTCCCGCTGTTGTCTTTGCCATTCGTTGCCCTCATTATCATTTATTGTTGCAAGTGTACAAGCAGAAAATGCGAAAAGGGTGTGTCATGAATAGCCGCCGAGGCCTGTGATGATGCCGGCAGTGTGGCGTGGGGCGGGCATTGAGAGGACGGGGTCCAGATGGCTGCCAGCGCACAGAGGAGCTGCGGGGTTTTGTCTCTGCTGATGAGAGGAGGGGGCGTTCACTGGAGCATACGCAATCACCCTCGCGTTTTCACAAAACCAGCCAGCCCCCCAGTCAGAGCGGGGAGGGTGACATTGAAAACAAAGGTTTTCCATCTAACCTCTCCCTCTTTGCCCAATGAATACAGAATGGGATTACATTTTGTTGCACGAGTGTTTGCATGTTTAGGCCAGCTGGACACTACGTTGATTTGTCCTTACGTGGTGCAAGCCACATGTGGCACAGCAGAAGGCTGGAAGTTTTCAAAATGGCAATGAAAACATAGGAGGTCAGCCCGAGGCTCCTCATAGTTAGAGAACACGGGAGGGCCTGTGCCATCCGCGAACAACCCGAAAATGGCTTCCAATTGGCATTGCCTTTATCTATCACAGCCCACATGATTTCTTTGCTGGGCCCCTCGAAGCCATGGCGTTCAGAGTCTGGAGAAGGATCCCAAATTAATGAGGTCAACTGATTGCTATTCTCGAATGACGAAATCCGTAGGGCTCCACATGGAACGTGTACACCTGAAAATGGTCATGTAGCACGTCCCCACGTGTGTGCTATCCCAGTGCTTTAAAGGCTATTAGCATTAATATGTTTAGAGTTTAGTGTGTGTGTTTGCATGTTGTTGTAGCCTGGCTCATTTGAAACTTGGTATCCATTCATATGTATATAAAACATGGGAGGCGTTTGTCTTGGAAGCAAGACAACGCAGAGCAGCGCAGGTTCGAACCCTGGTCCTTTGCTTAGAGACTGGTCTCCGGCGTACTATAACAAATCAAAAGCATAAAAGGGTGTCTCGATAAGTCGTATGCACCGTGTTTGCACATTTTGCCTCATGTAGTGTCTTCTATAAGGTATCGACAGCACACTCCATGTGCCCATGTAGTTGTGGGATTCCTGTTATCAGTGCCCTATTGGCAGTGCAGGTGCTGTGGCACACACAGGGGCGCATGCACAAAACAACGTGCGGGATGTCAAAAGTGGCACATGCATGTACAGTGTTACACAGTATTGTTTACAGAAAGAATGGGGTTAAGTGCACATAGCACACACATTCCTGGACCTCTCTGTCGCAAATTGCAGTGAATCATCTTGTGTGGGAGTTCGCAGTCCCTCCAGGACCCAAGGGGGCTGCATTGTGCCTAGAAAAATATCTGACCCTAAAGCTCAGTACCCTGCTCCTGTGGACATGGCGGGATGGTGCCAGCTGAAGAACCAGGGGAAAATTATTTGGGACAGTCCCTGGGAAATAAATATATACATTTGTAAAGGTAGCATAGCACATTAGCGGAGTGGTATCGGACATGATACTATTGCGCTCTCATTGAACAGCGATGTTTGCCAAGAGAAAAACAGTCTGGAATTTCGAGGACATATGGAGGATGTTCTCAAGGTTTGTGGTTGATGAGGCCCAAAGTGAAAAAGAGACAGAGTGTGAAGATGGCGCGGTGGACTGTGGAGCACAGCACCGTCTCACCCACTCTTCTCCCTTCCCTTGTGCCTTGTGACTTGTCTTTTGAAAGACAGAGCAGTATTGTAATGGAAAGGTTAGATGTCTACGGTAAACTATGTGTTGCTATAAACATACCTTGATGTTACAATGAACTTGAGTGGTTGTCGGAGCTTCAGCCGCACCAAAAAACCAACACATCTATCCTCCTTGAAATCAAAGCAGCAGTTGCAGGTGTACAGCACACAACCTAGTGCTACACACTTAGAACATGAACATTGAACCACTCATAGGCAAGCGCTCCAAAGAAATGATTTAATATAACATTAATCGTAAGATCATCTATCAAACAAACTGGTTCCTTGCAGTTTGGTGAAGTGAGGTAGTAAGTAGGTGAGTATATAGTAGAAAATCACACATTATTTTACGTGAAGTGACAAATGCAACTTTAGAATTGAACATAGATGCCTTAATGCAACTATTTGTATTGACCGTAGGTGCTGAAAAAGTGGCCACTAGTTTCGCTCCAAGGTCTTTATCAAGGCAGATTATTGTCTGGAAATTGCATTGCTATATTTTACAACAATCCTCATATAATTGAGAAATATATTTCCGGGGGAGAAAAGGTGTCAAGAAGTAAGGGAAAACAGAGAGAAAAAGAACAAAAACAAATTTAGACTGTGCCATTTGCAATTATCCTGTCATAAATGAACAAGTCCTTCTTAATTACCAAGGTTTATTACACATATAGAAAGACATCTATACAATGAGCTTCAATGGGTACGTATGAGTGGCAGAGTCATAGACTAATTACCTCAAAAACATCCCAGTATATTGAACGGTCATCAAAGAGCTAATGTGGCGATCACTGTATTCATGCGATCAAGGTATTAAGACATTGTCAATGACAGAGTCTAAAAATACATTTGGCAAAGACTAAGACTTGCATTCAATAGAGTTGACTCAAGTAATAACAATAATGCACTCTTATAGAAGCTGACCTGCATGAGAGTTCAAGTGTCTTGTCATTTATTAAGCCATCTGGATGGCTCCAGGATACAATCCTTGCATTGCACAATGGTCAATATCTATAATATACTCACAATATAAACATCTCATTATATCATTACATTTAACTCTGAGTCCAATGGGCGACAAGTAGGGGTTAGGCCGCTTACCATCAAGACTAATGTAGGTCATATTTGCCGTCTACCTTTGTGTCCCATATGTATGACGAGTGTCATTTATATATTATCACAAATTAGGAAAACACATGGTGGTCCTTTATTCTAAAGATGCATAATAACAAACCTGTATAAGATTGTTTGGTATAATGTATAAGCCACAGTGTGATCACATCATTTTGTCAATAAATTTAACGCTGAGTCAAATAGATAGCAAGTAGAGGTTAGGCCGCTTACCAATCAAACTACTGTAGATCACGATGGTTGTCTGCCGTTATGCCCCATATGTATAACCAATGCCATATAAATATTATTGCGTATTACAAATAATCATGGTGTTAATGTGTTCAAGAGAGACATAATAAAGAACCTGTGTAAGGTCATTTGTTTAAAAATAATATAAGGATAAATAGGTAACAATTAGCAGTTACACTGCTTACCCACATAAATGAATGTAGATCACATTCATTGTCTCTCTCGTTGTGTCCCATATGTAAGGTCCTTGACATATGAATATTATCACATCTAAAGAGCAATCATGCTGTTCCTGTATTCAAGAAATACATAATAATGAACCTTTGTAAGATCATTTGTTTAAAAGGCCTCATGGCGGAGGGTCAAGAATTCACTGCAATACGCTTACTATGAAAGCCAAATCATTGAGCTTGTAACTTGACTGCAGCAGAGCAACCTCGTAATGGGCACCATCTTGCGACACCAATCATACATATGCATCTTGACGTCATCGCATGGTAGCGTATGACGTAGGCATGATATCTCGATTGGCAGTCAATGTATTTGAGCGATCCCTAGAGCGGAATATGCCTGCCTTGTATTATGTGTTATGTATCTCTATATGCACGCAATAAATATAAGTTTAAGCATATAAATATGCCAATATTAGAATTCCTAAATGGAATTAATACACATTTATGGTAATTAGTTTAACTGCTGTGATAAGAAAAATATTGATAATTATAGGAAATTGAAACTTTATCACTCCCTTATTATATATTATTATCAGTTTAACTCTTTGAGTACTAGTGATGAAAATGGTAGCGTTTCCATCAAATGTCGTAATGCTCCTTATGGTCATAAGGTGCAAAAGGTTATTTTTAAAAAATTGATGTTCATTGGAATGTACTGCAAAGAATTAAGGAATGTCAAATTCTGGTCAGATTGGTAGACCTTTGCCACTCATATAATAACATGGAGACCTACCCCCATTTGTCATTGTATGCTAAGTGTGTACATATATATTAGAATGCACATCACATCATGTAAGTTGCCAATTATGAGTAACAGTTATGTGGCCTGTGGTAATTTAAAGAGCCACTCAGCAGTGTCCATTAAAGCCCCTTTTTTTCAAACCAGATAGCATTCCATGTTTCACTGTTGCTTCCTTTCAACAATGTACGCCTACGTAGTGGTGCAATATAGACCATTCCATTGTAATATATTGCACATGGGGTTAAGAATCCTGTCTAGGTTGTGGATTGTTTCACAGAAAAACTTCAATTTCATGATCTGTGTTGAGACCCGATGTTGTGGACATCAGTTTGCAAATGTATCTTGCTACTTTCATCCTTAACGTTTTTTCTCTGTTCGCTCCATGAACCAGTGGTTTGACATAGTTTGAGATGACCTATGGCAAAACACATAATGTCTTTTTTGTTGTCCATTTGGTGATTTTCACTCCAATGATATGCCAACGGGTCTCTCGCTTCTTGTCTTCCATTGTCCCAAGATGTCCTCTCATGCGGATCCTTAATTCATGTATTGTACTATCTACATAATATTTATAACAGACACAAATAATAATGCAAAGCACAAATTTGAATTTGCAATTCTAAAATTGGTTAATGTGAATAGTAAGTAACCTATCTGTAGTCAGTGTGTGTGTTTTATCTAATGCAAAAGGACACATTGTGCACAAGCCACATTTGTAAACACTTGATAGTGGTTATGCCGTTGAGAGCCAATCGGTTGGTGATGGTATGGGTAACACAAAGCTTGGTCATAGTTTTGTACGTATGAGAGGTCTTTTTGTGTATGTAATCCTTGATTTGCAAATCATTGTGCATCTGTAAGAGATCCCAATGCATTTTAAGCATCTTGTACAATACCTGGTTGTCACCATTGAACTGGCTGATGAATATCTCTTGTTTATTAGTACAATGTCTAGCTCGAGTGGTACCTTGAATTAGTTTCTGTCTCGATTTAGTTCTGGCTTTGTTTTCAGTAGTTAATAATATTGAGTCTTTATACTCACATTGTCTGAAACAATTATTGACTTTCTTTATTTCTAATTCAGTAACCATTGTGTCACTACAGTTGTCTTGTGCCCGCATCAGTTCACCGACTGGAATATTTTGAGCAATGTGTTTGGTATGACAACCAGTCGCCAGGAGAGTAGATATAACCTCAGTTGGTTTGTGGAAAGTCCTGGTATGTACTTGACCATCTTTGACATAGTCTGTGAGATCTAGAAAGGAAATTTCTGATTGACAGAGTTGTCCCACCAGTTCCAAGCCAAACTGATTGCTGTTCAGATGCTCTGTGTACTTGGTGAAATCACCTTGAGTCCCACCTCAGATTAGCAGGATATCGTCAATGTATCGGTGCCATCCATGGACATGTGTGGCAAATGGATTATTCTTCAAAGCATGAGCCCTAAGCAACAATAATGTGGGGAATGCACCCATAGCCACTGCTTTTGTCTGCTGACAGTATTCACTATTGAAGACAAGACCCTGATTACTGCTGTATGGCAGAATGTGCTGCTCTGAAAACACAATACACTACATATCTGAAAATAAATAATGAAAAGGTGACAAGTTCAGGATAATATTGAAGAAAATGTAACTACCCGACAAAATAACTGGCCCACAACAATAGCACTGCAAACATTTGTGACAGATCGAGCATTCATATCCGTGAGATAAACCATCGCCAGGCTTTAACAGTCTTTAAACACGAATTAGAATTGGTGGGTGAAGGGATTGTGGGGGAAACAGGTCTCAGCAACACGAAGGGGCCCTTTCGTTCAGACAGTGGTGAAGCTTTAGAAGAGCCAAGTCGCAGTGTGCTGCCCTCCCCCCCAAGAGGCTGCCTACTCCTGGGGCGGCCATTGCATGGGAGAAAGGCTACAATCACATTGCCTGATTCAGCCGCCCCCCCATCCCCCCATGGTGGGTGGGCTGGCTTCAGTGGGATGTCTTCATTCTGGACCCAGCCTTCCAATGACAGGCTCGATCAATCGTGAGCAATCAGTGCACGTCACGGATGCAGCCAGCTCTGTTAACTAGTTAGGGGCGAGCTGCGTGTGTGTCTCTTGATTTTAGGAATGCGAGACGTCGTGTCACCTGATCTGCTCTCAGGTCATGCAATGATGGCGCAGAGACGCGCATGCTCCTTTCTGGGTCTTCGCTCTTTGGCATAACATGAATTCGATTTTCTCTGAATAATGTTACACTCCAGACGTTGTGGTTAGTGTCCCTAATACTGCCGGAGTGTGCAATGCAAACAGTTCCCGCAGTTGGAACTGGTAACTGCGCTGGTGGTTACCTGGCCTAATATGGTATTTAGCCCAGAGTAGGGGGCGGCAGCGAATTCCAATACACACAAGCATCACGTCTCAGAGGGTCCGTGTAATGCGCGGCTAGCCTGATGGAAAGTTAGGAACTCGCTCTACCTCCCCTCCAGGCTCCCAAGTTAGCAGGGGTGGGGGGGCGTCTGCTGTCAGTATCAGCCCGAGGAAAAAGCAATGGCTTCCAGCTGGGCCCGAGAGCAAAGCCTTTGAGCCTGGACAAAACTGTGGCATTTGAATGAGAAAGCCCGGCTAATGCCCCCACTTTATTTTCCGCCACCCGCCCATACGAAATGGCCATGCCCAATATGTTCCCGTCAGTTGGTGGCCAGTGGTCTGGGAGTGACCATAGAACAAGCAGGCGAGGAAATCGAGCCATTAGCGAGTCCGCCCCCCCAAGCTGGTGCGCCACTCCAGAGAAAGGACCCACCCTGGGAAGAGGGGGGCCTGATGACCATCCATCAATGCTTGTTGGCTGATCATTGAGTGCCCGGCATTCAGTTTATCAAGTCTTGCACATAAAAAGAGCGAGAAAAAAAAGCCGCATTCAGCTTTGTTAAAGTCAACGAGGAGTAAAATGCTCCATTTGAACCCATTTTGCCCTGGGTTTTTCACTGTGTTAATGCAGTCCTGCTTAAATGAGTGCCTTTAATGGGCCGCTAGCATATCTGAAAGTATTCATTCGCCTGCGCTGAATGGCTGGTGGCAGGCCAGAGCAGATGGGCTAGAAAGTATTTGGTTGGGTGTATTGCCTTCAATTAGGATCGGTGAGGTTTCAGCTCCTTTGAATTAACTCACTTAATACCCACTGTGTGAAGTCATGAATTCACAATGTATCACAACAGACGTCTATAAGTAGGGGGGCTTCGGGGCGGGAGTGGCGGAGCCCCCGAAAAGAAACGGCGTGCAGGCGGCTTCGTTTCTCACTGCTGCAGAGGACCTCGCTGCGTTCAGATGCATTTCACCGACTTCTTCCTCCCTCGGGGTAAGTCACTGCGGGACAGCAGGCGGCACAGACACACGCGTTTCGGCCGGCCCTGTCCTGTGCTGCGGTGAATGTGTCGCCGAGACCCATGCAGCAGACCTGGTAATCAGGGAACTGCAGCAAGCCCAGGTGCCTTCTGATTTTCATATTGCGTGTTTTCACTTACACTGCCTTGCATGCCGCCAATAGCTGACAGTGCTTAATGAGTGGGGTGGGGGGCTTTTTGGGGGAAGGGTGAAACAAATATAAGAGCATTACCCGTAAAATAACCGTTAAGTATATGCTGCAAAGTCACTATAGTAAATGCAGGGAGTGCGATTGTGCGTTATAATATTCCGCACCACTTTAACAGCAGTGTTGTTTACATCTGCAGAATGCACTTTGTGCAAGATGACATAATAAGGACATGTTTACAGCGGTCGTGTTTGGAAGTTTTCTTTTTTATGCACATACGCACCGTGTTGACAATTAAGAGTGCTGTGTCCAAGGGGGGTGGGGGGGACCCCAGCGAGCATGTACATGTGTATAGTGCGGTCACTATAGTAACTGCGCCGATAGAGCCACCCCGGGGTCTGACCTTCTCTGGAAGGCCCAGGTGCCTTTTTCTTGTGACGTCGGAGCCTTTGCTTTGCAGTCACCACACGGCATTTCAGGCAGCACCTCAGGCCCCTGCAGAGTCTTGGCCCCATGCCCTGGGCTGTCGTTGGCTTCACGAAAATGGGTGGAATTCCCCCGCCGCTGCTCCTGGCCCCGACCACCTCTCGGTTACACACTCTGGCCTCGCTGCAGCTGTCTAAACGGCGCAACAACGTCGGCATGTCAGCCCTTAAGTAGCTGCGTA
Source organism: Ambystoma mexicanum (assembly GCF_040938575.1). NCBI lineage: Eukaryota > Metazoa > Chordata > Amphibia > Caudata > Ambystomatidae > Ambystoma > Ambystoma mexicanum. The sequence continues at coordinate 857,441,958 of NC_090933.1, read as the reverse complement.
AAAACACATCTCGAGGAGATTGTATTCGGGGAAGGCTGCCAAGTGGGCCGGAGCCTGCTCGGGCCTATTGCATCCTCCGGCGAGGTGGGGCGTTGCGTGCAGCTGGCGGCCGCGGGAAGTGCCGCGGGGCCCGGGGAGGCCACTCCGTCAGCCTCCGGGGCTCTCCGGGGGACCGTGGCAATAAGTGACGGTGTTGCTTTAAACATGGACACGCTGCACAGCCTAGATCCCCCCCCCCCCCCACGCCCTCCCCCAGAACGTTTTATACAGGGTGCCTGGAGGAAATGTTTATATCGCGAGAAACACGGTCGTTTTTTCCCCCGAAAGCCTTCGAGATGCCGACGTTTTACGGGTGACTGGTGGGCTGTTTTATGCCATGTCTTGTTTTACAGGGCATGGAGAAGTTGCTTTAGGGTTCCCCTCAGCACGCGGCTAATTGATTACTATGGGAAGGACTGTAAAGCTTTCTGGCACAAGGTTACACCAGTCTGGCTCTCCACTAAACTGCCATCCATTATCGCGGGCTCATTACAGCAGACATCTAACTATGATGAGCAAAGGATTGGCCTCATAAATAGGGCGCCGCATAGCGCTGGTGACAGAGCGCAGCCATCATTATGAATTGTGGGCTTTCCCTACGAGCCGGAGCGGACAGCCTGGATTTTGGTTAGCATGGTTGGATGGAACAGGGCAGGACACAGGGGGTGGGGTAGCGGGGGGGCGGGGGGAGGCCTTCACACGCGAATCTCCAGAGAGAGAAGGGGTGAGGTGTTAGAGGATTAGAGCCGAGCCCATCATTGTCGGTCTGTACGTTTTGTTCTGTACACCCCTGTGGAAGTGCTAAGACTGTCTAAAATGCACACAGGCAGTGATGGCGTGAGTGCACTGGAGTCAATGAGCTACAGGGAAATGCATGACCCGATACCCCTCCCCGCACGCTCCACAGGACAAAAAGATGGTCTCCATCCTGATCCTACCACCCCTTCTCTCGTTCCCTCTTACCCTTTGACTACCGTATTCTTTACTTTCCTCTCACACCCCATATGTCTAGCCCCACTACATTGTTTCCACGACATGTCTATATACACTTGTAAGTAAGTCACTCTCATTCAACAGCGCCTCGATGCCTCTGGGCTGCTAGTGCGCTTTACAAATGTAAAAAAATAAAATTGAAATCAAATATATAAATCCATTTGAGCCAAGTCACGCTTGCCATAGCGCCACCTGGTAGCCGTCGCTGGAAGTTCACCTCCACTTCAGAGTTACATCAGCAAGGCATGTGGGACTTGGCTCAAATGCATTTCTCTACTTTCACGCTTTAGGTGAACTTTTTTGCTTTCCAGTCTCTTTAAACCCCCCATAACTTTCCAGAGCGCTTCTTCAGTGGTATAATGACCATTATCCGCCCCTCCCCCCATGAAAATGTGGACTATGATGATTTGACCTGGTCACCTACTGAGCTGCCAGCAGGCAGGACAGGACACAGATAATAAGCAGTGGGCGGGGCTGCAGTGTTAACAAAGGCCCGGCCATAACTAATGGAAAGCATTTCATTGTTGGCAACTGTGTACCTATGCATACATCTTTAGGCAATTCAAATGGGGATGGCTTATTAGCACTTGCATGTCAGGGGAGTGATTGGAAGGGTAGGATGGCTTAAGTGTCTGCATTCAAACGTGAAGGGGAGAGTTAACTGCTTGTAACATTGAAGCTGCTCCAGAAGAGTCTCTTTCGAATGCTTAAAGAAGTTAGATGCCCCCACACAAGTACATTTGCACCCCCACCGGGCCCCTGAAGTTACTCCCTCTCACAACATTTGAAGGGTTAGACTCCCCTGAAATGTTAGTCTAGTTGCACCTCTTCCCTCGCTCTCCTCCATCTTCTCTTTCTCACTCCCTCCCCTCCCCCGCCTCTTTCGGTCCTTGCACTATACATGATCATTGTTCTGAGCACTGCCTCTTATAACTGGCCACGTGCCAGTACGCGGCCCCGGCGATAGGCGCATCAGCAGGCAAAGCAATGCCACATTTATATCACGGCTTAATATGGAAGGGCCTTTATATGTCAGAATTGAACATTCTGCTCTTAGCTAGGCCCATTCGTGGTACAGTGAATGCAATGCAATGCTGCACCATGATTGGGGCAAAGAGCATCTCTCTTTATCCCTCCCATCCCCCCTGAACACCTCACTCTCCTTCTCCAATGATCGCTCTCCCTTTCTCTTCCTGTCCCCTGCATATGTTTATACATACATGTAATAATAATAATAATTTAGCAGTTATATAGCGCAATGAACCCTCAGGCATCTGAGCGCTGCTTATTATTACCCACAGTGTGTGGTGCTCATTTATCGACCTTGGAAGGATGAAAGGTTGAGTTTTGGCCCTGCCGGGATTTGAAGCTGATGCCGGTCCGATATGCATATCCCACTTGCCCCTCTCTCTCACACACACTTGAACGTTCTCTCCTCTCCGCCTCTAATCTCTCGTGACTCTTCTCTCTTCTCCTCCCTCGTCTCTGTTGGAAGCCCTTGATCTCTTTCTTCCTTGCTTTTCTCCTCTCTCTACCACCTCCTTCCTCCTCTCTCTTTCTCCCTCTCCCCATTTGCCTCTTCTCCCTCTCTCCTCTCTGCTTGTCTCCATCTGTCCCCTCTCTTGATCACGCGCCACCCCACCATCTTTCTCCATCGCTTTCGTCTCCTTATCATCCTCTATCACCGTCTCCAATTCTCTCCCTGTCTCCCTCCTCCCTCGTCTCTACTCCTCTCACCCTCCCTGCTCCTTCCTCTGTTTAGACAGGGATATAGATATCAAGGAACCAGCAAAAATGCTACGACTAGCCTGTGCTCTTAGCCAGTGCTGCGAAATGCGCACAGGAGGGCCGGGCTGCGTCCACGGAGCAGAGACACCGGATACACGGAAGCCCGGGCCGCGGGGAGCGTGGGCCCCGTCCCTAGCTTGGCCCCTGGGCTCGAGTGGAGCCCGCCAGGCATCCGAGCCCGCCTCTGTTTCCCCTGTCAGCCCAACATCCGACACAAAGGAGAGAGGGACGGCTGCTGGGAGGAAAATGGGCCGCCCGAGAGATGGAGCGCCGCCCTTTTATGTATCATGGTGTCCATTAAAGCGTATTAGGCAGCCGTGCCGTGAACCCGGCCGGGCCTATGGGAGTCACGCGCCGCCTAGGCATTTAAGGGGGTGCGCAAATCAGGAGCCGCGAGGACATGATTGTTCGCCTTTTGAAAAAGGGCTTTGCAGGGACGATTTTGTTTTCATCTCCCAGGGATCGGCCTGTAAAGCGACTGCAAATGTTTGCAGCCCGTCAATGTGCCGCTCCCAGGGGGCTGCGAGCTCTGCGGAGAAATAAGTGCTCTGCGTGTAAGTGGCCACTGCGCCGCACAGGCCGCGGGAAACGCCGACAAAGGAAATGCTGGGGGACTTTTGTTCGCCGAGATAAATTGTCGTATTAAAAAAAATAAAAATCATTAAAACGTGTTTGTAGACTCATTTATAAATTCACACCTAGATAAACAAACGCGGGTTTACCAAGTAAAGTGACTGTGAAATTAGCGACGTTGTTCCATATCGCTCTCGCATTGTGTCGCGGACGCGTGTTTGTGGGTGTTTGTTAGTCCATCGAACTATTTGTCTTTGTGAGACAAATTGGCATTTCTAATCGGCGATTAGAAGGGTTAACTTTGTGGGGAAGCATGAATAATGCAACATTAGAGCATTGCTGCGCGCTCGGCTTCCTGTCCCCGGGTCCTCGGGAACTTGCTGGCGAAGGTAGGGTAGGATGCGCCGGCTCAGGGGAGCCGGGCGGCGCTGATTTGCCCACACGCACACACACGCGCGCACACGCATCGCTGTCATTGTTCCGCCTGGAGAGACGGGGCTGGGTTCAAGGCCACATGTGCTCCTGTCATCAGTCACATTTCTGCTCCAAGTGCGATTGGGAGTGTCAGCCCTCCATCTGTCTCTGCTCGGCGGAGGCAGGCGCCCAGCAGCCTGCTGCCTGCGGCTAGGCTGGCACCGCCAGCTCCTCGCAGGGCCCTCCCCCATGCCGGATCTGCGCCCCGGAGAAGCCGCCTCGCAGAGCCGGGCAGCCCTGCGCAGTGGACCACGCTGCGTCCGAGAATGCCCGGTGAGTGATGCCGCTGCTTGTGTGTGTGCGTGGGGGGGACGGAGTGTGGGATGCTGGCGGTACAGTGGCGCGGGCACAATGCATAGGCACGGGTGCAAAGGGCTCCCGGCCACGGTCCACCAACGTACACGCTGCTTAATGAACTGTCCTTTTGCCCAGATTGCAATGCCCGCCATGCCCTTCTTAAAACCTTTTCATAAACACGTTTGCTATTTGAGGATTTTTTTAAAATTGCAAATGGATAATTTACCCTTTGTCACGTGGCTTCCTCACAGTGCGGGATTCCGCCCGCAATCAGTCTGTTATCCAGACAGAAACACGAATTGATGGCACTGCACGTTTGTCGCATGTTGCAAAGTAGTGCTTACGTTGTTTTTAAGCTCCGTGAAGCGCCCACCCTACCGCCTCGCGTCCCCCTTGCAGCACTGTGAACCACATTCGGTTTGTATGCCTAGATGCAAGGATGACATTCAGTTTGACAACAGAGGATGACTGTCACGTGGGCAGATGCGGTGGAGTAGCCAGTGGGGGGCATGGGGGTGCCAAGGTCCAGAGACATTGTGGGGGGTGGGGGACTGGGGTTGCTGACGAGACTTGCTCAGTATGATCGATGTACACACAATTCATCAAATTCCTGGGGGCGCAGGCCATGCTTGTGTGTGACCTTGCATCATGGGTACAATGTGAGGTGTTTTAAGGGCAAACATGCCATCGGTGCGTGGACTGTTTTGTGACCTGGGGGTATACATAGACTGTGGTCACAGTTTTCAGTCTGTTAGGGCACAGACCTGTCTTGTGCATGATCCCCACAGACCGTGCGATGAGGTGAGCACTTCCGCATAGATGCTTTACACATGTCCTCCGCAGAGAAGCCTCCTTTCACAGGAGAGGCGCTGTGCCGGCTCTGTATTCTGTTGGCAAACGCACATATCTGCCGCTGTGTGTTCCACACAGGGTGTCTGTGGAGGAGGGAGCTCTCCTACATCTGTTGCATTCTGGGAGCAGTGGATTACTGGGCCTGTACTGTGAACACTTCTGCCACACTGGCACGGTGAACTCTTCTGCCATGCTGGCACGGCGAACCCTTCTGCCACACTGGCACTGTGAACTCTTCTGCCACACTGGTTGCGTCTGTTTTTTTGTGAATGGGGTTCTGGGTACTGAATGCTGTTTGCAGGATGTTCTGAGGCACAAAGCTGTCAAATGGATGACCCTCCCAGGCTGTCTGTGGAGTTGATGGTTGGCCTACTGCTGGCTCCTTTTGGGGATTACTCAGTGAATCATTTGCTTACACTGGAGGGACATTGCCATTTTCTGCGCACGAGTTGTGGGTCTACTTTGCACACTGTGTGCAACAGCAAATAGATGCCGTGTGTAGTTTCTGTTACTGTCTGTGAAGGGGAGTTCTTTCCTGCAGCAGGTTAATTTGTTTTTTTTAATCGGTTTCTACAGCGAAAGATCCTTTCACACTCAGTGTGGTTTTGTGCCCTCTTGGTTGTGGATCCTGTTTGCAATGTGTGTGGTGGAGTTTGGCTGTCATTCACATGATCCATGAAGGCTGTCTATTGGGTGGAGGACGTTCCTAGAGCTGGCTCATTGTGGGGCATTACGCCGATTGCGCTGCAGAGCCTTTTCTCACACTGTGCCACTGTGCCATTGTGTGTCCTCTGGTTGTGGATCGTGTTTGCAATGTGTGTGGTGGAGTTTGGCTGTCATTCACATGATCCATGAAGGCTGTCTATTGGGTGGAGGCCGTTCCTAGAGCTGGCTCATTCTGGGGCATTACGCGGATTGCACTGCAGAGCCTTCTCTCACACTGTGCCACCGTGTGGTGTTGTGCCCTCTTGGTTGTGGATCCTGTTTGCAATGTGTGTGGTGGAGTTTGGCTGTCATTCACATGATCCATGAAGGCTGTCTATTGGGTGGAGGCCGTTCCTAGAGCTGGCTCATTCTGGGGCATTGCGCGGATTGCACTGCAGAGCCTTCTCTCACACTGTGCCACTGTGTGCCCTCTGGGTATGGATCGTGTTTGCAATGTGTGTGGTGGAGTTTGGCTGTCATTCACATGATCCATGAAGGCTGTCTATTGAGTGGAGGCCGTTCCTAGAGCTGGCTCATTCTGGGGCATTGCGCGGATTGCACTGCAGAGCCTTCTCTCACACTGTGCCATTGTGTGCCCTCTGGTTGTGGATCGTGTTTGCAATGTGTGTGGTGGAGTTTGGCTGTCATTCACATGATCCATGAAGGCTGTCTATTGGGTGGAGGCTGTTCCTAGAGCTGGCTCATTCTGGGGCATTGCGCGGATTGCACTGCAGAGCCTTCTCTCACACTGTGCCACTGTGTGCCCTCTGGTTGTGGATCTCGTTTGAGATGTGAGTGGTGGCAATTAGCTGACATGTGGATGATCCATGCTGACTATCTGTGAAGGGGAGGCCTTTCATGCAGCATGTTCATTCCAGGGCATTACTCAGCTTGTGTCGATAAGCCCCAGGCCAGCCCAACATGAAGGAAATGGGGTCTGGGCAATAGTCTATCCTCGGGCCCCTTTCTGCCCCCGCACCATCTCGACTTCCGGTGCGGCATGGATGACTTGGGTTGCTGGCTCGGATGGAGCGAGGTGGTGGGGCGTATTGCGGTGGTGCTTAAGAGGGGTAGCATTTTCGTGACTTCGGTGGGTGGGAACAGCAGGCTCCTCGGTAGCAACCAGAGGGATAAACGGGCCATCCCAGAAGGTAGATGGTACCTTCCTGCTTTCTGCCACGGACACTTCGCCTGCCTGCACCACCAGTGCCGCAACTATCCGGGAGGATTCTCCCACCACCCGGTAATTAGGAGGTGAAGGTCACCACAATGCCGTGGAGCAGTTGTGGACGGAATGTTGGGCTGGAACTTTGCCCCTAGTAGGGGCCCTGGTGCCTGGGATCGGCTAGTGGGGTGATCAGACCAGCATGCACCAAAACACTTGGAGCAAGTAGGGGCCCCAGGAGCCCGGGGAGCAGGATCAGGAGACACTCGGTACAGGTGCAGGGGGTCCGGCCTCCTGATATCACTCCCAGGGAATTCTTTGAAGTAACTGTATTTTGTTTGATGTGAATATTTTTGCTATTGCTGCTATGTGTTTTGCATTTAAGTTTTGAATAAATGCGGCCTAACATGCTTAAAGATTATCTTGCACATCTGGGCGCGCCCCCGTCCCCTGCACTACCCATAGAAGGAGGCCTCCTCTAGCACTGGCATGCTGTTTGGTGTCGTGCCCACTGGTTGCGAATCTTGTTTGGCAGTTTGCCTCGTGCAAAGGTACTGAGCGGCCATGCGCAGGAGGAGCCCTGCAGCCCGTCTGTGGAGGAGAGAGCATCCGGGCACCTAGTGCATTCTGGGGAATGGCTCGGGCGGCCCAGGGAGGCCTGACCCCGTCTGGGCTCTGTTCTGCTCAGGCAGATGGTGTTTTGAAACATGATCACTGTCTGCCAGCCCTCGTGGCCCCACTTGTGCGCACGCGGGCACGGGCAGTTGTTGGAGGAATGTTTGTCTGTGGGATGAGACCTGTCGCGCGGTTATTTGTTGACACAGAGGGCAGCTCTTCTGACACTTGCCAGGGCGTGGAATGGGGGCTGGGCGAGGGGGGCTTGTTTACTCAAAGCACAGTGCCTGGCATTGAGTAGCAGGACAGCACCAGTGGCACAGGAGGAGACACGGGGTCGGCTGCGTTCCTGGAATAGTTCAAATGAGCGTACCTTTCCGAGCACCAGTTTCAAGGGAACCTTAATTGGCATGCGTTTCTCTCTTGATTTATTGCCGAATATCACGATTTCATGTGCACACTGCATCTTTTTTGTTTATAAAAACATGTCCCCAGTAGGGTCGGACTGGGCCATAAAATTGACTAGTGCACCAATGAAAAAGTGGGCCACAGTTGCAAATGGCTATTCATTCCTTTTGTGACACTGTTTGAATAGTACCCAAGGGGGGGTTTTGAAAAAATGTGATACAAGTTGTGCATTTTAAAGAATATTTATTCAGCAACACTGCTCAAAACAACTAGCCGCATGGTGAAGTAAGTCATCAAGCTGGCCTTCAATGGCTACAAAAGTGGCCCACTTTGACCAAAGAAACTGTACCACACCAGCACTTTGCATTTTTGGTTCGGCTGCGGACCTATTGCCATATAGGCCAGTCCGAGCCTGGCCCCCAGTGAAATATTGCCAAAGAACAATGGTTATTTCCCTGCATATACAGCCTGCTGCCTTGGGAATAAACCAGCACCAAAACGTGCTTGGGGTTGTGGTCTTCGCAATACGTACCACTATTCCGCCGGCACACCCTACTTAAAATGCACACCCAGCTTTTACAATGGCAGCAAAGGGCATATTGTTCTGAGTTGTCCACGATCCTCCACTCGGACCCCGGCCTTGCCCCCGCACCTGGGGCCCTCAATGCGCACCGTGCGTAGATGGGGCAACAGATATGACTTTCGGTTACGTTTGTCACCCATAGGTGCATATCTTTATTCCAGAGTAAACTGGATCTGATTTCCAATTGGCAGCACTGTTGGGCGCACTGGGATGGGCGTAAAGGTCTGTGCAGGCAGTCCTAGTTTCGTGCTCTAGCGCCACTAATGGTGTCCGCTATTTCGCACACTGCCGACCTAGGTCAAATGTGTCAATTTCTGGATTAGTGCCCACCCTTTACCCTGCAGCGAGTCCGAGTGGCTGAATGAAGGTTCGCATCAGTAGACTAGAGAGGATTGCTGCTGGAAATATCAGCCCAAATAAGGCTTTGATACTGTGTGATCTTGTTCAAGATACGCCTTTAATCATGCCACTGCGGCTTTGTTTATTGAAGTTCCCTGAGGATGTCCTTCATGCCCAAAAGGGTGAAGTGCTTGGGAGAGTACCAGATGAGAACGGGAGAGTGTCCGGAAGCGAAAGGAGTGACAAGTAATGCCCATCCTCCTATTGCACTCTAGGGGCCCTCTAATCGGGCGAGGTGCCTTGGAGTGCCTCCAGAAGGGCCACGTTGCTTTGAGGACCTGCCGGCTACAGCTGCACTCTTCCACATTAGAAGCTAAACGTCTTTCTTTCAGCTTATTATAGAGACCAGATGTAGGATACAATTTGTGAATTCATTGATGAGGTCATGTCTGATATCATTAATGATGTCAGCAACACTGTCACTGTAATCTCATGTGTGACCTCATCATTCAATTCCTGATCTGTGCAATGGGGGCTCTTGAGTTAAGGTTCTGCAGATACTTTGACTGGTGACATTCTGGGGATTTGCTACGTTTACTACTGACCGTGCGTGACCTCACTTCAACTGAAGATTTTTAATGAAATATAATATATATATATATATATATATATATATATATATATATATATATATATATATATATATATATATATAATTTTCCCATTTGAGAACAAAATAAAGCAGCATGGCATAGCAGTGAGCCCACATACTCCCAAGTAGCATCTATCTGTCTCCGCCACAGCCCTCGTACCTTTTAATCCCTGCAGTCCAGGTATGGAGAGCAGTGTGGCGAGGGCAGCATTTCCGGTGTCCCCAGTAGGGGGTGGCGGAATTGCTGATTTCATGATGGACAAAATGGTGGATTTTGGTGAAAACTACCACCTTCATTCTGCTCGTGTACTACAAGTTGTGTTGAGTGCACAAGTTGTATTTTTGTGTGCGCGGGCGCGCAGCATCACTTTTGAGGCACACAAGATTGCAGCCTTTGAATTGGACACAATGTTTGCTTGCACACATGAACCAGCAAATAAATAATAAGGGCCTGATTCATAGAGCGTTTTCCAATGGTGTTGTGACATTATAAAACAGGTCTGAGAATCTGGCCCTTAAAGTGTATCACACGAGGAGCTGGAATTGGTGGGAATTCTGCTTTGCGGGCAGAATGTCATTATGTAGCAATTCCACCCTAGCGTGACAATTTCGCCCACTGTTAGTCCCGAAGGCGTTTGAGGAGAGGAGATGGTCCTTGGGCAGAACGTTACTTCATGGAAGGCACGGCCATCACTCATTCCATATTGAAAAAGCAATGTGCGATTTAGTCAAGGAAACAGATGCCTGTCTGCGGAAGGCTTTATCTCGCTGCTGGCACCAGCACGGCCCGCTTCCCTCGGAGGACAAGTCGGGATCAGAGCCGCCACAGAGGCCCTGGAAGAAAGCTCCTCTTTCAGGAGATGGCCTGCCATTAGGTCAGACCACCCTTTCCCCGGCTCCTGCGCGCCAGATGTGCCGCAGCCCTTCTTTTTTGTATTAAGTTCATGTTTCAAAAATGGATTTGTTTGCAGAATCTGGTTTTACTTAAGACATCTCCATCCTGGAGTGCATTTCATAAATTGCCCACATATTTTTCTTAGCAGAGAACTTAACTGGCTGTAATTTCTAACACATGTCCGCGCCATGTGATATTTTCAGGGCGCTGGCATGTAGCTCGGAAGGTCCCCGTAGGAAAGGACCCCCTCCCACGGCAAAAGCGTTTCTTCTAACGTGGCTGCATTTTCCATTCAGCAGAAGTATACATTAGCTCGCATGTTGTGGTTGGGAAAGGGCGCGCTGCAGATTGCAAAGCACAGAGTCCTTTTATTATCTGATGAAAATGTATTTGGCATTCAAAGCCACTGTGTGTAAGCTTGTGCCTCCCTTGTATTTGTTTCTCCTCATATGTGATGGTCTGCATACTAAAAAGAGCACACCCCTCACTCGCATAACGCTTCCACTTACTGATCATAATGCTACTCTGAGTTATGCAAAAATGGACTTGAGTAAACCCGGAGGTCGAAGTGGGCGGGAACTAAAGGGCACAACGTTCCTCCACTTTTAGAGATAATCTGTCTTCGTTCCCTAACGTTCTCTCACTCCAAGCACTGTTACTGGAAGGCAGGAACATGGCACGTGTGTTTTTCACTCCCCCCGGACTTAGGATTCAAATCCCGGGCCCTGCTGCGAAGGCTCTTGTGTCACAGATTGCTGAGCTATCTTGCAGCCTCTGATTTGCATGTGCTTATTTCAATAGCTTGCTTGGGACATAACACCCAGCCACCAAATAGCCCCGCACCACAGAGATCAGCATTTGTCGTCTGTATTTAATTTAAGAAATTGCTCCATACGCAGCTGTGTGTGCAGGTTATGGAGGTGGGCTCTATAGGGGAGGGTGCATAAAGCTGCATGATGTGGGGGGCAATGAGAGACGTAACGGTGGTCGTTTAAGATGCATTCTATTTTAGTGTGTTTATTTTGGTCTTGATAGTACAGATGTAAAACGCAGTGTTCAGGGGTGGGGTGGAGGAAATGCAGGACCTAGCAATGGGGTTTGTATTGCAGGGTGGGAGAGTGAGTATTGGTATGTGGTCTGCGGATGAGGAGGCAACTGAGAGTATTCTGAGTTGATCACACGTTCTCCTCTTCATTCCACTCTTCCAGGATCATTACGTGGCATAATTACTGTATAATTTCTTGCAACATGTCCCCCATTTTGTTTGGGTTGCAAAATGTCCCTGAGACAAACTCTCTGTATCTATTCCTGCATCTGGGCCATTTCTTAAACCGGATTCCCCCAAACGGAGAGGGACGCAGGGTGGGAATTCCACTACGTACATTCCGGAACTCCGTGCAGGCAATTGCCCATGCCTGCACTAGGATCACACATTCGATGCGGGACGAGCGGCATGGATTCCTGTGGAATCTGCCGGTTGTTTTACATTTGCAAAGAGCAGACAGAGTGCGTGGGGATCCACCATGTTTTATCATGCGAGCCCCCATCACCCATCTCCGCCATGTACACATTCAGAGATCTCATTGGATTCACGGAATGATGTAGGGTAAGGAACAGAAACAGGGGGACCATCCAGGTCTCCATGCCTCACATCACATGATGCAGTGAAGGGCCAAAATCCATTGGAAGCACCATAGGCCGCATACGCTCTCTTGGTCAGGCTCCTTCGAGCACATTCACTGGGTATACAAAATGAGCTGGTACTCGTGTTCAGAGGAGAATTGCCTTGCATTTCTGTGCTGGACTGCCCCAGGGCAGGACAAAGACTGATATGTTTTGGATATTTCTCCTCTGTGAAAGAGAGTGAGCTAAAGACTATGGGTAAGGCTCTCGTAACCGGGACTGATGTCTGGCAGAGACTCCAAGGACTCCCCTTGTACAAAATGAGCTCAGACGCGTGGAGAAAACTCAAGTATTAGCCCTCACTCTCCTTCCACATGTTCTGGTAAAATACCTAACATATTCCAGCGACATTTTAAAGTCTAACTGTCTTGGGTTTTCTATGATATATTCACGCACAAGGTCCAGTGAACCATTGTTTCACACTTTATTCTAATCTTAAAGAGGATATATATGGGCAGTCTGAGATGTATGTGTAAATCTAGGGAGACTGAATCTCACTGCAGTAATGCAGTCAAGGTGTGCTCTTCGACTGGCAAGCAAGGAGAACTAAGGCAGAGACACGCCACCTCGCATTCATAAAACTGGTATTGACAAAGTCAAGAGGTATTGGACATCAAATGTCAAGTGAAGTATCAAATGCCACACAGCTTCCTGCCAGGGCAGAAGGACAACAATACAATTCACATCAGTACCAGGGATAATTATCAATAAAATAGGCCCTGGAAGATAGCTCAGGGGCCAATTTTTTGTCTTGGAAGAAATATAACCCAGAGATACACAGGTTTGTATCCCGGACTCACGCTTAGAGACTGGTCTCCGGTAACAAGCGTGTTATAAAAGGTTAATTCATTAATTAAAATGATGACCATGAAATAGGCACACACAACAATAATACAGCAACATGTAAACACTGTTCTGTCAAGCCTTGAAATCAGAGACTTGTGCCATCTCGGGAGGATAGCTCAGGGGCAACGTGCTCGCCTTGGAAGCAAGGCGACATGGAGCCCCACAGTTTCGATCCCTGGGTCCACGATTAGAAACCTCTGGGTATCAAGCACATTATGAATAACCTATCATATCATATATCATCAATTTTCCATCAGAGGCAACCAAATGCAACTAAGTCGCAGCCAAAAAGTTCTACCTTCAGGAAACCACAACGCTATAAACGTACACAAATATGGAATAATGACACATCACTAAGGTTGATGCGCTTTTGTGCAACTTTGTCATCTACCTCTCTCCGTACCGATAGGTTTTGTTCCACTGGGTGTCACTTTGGCAAAATGTATGATAAGTTCTCTGATATCAGACCTCAGATGTAGAATACATCACTTATTCCTGTCTATGAGAGCAGAAGATCATAACTCCCTGCACCTTCCCGTGGAACACCAAGAATCAACACTGCGCTCAGGCGAGCTCCCAGTCCCACCCGCAGATGGAGAGCAGGAACAACGCAGTTGAACCCTTTTGGTTTTGGTGTCATGAAAACAACAAATAACTCAACATTCTTCGAAATAGCCTGACCCCACGTGCTGGTAAAAGCTAGGATCAAAAAACCTACTAAACCAATTCTGAGAACTCCAATAATGAAATGCAGGCGTAGACATTGAATATAAAATGCTCTTGCTAGCCCATGCAGCTATGAATGAGGCCCCACTAGTACAAAGACATACACCTGCCATCAGATGACCACATCCTTCAAGGAAATACCAGATTCACAAATCTACAGTTCATGTTATGTTTTTTGTGGCTCTTGGCCAAAAAACATGGGATACGTTGCCCTGTGTTATGTGGACGGAGTCACCCTCACTCAACGATAAGGATGTTTTCAAGAATTACTGTTCTAATTGAGTCCTCTCTGTATCTTTCCCTCTACTCATTGGTTCTTGATAATAGTTCTTACTAGCCGTCATTGAGCACATTTGTATAGACTAAATTGTTTCATAACACATTGTGGTGAAGCATTCCTTCAAAGAGAGAACCGTTTAGATCAAATAGTTTAACCACAGCCTAGTTTCCTGTTTAAAGTGCTCTAACAGAAGCAGTACAGGCACCAAACACAGCCATTGTAGTGGACCTGCTGCGTCCACTAGTTGACAGGAGTCTAGAAAATGGCGTTCCCATCACACGTTGTGCTTACAGAACTCTAGAACTCCTTGATTAAGAATCGTTTGAATCATGCTTGCTTCTCAATTAAAAACATCTTCAGATGGCGCGGTTCTCCAGAAACTAAATCTCAGTCCACAGTGCTCCTATGTCGACAATGTAATGGCAAGGCTGAGACTTTCCTCTGACCAACATCCATAGAGGATAGTATGTGTTTTGGTCGGATTTTAACCAGTCACATTTTTTTGTTTCTAATTATTTCACCATTTTTTACCACCAAATGGTAGAGAGGGCAGGGGCGATGGGAGTGAGGGTCTCCCCCTACATGCACTGGTAAAACAAAACATTTGTCCAGTTACACTTTGATGAAAATACATAGATCCAAAGTGGAGATCACATTCTCTTCCATTTATCCGCTGCCTGTTGTTTCTTCGGTTGTGGCAGTGGTCTGCAGGAAGACGTGCATAGGGTGAGTGGACGCAATGGAGACAGACAGAGCAAACGGACGAAATTTAGCCACTCGTTACTTGCAACTGCTCTAATGCCTTTTTATAACTGCTCAGCTACCTCACAAAATGAGCAGAGGCTTACTTAGGCATGATCCTGCTCGGGCCTTGCAGACTCGCCGGTCGCCTGTCAATAACAGAAGGTCTCGGACCCACTAGTGCGAGGAAAGGGCACATGCAGGAGGATGCCGTGCAGCTTCCCCCAGCGCAGTTAGTTTCCTCCTCCACAGGGGACTCTCTCAGGCTGGTTTCAGGATCACACTTCTATCCTTGACCGATACGATCCATAGACCCCATGCTCTGCTATTCATCTGATATGAGGCCCCTGCTTGCGCTACTTGGGAACCCTATGATCAGGCACATTGGAAACCCGTTGTCTCATGAGGAAAATGCTCTGAGCGCATTCCACTAGGGTGGCAGATGGGATGCCATGTTTGTGGTAATATATAGAACATGCTCACAGTGCAGCAGATAAACATGACTTTTCATATTGGGAGGGCAGTGCGGTAGCGATAGGTGATAGAGATATTGGGCCCCGCTCACTAACGTATCACATGCGTTTTCTCTGCTTGGTTAGAGTGCTTCAATGTTAGGGCTAATTGCAGCTTGTGATTAAGAAAAGCATACACACCTAGTGGAGGATATAACACCGTTGTGTTGATATCGGCCTTGAGGTGACCGATTACGAGATGAATAATGAATAGAGTTGAGGAAGACTAGATGGGTCCAAAAAGGTTTTCCACACTTTGTGGAGGATGTGACACCTTTGTGTTGGTATCGGCCAAGCGTTGACTGATTACGAGATGAATAATGAATAGAGTTGAGAAAGACTAGAGGGTTCCAGCAAGGTTTTCCGCACTTTGTGCCAAAGGCGCACTACAGCCATCTCCACAGAGAGCAACGGCCTTAATGTTGGCTTTCAATATGGCCACACCGGCATTCACCGGCGGTTTGATTCACGATGGTAGACCCAGCGAGCGCTTTCATGCCAGCAAATCTTTAGGCGCGCCCCAAAACCAACTGATCTCCAGGTGGACATGCACCGGTATGTTGACTGCGGCTCAACAGTTCGCTCTCTGTTCTCGCTCCATTCCACAGCAGGAGCCGGCATTTGCCAAATAAATTAGAAAGCTCCCTACTGGATGTTCCTGCAGCCTGCCAACTGCTTCCAAATCTGTTCCAAAGCTCTTCTGGCAGTCATGAGACATTACTGGATGTTTTATGGGAGAGCTGCCTGCCAACTTTTTTTTTTCTTCTTTAAGGAAACTGAATCCGAAAATAAATACTCGCCTTTCTGGGTGACACGTTAAAAAGAAACAATCTGAAAATATATTCCAATTATCTTTCCGTGCTAATGAATGTCTGAGACCAGATGTATGAGCTGCAATCTGCCCCGGTGCGCAGGGATAATGTGCTACAATCTGCCCCGGTGCGCAGGGATAATGTGCTACAATCTGCCCCGGTGCGCAGAGATAATGGCTAGGATGTGGCTACCGGTGTTTACAAAGTAGGAGGTAGAAATTGGTGGGGGAAGTACCCAGAGTCAGTTACAACCAATTCCAACGAATATTGCTGACGTGGGTTTACACAGGTATTATTCTCATCTTTTGACGTAATGATAGATGGGTTTATTACCTTTATGAGTGCTTTACCTCTAAATCTGTTTGGTGTGTCTAGTCTTCTCTACTAAAAAGCACATGGGCGTTATTATGGAATATTTGCATATGTGCAAATGCTTTTTGGTGCAAGTGCAACTACAGCAGACGTATATCCACTAATGGGATTGTGCAAACAAAACCTCATTTGTGCATGTGTTCACGTGCAGTAATATTACCCCAATTGTTGTTGTGCATTAGCGCTGCACACCACTTGCAGTCCGCCTCAGAGACCTATGAGGAGGTAAGGAGGAAATGGGGGAAGGGGGGGTTGATGGAGAAAACAGGGGCACTAGGAAAAGGGTAGATGTGGCGAGATTTCAAGATCGTCTATCGTGTTTGATGCTGAGAGATGTGAAAGACTTGGGGGGGGGTTCTAAATCTATGGAGATGCCCCCCATGAGTGTGGAAGGGGAGCCGGGCTTCTGCATCTAACGGGCTTGAGCAGAGGGCGGGGAATGTATTTCTATGTTCCTCGACCATCAATATAAATAACGAAGCACAGCAGGTTTTCTTTCTCTAGTGATAGGTTTTGAAATACTTAGCTATGCCCTTTCACGATAGCCAAGTGGTAGTGTAAGTATGAATTCAGTTCAATATAGCATGGCTATTAATTGGCTCTGCATCGCCGGCAATGCACCGGATTGTGTGTTGGAGCATGGCCTGCTCTTGGGCAGAACATGTGAAATGTCTAATTGTAGAAATGGAATGCCAGAAAGTTGCTGCGGGCCCCTGAATATGTGCAACAATGGTGGGATTCTGCATGGCAGCGAGTTCGCACCAGGCTGCCCCATTCACATGAAAGTTAGCCTCGAACAGTGAACATGGCACTGCCCTAAACACGGGTCCTCACTGTGTAAGGAGTGCCCATTGCTCACATGGCAGATTGTGCCACCTGGACTGGAGGGGGCATCCTTTCGAATGACGGTATCCAATGCACACCCACCGCCTTTGTTGTGATGAATCCTTGTGGTGGTATTACCTCACTGGCCCGAGGGCAACCCCCGTACAAGCGAGAACATTCCATTGCCTTTATGTATGTTTGGGATTACCAAGGCATGCACAAGGCAACCAGGGCTGTGCGTGTGCGCCACCCAGAAGGTGGCATGCGGTGGTCCCAGGGATTACATTTCAAGGGGCACAGCAGTGTCCAGTTAAATGTTGCCCCCTCAATGAAGTTGCAGGTACAGTCTGTGCACCCCCCTCCACCAGGGAGGCGAGCCTGGCAGCATCTAAATGCATCTATTCTTGGACCCTCATGTGTGATGTCAGCGTGGCTTAGCTGCACCACCAGCTTCAATGTGGGTCAAAGCTTTGCCTGTCCTGAGCACTACATGTGTGCTCAGAGGCAGTGTTTATTTCACACAAAGTCCCAGACTGCCTGGCACTCCCTGTCTGTGCTGCACCAGTTGTATCCCAGGTCTTTGATTACAGGGCCCTCAATGTGTTGTGTTTTATACCGGATATTGCTGAAAAGCATCTACTAAAACTCAGGAAAAAGCACTCTGCACAGTTCTCAGTTCTTCCTTATGATATGATATGATAGGCTATTTATAACACGCTTAATACCCAGAGGTTTCTAAGCGCGGACTCAGGGATCGAACCTGTGTTTCTCCGTGTCGTCTTGCTTCCAAGGCCAGCACGTTGCCGCTGAGCTATCCTCCCGAGACAATTTAGATGAAATTCCTTGAGATGAAAATGCAGACCTGGTATACGGAGATGCAAGACCTTTCTTTTGCAAGCGTTTCAACCCCTGGGGCTGTCCCTCTCAGCCTCAAGCCTTCCCCATGTTTGCCTAGTATTGATTTTCAGACCTTTCGTCTTCCGGCTCGAAAACATTGAACTGAAAAGTGTTCCAAGGCCATCTCGCTGCCTGGTCTCACTAATGAAGTTTCACTTTCTCTGCCCCAAGGGGATATTTAAGCCTTATCTATTGAAATGCTATCACTATGAGTGACAGTCATGCTCACACATTGTCATTATTTTACACCGCAGATACACACTCCCTTCTACGCAAAGGGAAGGGCATGAGACGCTTAGTATGGTACGAGAGGTTCATTGTGTGCTTGTCTTCAGTTACTCATCCACACTGTCTTGTGGCTGCTGTTTAAATTCTAACGCGTGTTGGTTTCAATCACAGGGAACCGTAGCACAAGAAGCATCTTGTGAAACGCGTCGTGAGGATGAGTTGCACTCCACAGTAGGCCTTATGCTGTTACAGAGGGTCATTAAATGGGTAGAATAGATGGGAGTTATGGTGCTTGGTTGACATTGGTTGCTTTATATCTTGGCATCTGCAACTAGTGTGTGTTCATCTACAGCTGCCATCCCATGTTCCCTGCTGCATACATGTGTCATATTAACTTCCTAAAATCTTATTTTGAGGCAAACCATTAGGGTACAGATTCAAAATGACTGCCATATTCGTAGCAATGGGTTGAAAATGATGAAAATCTGAGAATGGCCTTGAGGTGTCTTTCATTGAAAGGTTCGGTGAAGGTTTTGCTGTTTTATGGGAACAGATTTAGAATCTGTCTGGCTCTTTGGAATGGTTATAGGCTGTTTCACTGCATTCTATCACAGTTCATAAAATAAGGCCCAGTCTTAATTGCATACCTCTCAAACTGCTGATTCCCCAAAGCAGCTGAAATCAGGTTTTTGGAGATTGAGAGAATTGAAGTCCATGGAGGTGTGTAGGCTTGCAGTGAGGGTGAACGGAGCCAAGAGCAGTGACGTAAATGCAGGTGAGTTGAGAGGTATGTAATTGGAAGTCTCACCAATGTCATGAAGTAATGTCACAGTTTTGGTGACAATGTTGTTAGATTATGACACCAATCTTAACTTTTGAATGGAATCCTATGGCTACAAAGCACAGTGCTAGAGAGACGACACACATACCCGAGAGAAGATATGCATAACCGAGTGAAGATACGCATACCCAAGAGAAGATACGCATACCCGAAAGAAGATACGCATACCCAAATGAAGATACACATACCCGAGTGAAGATACGCATACCCTAAGTATTTGCCTTAACTATGAGGTGAAATTGTTCTGTGAAAATGCAGGACAGCTGTGCCGTGTGATGTTATCAATGAGAAGTGTACATTGTGCACTGAATAATTCAAATTGCATACAAAAATGACCTTGAAACGTTGATTGAATGCAAGCATTATACCAAGATAAAGGCACTTTATGAAATGGGCAATTAAAAATTAAAGAATGGTTACTTTATCATGATCATGAAAAGTGGTTGTAAGGAGGGACATTATTTCTGTATCTGGTAGGAATTAGTTCCACAGTGGCAGACCTCTGCCAGAGAATAGGATTATCTGTTGGATGAAATACGCTTAGTATGGCAGCACACATTACCAATGAGGGTCTATGGTGGCAGCTGTAAGACGACGGGTGCCACTATCCAGACCTATAGTGGCAATGCCCAATGGCCTTGACGGATTTCCAGGCAATATTTTCCCTCTTCACCAGGGATTTCGCATAGATAGCTGGGTGCTCGAAGCGAGAGGCTCTTTGGAGCATCTGAACTGGAGCGCTGAGCGTGAGTTGGAGACACCAGGTAACACCCTTAGGTGGTTGAGTAAACCCACGTGGTTACTCAGAGAAATAATGGAGGAAATGACAGGCGTGTCTGTCTCTGCCTGAATGCACTTCCTCTTTTCAGACATGGGGTTTAAGTGCTTCACGGTGGTCCGCCCAGTGTGTCGATGATATAGCTATTGGGGCAAATGCTATATCAATGCTAAACGTCTTGGACAGCACCCTTTAAGGCAAGGAAAACAGACAACATCAAGAATGTTCTTGATTTGTAGTCCCGTGGTTCCTAGCAAAATTAGCAGAATGAATAGGTCTGGTGGATTCTATCTGTCATCAGCTCTTACATTTGAATATCAAATCAAAGGATCACAGACAATAGTGGAATTTGCTCTACGGTCAGAGAGCCAGCCTGCATTTTTCTGCATGTGCATCGGTTGTATGATCACAAGAAGTGACATTCGAGATTTAGCAAATCTCTCCCAAGGAAGGCATGTTTTATTACATACCAATGCTGGTTAGCAGGTTGGGTAGGGCTGCTTCCATTGGCCTGGTTGGGTGGGCAGCGGAGGAATTGTACCAGAGATACCCGATGCTCTTACTTTAAGTATACATACTTGTGTAGGAAGAGGATTTGTTTTCAGTAAATACTCCTGCTACTCTGGTTTGGCTAATGGGCCATAGATGGCATCTAATGTACACCCTATGTGTTATTCGTCATGTCTTACATCAGAATAGATCTCACCCCATGCTTTTGTTTGTCACCAAATGGGATATGCCATGTTTACCTGAAAGGGCATTTGTTGTTGCTGTGCTTGCAAGTATTCTGATTGGTGGCAAGGTTTCTGTAGGTTATTGTGGCCTAATGCAAGGCAGTAGTGCGAACAGTGAACCAAGAGGCTATTTTCTGTCTGTGTGTCTATGTGTGTGTACGGTTCTGCGCGCACATGTGCATTGACCCTCCAGTGAGCACAGCGGCAGGTACACTGTGTCCTTTGCCTGCTGTGGTGGAAGGGGAGCGAGAGGTTCCCTGCCCCACCTGCTGTAAACAAGGAAGCCCTGGAGAGCTGCGCCGAGGGCGCAGGTGCCTGGATGCTAAGACATGCCGACTTCTGAGGGCACGAGCAAAGGCCTGCAGTTAAAAGCGCGCACACGCCCAGCGCTGGGACATTAATATATCTTCCTGAGCTTTGATGGGACATGCGCTGCCTACTGTTCCATCTGCTGCTTATGATAGCATGGCGTATTAGCATGCTGCAAGTTCATAATGTATGCAGGCTCCGGCGGCATCCCTTGCATGCCAATCCAGGCTTCCGCCGTCTTGGGGCGGCCTCTGAATTTCAATGATGTTTATGCTTCCCGTGCCAGGGCTGAACTCAGCAATTCTGCTCAGAGAGGGATATCTGCCCGAGCATCTCCCTGCATCACCAGCCCAAAATGCTGCCCATGGGAGTGGGTGGCATGTTGTGCTTTCCCAGAGATCCCCGCCATCTCCCCAATTGCTAAGGGATGTTTGTCTGTTGTCATCAGGAAGGTGAGGCGCCTCTATTTCGTAGGCCAAGCTTTGATTATATGCAAAATCAATCTTTCTCCAGCCACGTGAAAGCAAAATGTTCCCATAACTACAAGCGCACGCCTGCGTGAATGCACGTCTTTCTGATTGGCTGGCAGTGTGTGGTGCGCCCCGCCTGCATTCATGGATCTTTTAGAATGCAGTCACACAAGCATGAACTGCCTACATTTGTAGTGTACAAGTTGATTGTAGCTATCATCTAAAGTATGGAGCTTTGAGGTGATCATAAAATACCACTTCTTATTCCTTTTAAGCATAGCATGATTACGTGCGTGGATGCTGTGCTGTGCATGTGCTCGAGCGCAGGTGACATTAGGACGGTAAGGCTATTATCGCAGTCACCATGTGAATATCTGACATCAGTGACAGTCAAACATTGCAGCCTTCCAGCATTGCAGTAACATAATTTTCCACGTTTGGTGACACGCCTCCACTACCTCAGAGTAATGCAATCGATCCCTCCGAGGAGCTGACTCACAAAGAGGGCTCGGTGAATAATCTTGACTGCTCCTGGCTTCGTAAATCAGCAGTAGTAGAAATATTGCCTCAAGCAGTCCAGAGGAAAACAGTAAGTCAACACTGGCACTGCTAGCATACAGTCGAATCCTGAAATAATGTTCACACCCCATCGTTTTTGTTAATTAGACACAACATTGAACAGATCCTTATAACGCTGAGAAGCTCTTTCCTAATTTTCACAAACGCATAAAGCCCTTAAACCCCAAGGACTTCAACCCTAGTACCTATACCCACAACTGTTGAGACAAAACATATTGCGAGTTCCCTTGAATCTTTCGGCTTGACAATGTGGAGCAAATACAACTGCACATACAATTGTTTCATTCTACCCGTACGTTATGAGCAAACTATTTTATAATGTTAACATAATACGAGATGAATAAATATGCTATAAACGATGTATAGTGCATATAGAGAATAATTTACAATGGTGTTGCGTCCCTCCTTAAGAAGTGAACTCCACACCAGAGGTAGTGACGGCAGCTTTGGGCATCGAGAAACCGTGTACCCATCCAAAGGACTGCCCAACCAACCTCTCATAAAATGAAAAGTTAAAATGAGCCAAAAAACAGAGGGTCTGTCTGCGCACATAGCAGAACCACTGAATGCAACATGAGCAATCGTAGGCCGGGAAGCGTGAGGAATGCATCATGCCAACTAGTGCAAAAGCAACATGTGACACAAATGGCACCCGCTCAAAAATATAGTTCCACATTTGAGTAATTTCAAAATCCAGAATGAGATCTAAATGTATGCTTAAAGGTGGGATGGAGGTAAAAGAAGCTGTGGTCAGACGTTACTCCCAGGGAGGGAGGCACTCAAACAACCCGCTTTCATGGGGGTGGAAAAAGAGGGGCACCTGGCACTTCCCTGATCTCTCCAGGTAAATCAAACTATGTATAAACAATTGATCGGGCGACCCCGGTTGTACGAGAAGACACACACAATTGGACACTTATTTATAACAGGAAGATATTATTGTGCATTACATATAGGCGACAACGTCGCCACAGGTAAGTGAGCCCAATACATTCCCTACGAGAAAAACTCATACACATCTCTTTACACATAAGTTGACACACTTTATGACTGACTGATGACTAACAAAATACATCCCCTTATGTATAGTACAGGGCTTAACATTACTGTACAACTAAGCATAAGATGTTTAGTGCCCGGTGTCTGTGGCGGACGCAAATATTCATATAAAGTAAAAGCCGTCATAGGGGGACACCAATGCCTTGGTTATATCTGTGATATCGACAGCACTTAAACATTTGCATCATTTCACCAAAATCAGTGCAGGTAGCAGACGTGATATCACTCTTCTTACTAACCCTTACTAACCCTTAATGATATCACAGGAAGTGACATCTATTGAGAACATAAGCTCAGCATAAGCCGCACAAGTAACAATAGCAGCCCTGGCAGCTTGCCAGGCAGCGGATTGGGAGGGATGGTGGCAGGCCAAAGGAGTGCGTTGAGTAAGAAGTGGGGGCGGGGCATTCAGGTTCCTAGCGGCTTGATGATGCCATTCTCGGTGCTGTCTCTTGACGCCAGAAGCACGAACTGAGGGTCTCGGTAATATGGATCCATGTGATTTTAACTAATTCCATTACAGAGAACGCTTTTTTACCAAACCCAAAGCAACGAAAAAAGACTGATTTGTGTTTTGGCCCCCACCCCCCCCAACCCTTGTTTTCTGTAAGCCTAAACCCCCCCCTTAACCCACTCCACATACATTTTTACCAAATTTCTGTATTTTTTTCATCGTTCATATTTTTTTTGGTAAAAAAATCATTAATTGTAATTTATTCAGTAAAATTGCTGGATACGGGTGAATATATATATAGATATGCAGCATCGATTGTGCTTTTGATCAGCAGATTCACTCTTCTTAGTCTTTTTTTAGTAGATGGGTCAATTTTTTTTACCTGGAAGAAGTGATACAACGGGCCAGATCAGCAAAGTGTTTTTCAATGGAATTTTCCCTTTACAAAACACTTTTACACATAAGGCCCCATGTCTCAAAACAATAACGCTGGACATAAAGATGGAAACACAAAGTGCACGTGAGCTTCTTTAACATGTAGTAGATGGACAAGGCATGTCATGTCTTTAGCAAACACCTATATCCTGTTATCGATGTGAAACACTGTATTAAGACCGTGGAAAGTGGGTTCAAGACAAGTGAGAGGCCATCACTTAATGGCTAAATTGGTGCTGGAAACAGAAAACCTGGAGTGTAAACCTGGCTTCCAAATTGCGACAAAATATATGAACCTGGGCAAGTAACGTTAGGGTGAGCCTCTATTGTGTTATCTGCCTCCATTGGAAGACTTCAGAATTATTTAGGGTGTCTAAAAAAATCTTTAAAAAACTAAAACGAGCCCTGCGGTGATATATGTTATGTTGGCCCTACACCTGCACATCTTATGTCACTAGGAAGGGAGGGCAAGTTGCTAACGTATACCATTCTTTTTTTTTACATTTTGCTAGAAATACTTTTTTTCGGGCAAAGGCATTTGTATGCACGTCCTGTACTCGTGTGCAACCTGTGGAATGCATTATTTAACCGGTGACCACTTGGACAACATATGCTACTCGTCACAGGTGTCGGTGACAAACAGCAGAAAGGAGAACCTGCTGAAGCCTGACCGCCACTGTTGTGTGCAATTAACACAAAGGATGAGCTGTGAAGACTCGATCAGGATTCGACCACGCGCCACCTATGGCGTTGCTGATTTATCTTGTCTCCCCTGGATTGCTCAAGGCAATATATTCTGTGACTGCGACTTGGATATGCAAAGCAACTGCAACATGAAAGGCAACACGGAGAGGTAGCCTGCCTTCCTCTGGCCTGAAATGTGAAACTTTATTCAGATTAACATCTGTTTAGAGCCCCAATTACAGAGCCGGCTTATTAATGATGACACTCGCGAACACCGCTGATGGCGGCCATTGTTTTGGATGCAGGAGCCCTGCTTCCCCTCCTTGCTGCGACACGGCTCAGTGCTCCGCGCAGCGCCCGTGCAGGCTAACCTTACCGAGCAGGAATGCGGAGGAGGCAGCGTGGGGTGAACCGAGCAAGTGTAGTCAGCACTTCCCGGATTCCTGGAATATTTCCTGATCTCCTGCAGAACTGTTAACATCTACACGTCTTGTGAGAGGAGCTGCATGCATTGCAGCTGTACTTTGGTGTGAAGTGGTGAAAGGGAAACAAAGAGGGGGCTGGAACAGCTGGCCCTCAGCTTCAGACATGTTTAATTTACTTCTGTTGTCGTTTTAAAAGCTTGGCGCTTTTACATACAAAATGGTGTACTGCGACTGTACACTGCAACGGAATTACACGATGGACCTGGGTGTGGAGGGAGGGGGGTATGAAAGGACAATATCACTTGCACGAGCTTTAATGTAACCACTTTAGCTACACTGATGCAAATAACAGGAAAATGATATCATATGATATGATAGGTTATTTATAACCCAGAAGTTTCTAAGCGCGGACGTTGCCCTTGTTTCCTCCTTTTGTTTCAGTAGTTTCAAAGGACTATCTTAGGTTTTTGAGAAGTACTGCTGTCTGCCAGCTAAGACACCTGGGTGCTTTTACACAGAGTGTGCCATGGGCCCACAGGTGCTGCAGTGAGTGTCACCTCGTGAAACTATGCTATGATCGCCCACTTATGATCTCACAGCTACGCTAATTAGCCAGATAAGACATCACAAATGGAGGATACTAGATGGATAAACTTCAAGAAATGTACATCTGGAATGTATTATATTGTACCCAGCTTCATAAGCCTATTGAAAGTCACAGAGGAGGTCCGTGACCACAACGCCAAATTCCTTTACAAGGTCACTAAACACCAAGTTAACTTGCAGTATCTGTCTTCTGCGGTATTATAATCCTTATAACGCATGGACACACAATCATTCTATTAATACTTGATCTCTTGCTTGCTCTAATGCGAGAGATCTTCTATCTGTTAATACTGACACTCCAAAACACCCAAGAGGACCCTAAACCGATTGTACACAAATCACCCATATACACTCATGCATCAAACACCACATACCATCGACCAACTAAAAACGAACCACACAGTTCTCTTTTCTTCCAAACTGAAGCTACCAACAGCACGTCAAATCTCTCTTGCGCTTTTCCCTCTCAACTCCAACTAACTAACCCTTCCCAACCCTCCTCCTTTTCAGATCCGCCAGAGCATCTGGAGACCATGAAAACAGCGGTGCACATTATAAATCACAATAACATAACGTTCCCCAACACACATAGTTTATCTAACATATGTATGTGAGTATGGTGTCTGATGATGGAGGAGTCAAAAGTAGCTCCTTGTAGCTGTTAGTGTCAAGTCAACCAGTTTCTCCAGGGCTAAGACCAGGAGCCAAATAGCTGCCAGCTCCTACTATTACCCCTATTCTATTTTCCCATACCGCTGTTTCAGTTAACATGTCAATAAAGATACGGAGATGCACCTCCGCTATGTTATCATGCAGCCGTTGACAAATGTTCCTCCTTGTCCTGTTGCCATTTCTTTCATACCTAGAGGAGTTCTCTTCTAACCTGCTAATATTTCAAAATATCCTTTTGGAATCAGGTTCTGCCATCTTTTAAAAATAAATCATGGCCTTCTTGACACTATTAAGGTGGTTTCAGGGTCTGGATAATTTTATTCTGGATGTCCAAAATGAACAACCTTTGCACAATTTGTTACTGGGTCATTTGGATCTGCTTCCAGCTTTCAATACAATTTGTCCTGCCATTCTTCTGAATGCACTGATTTTCTCAACTGGGCTTCCCTTACGAGTATAACATGTTTGTGTTTGTTATTGTTTGTGTACATTTACTTTGCACTGACATTTAACCACCTGAGCAACCCCAATATCTAACTGGACCAATACACTCACAATATTTAATCATACCTCATAGTGAATTGGAGTCATGACATTTCCTTCCTCTGGAAATGCCTCAACTCGTTTCAAGCTGAAGGGCAAGCACTTACATGGCACTCATTCCAACCAAATGGAATCCTTCCTGCTAGATCATTAATCTAGACAGGAGACCATGGGGGGGGGGGTGGTGGGTGGTTGGTTTGAATGCCACGCAGCTTGATGTAGTCACACCTCACTTGGTCCCAAAGGCACATCACTTTGGGTTTGTTATTGAAAGCAATCTCTCTTTCTGGGAACATATGAGCAAACAATCGCAACCTGACTGGAATCAGGTAGTACTGCCCCAGAAGATTAAACCCTTCATTCAACCGGTGAATTTCAAGCACAAGGTCCATGCCCTGGCAACCTCACACCTCAATAGAGGGAACACCCTCCTCACTGGAGTCCTGGCCACACACCAGGCTGCCATTAAGGATGATCAACATGCTTCTGCATGCCTCATAATGGGAATTAAGAAGACATTTGATCACATCCACCTCATCCTAAGAGACCCATCCCAGCCAAGAAACACTTTGAAACTGCCTACATCAGAATAAGGCAACATCAGCCTGAACACCAGCTTAGCTAGCCACAAAACCCATAGGCTCAGTTTGGGACATGCTCCTATAGGAGCCAGACTGTTGTGAGGGTCGAGACTAAACTGGAACAGACAGATAAAACCAGGAAACAGGCCTTCTGTTGCTGTGCCCAAGCATATTGCAACACCATCCCAGTCACAATCAGGTCTGCTCCAAATAACCTTAGTTCAGTGAGGAACTCAATACCCTGTTTTTCAGGGAATACTTAGGTGTCCCTTAGGACCTGCTACTCGTAGGCATGTAGCACCCCTGTAGTAAGGGCTATGCAAGCTACTGTAAACCTTCAACCTTCCCTTCCACCAACCTCTGTTAGCTCCAAATTACGTGTACAACTCTCTGTTGCCTACAGGTCTTTCTTTTCATTGTTTTCATCTGGTGTTCGACACAGGCTGGTCTTTGGCATACCATGTTTTCATCTATTGTGTACTCTTTATGTGCAAGTGGTTATTATGTTTTGGACACCAATGGTGGTGACCCACAACTGGATACCTATATAGCCCTCTCTTTGCATTTAAACAGTGAAGTGTCATAACATATGTGCTCTTTTGGAGCATGCAAGATATTGAGTTTAAACATCTTTTTGATTATCCTGTTGTATTTTGCTTGTGGCCTCTCGTTCTACGGAGAACATCCGTCAGGATCGGTGTGGTTCTGCTCTTGTCACTGAAAGCTAAATGTATTGGGGTTCAGCCTCCCTCCACTGCTGTGGCACATATTTGACGTGCCCTGAAAGCCAATGTTTTGGCCACAGCAAATCAGTTGCATCCCATAACTCTCGGGTGCATTTTAATGGTCTCTCTGAAACCATTGGTTGTAGATGATGTTGCTGGTACTTACCCTGACAACATTACCCACTTTGCAGTGACAATGACCTCCCAATTAATTGTCAGACACACAAATGTAATAGATGCCAGGAGCATTTCACCATTCACATGCAGGGCAACACCCTCGAATGGCCGCACCCTGACTAGTACAGTGGTTAATTTCATCCACCTGGACTTGATAGAGGAATGTATGTCTGATATGAGGACATTACAAGGAGCTGAACATCCTCGTAAAAGGAAATGGGGAATCCACTCCCATGGGCACACCCTTCACTGTCACACAGCCCCCCCCACCGCCAAGAGCTAGTGTACTATTGACATATGTCTCTTGGGATCTAGACCTAGGTATGGGCTATTCTGTCACCAGGAGACTCTGCGGATATCTTCACACTGCCAAATTTAGTAGTCTCCGACAACCCCTTCTTTTCAGTTAATCAAGGAGACCGGCAACCGCTGTATGGAACTCTGGTCTAGACGTGGCGTTTTCAACTAATGTATTGGAGAACCATAGATTTAGAATAATTATGAAAACCTACTGTGTCAACTCCCCAGCGCTCTCCAAATTATTTGGTAGATCCAAAGGAAGAACAGGGACATAGGCAGTGGGATTTTTGATGACATTTCACCTGATCTGTCGCCACTTTTGTATGATCAGAATTATGTGGATGGTTACATGTCGGGAGTTAGCTTATGCCACAGGGAGATTTGTGATCACCGGTTTTCAGACTATGCATAATATGTCACTTCCAATATTTTGTGGGGTAAACTGTTTTCATAGAGATAATGCATTTAATTACAAACATAACCAATGTAATTATATAAATCCCTCTGCATGAGATGTGAAATGACTTACACACATTCAGTTGCAATATATCTCCTTACCGAGGACATCTCTCATCAGTTGACAGACACAATGTCAAAACACTACTCCAGAGAAATATCTTGCAATAGGAGACCTTTTAGCTATGCATAGGTATTTATTGACTAGAAATAGCAATTCATTAATTATTATAATCTGATTACATTTTGTAAATTGAGTAACCTATGCATCACCAGAAAGGAGGCATTTGGATGCATCTTTTGATTCAACTACTAAGTTCGAAGGCTATAGGTGCATCATTAGAAGTACAGAGTGATCTAAAAAATCAGTACTTGATTACATTTTTTGCAAGTGTGTGGTTATGCCCATCTTGACGTTGCTTAGTAAATGGCCTATTCTTTGACATGGTAGAGCGTCTCTGAGGGTTCCACAATGCTCCTGCAGGTCTGGACCTAGATTGCACACTATGTTGTTTGGAACTAGTCTAAGGCAGAGGTATAGACATTGTTTTCCTTAACTTGCTGCCTCAAGGTACCATGCAACCTTGGAAATGTATGACGTTGGAGGCACACGGTTCTAAGACTAGGCACTATACAGCGGCGGAGAGGTTTGTGTAAGAAATAGAGGATGGACATGCATGCTTGGATGATTAAATATTTTGTAAATATTGTAACATCAACAGGCAGAGGTATCAGTGTCAGAGTATACACATTATTGCTCACCCTTTTCAATAAGCCACATCTCCATTGGTGAAGTGCAATATTGTATTATTGTGTGATAAGCTGTCTTTGTATGTATTCACAATAAAATGGCAAAGCAAAATTGTGAATGCTTCGAATGTCATCTAGGCAGCATGGTGAACTAATGGGTGGTGACCATGGAAAACACCTATACTAACATTATTCAGCTGAGATATAGGTTGTAAACCTTAAAGAGTTTTGCAAAACAAATTGGGGAGTTTCAAATTGGATTTTGTTTATACTGTTCTGCGTGTTTCCTGTCTTTGAATCAATTATTTGTATTTCCTTTGACTTCACAAATATAAGCTTCGTTCTGGTGATTGTTATGCCAACATTCTGGGTGGCTCAGAGTCATGTCTCAAAAGAGCCACCTACTTTTTTTCGCTTTATTGAATGTGCACCAATATGTGGTAATTCTTCGCCTTAGCTCCTGGCATTCCATTTTCTAATGTTGTTTTCTACTAAGAAGGTAACCTAGGAGACTTTCGATTTGGAAAGTCGCATAAGCGTGGGCGACAGCTGAGTCATGCTTCCAACACTATGCCCTCACTTGTCTTTCTGTGCAAATCTTGCAGGACGATTGTAACTGTATCAAATTATCTGAGCCATTAGGCATAAACTGATGCAACCATCCAGAGGGTTGACACAAAATGGAAGCCACAACGTGGATCTTGCTATGCGCCCTAGACCTGCTGCTTTAGTTCTCTCTAGGCCTTGCCTCTTTTTCTGTCCCCTCCCTCTCTTTCTCTTGTGCGCTCTCTCGCTCCCTTTGTCCGACTCTCTCTTTTTCTTTTTATGCCCCTCTTTCTCCCTCTTTTCATCTTGCTGTATCCCGTGATTAGAAGTATGCTGCTTTCTCATGGCGAGTTTAGAATAAACTAAACAGTAAACAAAGATGGCATCAATTAGGGCCTGGCACAGAGGGCACCTTTAGTCTGTTCTCAAACCCTCTCTATAAGTAGCTGATAACTTGGCAAAAGCGGATAGCCTGAGCTGCATTGGAAAACTGCCCTTTTGCTGACAAATTGAAGCCAAATCTATTAAGTGGTACTTTGAATTATATCATTTCTATATTTTAAAAAATGCATTTTACGCCTGATTTGCAAATCTTTTTTTAATGGGATTTCCCATTGTAAAACACTTGTGTAAATCAGGCCCTTAGTCTTTAATTGTAAAACAAAATCTGGAGTTGGCGCTAAGAGAAGATTTGACATGTTATTAAAAAAACGGTGTCTCTCTGAAGCAGCTCTTAGTGTGCAGGGCTTCAGAAATAACGAGCAACGGAGTAAGCAGACAGATTGGGCTTTGGGGCACATGTTTTGAGGAACTAGAACCTCTTTTAAATCTCTGTATTTTGCAAAGGCATGAGTTCATCTATAAGTAGGTCTTTCGAGTGGGGCATGAGACAATTACTTGACTCGTGGTAAAATATTATAAACATTTAGGTTTTATTACAAGTTAATTTTAAATAATGCTTAGTTTGGCTGTATGGTCATGTAATGTTGTATCTCTGTGCAAAGTTAAATAAAGTAAAATAAATAAATAAGGCTTAGTTATAAGCCACTAATATCCACCAAACAAGGACACATGCACCAGAGAAAGGGAAAGCTGCAGCAACATCAGAGTGGCCTCTGGGATATATTGCAACAGAGAGCAGAGGCCCAGGAGACATGCAAACTGCAGCACAGCCCATCTGGAACAAGCAGCCAGGAACACACACAATCAGACTGTACCATTGATTAGTCACATAAATATATTCCACCACTATAAATCCCAAACGAGGAAGACCCACAACATGCGCCAGTGCAGAAGCACCTTGAAACATGTGGTTTGCTGGCCCGGTGCCATTCTCCTTTGCTGTCAGCTGGCTGCCAAATCATTGGGTAATGCTCTGTTAATTTCGCTGCTTTTGTCTTCTCCTGGTTTCAAAATATTTAAATTGGTTCTGCAATTTCGTACCCATTACCCGGGGCCCGCAAGTGTTTGTATTTGTCGCTGGGAGTGTTTCAGGTGGCTGTCAGCAGTCGTTCACTTGCCTGGTTGTGTTTCAGTTGAATGGGAGCCTGGTCTGAATTGCATTCAGCTCTGGAAACAAGCTGCTTCCTCCGTCTCGGAAGCCCAAATTGGTTTTCCAGCAACATGGCCATATACATACCAATGTTACCTGTGCGTTTTGTATCAGGTAACTCCATTAATTAGAAAGAGGCAGAGAGGGTGAGGACCACCCGTGTCTATACATGAATGCACTTTTCATTTAGGGTTTTTCTTCATAAAAGAAATAAGAAGAAAAGATTGTATATTTTGCAGTTACTGGAAAGGGGAATATATTGAGCAAGATCACACACCTATCACCCTCCAGGTGTTTTGGGAAAGAACTCCCATCAGCCCCGGTCAGCATCATCAATGATGAGGGATCATGGGAGCTGTAGGCCAGAGGATCTGGAGGGTGGCAGGTGGAACACCCCTGATGTACCCCCTTTGCTTGTTAGCAATTCTAAAGATATCATTTAGTTGCTAGCTTTCCAGGCTACTAGAAGAAGGGAGTTATGCGGCCTAGTAAGGTAATCAGAAAATTCCAGGCTTGCTTGTTACTTAAAAAAAAAAGAGTTGGTATTGACTGAGGGGCATTTACACTTTTTGCAGCAGTTGCATGGAGCAGTGTGGAACTCTGAGTGAAGACTTCCTTCATTTGGTTGGCCAAAGACAGATATTTCCCAAAGGCCGCCAGCAGACCTGCATGCTCGTGTTGGAAGACAGTTCTCCTGGGGATCTGCAGGCAGTGGAAGCTGATGCAGCCATTCAATGCGAGCGTTTGCACAGTTCTGAGCCCCAAGACCGTGCATGCATTCTGCTCCGCCGATAGGTGCATCTGATACATGAAGCGGGGATGCCTGGCCTGGGATGAGACTCCTTCATACCGAAGCACATCCAAGATTGAGCAAACATTGCATCTGCCCGGCTTCATAGTTTGGGGGTCTTCACTGTCTGGATCTGTCACTCGGTTGAATTAGAAATGCTGAGCCAGCAAAGGTACACAAAGTGCACAGCAAACAAGAGCTATTGAACTGATGCTGTTGATTCTACCGTACTTAACCCTAATTAATATCACGTTTCGCTTTCTTCTCAACATACAGGTCTTAAAGTTTGTAAAAGAGTAGGCAAAAAGAACGGCGCATCACACATCTGCAAGTGCATACTCATTTAGAAAAACATGGCCCATGCAGCAAGACAACTCTTTTGTCATGTCATTCCTTTAGATGTTGTCCTATTTTTTAACTTGACGAGCGGTTCTCAATTATCTGAGTTACTAGAGTATCAATGAGAGCTGCAGCTCGGCCTGATTTAGCCAAATGACTGAACACATGCACCCTTTCTATGAACATGCTATATTCTTGTAGTGTCAGCCCTGTCATAAAACCAACACAAGCGGGTAAAATATGCCATGGTATGTAGGCTTTCGAGACAATACGCGTAGCTTTTTAAAAACGGAGAGCACGCCAACCGAGGAGCCCAGATGCAGTAACCCTTAATACCAGATTATGATTCCAGAGACTTGTTTTTTATATTCCAAAGACACTCAAGTAAGAAGGGTCATTGTTCGGTTAAATGATATGTGGGATCATAATAGCACTGATTTCCAGACAGACAATAAATAAGTGAAGCCAGGTAGAGAACCGCTTTACATTTATACGGTGTGTGGGATACCACTAGAGGGATATCTTGTGCAAAGTACAGCTACAAAGTCATGCACATTCCATGTGCTAACGTGTTGTTTTGGTGTACATTATGCTGGCTTTGCATCGTTGCTTTATCTGTGCTAAGAGCTATTTGGAGCATTTGCCATTTCCCACATGTAAAACCTATGCTAATGGTTATTTACACTGTGTCAGCCATAGTGGTCTAACAACACCAAGACTTACCCAAAAAGTGGCACATAGTGCCACCGCCAGGGATATCCAGACCTTGGTCTGCGGAGGAATGGAAACGATGAGCTAAGAAAAGGAACGAGGAAGCGGGAGCAGAACGATTCGTACAGGCAAGAGAAAGGCAGGAGGTGATGGAGATTCTGGAGCTTTCAAAGAGAGCTAAAATCCTTCAGTAATGAATCGCATGATGTGCATGAGGTGTGTTTCGGCATACCCTTGGAGTACGTATCATTGTTTTCTGTTGGGTGGTCCTGTAACCGGTCCGATTCCAGACGGAAACCTCTGTGATTGCCTAACTAGCTTCACGAAGTGAATGTGTGCAAGATGAACGTGGTGGACACACAAGGGGAAGAGGAAAAGAGAGTGTGAACTGGTCTTCTGAGTAACAGACCTGCATGGCCACCTGCTTAAAATGGTGACTATCTCTCGAAAGATCCTAGGAACTTGAACTGTGGCTCATTGGGCTAGGTAGAAATGTGTCATACATTGAGATTTCGACTTTCGTTACCGTTTTGGGACACCGCCATGTCAGATGAGTGTGTTTTAATGTGTTTTACCTCCGCCTCAGACATAGGAAATGAATGTGGTTTGCGAGTATCGTTTTTATGACCCATTTGACAGAAGTTGTTATATGATGCATGCAGTGTTAGGTGAATGCACAGTTTCTTGGTTATCTATGGTGTCTTCAGATGGGATAATAATGGAAAACTATGTGGCCACAAAAAATCTGGATGAAAATCGTATGCACAGGTGAAAGAAGAAGTGCAAATTGGGGCACCTTCCATTAGATCCCTTTGAGCATCTCCATAGTACATGGTAATAATAAATGTCAGCATATGCAGGGTTGAACGATGATGTGTCTCCCAAAAGGCCCTTTAAAGTTGATGGGGAATACAAATGTGAATATGCTGGGGCTTGCTTTCAGACGGGCCGATGAACTCTCCCGAAGTTCATGGGAGACTCCTACATTTCCAGCCAAAAATTGTATTTTTCACCTTTCTCCCCCCAAAACGTACTTTTCTCCAATTTATGCCAATGTGAAGAAGAAATACATATCCCACTTCCTGCTGCTAAAGCTCCTACGTCACTGAATGATAATATTGTGTGGTATTCTCATCACATGGCGAACAAAGAGCACTCCAGTGCCGTGGGATTGGCAGTCAACTTGCTGCTCTATTCTCTTCCGAGGAGGTCAGATGCTTATTCTAAGCATATACAATTATGTGTGTCTACCACCTACACACTAGCTACATTATATAATTGCTACATGGTCTGTGCTTAAACCAAAAATGTGATTTACATTTTTTTTGTGGTGGAGAATTGTCTGGGAAGAGTTCTGCTTGACCCCACCACCATCGGCTTGCATCTGACTCTCCTCCCTGTATCTGTGCTAACACCCAGGGTCGGTGTCTCTCTGTATGATTGTTTCCCAGGTTTCCCTAGACTCTGTGGAACAGATTCCCAAGATTTCTATGCAGGCGCCAGTATGACGTGCCCCAATAACATGTTCTTCAAAGAAACATTAGTCATACGTACATACATTGGAACGAGAATGCCCACTTTATGCCACCGAGTTATCAGTACAACTAGATATGCATTAGGTCGTATAGATGGGAGGGATTTCCATTTGCCCCAGGAGATGGAGGGCGTGAAGGCGATTGGCCTAAACACTAACTGCATGATTGTCATGGGGCACTGGGGCACCTTCCTCTCTGCTGTCAAGGAGCACGTCACAACTAAGAAGAGGTGACTGCAGGGCAGACTTTCCAGAAACATGAAACCGTTTCTTGTGCCCATTCTTTCGAAACATTTCACACAGTCTGGCATATGGTGAGAACCTGCAAGGTATGTTAGTGCTGTGCCCAGTCCTTCACTGAGGAACAAGGCAGGTATAAATGAGTTCAGTGCCACTGTTTGTGTATTTCTCAGTAACGCATGTGCCCTGCTTGCCCCATCTCGTGCATCTCACAGTATTCTGCTACGCGAGTAAATGGCAGCCTTCCAATGGCATTCAAGGAACAGCACACAGGATCCTCTAACATTTCAAGCATTTCTTTTAGGCCTGCACTTCCTTTTATGATCTATCAAAATCAACTGCTTAAAAGAGATCTGTAACTAACCACGGATCTGTTCGGACCCTGTGTTTCTTCAATTTCGAACTGGCAGATATGTAATGTCATGTGCGATGCAATTGTCATTTGTATGGTGCCTTTTCCCATTGGTATGGCCTCAAAGTGCCCTCGGGGACCAAAGTCCAAGGTATGGGAAATTCATCAGAGGGGTCTACAATGCGTGTGTGCATCATTTGGGAGAGATTCGGAAATCAATGTGCAATTCTGCCCTCTGCTCCATGCTAGGCCAACAAAAATCATATGGGCAGCTTACACTGAGCATAGAGGTACCTTCCACTGCACGAACGTGGGCCTTCAAAGAATCCTGCAGGAGGATAGATTGGTTATTAATTTGGTGCAAGGTAAACTCATCAGCGTGTCGAGTCTAGTAAGGTGCCTTGGGAGAACAGCTTTGGGGAGACCCAACTCCGTTCCAATAGAACGGATAAGGTCAGAATTGGGATTAAACTCTTTAGATTGTACATTTAAATTAAGGAAAACAAAAACAGCATTCGGGGTAAACATTTGGATAGCAGAAACGGATAATAACTTGTAACTTTTTAAAAATAATGTATGATGAATGTACCAGACAGTCTTTTAAGACAGGTTATGGAAGAATGTAAAACATTCTTGACTTGGGGTTGGATATGTTTGGAGGAAGATCTAAGTAGAAATGATAAGAGATATATGAAAGAAAGTTATCAGTTTGCATCTTAAGGAGAGTTGAACATTTAACGAATAACAGACTGGATAAACACCTTGTGGCTATTTACCATGTGCATAGGAGGAAGCAGCCACACCATATACAATTCCATGCTGGGAAAGAGAGGTTGCTATCTATGGACTTCATAGCAAATTGTTTAGAGACACTAGAGGTTATAGTGCTGTGTGCAGGTAGGAGCATGCACAGTTATATATGCAGACTCTCCATAAAGAAAGACCCACATTAAAAGACCTTTTCCTTTTCTGTCAGGGTTCAAGGTTGATAAGAGAAGATGAATGTGGACGATTTGTATATAATCTAAGAAGCATCCACACAGAGGATTGAGAGTGATATGGACGTTGCGATACCCGAGAGATTGAGTGTGATATAGACATTGAAATAAACCAAAATTGCCACATGTGATATCACCATGAAATAGGGCATAGATGACGAAGAAATCTAGGCTACCTTTCAATGATGGTTCCGAAGTTGTGCTCCTTTTGCTCCTAAAGATCTGCTTCAGTGTGCTTGTGTTTTTAGTACATCTTACAGAATGTGTGGCGACTGCATGAGATGAGGGTTTAGGTTTGGCAATGCTGTTTGTGGCCAAAGTGGTTTCATATTTAAGAGGGCGGCTACATGGTGAAAAATGTTGTCAGGATGATCTTAAGTTAAACCATACATTATTGTAACTTTCAAGAACCGTTTCTCAATCTGCAAATTGTTCTTCGTACCACAAGTGTCGATTGGCTCTCAGCTTCCTGGGTTCTCAAAGCTTCCCAACCTTGTCCGTTACTCTCCTTCTCCATAGACTGTTCCTCTCCTGCTTGTGATTCTTCCTTTCCATGGAAGACCTAGACCAAAACATCTGTATTGCCAGACGTTGCAGACCCTGCTCCTAAATGGATGCCTGCTTATGGTGAGGGCGGCTCACTGGAAAACAAATGATGTCCTTGTAGCGGCCATTTGGAGGCAAAGACATCCACGGAGGAATGATGTGGTCCCTTGTCGTTGGTTCTTCTGCTAACAGTATCCTGAATCTAGGTTCGGTCAAGCTTGTGCAGGTCAGGGATTTCCTCAGATTATGTCTTATCGAAATCGGACTGCAGGATGGATGTCCGTGCTGATAAACATGTGTGCAGATGAAAATGTTCCAGGTGGCGCAGGCGTGACTGGAGACCACTTCAGAAAGCAATGTCTCTATTTTGATGGTGAAATGTGTACTGGACAAGCTTTTTTTGGAGTTAAATTCTTTGGTTAAATTCATTAGAGAATGGTTTCACGTGCCAGCATCTGGCACAGTACTTCAAGAAATGGCTCATACCAATTTGGCACCTCTCTGTATTTCTGGTACAGCCCCCTAAGACCATTGACAAAGGCCATATTAGAGTACATCATCAGGTGTTCCAGAACAGTCTCATGGCCAATCCTCGTTGGTTTACAAACCTCCTCTTAAGCAGAGGGGTGACGCCTTTTCACAACTGGCTGTGGCTGCATTTTGAGATTCACGCAGTTCGTCTAACAGACAAGTGCGTGTCAAGGTTCTATGCTCGCTGCAAAGGTGCTTATTCTGTGACAGAATCAGGAAGTAAGGCAGCTTCTCACAATAACACTACCACTTGATAGAACAACAGCCCACATTTTGCGTTCTAATAAACCAATGTATCCAAATGATTGGTTCTGCCTTCAGTCCTCAATGGAAGCAATCATGTCATTTGATGCCATTTTCTAAACGTTTCGTAGGCACAAGGGGCGCTTAGTTAAATAAGTAAAATGTTCCCCATACAGCCTGCCCACATAGTGTTACTGTAAGGAGCAACTGGTCCCGCGCACCCCTGGATTTAATGTAATCTCCCCCCACCCCCACTCCCTTTAGCCGTGACGTACTATTTCATTCCTCGTCTTTGGGCTGACTTCAGATTCCCGAGACCTTGTTTTGGGTTCGTTTGACAAGAGTCCAGGCTCCTTCCCACAGTACCAACAATGGCGGGCGCTGCCAGTTCAGTAAGTGTGGCAGAGACCTGGCCAGCCACTCATGCACACATTCTTGGTTTACTACACATGAAATCAAACATGCCTTGCTTAAGATAAGTTAAAAGTGACAATTAGAGTAAACCTACCAGGTAGAATACCTGGATTGGCCTTTGCTGCTTGTAGTTATGCCTCGGTCTTGATATTTTGATAGAAACTACAACATTATCTTTCAGTTTAAGGTGTCTGTAGGTCATTATTTATGTATTTATTGGTTTACTTATTGATAAATTGATGAACTGAAGTCATGCATTTAATTTGCAATGTTGCCTGACAGGTTTCCTCAGTGGAAATATGTAGCCTTTTCCCAATAGCAGATGTATGATTTTTTAACAACTGTTCTAATTTTGGTTGCACCAGATGCAGGTGACCTAAAAAAAAATTGGCGATCAGAATTAGCCAACAAACTCGAGTGCTGTATGAAATATACTGGTATATAAGGCCGTAATGCAAATTAAAAACGAGAAAATAGCCACTTGAAATGTGTGCACATAAATAACGGCACATTTAGAAAGCAAC
Source organism: Ambystoma mexicanum (assembly GCF_040938575.1). Taxonomy (NCBI): domain Eukaryota; kingdom Metazoa; phylum Chordata; class Amphibia; order Caudata; family Ambystomatidae; genus Ambystoma; species Ambystoma mexicanum. Next base: position 857,402,760 of record NC_090933.1, on the reverse strand, counting down.
AGGTTGTCCTGCTTACATACAGTGCAATTTTGTCCACTGATGCCCCCCCATAAATCTACCAATGGAGAACCTTTTCCCAAATCCATCCTCAGTGGGCTATTCCAAAAGCTAACCTTTTGTGGAATCACCTTTCCATACAATAAACACGTTCTGCACGTTACGCCAAAAATGGTAAATGGCGTTGCCTAGCAATAGCAGATTTGGTAGTCACTCGCACACTAATAGTAGAACTTTGGCATGAAGAGGATTCCTTTCTGCTAAATCAAAAGAACACAAGGCGTACTTTTTACAAATGCTGCATTCAAACCACCAAAACATAGTCGCCCGTCCATAACATTTCTATAATATGGCGTTAGCATTCCATTCCAGGGCTGGAGCGGGGGATAACGGCCCGGCAGCCCAAGTTAACGGCCCAAGCTAAGCGAGGGTGGTTAATGAATGCTCTGGGCCATTATGTTAATTAACTGAACGGGACGCCACGCGCATCCCGTTGAATGAATGAAAATACTTATCGAAAATAGCAAGAGGACATCAGGTCAGCGGGACTGGCGAGCGGGATGTAAAAAGAAAAAAAAAAACAAGGGATTGTGGTGGGAAGATGTCGGCCGGCAGCTGTGGAGGCAACCTACCGGTCTCATGCAACATGGGCTGAGATTAGCGGTTTCAGCCCGCGTTTCATGGAACCTGGTTGGCTGCTCCACCCATCACGGGTGCTAATGGACATTACAATCATAGCATCTTTAAAAGTAGTACCTTCAATTTGATCTTTTTATTGTGTTCAGTACAGGTTTTTTTTCCACATTACATCCTGAATATACAGATTTCGTGCATATTAAAAACTCACTTTGCTTGATGGGTTAATTCACAGGTGTTGGAAGGTCATTCTGAACATTACACCTCTCCTTTGGAAATTGACAGCTCGAGTTAAACTGCCTAATAGCTACATCTCTCCGTCCTGTTTGTTCAGTAGTTGCTCATTCCTGCATAAATGTAGTTGCTTCATTGTTAGAAGCCAACCTGCCACCTGAATTTGCTTGCATAGTTTACCGTCCTCTGCCAGGACAAAGTTTCCAAGCAACATTCACAAACAGCCCAGTTACATATGTTATATTGTTTGATATTTGTAAAGCACCTACTGCCATTGTCATGTCTTTGTGGGGTGAAAGGCCCTTTGGAAGACTCTCGTCTGTGCAAACATGGAAATAAAAGAGCAACAACATGTGAAGCAACACATTAGTTTAGTAAATTCACAAGGAATGTGTGAAGACAGCCGCACAGCTCTGTCAACCAAAACTATTCTTCCAGGGCTGCGGTGCCTGTCTACATTGGCCTTGTGTCACTCACTAATTGAAAACTGGGGGAAATGCTGCTGGGGTTATATCACATTTTTCGAAGAAATCCAACTATATATGTTTCCAAATGTTTTTTTAAGTGTAATCCAAAACAACTGCAGCTCATCGTTGCATGCTGGAAACATGTTTTTTGAATTTATCCGAAATCACACACTGCGGCGGAGGGTTTATGTGTTCGGGGGGATTAGGCTGGGGCCATTACCGTCCCATCGATCTCCTGCACGGATTGATTGCCTTGAACAGCGCCGAACGAGATGCAGATGCTCTTGCTTGGGTTGAGTCGGAGGACCTCTGAGCACAAGCCCCAGTTCATCAGTGTTTGGTTCATTCTCCTGGTCAGGGTCTGTATAACAGCAACATTACTTAGTGGACATCTAATGAAGGTGGGTTTTGGTTCCCGCTCAATTTCTCTTACTGAAATGGGGCTGTGGTCTGGACTAGCTGTATAGGGGGACGGTATCATTATTATTTCAGACTTTCCTTACCCTTTACTGATTTGGAATAGGCTTTCTGGTGTCAGGACACATTCAGAAAACATAAGCGCAAAGAGTTCTGTAATTCAGAAAGGAACCTACTGGTCCATGTTTTTACTACTTTCCCCATCATAGGCTTGTCTTTACAAGTGCTGACACTGTAGTCCAATGCATGTATCTGAGCTGTGTATTCAGTGCAACGCATGTTCACATGTGCCTACTCCACTGGGTGTATTGAGCATAAACTGCTTCCAAAAGCAGCTACGTTCATTAAACAGCGCCGGCCATGCAAGTGGGTGGATGCCTTGCTCTTCACATGTGAAACATTGTACTACACATATCTTTCTGATTTTATTGGCTAGTGATATCCTTTAAAACAGGTTAACCGAAAACAAGCGGCTTAATTGAGAGCAATACCTCATGTACCCCAAATTCTCTTAATTTCATAGATTTCCTCTTATTCTCTTTCTTTCTGGCCCCCTTTGTGCGTGATCTCGCTTTGTTCACTCTTTTGCTTTTCTGCACTCTAGAACATTCCCTTTCAGGTTCTGGCGTTATCGCATATTTTCCTGCTCTATCGCTTGCTTTGCCTGTCTTCCTCTCTCTTTCTCTCTTACCCTCCTTCCTCGCTGTCAAACTCACAATTGCTCTTAATGCCTCAGTCTCACAATCTTTTATTTTTATTTTTCTCTTTGTCTCCATGCATGCGTGTGCCTCTCTTTGTCACTCTTGTTTTAACTGGCTCTCCCTTGCAATTTCTTGTTGTTTGGGTCTCTTTCTCTCAGTCCATCACTCTCACCGATTTCTCAGAATCTCAATTCTCCCCTACGTCTCCACCCCTCCCATTTTGCCACCCCCCCACTCTCTCCTTCTCTCTCTCTCTCTCTCTCTCTCTCTCTCTCACACACACTTGCGCTCTTGCTGGCCCCAGCAATAGAGCCCTTTGATCTCCCTAATTTCCCCACTTTCTTTCTCCATCTCTAGCTCCCTTAATCACTAATGTTTGATACTTGTTCTGCTCTTACTGGCCCCAGCTATAGAGCCCTTTGATCTCCCTAATTTTCCCACTTTCTTTCTCCATCTCTAGCTCCCTTAATCACTAATGTTTGATACTTGTTCTGCTCTTACTGGCCCCAGCTATAGAGCCCTTTGATCTCCCTAATTTCCCCACTTTCTTTCTCCATCTCTAGCTCCCTTAATCACTAATGTTTGATGCTTGTCCTCTGTCTCAGTCCCTGCTCCACCCTCTGACTGTGCTAATTCCCTAAAGCACTAATTTACCTCATCGGATTTTTTATTCACTGTCTCCCTCTGTCTCCCTCTTCACTCTAGCTCGCTCTCTAAATCACTAGGTTTAGCTCATTTGTTCACTGTCTCACTCCCTGTCTCATCCTCTGATTCTAGTGAACTCTCTGAGTCTCTAACTGTAGCACACGTGTTCAGTGTCTCACTCCCAGTCTCTCCCTCTGACTCTTGCATGCTCTCTTAATTGCTCATTTTAGCTTGTGTGCTTGCTGTCTCAATCCCTGACTCCCCCTCTCACTCTAGCAAGCTCTCTGAGTCCCTAACGGTAGCTCACTTGTTCGCTGTTTCACCCCCTGTCTCACCCTGTGATTCTAGTAAGCTCTCCTAGTCCCTATTTATAGCACACTTGTTTGCTGTCTAACTCCCAGACTCCCCCTTTGACTCTAGGGAGCTCTCCTAGCCCCTAATTTTAGTGCACTTGTTCTCTGTCTCACTCCCTGTCTCTTGCATGCTTTCTTAATCATACATTGTAGCTTGCTTGTTTGCTGTCTCACTCCCTGTGTCGCCCTTCTGAGTTCTGTGAGACCCTAACTGTAGCTCACTTGTTCACTGCCTCACTCCCAGTCAGAGGTGTTGCTGGGGGTAGGGGGTGGGGCTGAGGGGGCTATAGCCCCGGGTCTTTTAGTTGTAGCCCTGGATAGAAGCTGCGGTGCTACAACCAAAATGCTAGCTAGCCCCGAGTCCCACTTGTTGCGACATCAGCTTAGCCCCTGATCTTTTCCCGACCTAGCAACACCCCTGCTCCCAGTCTCTGCCTCTTACTCTTGCTTGCTCTCTTAATCGCTGCTCATTTTAGCTTGCTTGTTTGCTGTCTCACTCCTTTGATCCAGTATTTATCATTGATTCACTCTCACGCGCGTTTCTACCCATCTCGCCTTGTCTCTCTTTTACTATTTCCCCTATCTGCTTCCTCGCTATTGCTGTTTTTAGAATGTTGTCCTTCTCATGCCAAACACCTCGTCCTGTGTCTTTGTTTCTCATGCTTTCCCTCTGTTCCCCTTTCTGCTGAATCTCTCTCACTCTTTCTTTGGTTCTCTCGCTTTTTCCTTCGCTGCTCCCACGTGCTTCAGATATTGGTATCTGGGCTGCCTTCTCGTGCAGTTCAATGTGAGTGTTAGCAGAATGAAAGCCAGATGGAGCAGCAGTTCCCACTGTTATCTCACAACGAGTTCTGGCAAGCCTCCCGCTCCCCCTTCTCCCTTGGCATGGCAGAACTATGTGCCTTTATTTAGGAGGCCTGCCTTCAGTGCTCAATCTCGCCCGTTGCCTCCGACATGCACTCAAAGCTATTAATGACCCTGTTGACAAAGGACCCGAGGTTGGTTGAGGTGAGTAGAGTGTGAGATGATGCGGGTGGGGGACGGGGGTACAGCAAGATAATTTAACTGTTAATCATGCAATTAACACTTATGCTTTTTGTTACAATTGTCCAAAGATCCTTAGTTTTGCTTATATAAATGAGTTTGGTGCAGAATGGCGTGAACACGCTTTAGTGTGGTGCAGCGCAGATGTGGTTGTGCCTTGCGAAGGGAATGTTGTTTGCATCTTCTGTTCCGATTATGGACGTTTCATTTGCACGTTGCTCTTAAATCGAATTCACAAATATGTTGGGGAACCACGCCCCCTGCTTGGATATTTGGAAAGAGGGCTGTGTGTGCATGTTGCATGCTGCATGTTGCTGCTGTATTCGTCCACTGTACGATTGACAGTGTGGGTGAGCACTCTAAGCAAAACATCTGGAGCAGTGTAGCTCAGTACAGTGGGTGCCATAAGGACGTGCACGTCCATACTCCCCTCAATCAACTGGGAGCACCTGTGTACGGCATGGTTGTCTACCTCCACCTGAGTTAAAAGGTTTTAATGCAATGTTCAAGAACAGACTCAAATTAGAAATCAATGTTACATAGACATCACCGAGGCTCATTATAAGATCACTTTGCATGCCGGGGCCCAAGACTCAATTGTAATCACAAACAAATGGACACTCCATTCATTCTCCAACTGAACCTTGCGATCCATTGGGGTTCTTTGATGGGCATTCAATTCCATGTCCAACTGTTCGCACCATGGGATGTATTGGTGTTCTTTGGTGGGCATTCAATTCCATGTCCAACTGCTCACACTGTGGGATGTATTGGTGTTCTTTGATGGGCATTCAATTCCATGTCCATCTGCCCGTGCCATGGGATGTATTTGTGTTCTTTGATGGGTATTCAATTTCATGTCCAACTGGCCGTGCCATGGGATGTATTGGTGTTCTTTGGTGGGCATTCCATTCCATGTCCATCTGCCCGTGCCATGGGATGTATTGGTGTTCTTTGATGGGTATTCAATTTCATGTCCAACTGGCCGTGCCATGGGATGTATTGGTGTTCTTTGGTGGGCATTCCATTCCATGTCCATCTGCCCGTGCCATGGGATGTATTGGTGTTCTTTGATGGGCATTCAATTCCATGTTCAACTGCCTGCACCATGGGATGTATTGGTGTTCTTTGGTGGGCATTCCATTCCATGTCCATCTGCCCGTGCCATGGGATGTATTGGTGTTCTTTGATGGGTATGCAATTTCATGTCCAACTGGACGTGCCATGGGATGTATTGGTGTTCTTTGATGGGGATTCAAATCCATGTCCAACTGGCCGTGCCATGGGATGTATTGGTGTTCTTTGATGGGCATTCAATTCCATGTCCAACTGCTTCCACTGTGGGATGTATTGGTGTTCCTTGATGGGCATTCAATTCCATGTCCAACTGCTTCCACTGTGGGATGTATTGGTGTTCTTTGATGGGCATTCAAATTCATGTCCAACTGGCCGTGCCATGGGATGTATTGGTGTTATTTGATGGGCATTCAAATTCATGTCCGACTGGCCGTGCCATGGGATGTATTGGTGTTCTTTGATTGGTATTCAATTTCATGTCCAAATGGCCGTGCCATGGGATGTATTGGTGTTCTTTGATGGGCATTCAATTCCATGTGCAACTGCTTGCACTGTGGGATGCATTGGTGTTCTTTGATGGGCATCCAATTCCATGTCCAACTGTCCACACGTGGGGTGTATTGATGTTCGTCGATGGACACTCAATTGAATTACCAACTACTCACGCTGTGAGTTGTGTTTGATCTTTATCAATATGCTTGTAACTGTAATCAGTTGTCAATCCTAAAGAACGCAGCTTCTCACACATTTACATTTGTGTCAGTTACAGCTGGACTCAATTTGCCGACTGTGTTCAATTTTCTGAAATGCTATTTACTTGTAACTCAGCGGAGCTCTTGTGTAGCACTTCCAAGTTCGTCTCTGTTTATTGTAGAGGAAAACGTGTTTCAGATTCTGGATAATTTATGCGGCATGCCATTTCCTGGTGTGCATCTCGTTTCTGGGGAAGATGGGGAAGATGAACTATTGCTCTTCCCAAACACGTAGGGTGAAAGGTATTTGGGAAACGGGCATGTTTTTTTTTGGCATTGAGCAGACGTGCTGCTTAACATAGATTTCGGATCTGTCCCAATGAATGGTGCAAAATTGAGGGATGTTTTTTTAAAAAAATGGCTTCACACCTATTGGGCAGATCACTTTTAGTTGCTGAGTCGATGGTCACGATGAAATCGGTATACTGTGTTTGTAACAACACTTTTATATAGACATGCACATATAATGACACTTTTACAATAAAGAAAGTGTATGTGGAGGTTAGGTAAAGGGTTAAATCTTGGGTACAAAATGTTTGAGGTGGGATTTTAGGGGTGGGAAACAAGGGTTTGGGGGGCACCCTCCCACCTTCCCAAAATAACAAAAAAATAAATAAAAACATTAGTTATATTTTTCATTGTAAAATGTTCGGTATATGTGCATTCTACAAAAAATGTGTTGTTATAAAGACTTGAAACTGAAGAAATCTGGAATGTCATGTCACGTTTTACATTGCATGGTCTTCAGGCTGATCTGACAGAGGAGGTGGCTGTGGGTTAAATCAGTGGTGAGGTAGGGAGGGAACATGGCAGGTAGCGTTGCTGTTGTGTTGATGCGTGCAGTTGAGAAGTGCCTGGGTACTGTGTGCGGATTTGTTTCTAGGTGGTCTCTGTTGAGGACGTAGAAGCATTTGTACCCATGAATGAGAATAGGCAACCACAACAATTCTGTCCCAACTGCATCCTCTTGCATTCTAATTGATTTGCTTTGACTGGGACTGCTCCTTGACATGGTGATTGTAGTTTCTAATGTGCTGCCCCTCACAGCCACCCTCCCTGAGGTACCATCATGTATTTCACATGATGGGCCTCTTTTACCCTGATTGTATCAACCAACCATAACAAAGAACACAGAAACAGTGCCTGCAATGTCTGTCCTAATGTATGTGCTGGGTCTATTTGCTGCTCTGCCACTTAATCCTTCTATTTACTGCTATCTACCTTCCTGATGGATTCCTCTCTCTAGACAGAGAAGAGGGCACATAACCTGGACACATAGGGCCCGATTCATGCCATATTTGCCCGGTTCAAAGGGAATTTGCACTGCTGAAAAGTGACTTTGCACTGCCGACACAAACCCTGATTCATGGAACTGTCCAAAGTGCAGTCATTTTGTACTGCAACAATGACAATGCGCTGACTTTGGCCGGACTTTGCATTGCAAAAATACAGAATGAATCAGGGTTTGTGTTGACAGTGCAAAGTTACTTTTAAGCAGTGCAAATTCAATTTGAACTGGGCAAATATTCCATGAATCAGTCCCTTGGGGAATAATAGATTCAGAAAAAACATGACACTATCATAACAGTGAGCAAGACAAATGGGGTGGCTGCCTGAAGATGTGTTCTTCAGCTAATGTTCTGTATTTACACTATACTTTTTATTTTAATATTGATAACATCAGGTTTGGCAGGGAACAGTCTTACATTTTGTTAAATTGTACTTGTATTGTCTCTGTGAGCATTTAAGCATCTGATCCTCCATATTTTTAATTTAAAGACTGCAAACGTTGGGAGCAATCGGCAATAATTCTGATTGCATAATTTACAAACACATGTGAAATAAATACGCGTGTGTAACTGCTCCACTACTGAGTAAACACAATACAGCTTTTCACTGTGTGGCATATGGCATGTTTTTTTTTCGCTTTCAACTCGAACAAGAGAAGCAGAGTGGGAAATATGGCCAGGAGACATGCAGTATTTAACCTACTGTGTCTAATGGCAACGTAAACAAAAGATGGAGAGCGGGCGGCAGGTGTTGCAAAGAAGGCCGCGGCGAGGAGCGCCGGCTCCGAGGAATAGTTCACCTGTGCGCAGTGCGTCAGCTTTTCGCATTTCCACCGCTGTCACGGGGGGATTCATTACCGCGCCCTGCCTCTTCCGCGGTCTGCTCCTTTCTTGTAATGCTTCGGCCTTGAAGTTAGGTGGCAGTCATGCCTGCGAGCCGCCTAGCGAGGTAGCATCTGTCCTGGCAGGAATTACAAGCAGAAGCTATTAGAGCCCAGCTATCTTCCAGGTTGTGCCATCTGTGGTGCCTCCTAAGAGAGGGCCTTGGTGATGTCACCCTGAAAAGACAAGCTGAAGAAGACTGTTCTGGTCTCGAACAGAGGGTCCGTTGTGTTGGTTCATGCCAAGTGGCTTCCTTTTTTGTGTGTGCCACAAAGAGCCTCCTTGTGCAGAGAGATAAAGCCTTTGTTTCTGTCTTGCAGATCGCACTGAGAAGCACTCCACGATGCCAGACTCACCTGCGGATGTGAAAACACAATCCAGGCTGACACCTCCAACAATGCCACCGCCTCCGACTACCCAAGGAATTCCCAGAACCAGTTCCTTCACCCCTACAACGTGTAATTTGCCATTTATTCTTTCTTCTGTGGTTGGCATGGCCTGTCACGTGCCGCATAATATTGGGTGGTCAGTCGTTTCCTTTGCTGCCTAAATACTTAATGATTATACCTGCCCATTGTGGGCATCCTTTTTCGGAGGTGAGAGACGGGGTATGTATGCATGTGACGTATAAAGTGTGAATCCAGCCAGGGAGCAATGGAGCGATGCACACAGGGGACATGCCCAGGGGCTTGCAGGTAGCTGAGGAGTTGGGATGGGTGCAGTTGTTTTCCAGAGGGGGAAATTGGGGCCCAGTGAAACAATCAATTCAATTATTTTTTTTCTGTGACCCTTTACATTGTATATATTACATTATTATGACATATATTTGCTATTTATCCAGTTGAAGGCATACAACTAAAGTCCAATGAATTATAATGATTGTATTGTATTTGTCATTTGTAAAGTGCCATTTTACCATTACTGTAGTTTCAATGCGCTGTTGGTGGGAACGCTCTCGGAAAGGACTGAAGTCCAGAATGTTGGAGGTCATGGAGTACGATTAGGATGCGTGTGTGCATTTGGCCAAAACATGCTTAGCATAGCTGGCAGGCTCTGGTAGAGAAGCAGCCCATGCAGTATGATGTATAGGACATGGAGACCCCCTGCTTCATATTAGCAAATTGCATGTGATACTGTTGTCTGGCAATGAATGACGCTGCCACCATTAGAATCTGTGTTTGTTGGAGCTGTCTATGGCCTGATTTCCAAATTGTTTTTCAATGGGATGTAAAACGCTTTTCTAAATCGGCGCATACGGGTCGCCTTTTGGCCACCCAGGGTACACCCCGGCGTACATAGATTTTGCCGCTACCAGATTAGATCAGCCTTTTAGTTTTGCTTAACAATGATGCAGTATTAAAACGGTTTTTGTTAACTGTCAATACTACCGAAAAAAGCCCGGCTGCAGCGTGTGAGCCAGTTCCCCTCTTCGTGTTGAGTGAATTTCATCAGGTGTTTGTCAGTAGCGCTGGATAGATTTGACAGCTGGGGATGTTTTTATCTCCCTTCGCCTTAATGGTATACTATTTTCGAAAGATGCATTGCTGTGCCGGGAAAGCTCTCAGGCAGTTTGATCGCTGTTTCTTGGACTGTGGCGGGACGGCACTGTAGCACACGGAGTAAACACTCATTTAGTATATTTTAGGAATGTGAATCTGTTTAAGTGGGGCTGGTGTTTTGTAGCCTTCCTGGAATCTAGGACGTTCACAAACCAAAACGAATCAAGCCACAGGGTTGCACTCTTGTCTTGTGGTCCCCTCTTAGACCGCTTTTCTGATTTCAGTAGCGGTGTTGTTGCTGACAACGCCTTTGTGTAACTTCACGTGTACAGCTCCTTGTTGGTAAACCATCTGTTTCGGATAGTATATATACATGAGCGTTTGCTGTGTGATGCTAGTTGACAGGACACTGCTGTATCCCACGATCTGGTGGAATGATTCCCTAGAAATAGATAATGGACTGGGAATAATAGGTTGCGTGCAGAGCTGTACATTGGTGGCGCGACAGTAGGTGTAAATGTGTATAATGCAGAGTGCAGGAAGAACAGTGGCGGTCAGGTGCAGAAGTGTCCAAATGTATTTTGTGATGATGCTGTTAAATCATAACATAATTGAAAAGTGATCTATCCCTGTATCTGTGTACGCGCCTGTCTGTACTAGGTGCTCCCACAGGTTTATTGTGCTCTCACTAGTGCTTCAATACGATAAGTGACTACCAGATTGTGGTAGGAAAGAATGCCGTGCATAGAGGAAATGTTGACCACTCATACTAGTAAACAAAATGACAGCCTTGAAAAGGCACGTGACCAGAAATGTCCCAACATGCCGGTCACCACTGAATAAATGCATGTCTTCTGTGGGGTGAACAACATTTTCGTAGTTGCTTTCGTAGGGCTGTAAGTTGAGTTGTTGAGTTCCTAAAATCTGTTTGATTTGTTGTTTGAAGCAATGCAAGTGCTTGAAATGGGTGCATGTGGGGGCCAATGGCATCCAAGTATAACAGCCCGGTCCATTAATTGATAACATTTGAACAAACAAAGTAATTGTTGGGTGGTATGATAACCTTGGGCTCATAGTAATGTTTTTGAGGTTAAAAATCACATTGAAACATGTTTAACATTGCATAATGTGGGGGCTCAGTCATGAGAACAAAATGCGGCATTAAGTTAGGCATCGCCCCTAAACAGAACTGTTTCTGTTTTGTTGTATGTTTAACAGTAACGAATGGCACGAGCCACTCGCCAACCGCACTGAATGGAGCCCCCTCTCCGCCTAATGGCTTTAGCAATGGGCCATCCTCATCTTCCTCTTCTTCCCTGGCCAATCAGCAGCTGCCGCCAGCATGTGGTGCAAGGCAGCTCAGCAAACTGAAGAGGTTCCTCACCACCTTGCAGCAATTTGGTAATGACATTTCACCGGAGATTGGGGAAAGAGTCCGCACCCTGGTGCTAGGACTGGTGGTAAGACATTTATAGTAGCCATCTACCATCATTTTTTCATGCTCCGTTTTTTTTTATTTTTTTGGATATATTTTAGGATTTATTTACCGCTACATAGCCCAGTACCAGAATGAATGTTGTCTACTGGATGTCGGATATAGATGCTTCGACTGTGCAATGAACCATTCACTGTAATTTACGAGATGGTTTATTGCACATTTTAAAAAGGAGGAAGACTTTGGCCCTCATTACGACCCTGGCGGAGAACCATGGTGCAATTTGCACCATGGTCCATGGCGCTAAGCTGCCAATTCCGCCATGGTGGTTGGCGGACTTACCGCCCCATCCCGACCTTGGCAGGGCGGTAAGTCCCCAATCCCCATTTTGCCCTTCCCCATTCCCATTCTTGCCCCATAGGGCATAATGGGAGTGGGGAAGGCGTTAATTACGCCACCGTAAATTACGGTGGCGTAATTAACAACAAGTCCCGTAGCGCCATGGATTTTTCCGCCTGCAAAAAGCAGGCGTAAAAATCACCATGGCGCTACGGGAACTCGTAGTCAGGCGGAAAGGTACGCCATGCTCTACGCCGGCGTAAAGCCCTTTCCGCCAGGGTCCTAATGAGGCCCTTTGCATTTTAAGCGCAAGAATCTGCATACCATCTATAAGGCCCTTTCGTCTTCTATGGTTGGGTTTTTATTACCTGGCTTTTACTCAGTCCTTAGTGTTGTAGTAGTTCGCCCAAAAACCTGACTGCACAATACAAAGTCTCCTTTTCAGTGTAGCCTGCTCCGCCCAATGACTGTTCCATGTAAACTAATAAGGTTGGCAGTCTGGCTATGGCACAGGAAAGGACTGTGCATTCTCAGGAGAGCCGGTGTGTGACTGGAGGAAGTGTGCTGCAGCAGAGACTCCTGGGGACTTGAGCTCGAGGTTGCCAACCATCACATAACTATATCAACAAATGGCTCGAGGGAGCCACACTCCCACATAAACAGTGTTGCGTCATCATCTGTAGGACAACCCTGGGAAAAATATACCCTTTTCCCTGATTTGTCTTTTATGTATCCATTTAGAGACGTCGTCAGGCCTGTATGTCAGCAATCGTCAGAGAACGCTGCTGTCCCTCATGCCATAGCGGCTTCATTGTTGTCGTCCTTGTTCTGTGTACTGTTCTGTTGCAATGCCTGCTCTGCCTGCACACATGGACGGTCTCGTTTCTGTACGTGTTATTGGACCAGGCAATTACCAGCAGCAAAAGTGCTTCTCCATGTGAAACACTGTTGCTATTTAGACTCCATTGATGCTGACATAATGTTAACATGTTATGGATAATGGTGCAGGCCTCCCAAAAGCAAATTAGAAGTATGATAGTGGCAACTTATTTTCAATCAACATCTGTATGGTTAAGGAAACAGAGGGAGGGAAAGGTGGCCTGAGGCTACACTGGGTTTAATAGTTATGGTTTACATTATCTCAGAATGTTCCACCATGCCATTGTGATGGCCTATCAAACACACCATAAAAGCAATACTGCTCATCTTAGTATAACATAACCGAGGATTCTAGACTAATAGTCACATCTTGAAAATAAAAACAGTTTCGAAATCCCTATATGAGAAATGAGCAAGCACTTAAAGTTTAGCAAGTGGGTGCTACCTCAAGTGAGTTGCTTGTATGGCTGAACCCTGCAATGAGTCGCCTACATATGAAACTCCTCCGGGTTGACTGAAAGTATGAAAAAGTATAAACTATGAGCGCAAAGCATACTCGTCACAGGGAGACAAGATGAGCGGTCGCGGTCCTGGTATTTGTTTTCAGACTTTGACCACCCTTTCTCGTGGGAAAGCACTAAAGGAATGCGTTTTGAAGAAAAACAATCTCCGAGATTTGCTCCAAAGCACTGTGAGCATTCGGTTGATCCAAAGAAGTGATTGAGTAATCAATATTGTTCACATCAAAGTAGATAGAATAAAAAACACGGGCGTCATTACAACGTAATTGATTGCATCAGCTAACAAATTATGAAACAAGCATTTTAGTGCCAATGCGGCTCACACCTGACGGTTGCGCGTAAAGGCAATGTGCGCCCTATGCCTATGCAGAGGTTCGGAAAGAGCATGCCACCATTGGCTGCCTAACATGGTCTAACACTAAGTTACGGTTATTAAACAATCCACAAGCTCCTAAATCAAATCAATTGCACGTTTAGTTCAGCCAATAATAGCCCCTGCACTACACAATACAAGTAAACAATACAATAAGAATACAATCTCATATATATACTTATTGCTGTGATTAATAAACTGATACTTATATCTTCATGGCCGAAATTAAGTAGATACCAATATACAGTTATAAATATTGTCTATGACTTCTATATCTGATCCTTATATATAGAACCGCAGTGCAATAATGCATACAGTAATGAATAGAAGGAGTACTTGTTTACACAATGGTACATTTCATAAATTCTTCTTGGAAACTATTAATATATTTTATGTTCAGCCAAGTCTGGTGGTATTTTGATCACCATATCATGAAGATGTCATCTCCTTGTAATATAGGCCATGGAAAAACGAAGCGCCTAATTCACAGAGCGTTTAGCATGGAGCAACGTGAATTTGCACTCCAAAAGTATTCTTTCCACCGCACTGAAGGCCTGGTTCATGGAATGTTGTTCAGTGTGCAAAGTGACTTTTCACTGGTGGAAAGTGACTTTGCAATGCCAACAAACACCCTGATTCATGGAGCAGTGCAAAGTGTATTTTTGCAGAGCAAAGTCACTTTGCACTACAAACGAACAGTGCAAAGTCACTTTGTTCTGCAAGAATACTCTTTGCACCACTCTGTAAATCAGAGCCGGTTCAACGTGCTTGTTGGCACTGCAAAGTCACTTTGCACAACGCTAAAAGTTCCATGATTTAGGCCCATAGTGTTTTTTTGTGAATTAGGCCCATTTAGCACAGTGCAAAGAGTACTTTTGCTGTTCAAAGTGATTTTGCTCTTCAAAAAAACACTTTGCACCACTCTGTGAATTAGTCCCAGTTCTACGTGCTTGTTGGCAGTTGAAAGTCACTTTGCACCGCGCTAAAAGTTCCATGATTTAGGCCCATAGTGCTTTTTTTGTGAATTAGGCCCATTTAGCACAGTGCAAAGAGTACTTTTGCTGTTCAAAGTGATTTTGCTCTTCAAAAATACACTTTGCACCAGTCTGTGAATTAGTCCCGTTTCTACGTGCTTGTTGGCAGTTGAAAGTCACTTTACACCGCACTAAAAATGTTCCATGGATGGGTGCTTTTTTTGTGAATTAGGCCGATTTAGCACAGTGCAGAGTACGTTTGAGGTGCAACATCACGTTGTCCCTCTTTGTGAATCAGGCCTAGTGCAAAGTGTATTATTTCCAGTGCAAAGTCACGTTGCTCACGCAAAATGTTCTGTTAATTAGGCCCTTAGTCTCTTAGATCACAAGCGAGTAAACAATTAATGTTGACCTGTAAAATTCCTACAGCACTAATGTGTTGTGTCCCTAAAATAAAAGCATCTAACAAGTAATGCTCCAGGGTCGAGCACGTCAGTTGACCTTTTATCTGCAGCATATAAAATTAAGCAACTCTGCACTGTCTGAAATTGCGAAGTTTCAAAAAAAGGGATAAAGTAGCTTTGTCAGGGCGCAGAATACTAGGGACAAAAAAAATATATAAAACGTTGATATTTGCCTCCATGGACAAACTATCAGATTTACCTTTTGGATATTTGACCTTAGACCATTTGCAATTATCGAAAGCCAGCAGCTACTGGCTAAAATGTAAGGGTCTAATGTAATTCCCACTACAGCATCTCATAACACGCGGAGCCTGCTCCATAACACACGTACTCTAGTGATGTTACTCGTGATTCACAGCCATTGGCTGAATGACAGACCAAGGAGCTAATAGGAAAGTTTGCTTTAGTGAACTGTAAAGTCACAGAATGCCTCATACAAAAAACAATCATGTACCTATACATTATTCCATTTGGTGGTGTTTTTAAAATGACTCTTAATTTTGTAAATTCCACTCAATGGGATATATGTATATATGCTCAAAACAAAATGAATCTGCAATGATGCATCGCCCTATGCTCAATGTAAGGACAGTAGACACACATTTGATACAGACTGTACCATCAATCTAATTATATCATTTTTTGAGGGTGTGGTGGAAGCTTGTTTTATTAAATACAAAGTATTTCACCATTAATACTGATATAAACAGTCTTCTCTCTGTAGAGGATGTAGGTTTACATACTACTGGGTAATTCATTCAAGGCTATGTTTAATGTTTTCATGCATGTCGTCAATATAACTTCATATCCATAAGCATTTGTGGTGTCTGATTTTCCAAAGAGAGAAAAGTAAAAATGCATGTTTTTCTATCCCACAGAACTCTACCTTGACAATTGAAGAATTTCATTCGAAACTGCAAGAAGCTACTAACTTCCCACTGCGACCTTTTGTCATCCCATTTCTGAAGGTATTGCACAGTTCATTGGTCCGAAAACAATTTCAAACCATATTGTTGCGAGGTCACAGATGTGTGTTGTAGCCTTGCCTTTCAAAACAGAATGGGGGAAATGAATCCTCGATGCACGGCTATTCAGCAGAATGTAATGGACATGAACTTCCATCAGTGTAAACACTCGTGTTTCAAACATTTCTACTGGTGTTGATTGCACGGAGTTTATCTATGATGTGACATTCTTGCAGGACATATATTTCGTTCATGCTCGCCTCACAGCTCTGCTGTGTGGCCCACAAGATGAAATGTGCAGTAGCAGCTATGAGGGAATATACATTTTAAACATAGTAATGAGACTCAAGCTGAACATGTTTTTATTTTTAGTGACAGTTAAACACTCTGATATGAAATCAATAATTATTTGTATGTCCTCTCATGATTAGAGAAATGCAGTGTTTTAGCAAATATACTGTATAAAAGCAACTTTTGTAATTATGCAAGCAACACAAAGAATACTATTTCAAGGAGTCCCACTGTCAAATTATTAAATAGTCAATCTGTATAACATCTCTGCCAAGCATACCAAGAAAAATATTTTTGGTCAGCAAAAACCAAAAGAGATTTGAAAAACTTGCATTCATTAAAATTGGCAGCCACCCTTAAAAGGAGCACTGACGTAATCGGCCAAATAGTGCTTGAGCACACCATGAAAGGAGGAGAACTGTGACATGTGTGGAAATGGATATACAGTTATTCTGTGGTCAATGTAACATAATCAAAACTGCTTCCCCTTAGGACAGGATGCTATTAAATGTTTAAGAGTGTACATCTTAAAAATGAATGAAAACCTTAATTAATTTCTTAAAAAGTGGAGAATGCAGAGAAATAGATGCTCACACACTTCTGACTTCTAAAAGTTGAATTAAGCATAAAAGGCAAAGTTCTTAGACAAATTCCACTCTGTGCCCTGCAAACTTGTCCTGTTAAATGTGCTAGACAGTGTGGCAAACTCAGAGCACAAGCAACATACTACATTTAGGGAGAACGTTGGTGAAATGCATTTGGAAGTGAATGGGCAGCAGGACACAAAGGCAAATGTCGCTCACAATGGACCAGTTGTTTGATCAGACAAATAGCCTTCCAACATCATCTTCAACGAAAGTGATTAGGTAATTACAATTACAATCAACATCTAAATGTTTGCAGATACCACTAAGATATGTGACTGAATTGTCACTGATATTAAGTGAAACACATATAAAAAGTGTTAGAAAAACCTATAATGAGCAGGTAAACAGAGTTTGTCATCATACATTCCATGTTACAATAGAAAATGTGCACTGGGCTAAACATATAATATAACATGCCACTACATTCAACAATGCTAAAGCCTCTCCTTCAGGACTGGGTACAGTTATGGCCTCTATATCTGTGTTAGGATTTCAATAGATAAGAGGCATTCTCATGGATATCTACCAAGACCGTTGCCGTCTCACCACCCACAATGTTACCCAGAGAGAGCACACATCTGAATTGTGTTAAGTGTGGAAAAGAATCATCGAGAGGAATGCAAACATGTAATATTGCAGTAACTTGAATGTGGTAGTGTAGGTGAGCAATTTCCAGTGAAAGCTACACCAAGCCATTGTCATGAGATATATACATTGTTGCAAGGCGGTGGCAACGGGAGTGTAATCTTCATGAACTCGAAATTAAATGCATCAAAACTCGACAGATTTAAGGGGACTATATATATATACATATATAAAGATATAGGGCAAGCACTGTGGTGTATTTGTCCTGTGAAAGCAAGACAAAGATGGAGACTTTAAATTAATGTGGATGGGCAGATTTGATCAGCTTTGCAGACCATATTTTACAATATCTAATTGCACTTGTTAACATTTTCCAAGACATCACTCATTCATTTTGCGAGCAGTAATTGTTGGTTTCTGAGTTAATTTCCTGGGGGTTAGGGCCTCCGTTATTGACTTTGTGGTATTTCCCTTTAGATATTACCAAATTGTAGTCAAACACAGCTGGCAAAATTGTAGAGTGCTGCACATAAATAGTTAAAAGACATTTCCTGCCTGGGTCTTGAACAACCAAATGCACCTATTCCCTATTTGTTATTATTTGTTCTCAACAAGTTATCAGTTGAGGGTGACCCTTTGTCATCTTGGTCTATGTGTCTGGAATTGGCATGGTCAATTGTCTAAGCGTTAAGAGATAATCGCCTGCTCCACAAAATGTCAGATAACTAGCCAATCATTGGAGAAAGCCATTATGGATCACTTCATACTCTAAGGGCCTGATTTACAAAACACTGTGGAATGGGAACTCCTCATTGAAAAGGGATTTGAAAATCGGGCCCTAGGAGTTTACGGAAGCAACAATGACCGTGATTCTATACCACTGATGTATTCCACTTGATAAAGACGTATTCATGGTCTGCTGGATCCTTTCTGCTTGGTAGCAGCTCAGTATCCAATCCGAGTTATATTATGCAATTATTCATAGCAACAAATGTCATTAGGTCACTGTGCCCATAACCCGTGGGGCCATGACCCGCAAGGACAATGAGGTGCAATGGTTACTGATGACCTCTGAAATACTCAATGCACCTTTAATAACAATTCTACTTCAAGATGATGTCGTTGCTGAGCGAGCTGCACAGTGGGAGCCAACTCTGTGAGGCTGCAGTTCTCTCATTCATCTGTCCCTATGTCATTAATCAGCAATTTACCACTTTTAGGTTTTGGCGATATTTGGCAAAATGAAAGAAATGGAGGATGAGTTACCTTGAGATTGTTATGCCATATACATGCTAGTACCCCATTCTCTGACTCTTACCCTTTTCCCGTATTTATCTTAATCTGTGGCTTCATCCCCTTCGCCTTGTGCTCGCCGTCCACTCCAATAGGCGTGGACTCCCTGGGAAGATCATGCTTCTTGCTAGTTTGATCATATGGAAGGCATTTCCTGTGTGAAAATCACAGAGTTTTCTGCACTGGAGGATGTAGCTGCCTTTGGGGTCAAGTTGCCAGCTGAGAAAAAAGCTTGCACGGACTCTTCCAGATCCTTCTATCGCTTCTGCGCACCATGTGGTTCCCATATCGCTCCGTTTGGATCGCTGGAATCAAAGATGCAACTTTTCGTCTAATTTTAGTGCTTTTCCTCAAAGGAGACATTAATGACAAAAACCATATGGTTGTGGGAGCGTGGGCCTTAATAAGTGCATTCAAACGCAGCTGTAACAATATGCATTAAGGTCTTGTTTTCATTAAGCTAATGTAACCCGCAGACCCTCGATTCCATTTTGCGTTTATAGAGAAACATTTACTGGAAGGATATTAGACACCATCCTAATTACCTAATCTGGCACCAGAATTAGAGCAAGCAAAGTTGCTTTGTGTCACCATATTGTTTTAAATTGAAAGAAGATGTGAATGGAATCGCTAAATTAAAGCCCGCGCCAAGCAAACGTCTTTCGTCTTGTGTCATCCATACGTGTACATTTGGAAACCACGGCTTTCATGTTTCACGTTAGGAATCCTGCTGCACCATACAGTATGGGTTCAAAAATGAATGACTGCAGACATTGTCCAGAAACCCTTTTCTCCCCACCAGAAGGTTTTAACATTCCCAAGAAAGCTGATGTAATCATTTCTTTGCGACCGCATCAGGGCAGCATTTCCTAATCATCAAAGTATTTGCTTGGAATATAGAAAACAGTTTTAGAGGCCAATCAAGAGTATCTTTCTCTTTTAAGCAATTTACCCTCAGACATGTCCACTCATTCATGCCCATGTGTGTGAAACTGAGTACAGAAACATGGACGTCGCTGCTATACTCAATGTGTTATCCTGGCTGCGAGCCAATCAGGCCTTGCCAAAAGGCATCTGTGCACAACATGGCCAGCATGTGAGTCAATTTCTCTAATTACTATTCAGGAATGTGTCTCTTTGAGACTTCACATGGTCTGCCTCTCCTGTTTAATAACACGGATCTCCCGAAAGAAGACACATATTCGTTCTCGTGCGTTTTAATGGAAGCGTTTCCGTTTGTATTGTATTGTATTGTAGTGTATGCTAACTTATAAAGCACGGCAAAGACCCGGAGGCATCAAGGCATGAACTGCCAGAGAGGCAGACATAAAGAACAGACTCAGAACAGACATGTTTTCAGCTGCCTACGAAAGGCGGATAATGTCCGAGTACTCCTAATATGCAGCGGAAGTGCATTCCACAGCGTGGGTGCCAGAACTGAAAAGGATCTGCCACCCATCCGGGTGCGCCGAAAGGAGGGAACAGTCAGCAGAAGCTGGCCAGCCGAGCAAAGGTTTCTCTTAGGTTGATAGAGAGCCAGCCTTGACTGAAGGAACGAGGCCCCTGTAGCATGGATGGCCCGGTGAACAATACATAACAATTTAAAACTCAACCCGAGATTTAACCGGGAGACAACGAAGGCGCAACAAAAGGCCTCGAGAATGAGCATATCTAGGGACACTCAAGGTCAACCTGGCTGCCGCATTTTGGAAAATTTTAAGTCGTTTGGACTGCTATCCTCAATATTTAAAGTATCATATCTTTTATGTGTTTATTTATTATATCCCAATCTACTGCTTTAACAATAAAGCCTTGGATCAGCTCACTTTAGTGATATTAGGTCAAGTTACTGAGCATAAAGACCCCATGTGGGGCCGGAACTGATGACAGGCAAAACCTTCTGACAGACTTATTTGGTTCGGAATTCATGTGTACTTTAAAAAGAATGCTAGGTTCTGCCTAGGAGAGTGCTAACTGCACCAAAATGTACCCGCAACATTCTGTGAGTCACTGGTCCAAAGGTTTGGTGACCTGCAAAATTTTGTGGATCACTTTTGGGGGTATGATCTAGAACAGAAGCACTCCGCTGCACAATGCGTCCCATAGTCTCCCTCCCCAACCTCACACCCTAGGAAAGGTTTGCATCTTTTCAGATCGTTTTCTTCTTTCGGAATCCCGCACAGGAGTGCATGAAATTGAAAAGAAGACGTTTAACATGTCCCAATGTCATGCAGGGTCACGCAGGGCACCATAGAGCAATGGGGAATGTTATGGGGCAGTGTGGGTGATAGCAGTAACCTGACTTCCCTCTTAGGGACCCCATTGTCTACCCTTGTGTGACTTTGCACTTTTTTCAATAACTCTGCAGACACGTTGTTAAGGTTTGTGGGCCACCAGCCATCCAAAATGTGTCTGTTTAGAATGATGCTTGAACTAGTTCACCCACCCCCAGGTCTGATGACGCATTGTGGGAGCTGCTGGATCGGCTCCTGATTGGTAAACCTCGTCCAAACAAGCCAAGCCCAGCGCAGTAGTGTTTTGCAAAATACTTGCTTTTTTATAGCAAACCATTATCACAATGAAAGACTATTAGAAAACCAATGCAAAATTATTAGCACATATTAGAGGGTCTATGCCTTTTCAGTTATGTCACAAAGTCAATGTAAATGCAATTCATTCTTGAAAATGCTTCACACAGTTCCTATATATTTGTCCTAATTTGGTAGCTAAATACGTCTAGATTTAATCACAGAAGCAAACACACTATATCCATATAAACACAACTGTTTTATCCCATTAAAGCTAGGAGCATGTCTATGTGTACATTTAAATATCGAGACGTGTACAAATAAAATGATCTGGAATGAGGCAATTCAGCTATATTTTTTATTTTTTAGTGGGTGTTCAAGGGAGGCGACAGAGGCAGAGCAAGGGTGGACAAGGTATAATGGACACCACATTCGTCAAACTCTGTAACCTTCCTACTGTCTGAGGCATGCATCTGTTTAGCTCATTAGTCATTTTCTGAGTTTCCCAAAATGCCTTTTTAAACTCTTGGAAATACTTAAGCCCCCCACACTATGTGTTGCAGAATATTTCTGGATGGGTATCATTACATTTTAAATGGGGAAGGGCATTGATTTGAACAAAAATAGTCTTTAGATCTCTTTATGTAGGAGGGCAGGATTTGAAACTTGTAAATTGTTTTTTTGAAGGGCCTCAAATTCATGAATATATATATCTGTCATCTCATTTATTTAATTGGAAGATGCCACACGTCTGATTCACAAAGCTTTTTCCCCATTGAATGACACGGTGTCAATCAGGTCCCATGTCTTATTCTCATAACAATAGTATGGCGAAAAGGTTGCACACCAACAATTCATTCATATGTATTTGTTTGATTTCACGCATAATTGAACAATTGGTACAATTTCAAACACATGGCATGTCTTAAAAAATACCCATTGTGCCATCAATTCTTCTTGGGCTACAGCCTTGTTTGCTTGAATACATTCTGACACTTTGAGATAATAGTACTTCTATAGGCTTTACAACATTTCTGGAATTTGAGATATGAAATATTTAGTTCCAAAACAGGATATACACTGCTGAATTTGAAATTACTTTTCATAATACAAATACAATCACTGGGTACATCTGGATGTCAACATAATCACTCCCCGGTCCATCCCCACAGGTGCTTATGTTTTTAATGATTTACTCTTCTCTTTATAGAGGGGCGGGTGAGGCTCAGAACAGCCAATGTTTTTTAAGTCTGCTCACTACTCAGCTGATGTCTTTTGTGGTGAACCCACCAAGGAACAAGTGGGGTTCAGCAAAGTCGTTTCATGAATCGCGCGGGGTGCTTTTAGTGCTCTGGTTTATTGGGGACTAATCTGTTTTTTGTGGTGTGCATTAACAGGCCAATCTGCCCCTGCTCCAGAGGGAGCTCCTGCACTGCGCAAGACTGGCCAAGCAGAACCCCGCCCAGTACCTGGCTCAGCATGAGCAGCTGCTTTTGGATGCCAGCACCACCTCACCGGTTGACTCCTCAGAGCTGCTTCTCGATGTGAATGAAAACGGGAAGAGGCGAACCCCAGACCGGTAAATACATTCAAATACCAGCATTTGCACCTGAATTTAAAATCGCTCTTGCAATTTATATTTCTCAAACACCTGTTACTTGGCGAAATTATATTATTTGCAGGCTTTCAGTGTTAAAATATCTGGCACATGATCATTTTGCTTTATGTCTTATGTAAATCAGTTTGATTGACATAAAATATCCAAATGAATTATAACTTCACTCTGTAAATCGGTCGGTGGCAATGTACCATTTTCAAGAAGACTCTCTCCAGTACATATTCTCCAGTTTAGTACCTAACTACTGTATAAAATCAACACAGTCCTTTCAAAGTCCTAAACAGACACATTGGTTGTTAGCAAGAATCCCACTGAGAAGTCTAGACAGTATCTGTGAAGAGTTGGCTCACTCAACACCAGACAGTGTAGGATGAATATGTATTCTCAAGCGTGACATGCATTTTTTATGTAAAGTCCTAGTTTTCACGTTTCCCTTTTTGTATTGTTTGTTTGAAAAGGCTTAGCACAAGAGCTCCATGTCATGTAACCATTCTATATAATAAAAGGCCAGGTGTATGTTTGTCCGATGCAGTCATTCGCAGTAGAGACTGCCCGCTTTACCTGTTGTCACCGCTAGAGGGAGCTGTTGTGGTCCTACTGTGTGAATGAAAACCTGCTGTATCTTCTGTATCCCATCACCTGTTGTCACCACTGGAGGGAGCTCTTGCCTTGGAATATATAGTGGTCCTACTGTGTTAATAAAATCCTAAAACATTTTTGTTTCTATTAGCATGAATTACAATCAATTATAATCACATATACCACATAATAAACACTGAACATTTCTTTCTTCACACACTTTGGCCTTTGTACTCAGGCTTTCACACGAGTTCCTCGAAGTGTACCATATGTTTGCATTTCCAAACCGAAACGATAACATTTTTGTCATCCATAAACGATCTATGTTTTTGCTACATAAATCTAAATCTTGTATGTGTTCATTTAAAAAGGAAATTGGTAGCCCCACATTCTGACCTTCCTTGCCATTAACAATCAGGTATAGCCTACAATACACTTCACTCCAAAACTGTCAAATTCCTTGGCACATCACAATAATTGAGAACCTGAGTATAAGCCCAGATACAAGATGTTGTGAACAGAGGTACTTCCCTTTGCACCTTTGCAAGTTCCATTCCCTTCTTCCCTTTACTGATTCGGCCATTGTTTCATCATGAATGCCACTCTACGCTATAATTCAGACCTTCCGCTTGTTCTTCAAGAACCATTGCTCAAACCTTTCAATGGCATGGCTCCATTTAGTTTTAGTGACCCGTTTTGACAGTCTCATGACCTTACAACCTGACAAGTCACCATTCTAAGTTGTCATGCATTAATGTGATACCACTAGGTGATCCCATCAAAACCTTCTATCACATTTGTAATAGTCCATCTCTGTATGGTTGAGAAATCCTTTTAAAGGCGCCATAACCAGGATATTAAAATTAGCGCATATTATATGCTTTGCATGAATTCGGCCGTCTTATCTATATCAACTATTCCCCATAATCTTGCATTAAGGGTGAGGAAGTAGATGTTATTCAAGAATCACCTTCCAATTTATAAAACTAGATTTATCCTGGGATACAAATAGCTAAATGTCCCTATCATTTACTCTATTGCACCCTGAGACAAGGATCAATGAAATCTGTTGCTTTATGCAAAACACTATGGGTGTGTGCATTCCCACTTTTTGAACATCTTTGTGTCAAATTAAGCAATTTATATTGCCAATGGGGGCATACCATTTGTTTACTTGCTTTGTGTTACCTAACTTCCACCTTCTTTTTTTCCCTTTGAACTCTTCTTTTATTCTCTTTCCTTCTATGGATACTCTGACCTAATTTTAATGTCCAACACTGTTTGCAGATGCCAAACTGTATTTGTGAAAAGTGCAATCAAATTAGCACTAATGAAAAGACACATGCTGTTACGACACTGCACCAATGGAACTTTTTTTTTGAATTAGCAAAAGAAAAGGTATAATATGTATAATATGTATTACACCACGCAAAACATGAAACAAAAATGTTTAATTGTGGTGGTGTTGATATAGGCAGAAAGTGACCAAATATATATCTCTTCACTTTTAAAGTGTGGAATTGGAAATCTGTTTTAAGAAAAAACAATTAGCTCGCTTATCATCACGAAAAGAGTTAACATAGTACAGAATAACTTTGGTGCAAACATATTTGGATTCTCACTCTATTTTTACATAGCACATCTTTTGCACAAATCTGTTGTAAATGGTCTTTAAACAATGGGCCTTATTACAACGTAGGCGGCCGCGGAATGAACGGTACCGGTAAGGGACCGGCACTGTTCATTCCGCGCCTCCACATTACGAGGTCTGCAGAGGGTCCAGCTCTGAAGGCCTGGCCAGACCAGACGTGCAGAGCGGGACCCGCTAGCAGACCAGGATGCTGACAACGGGCCTGTTATTAACAGGCCCGTTGTCAGCATCCTCCCCATTCCCATTGAGCCCTATGGGACCTCAAATGGGAATGGGGATGTGCCGGTTCCGGGTCCCGCGAAAGGGAATTACCGGGCCCTCCAAGGTCAGAATGGCCCGCTAAGTCCCCTTTTGCGGAACAAGGACCTGGTACCCGGTTTGGAGGTAGCCATGCTGCTAAAAATGGCATGGCTACCTCCAAACTCGTAATGAGGCCCAATGCCTTGTACTAATTATGCTTGCTTTTTCAATGGGCCATCACCTAAATCACACAATTTAAAAAAACCTGAACCCTGCTCCTTGTAGTCTATACACAGCATCCTAAAGACAATACTGAAACCACCGAGACATATCCAACAAAGAATGGAGGAGCATGCAGAAATCCTTTTATATCCCAATATGCCCTGATTTGTAGACTTCAAATACATCTGGTACAGGTTATAAAGATGGCCACCCATCTTATTGAGGTAGGTTGTCTGATCCATAGCGATGCCTAAATACTCATAACTGGACACCACTTTTTGGAATTGTGATTTCTTGTCCTCTCTTTTTAGGTCAACTACAAAAGTTCTGCATATCTTTTGATGCTTCTCGTTTCCTATCTCTTCTTCTCAGTTTTGTCTGTGTTTTGGCTGAACACCTTGGTTTTCATGCTAAAAGCCCTTTATCTTCATTTGACAACCTCCTAAAAACATGAGTGGCAAACTAAAGATATATAGACAAATACTGCTTTTATTTATTTCACAGAAATCCTGGGAAATGCAATCTTGGAAACACCACATTTCATTAGGTTTACTGACAAAATAGTTGCATTCTGGGTCATCATTTATTCTGAAAAGTGATTATCAAATGACTCATTGAATGTGTCATGTTCCTTGCAGTATACTTTTTCTTTTAGGGTTTTCACTATCTTTGATCAACCTTTCAACCTGCAGCAATAGATTAAAAGGCAGCAATGGAGTGGCAGTAGTGCTCAACATTCATGCCAAATTCTTGATCCATACCTTTTGTGCACTTTCTTTATACCTTGTCATTTGCATATACTTCGCGGTGTTGGCTTGCACTAGTTCTACTTAAGGAAGGCCTATGATGTAAAGCAGTGTTGAGAGCAAGGAATTGTGTTTTGTTAAATGTTTGCGTGGTGCATATGGTGTGACACGCATGAGCAGGCATGGCAAGGTTTTGGAGTCTATTAAGCGGGCTCATTAGAAAGATCAGTCTGTTTCTGGAACAGCACTGGGAGCCATCACTCACTGCGAGAGAGAAAAACTGACATATGAGCAGAAAACACAGTTTGGTAATTTGTTCATAGAGCTTATTGTGTTTGATGTTACCCTGCTATGCCTAAACAGTTATTTTTGAAATGAAACACATGTGGTGTTTACTACTATTAAGATTGAAACATTGCTTTGGTTCTTAATCACTTCCGTTGTGGTCTTTGTTCTTTGCCACCATTTTATTTCATCGGTTGTCTGTCTATGCTCTCAACAGCTACAGGACCATTTTCTTTCTTTTAAAGTTCATAGTTGAGTGCTGTTAGTGTATCTCTTTTTTGGTATCTCCATTGTCAGTTAGCATTTTGGTTATTGAATTAACACTGCACATCATGTCCATTAGGCGCAGCTTTAGCACACATGTGTTTCTTTATTCACTGTTTAGTGCATGTGTAAGGATGCACTGGGCCATTTTCTCTATATAAGGGACTGACGCTTTAGGATCGTAATAGGCTCGCCTCAAAGAGTCTCACACCTACGGTATGATTAAGCAGAATACAACCTACTAAGAAAAGGCCATTTCTCAATTTTATATATCAATTGTATATAGTGCAATCTTCTCACTCACTCATTTTAATATTGCTTTGGTTGTAGATTTACATTTCCTTCGGAAACTCTTAATTTTATCATTCCACTCTCCAATCATGTCCGCTGTTGTTTATCTTCTTTCAAATTAATTGTGATGTTACATTATTTAAGTCACTGCATCTGATCTCTTGTATCTTTGTATGTAACTCCCTATTATCCAATTTCAATCAATGGAAACCTGTCAGTAGATCAGATGTATTTGATCTGTGCTGAATGCTGATATTTATTTGGATCTATAGCACCACCATCTTGCTGCTTCCTCACAGTCGCTGGATCTGTATTGCACCAAGATTGGATTGCTCAGACAATATTTATTTTCAACTTTTAAAATTGTATTCCGCATAGCTTGCTCTCCTTTCACTGTGCTAGATGTGTGTGGAATATTTCAACAACGTGGTTATGTCTAATTGTTGAGATTGCAGATGTATTTATTTGGTCTCCAGGTAACAGCGGCACTCAAGTCACATTGGCATTTGGCCACACTATGGGATGAGGAAAGATCTGCCAGCTCATTGACGCAAGCCCATGACCCGGCTAGGAAAACATAGTTCTGGGGTAAATCTCTGGACATTGCGTGAGCAGTATCATGGATTACACTACGCAATCCGTTGAGAGAGGGAGAAAAGCACTGATCTTTCAGGAAAAGTCCAAAGATACACTAATGCAAAAAGGTTTTAGCCTCATGATCCTGGCAATGCGTGACCTGCTGATTGCTGGCATGCAGAGAAATGAATCATGAACTTTGAAGCTGCTGTTTCACCATGTATATTCCAGGGAGATGTGCAGTGCCAGGGAGACTCACACTGCTTCATAGCGTACGCCACAGCATCGCTCTGAAAGTTCACAAATGCTAGTATTTTCTACTGCACTTTTAGCATTGCCACAATGGTGCAGCTGCACTTTCCTGCCCTTCTTACGCCTTTGCACTTTCACTGATCTAGAATGTTCCCAGGCAGAGAATGATCAACACCCACATGTCCTATCTCTATGCTCCCTTCTCTTTTCCGTTCTCGGCAATAAGAAGTGACTGTGTACATGGGTGTTGCACCTTTTAATCGCCAGGAAGTATATAGATGTGAAGGAGACCTCTGTGCAGAGGTGGGTTTGGATTGCAAGGTCATATGTCTCCCTGCCCAACCCGCCAGCCACCCTTTGATTACCTCCATTTTGGGACAGCACCGAAGACCTAGCAAATCAGCCATCCACCCACATCGTTACAGGGTATGCATTCGAATGATGGGCCTCTTAGGACCCGGCCCTTCAGATGCGATGGGCCTTTTGCATTTCCACCCCAATGTATGTCCACCCCTATTCATTTTCAGAATGAACCATGTCTGCACTGCCCATTTCCTTGTGCCAAGCTAGGTCAGACTTGGGTGAAAGAGATGCCCTGAGAGTGCCTGCTTTAGCACACCCCAGCATGTGATTGTCACTTTCATGGGAGAGCCCACACGCACCGGCGCTCTTTTTGTGAGCACATAGACTGCATGTGCAGATCCAGATTCATGTCTGTGAATATGGATTGATTCAATGCAAGCTGCTTGGCCTCGATCTATTACACTTCTCTGAAGGTTTCCGCAACCAAGTTGGATATTTCCTTTGACACATTTTCTATGAGCATATTTCTAAGCATCGCAATCATTGCATTGGTCACTTAATGTTCATTTACCTCTGTCATTAAGGCACAGTACAGCCCCTGGATCCACTTGAGAGATCTGTTAGCCTGAGTAACTCGCCTTACCCTGAACCCATGGAAAGGCTATGCTAGTCACGCCAGAGCTTGCGCTGAGTAGCTCGGACATACACCTGACCTGCTTCTAGTAAGCCAGGTGTACGTCAGTTACAGTTTATGAAGATCCAGGGGTTCCTAAATAATAAGTTATCTCATGCAACCACTTTGTGAATTGTCTTCCTAATTGTAAAACCTGGAAGAATTGAATTTTGTTTCTCTTCAACACTAGTGGCAAAAGGTAAAGCGTGTCAGTGGGCCTCATTACACGGTAGGCGGTGGACCAAGGTGCTATTAGCACCTTGGTCCATGCCGGTAAATTACCGGCACCGCCTTGGCGGAAAGGGGAATTACCGCCCTACTCCAAGGTTGGTGGGGCGGTAATTCCCCCTTCCACCATTGCCCTTCCCCATTCCCATTTTTGCCCCATAGCGCATAATGGGAATGGGGAAGGTGCTAATTACGGTACCGCAAATTTGTGGTGCCGTAATTAGCACCAAGGTCCCTTTGCGGGTTGGGTTTTAACGCCTGCAAAAAGCAGGCGTTAAATTCCCCAACCCGCAAAGGGACCTCGTAGTACGGCGGTAAGGGTTAACGGCCACCGTTACCATTAACGGTGACCGTTAACCCTTACCGCCGTCCGTGTAATGAGGCCCGATTTCTTTGTCATGTCTGAAATAACTCGTCTATTCTATGTTTACATATCTTGTCACAGATGTAAGATGGAATCAAGGTTTGCATGAACACAAGAATTACATTATTTTTTTTAAATGTGTTTTTTGTTTGCAGAACCAAAGAAAATGGCTTTGACAGAGAGCCTTTGCACTCAGATCATCCAAGCAAGCGGCCCTGCACTATTAGCCCTGGCCAGCGGTACAGTCCAAACAATGGCATATCCTACCAGCCCAATGGCCTGCCTCACCCGACTCCTCCGCCACCTCAACACTTTCGCTTGGATGACATGGCTATTGCTCATCATTACAGGGACTCGTACAGACACCCCAATCACAGAGACCTCAGGGACCGAAACCGACCTATTGGTAAGGGAACCTGCATGCTTTGCTTATGGTTATTTTCTTGCTTCCATTTAGTTTCCTTTTAGGAAACATTGTATCAGCTATGTCTCCAGTCTGTTTCTTGTTATATTGATTTATGTTTGAACATGTAATCTTTGTATGCCCTCCCCTGTAGCAGTTCCGCAATATTGCTACGCATGGGCTACACCAGATGGCCAACATCCTGACTCTGGTTGGTGTCTTGATATCCATGACGTGTGCGGGGAAACTGAAAGTATGTGTCAATAAAGGGACACATAATGATTCCTAGATTGGGAGCACATGTGTGTGGCACATCATGTACAATTATTATTAGGTAATTACACTGCATCCAGTTGATGGTAGAAAACAGATCAAAATGCTTTAGAAAATATAAATATTTCATTCATCCATGACAACGTTATGCAATCCTAATATGCAAAATATCACTCACCACCAATGAACGAGTTGCACAGACATTAACACCAATAGTTCATTGATGTCATTGGAGAACACTCTCCTCCTGCAAACTAAATACATTTACTGTAAGCATATACAGTGTTCTGCCATGCAGAAAAAAGGGCCATGAACAAACATCTTGCTTCAAAGATCTGTCTCTTTGATGCTTCCGGTGCCAGATATGTATGACTACCCATGCCAGATATACGCTGTTCATTTATACTTTGTTTATTTATTAGCACACCAAGCATGTAGACTGATCTGGAATATTTTATTAAAATTATTTCCATAGATTTTTAAATGGGTCTAAGTATTTGAGTTTATTTATTTCATGAGAATGTTTGTTCAGCGCTGGCCGTACCCAGGGGGCCTCCGAGCACCTTACAAGGTTCATATGTTTAAAAGTTAGGAGTTGAAACAGAAGTTACACAATATTTTCAGGATAGCCGAGAATGGTTAGGATAGACAAGTGGTAGCAGGGGAGCTGGACGGGTGGGTATGTAATGAGGCCCTTTCTGATGGATGATGGTGATGGAGGGTGCAGTAGGGTTGTGAAGAGGTAGGGTGTTCCATGCCCTCTGTACCCAATGGGTAAATGCTTTTGTGTGCATGTTCGTTTGCAGAGTGGAGTGTGAAGAAGATGCTGGCTTGCTCGTCTGGTGTTTGTGTGGGTGACAGGTCTGAATTTGTTGTGAAGGTAAGATGGGCTTTTGCAGTGGATGGCTTTTAAAACAATGCTGAGTCCTTTGAATACAATTCTTTAGGGTATGGGGAACCAGTGGAGCTTTACGAGAGATGGGGTAATGTGTGAATGTTTTGGTGGGTGGAGGGTGAGTCTGGCTGCTGGGATTTGTATGGCTTGTATGGCTTGGAGGGGGCAAGGGTGCTGCCGGGGTGTCCCGGAGGAGAGTATTGCTACAGTCCAGCTTGCAGAGAATGCTTGGACTGCGGTTCAGATGTCATCAGGAGCAAGGATGTGTCTGATCTTTCGTAGGAGTTGTAGTTGTGTGAAGGAAAGATTGTGGCCGATGCTGAAGCCAAGATTTTTGACAGGTGTGGAGAGGGATATTGGTGGGTTGGTTGTGGCAAGTTTTTTGGTTCGGCGGGTGAGCTGGGGTTTGTGTCTGTAGGGGTCAGATGAGGAGGTATTCTGTTTTGGAAGGGCTAAGCTTGAGGACGTGGGTGACCATCCAAGTGGTGATGGTAGAGAGACAGCTTTTGAGGATGTGGAGTTGTGAGGGGGATGAGATTTGGAAGTATATTTGTGTGTCATCTGCATGTTGGTGGAAATTGATGTTATGTTTGCTAAGGGTCTGTCCAGTCGATTCAGCACATAGGTTAAAGAGGAGTGGAGACAGGGAGGAGCCTTGCGGATCCTATACTTGAACGGGGTGGGGTCAGATTGAAAAGGGTATATGGACACAAAATGTGTCCTGTCAGTAAGGAAGGAGATTCGCCAGTCAAGGACGGTGCCTGAGAGTTTTAACTTGTGGGATAGGAAGTTGACTAGAATGTTATGGTTGATGCTGTTGAAGGCTGCAGAGAGATAAAGGAATATGAATACTGCTGTGTGTCCTTTGTCATTGATGTTGTGGAGATAATCAAAAATGTGAAGTGTATCAGTCTCAGTGCTGTGTCTAGGTCTTCCTGGACTTTTTGTCTATTTAACAACACTCTGCCTCCCATCTGAAATCTCTGTTATCCTGCATCGGAAGCACTTTATCTGCATTGTATTAAAACCGGATTGAAAGTATTACTAGCAATCGCAGGTGTCAGTTATTAGAGTGTTCTGATTATTGGAGAGCCAGATAACAGCTGTTTAGCTGTATAGCGGTAATTTCTGAGTCCCCCAGATTGCAAGAAAAAGTGTTATTATCTGCTGTAAAAGAGTTACTTCAGGTTGACCACACCTTTTTTGGTCCAGGTTGTCATTTATGCATATAAATCTGGGCATGGAACAGATTTCAGCATCTTCCATACCCACCGCCCATGGTTTTACACCAGAACTAAATTTGCATGCTGCTTATTTCTTAGTAATCCATCTGTTTTTAGCTAAAAGCAGGTGGATTCCCTAGAAATTCATTTGAGATGTTGGCTGCCATGTGTAAAAAGCAGGCAACATTTACTCGTTTTGCAAAACAAACTGCAACTAAAAAGGTGTTATGATGATTTTGCCTGTTTTAACACTTATTTGCACTTTGTCTTGCAAATGTGGAAATTACACCAAGGGGTCACACTGGTTAAACAAAAGTGGCAAATGTACACTTCTTTCTGTTGGAGACAAACCCTGTAGGCTCTCAAGTGCAAAGAATAAGGCCGTAGCATTACGTGAGTGGAAATATGGTGTGACTATACAAATAAAAAAATAATTGAGTCATGAGGACGTGTGTGTGTATGTGTGGGTGTTTGGGTGCACGCGCAGGCACTCATGCATATCTTTTTGGGGGCCATATTCCATTCATTCTGTCATAGACATATAATCATTCTTGGGCCATCTGTTCAGTACTTTATTCTCCATAAGTAAAAAATTGAAAAATGACTAAGGAAATTATGGCCATCTGTTCCAAGGAACCTCAGCAAGCCATCAAAGTCATGCTGCAAAATATACTAAAGCCCTTTAATAAGATGCACGTTTGGAAATCATCCATTCTCTAGATAGACAAATTATGTCATGTGATTCAAAAAACATGAGTGCTGTAGTCATGAATCTTTGCTTCAGTAATGCAACCAGCAAACTAAAACCATGCTTAGCACAGCAAGTCAGGCATCTTGCAGATCCCATGGGAATGCGGCCAGAAGAGGTTCTCCGGAACCAAGGTGCTGGTCATCGCCCTAACTCCCAACATATTCTCTTCAGAATGTTTGCAATTTATATGACCTCAGCGCGAATGCATGTTTCAGATAAACATGTCACAGAGTGATTATTGCTTCTACAATTTGCAACTCGGCTCACTGCAAATCCCTACATATTCCATTGATATTTGCAATGGAGGCAAGAAGAAGAATACAAGGGCATTTGTGTTTGTGGGTAATGAATATTGCAAATATGGCTTTTGCACAGGTATTGTCTTATCTCTCGTTTATCTTTCTGTATAAGCTGTGGGTAATACCTTCACTTTTCTATAACAATGCATAAGTGAAGGTGTAGGCAAATCTACCACTATAAAATGTGCTGCTAATATCTGTCCTGTCTTATTTATTTATTTTTATTCATTTGCATTTTGAAAGTGCCCATCGTCCCTTGGGCATCGTGGCACTATTGCAGGATACTTGCTTAGACGAACAACACTTAGGGTGCAGTTTACAAACAGTTTATGTCCGTTTACATAGTGTGCTCTTACTCATACAATGGTGAGATGCGTTGAAAAAGGCCACATTCGGTTTTAACACTTTTAAGTGCCTGCCAAGGACAAGGTATCTCGTCCTTGGGATTACCTCCCCAGTGCCAAGGACGAGATAGCTCGTCCTTGGCACTTAATGGGTTAATGAAGGAGAACATGTTAGAAGGCTTTGCATGATGAAATACTGAAATCACCAAAACAGACCTTGGAACTGGGGGGGGGAACCCATGGCAGCTAAAAGGTTTATTTTAGAAAAGGGTGCATGTATGCGAGAGTGGTTAGTGGAAGAGTTGAGTTTTCAGAGTCTTGTGGAACGCTCTGCATGTCTTGAGTTATGTAATGTTACACCAAGAGTCTCTTACATTTTACCAAACCCCACCATAGTGGTCTTACAGCACCAAGACCTTGTCCAATGAATAGGGGCATTGCAACCCCACCAGGGATAGCTGAACCGTTGTGTTGGGCAAAGGAAGAGTAGTAAGGATGAACAGAACAACAGAGACAGGGCTAATGAAGTGACTGAGACATAAAGGGATAATAATGATCGCGATGCAGTCATTGGTGCGATTGTGAGAGAAGGGTTTTGATGAACGAAGAGGATAATATGAACCCTCGTGGCGATGAGTATTTCCTTTGAAGTCCATTTTCCAGAACAGGCCTCCCATTTGCTACTGTCCAGGAACGTGATAGATTCTTTAAAGCAATGTTTTATCTGTGCTGTCCTTGTTTATGCTGTCATTGACACAAGGTGTCTGCCATGGGAGGCGGTCACAAGACAACGGATGGCGTGCTTTTAGTTGTTAATGGATCGGTGTGGCTAAATACATCACTCTACTTTTCCTAGCATTACATGGCACGCGTCAAGAAGAAATGATCGATCACCGACTAACAGACCGAGAATGGGCAGAAGAGTGGAAACACCTGGACCATGTAAGAAACCCATCTTTTATATGTATATTTCATGGTTTGCAAAGTCTTCATATTCTGTAAGGAACTTGCATTTACTGACTAAAGAGCAGATAAACGAAATGCCTTTGTTTTCAGTTATGCATTTGTTGTGCCTGATGACCACACCCTCAGATGTATTAACTCATGTATAAATCACCCACTTTCCAATCCCTGAAATACAAAGGCCTTTAATTGGGTTATTAACTGACAGTTTAGGCTCCCAGAAACTAATGCAAACCCCAAAGGTAACACTATGCCCTCGCTAGGCCAACAGAGAAACATTTTTGAATTATTATTGCATGTTTCTTGTGAAGCGCCACACACAGCCTTACGCTTGCCTCAGAGTGGGGAGTGCACGCATAAAGTATCAATAGGTTTGGGGAGATAGATTCTTTGATTAGTGTGCAGTCACGATCCAGGCACCTCAGGGTGGGATTATCTATTGAGCCGCGCTTTATGAGATGGCAAGGGGTACCAGGCCTATTCGCCTGACCACCCAAAGGAATGGACAGGTGATTGATCAGCCACTAAAGGGATGGTTACAGTCCATAGGCCAGGTGAAAGGGGGGGGAGTTGGGCCTCTATGGGCAACCCAGAGGGTCTCTCACTGTGCATGAAGGGTCTGTCCACCATATATTGTGCCCTATTGGGTTCATTTACTGTGTGGTCTCAATCTGGTTCATGACTTTGTCTCTACAGTTCTATGAGTCCATCTGCTGAACTAGGAATGGCATGCCACGTCCATGTTTGAATCGGCATATTTTGCTGTATTAGTCTGTCTGGTTACACACACTTCACCCATTACATATAGTTCTCTAGAGGGGCTGGAAGTGTGGGCACACTGTCAGAGAACACGGCATATAGTGCCACATGCCGAGTGTTACTTCAGTGACATCCTTCAAGTTACTCCCTCTATTGTCTAGCACTTTTGATGTACACACCTCATGATGTGGGACAGACACTTAGGGCCTGGGTTAAAAAAGCATTTGTACAATAGTGAGGTTTTCCATTTCCTTGCCAGAACCAAATTCAAATAAACAGACTTTCAAAGCGGTCCTGCCAGCAGCTGACTTTACCTCCCTGCCCCCAGTAGCTCTTCTTAAGATGGCGTATGTGTATTTACCACAGTGCCTCCGTGATCAGCACACACCAGTTCCAGAATACGAACAGGGAGGGAATGACTTTTGCAATGGACAAACTAATAGGCACTAATTACCTGTTGATGACACTCAATTGTTGGTTCAATTGATAAAACAAAGCTTTCCTCTTTTGGATAGATGTCAACCTTCACTGCCAGTCAAATGCGCCACCCATCTAGGAACGTTCTAGTCTTCATGCCATCTTTAAAAGGGTCTGCTCTGGAAGTAGAGGCCTTCCCTCCTCAGCTACCAGCATTTGGCGCTCCATATTAAGGAACCAAAAGTCCATCATCAACAGATGCGAGTTCAGGAAGAAGTCCAAGGCAACGCTTTCTCCTTTTGTCATGTTCTTGTGGCTTGGACGCCTGATGTCTAGGAGGCATACTGATGTCATATCTAGCACATGGCTAGCCCACTATTTTTCCGTAACTTGAGTGATATTCACTTGCAATCCTTCCTACAGTACAAGGAAGGATGAATGAGTAATTCTTTCCCTTTATGTTATTTTGACTGGGCCCGTGTTACAAACAAAGAGGGAACGTGAATAATCGGTGATTCACTTGTGTCACTAAGATATTGGGCCAAAGCTGCACCTCGAATTAAAATGACACATTATACCACTGTAACTCTTGGGAAGAGCGTGCCGTCTATATCGTGCTCTCTCGTTTGCTGCGCCATCTCCCCTCTTTATTTCTCTTTCTCGCAATCTTCCTCACTGTATCCCTTCACTGTCTTTCCGCTTGCTCTTTTCTCACCCCTCTCTTTTTCTCTCACACTCACTCTCGCTCTTTGGCCTACTGATGCTAATTTCCGTCAGGCTTCTTTCTGAGCTGCCCACAGTGCTGATTCCCTTCAGGGTTCGCCTCTTGGGCATGTTCCTAAGTCCAAGTTAAAGGGGCATGACTCTTGGCACTGAAGGAGCTCCTATATCAGGGTACCAAGGGCTTAGGGTTTGACTGTCCGGATAGGCTCTTTGGTTGATATTTGTTTGTAGAGTAGCTGTTTCACTCATTTACTAAGTGGCCTCTCTATTTTGTACTTAGTGGTGTGCCGGAGGAATACTGCGTGAAGTACATTTTCATATATGTGGTTCACGGTGCTGGCATTTCATCAGTGCCAAGCAGGTTAGCTCGGTTCGCTCTACCGCTCAAGATTCTGAAAGCTGGGCTCATCAGTGCGTGATGCCCACGCCCACCCAACTGTATGTTGTTCACACTTGATATGTTTCCCTCCTGATCAAGAAACGATTCAGACTGTGTGCACTCCAACGTGAATCACAGCATTCTTGCACGTCGCTGTTACTATCAGACAGAAGAAGCGTGCCTCACCATGTTCTATTGAATGTGCTTCTGCAGTCTTACTGCCTAGGTCATACCAATCAGGCGGCATCCAGTGAAATTAGCATCGGTAAAAACCGTTGTCGGAACTCGGATGCAAAATCTTTCCTTTTTTTGTGTAGGCCTGAGAACTCTGGTTTTAATCGGTCTGGTTATTTTGGTGCAACTTTGACCAATTCTGTACTAGCTTACGTCCCTTTTTTGACACCCCCTGTATATTTGACCCCCTTCGAGCAGTCGTACAGATAAGCACGGGCATGAACGAGAGAATAAGTGCTGTCATCCTGTGAAATGACATGTTGATGTGTCAGAAATGACAAAGTATTAAATCACAGAAAAAGCGACTTTAATGTGAAAAACGAAATAAAACTTAGGACCCTATTCATGCTATTTTTTGCACGGTTCAAATTGACTTTACACATTTAACTTTGCACTGCCGACACATGGAACTGTGCAAAGTATATTTTTCCAGTGCAAAGTCAGTGAAAAATCATTTTGTACTACAAAAATGACTTTGTACTGACTTTGCACTGCAAAAATACACTTTGCACAATTCCATAAATAAGGGCTCGTGTCGGCAGTGCAAAGTCACTTTTCAGCAGTGCAAAGTCACCTTGAACCGTGCAAAAAATTCCATGAATCGGGCCCTTAATTGTGGAGATGCAGAATTGATACAGCATTAGGAATTAAACATTAAAGCAATGTATTTAACCCAGAATAATTTCTTAATCATACATATTGAAGCCCTGTTTGTAAACACATGCTTTACTTTTAATATTTCACCAGTTACTAAACTGCATAATGGACATGGTGGAAAAAACACGGCGATCGCTCACTGTTCTTCGTCGATGTCAAGAAACGGACCGAGAGGAGCTCAATTACTGGATCCGGCGGTACAGTGACGCAGAGGATCTAAAAAAAAGCGGTAGCAGTAGCCACTCCAGGCAACAAAGCCCCGTCAACCCAGAAACCGTGGCAATAGGTACGGCCCATTAAGTGGCAGTCGCCTGAAAACTACCATGCTCCGTCAATAGGCTGATTGATTGACTAATTTGATTCTGTTGGTTTTTTTAACCTTATGGCAGATTTCTGAACCTGCATGAAGTTTTTCAATTGAATGTGCTCTGTCACCATGTATACAGTGTGGACAATTGTGGTCTTGTGTGAAGGATATTTTCTGCAGTGATGGAAGGCCTTACACTGAATGGAACAATTATTTAGATTCCACATCATTTAGTTACACTTTTAAACATGTTCCTGATCATTGTCCGTATATCGTTTCACGCGTCATATGTGGTCAACTGTACACAAGTCCACTGTGTTCTGATCACGTGAGAAGCAGCACATGCCAAAAAAGGAAAATATACCATGATGATGGTGATGATGATGGTGATGATGATGGTGATGTTCATGATGATGGTGATGAGGATGGTGATGATGATGATGAGACTATACCTTTCAGGGTAGGGATTCATTGGGTTGGTGGGTCCAAGGCGATTGTTTCAGTAATGCGCTAGTAATGACACACTGTAGCTCAGATCATGTGCTTGAGGGGAAGGGAGGCCTTCAGGCATCTACGGACCATGAGCTTTGAGATGACGAGACAAGCCAAGAGAAGTGTATAGAACTGAGCCTCTTCTAGGAAGTATTCATCCCCAAAAGTGTTTGTATATCACCGGACAGAGATAAGTATTGTTTGGTGGAGCTAGCCTTATGTCTATGGAATGATGTAGCTAGGGTGGAAATAATCATCTTTGGGTGCATTTCCCTAATATCCTACAGTGGCGCTTTGCAAGCGGCTGCTCTCCAGATGTTTCGACTATGACTCCGATGGTGCCTCACAATCAACTTTGCAGGCTAGGGTTCATGGGAGTTGCAATCGAAAGCAGCTGGAAGGCCAATGGCTGCAGATCCAGGTCCTATGCGTTTTAACATTTCACCTGATCAAGTAATTTAAAATTAGATAGAACCAAAGCTGTCAATATGTACTCAATCCTTATTATCATGTGGCCAAATGCAAACCAGAAAAAAAGCCAGCTCAACATAGCGCCTATGTGCAAAAATATCCCATGCACTGCATTTGTTCCCTATGAACTCTCATGTCCATGCTACTTTCCCTTTAGAGCTTCTCAGTATTTGATTATTTGGCAGTAGGGTGTACACACATTATCTTCACATCATCTGATGTGACCCTTACTTGCATTCCCCATACTCTGGGCATCCTCCCACCAAACTTAACCTCTCTGATGTGCTTAGTATTTTCCGCTTGTGCCTCCTGCGCTGCTGTTCACTTGGCTCATCAGTGGAGTGCATGGAAATCTGCAAAGAAATGATAATTAAGCGACTTTGTCCATAAGGGTGCCAGAGTCAAAGCAATCTATGCCATTTTGTTTCCACACACCTGAGGTCAGTGTTTTGCTGCAATGAGCTCCATAGATTTTGATGAACTCCCTCCAGACACATTTTGTTGAAAGAGGAGTTTTCACAATTGCCCATACCGAGTGGCTATCTCAGAGTTGGTCTTTGTAAACATGTTTTCAGAATTCCTGATTGCTATTATTATAATGTTGGAGAGGAAATAACTTTGCTCCTCTTTCCCTCCATCTATGTATATACTATATTGTGCTAACTTAGGTAGTAGGTGATAGACCACTCTAAAAAAAAGGGGAGGTGTACATACGGAGAGCAAGGTGGATGGGGGCGGGGGAGTGCTTTATTTTCTGAACTACAAAAAAAGGCAATATTTGAATGCATCAGCGATAAGTTGGAACATGTAACTTATGGAGTTCTCAGTTCAGGAATGATCATTTATTGTATTTAATACAGTGGAGTAAATACTCCAACATTAGCAGCGAAATCCCGGAGTAGCAATGCAGCCAAATGATCAGGCACTTAAGAATAGGGAACAAAGAGTACTGCAACGTGTTAAGACTCTAGAGGAACGGGTGGAGGAAGGAGAGGGGCGCTCTAGACGGAACAATATACGAATCCTGGGATTACCTGAGAAAAGTGAAGGCCCCTCCATGGAACTATTCCTTGAACAACTACTCATGGACCTATACGCCCCAAAGAATTTTTCGAAACTTTTCTCCATTGAACGTGCACATCGAGTCCCAACAGGCAGACCAACGCCTGGGGCCCCACCCCGCACTGTGATTGCCAAAATCCTAAATTACAGAGATCGCGACGCGATACTGCAAATGGCCAGATCCAAGGGAGCCACGACCTACAACGGCGCGAAAATCGCTTTCTTCCCGGATTTCACACGGGAAGTACAAAGAGCACGCCAATCATTTGACCAGCTTAAGAAGAAGCTACAGACCCAAAACATCAAATATGGTCTCCTGTTCCCGGCACAGCTGAAAATTTACCATAATGGCACAACCGTGCACTTTAATGACCCAAAGGATGCATGGAATTGGGCAGAAAATAACCTGGAGGGAGATTGGGGCCCCACAAATAGAAGGGAACGTGAACGAAATAGACCGCGCCCGGACAGATCCCCGAATGCACAACCACTACAAGGCCAGGATGGACTACCACCAAGAGAAGCCGACTGAAGTGTGCGGACACATGCTGATAGCAATGCACTGTCAGAGCTTTTCCCCCCCCCCACATTGAAGAAATGGCGGCTCGAGCGGGGGCCCCCCCCCTCAACAAAGGTAATAGGACCAGCGCCGAGCAACGGCGACAGAATCGCAAAGAAGTTATATCGAATGTATTGATTGTTTGTTCGGTCCGAGCAGACCCTTGTCAGGCTCGGCCTAATGTTGGGGCGACAGGTACTTCCAGTTGGGGTGGAGTATGGGGAGGGTACGAGGGAGTTTGTGTTTAGGACAGAGTTTATTTGTTTGGTTTGCTGCTCTAAGATCAATGCGCGCAATAGGCTGGGGTCGGGTTCCAGGGGGGCGGATAAGGGGCAATGCCCGGAGATACACACAACATTACCCGGCATGTCCGATTCCCGACCACCATGACTGACCACACCGCTGAAAGCAAGAACAGGTCTATTAAGATAATGACCTGGAATGTGAATGGGCTAGGCAGCAGTATCAAGAGACGCCTTGTACTCCAATATTTGAACCGTTATACGCCCGATGTAGCCTTCCTAACCGAAACGCACCTGGCGGGCACAAACTGCAACCTCTTCAAGCGAACTAATTACCG
This sequence comes from Ambystoma mexicanum, assembly GCF_040938575.1. Classification (NCBI taxonomy): domain Eukaryota; kingdom Metazoa; phylum Chordata; class Amphibia; order Caudata; family Ambystomatidae; genus Ambystoma; species Ambystoma mexicanum. The sequence goes on along the minus strand of NC_090933.1, from coordinate 857,361,390 downwards.
CATCGCGATACACTCAGGTTTCTCCATGGGAGCTAGGGGGGTGCTGATCCTCGTGCACAAACGACTTCCACTGACCCTCTCATCCGTCACACAGGACCCAGGAGGTAGATTCGTTCACATAACCGCGACTCTTTGGGAGCGGCCTATATCCATGCTAGCCGTATATGCACCACCTACCTTACTCACTGCACTACTTGAAGATATAACGCCAATGTTGGCGGCGGACTCCTCGAGCTTGATGGTGGTGGGGGGAGATTTCAACGAGGTCATGCACCCAGAACTTGACCGAACACACATCCGCTCGAGAAATCCAGCTACGCATACCAAACTAGCCACGTTCGCCGACGCAATAGGCCTGAAAGATGTGTGGAGACATTTGCATCCTGGCACGAGAGAATACTCTTTCCTCTCCGGAGCACACGCCTCATTATCTAGACTTGATTACTTTTTTCTCCCGATCTCCGAATTACATCTAGCAACCGATGCACACCTCCTACCCAGAGGTATATCGGACCACTCCCCGCTCGTAATGGTGCTCAATACACACAGGCCGATTCCCCCACCCACGTGGAGGCTAAACAATTATTATCTGGGCTTCCCCGACCTAGTCGAACATATCAAAAAAGGAACAGAATCATACTTTGAACTGAACACAACCTCAGTGGATAGCCCTGTAACATTGTGGGAGGCATACAAACCCGTACTGAGAGGGGAACTCATATCCCAGATCGCAGCCCATAGGAAAAAACACGCCGCGGCGATCCGGGCGGCCGAAAAGCGAGTACAAGAGGCAGAGGTAGCTCATCTATCCCAAGACCTCCCAGAATCCCATCGCGAATTACAGCTAGCACAAAAACAGTTTCAAAACGTCGCCCTGGACAATGCCAAACAGGCACACGCAGCGATGCGGACCAGAGTGTACGAAACCGGGGATAAGGCAGGCAAAATGTTGGCGTGGCTGGAGAGGCGTGACGAGGGGCTCCGACATGTTAGAGCGATCAGAACACAGGGGAATACACTAGTGACAGCGGACCGTGACATAGCGGAAGAGTTCGCAAGCTACTACAAGGAACTCTATGGACCGCCAATCTCCCCCATTGACACTACACCCATCTCGGGAATCACCCTTCCCTCCCTGACACCTGAACAAAGAGCCCTGCTAGAAACCGACATATCGGAGAATGAATTGTCTGCAGCCATAGCCGACCTTCAACCCGGGAAAGCCCCGGGACCCAACGGCCTTCCGGTCGAGGTATGGAAGAAAATAGGCACGAGCGTAATTACACCACACTTGCTGAAAATGTATGAAACCTCCCGAAACAAAGGGTCCCTCCCACAAGACCTGAGACAGGCCACCATAGTGGTCATACCCAAAGCGGACAAACCCCCAGAGTGCTGCAGTTCGTATAGGCCCATTTCCCTTATCAATACAGAAACCAAAATTTTAGCGAAAACCTTAGCCAATAGATTGCAGCAAGTTATACCCTCCTTGATCCACCCGGATCAGTGTGGTTTTATGCCGCAGAGATCCACGCGGATGAATATACATCGATTATTCATGGCGATGGAGAATGCGACCACCATCCGAGACCCGTTGGCCCTGTTGGCCGTAGACTTCGAGAAGGCCTTTGACTCTATCAGGTGGGATGCGATCTGGGAGATAATGCAAAGGATGGGATTCGGGCCCCAGTTTATGAGCTGGGTTAAATTATTGTACAAATCCCCGCTAGCAGTCACGAAAGTGAATGGTCACGTGTCAGGCCCCTTTGAAATCGGCACAGGAACCAGACAAGGATGCCCACTGTCGGCCATGATATTCGCAATAGCGATTGAACCACTCGCTATACTGTTAAGAACAAACGAAACATGGAAGGGATTTAGATGGTCTGAAGCCTGGGAAGATAAGGTGTCCCTATACGCGGACGACTTATTGGTTTACTTACAAGACCCGGTCAGATCCTGCCCCATAGTGACTGATTTACTGCAGAAATACGGCTCCTTCAGTGGCCTGAAAGTAAACTGGGACAAATCCACCTTATTCCCACTTAAACAAGAGGGAGACTCGATCCCGCCCCAATGTCCCTACCGGGTAGAAAGGGAACAATTCAAATACCTAGGTATTCTAATAACAAATAAGCTGACTGATTATGTGCCCAGAAACCTGTACCCAGTCATGACAAGATTTGCAGAGGATGCCCGTCACTGGTCATCCCTCCCGCTGACACTACTGGGTAGAGCTGCACTCTTCAAAATGATGACCCTACCCCGCCTACTCTACATATTACAAAATGCCCCATTACACATCCCTTCAAACATATTTAGGAAAATAGACCAGACACTCCGCAGACTGCTGTGGAATAACGGTCATCCACGCATAGCCCTAGCTACACTCCAAAGATCCATATGGGAGGGCGGAATAGGACTACCCCGAATGCAAACATACTATTGGGCCAGTCAATTGATGAAAGTGAATGACCAACTACACGGCGACACCGATGCACCACACAACAAATCTCTAGAGTCGGACACTCCTGGAAAACCCATCATGCTGTACCTTTATAAGAAAAGAGACCGCGCGGCTACTCCCAACATGCGCGCACAGCTAACACAAATCTGGACAGACGCACACAAGTTCGTGGGATGGGGCGACAAACTATCGCAGGCCCAACCTCTGTGGAACAACAAGAACCTTCCAGGTGTATACACGCTCCCCAGGTGGCCGAACTGGTCCCGGCAAGGTCCGCCCATCTTGGGAGACGTTGTGAAAGATAACACCATGGTCCCTTTTGCAGAGCTGGCTCTCCGACTTGGACTTCCCCAAACCGAACATTACCACTATGCTCAACTACAACACGCACTACGAAACATCCTCCCCGAAGTGAGCCCCCTACCGGACTTCACCCCCATTGAGAGAAATCTACTCCCGGAACCAATTACCCGGAGAGTGACATCGGTTCTATATAGTGCCATAAGTTCCTTTGGCACACCAGATCTACTGTCACTGCGGACCAAGTGGGAATCGGACGTGGGGGCCATACTGCCGGAGGAATGGGTCATGACATTGATGTTCCCTAGGGAGATAGCGATTTCATCAAGGCTTAGATTGGTTCAATTAAAGATATTACACAGAGTATACTATCCCAGGGTGGCCCTACACAGATGGGGAAGAATAGATGATCCGAACTGCCTGCGATGCAAAACGGAAGAGGGTACCTTTTTCCACATCATATGGGATTGCACACATATACAACCACTTTGGGAGGCATGCTGTGCGGAACTCTCTAGAGTTATGGGGAAAACAGTTCCCAGAAACCCTAAGCTACTACTATTGGGGATAGATGATGAAATTGACCTATCTAGATATGAAAAACTGCTCTTGTTCACCACCACCGCACTTTTGAAAAGGAACATTGCTCAAAAATGGGGCTCGGACCAAATACCGAGCTATGAACAATGGAGAACGGATGTGGATATCTGTGTCGCAACGGAATACAGAGTATACGCGGCCAGAGGATGCCCGGCAAAAGCCCTGAAAGTGTGGAGGAAATGGGAAGATGCCCAATGAGGATTATAAAACAACTGGACGCTGCCTGCGGGCTCAACTAAAGCTGTCCCCCCCCCCTTTTTTCCTTTGCAAACATATGTGTACAACATCTGAAACAGCCAGTAACCCTCTCCGGCAATGCGCATGTATTGATTGTTTACGTTGTTTATTTGTTTAACCTTGTTTTTTCCTAAAAACACCAATAAAATGTGTTATTAAAAAAAAAAAGAATAGGGAACAAGTTGAGAGCTAAATAAGCTATAGGATGCTTCCATTACTGAGATCCACCTTTTGTGATCCGCTGCAGTAGCCAATCAGCCAACTCCCGTGCTCACTATCTTATCAATTCCTCTGGCAAATTCCTGTGTAAACCGCACGACATGAAGATCTTTTGTCCGTTCAGACCTTCTTAATAATTCAGCAAAGACATTGTGGTTGATTTGTAGAGTGCACTCAAAGACGGCAATGAGCTGTCCCTTTTGGTTTGCTCCCAAATGAATTAAAGGAAGATAGTCGCAGCGTTGCTCAAACATAATGTCATCCTTTGAAGGAAATTATTATGAACCCATTTAGCCAGTTGTGTCCTAACCCAAAAAATAAGCAACGTTGGATTGCTTGTGAGAACGTTGCAATCCGGGTCAAAAGTTGTTAGCTATTGCATGGGTCAGATTGCTCTGCTCCGGTCCCATATTTTGAGCATGTTATGTATGTTATGGACTCCCGGTGAGGCAGCCTTACTTGGAGTTAGCCGTACTCATGGCATTTGTTTTGCTTCCCTGCCCTTTTTCAGAATCGCACCGGGAATTCCTCCACAGGCCCGCTTCTGGATATGTGCCGGAGGAGATCTGGAAGAAAGCTGGTAAGTATTGTTTCAAAACATGTGCCGAGTGTTCTGACAGATGCGGAAAGTTGTTAATGTGCTGTTGCAAGGAATGTAAAAAAGAAAAAAAAAGTTCATAAACGTAAGCGAGCAGGGCGAAAGCTTGCTAAATTGTATTTACCGTAATGGCATGAAAACGATCAAATACGCCCTGAGTTGGGTTCCTATTCGTGATGCGTCTATAATCTTCAGGCAGTGCATTCCCATTGGCTCTACGCTCCTGCCTCGCGCTTAAGAAAGCTGGTACCTGTTAAGGCATTTTCGCTTGTCGTTGGTCCTTCTCCTATGATCTCAGGCATTTTTACATGAGCTCTGTCCTTATGCATTATCCAATTATTTACTTGTGAAGGTTGGGAAATGTCGTTTGTTGCCATCTCTTGATAAACCTCTGTTACAGTGTAGTCCTCAGTTGAGTGTATCGGAGCTATTGGAAAAGTGCTGGTCCATTGCATGTGACCATCTCCTTTCGGAACAGAATCATGTGCCATGTGTTTTACAGTTTATCAGACAGTCAGACACATGTGATGGAGTTAAGCCGTTGCTCCCTTGGAGAGTTGGTATGTAACGGGCCTGATTTACGAAAGTGTTTTTCAATGGGAAAATCTTCAATCCGCCATCTTCATGTTTAGGAAACAGCATAGTCATAGCTGTAGCTATGAATGGATTACATTTTAAGAGCAGGGAGGATAGGTTTGGAATTGACACTACATCTTCGCATCAGGTGAAAGGGGTAAGTTAATTGCAGTGTTCAATCAACCATTTGTATGTGTCCAAAATCATCATGTTTGTTCCAGTTGTGTATTGTGCTTTAATTCAAAAAGATACATGCCTAAAAGACCCACCAAAATCAGCAAGAGCATCATAGAGTAAAAGCAACACAGCAGAAAACAACAACAATCTGACCAGACAACACCCAAATTATCCTTACATTGTAATCCTGCCAGATTTAAGCCTGAGACCAGATTTGAAACAACGAGGAATGTACCATCTAACTCTTCTGTGCATTATTGCTCTCTTCAAAGCGTGAACATTTCTGCAGAGAAATTTTGAACGATGCACAAAGTGGATTGAAAATGGCCGTCTGCTGCCTCCTTCCCCTGCGTGTGGTTGCTGGTTGTTCGACTCCCAATCCCCCCTCCTTAATGTGCCCATCTCTCGCCTCACACACACACACACTGTCCAACTCGTTGCCTTCAGCCCTCCTCCATGTGTTTTGACAGCACTGCCACGGCACGTCGTAAGAAGCGCTGGGAAGGCACAAGACCATGCAGAATGACAGCCAGTGACAAGGCAGCAGGGAAGTCTGCGACTGAAGCATGCATAGGGCAGGAATAATATTTAATACCAAATGCCATCGCTATGATTCATCGCTGCATGTTTGGATGGCAGCTTTTTGTGCATCCAACACACTGAAATGGCGTAAAATGGGGTACCTGCTCTTTAGGTTCTACAATGCATATTCCGGGTGCGGAGGGAATTATATTTTATTTTCCCATCTATTTTCCCATCTTAAATTTGATTGCACAAAGCTCTTTATTTCAAGAAAGATCATTAATATTCATGAGACCCTGATGAAGGAATCTGTGCAAAACTTTGTACAAACACTGGTTTAATTAAAATGCCTAACCAGTGCATGCCGCCGAAAACAAGATTATAATTTGAAAAGATTATGCAGTGCAGCAGACAATGCAGCATATCAATTTGGAAAGATACATAAGAAAATCTACCATCGGATCCCAGATTTTCGATGAATACCTGTCATTCCTAAATTCCAAAATAGCCTGGCTTAACCAGGCTTACATATTTAGGTGGCTGATAATGAAATGACATCTGCATGTTTTGCTACTGTATCTTTTTCTTCAAGAGATCAGAGAACGTTTGCAGTTGGTAATAAATATTCAAGCACCTTCCAAATGCCCTACCAATTCTCTCGGCTGATCTGCCTGTGCCTGTGGGACTGGAATTGGAATGCATAATTTAAATATAAATTGCCTGATTTGCATATACAATTAGTCAAGCTGCAGCTTTGATCGTAAGCAAAAATTATTGTCCTGTATTTCCACTTAGATAAAATTTTAATTCACCTTGAATATTCAAAGTAAATTACGCTCTGGCTACCATGCTCAAGGGTATGATTTCCTTCTTCCGTCCAAGCCGCAAGTATGGTTGATGGGCATGGGAGGGCATGTCTTCAAACTTTGTAACATATATCTCTCTGACTTGCTAGCTTGCCCATATATTTTATTTTGCTAGAATGGTTTTGTTAAAAGCTACTACCATTTACACAAGGAAATACAAATCATATTTAAATTTGGCTTGAATTTCATAATGGTTGATAGAATATTGTATTTTTGCATTTGCTTTTCAATGGATTCCCAATGTTCGTGCTCCACTAAAGGGGATGCACCGATATTTGATCATACCGCCAAGAGAGCAAATAGGAACTACTTAAGCAATCTGGGTAACGGAGATAAATAGAACAATGAATCCGAACAGTAGCTGACTGTGCACGTGTGTATTCCAATGATCACATTAGCAGGTAGTGTGACTTGAATACTGTATGTGTGAGATAAATTGTATTACCATACGCTAACCATTGAAAATTCTGAAGCATGTAACTTGTACATTTTGCTCCCTGATGAAACAATGTTATTTGGAATATAAACCCAATTAATTAAAAGGAACATTTAATTAAGGTGTTTTTAAGTGGGTGAAAGAATTAAACGCAGGCACTTGAATCAAACATGTCATAATTGGTTTTAATTGAGTGTTAATTGGTTCTAGGTTTGCCAAGTTAATAATTGCTGCCTATTACATTTTCAATTAATCTATGTCATTTTGCTTTGACTAAAGATCAACTTTGGAAAAACTGATTCATGTGGAAGACGATTCTCCACTGTTAATTAAAGCCGATCATTATTTTAGCAAAAACAATATTTGCTTTATTTTCTCCTTAGAATATGTGTAAATAAACAGACATGTTTCCCTGTTTTTATTAGCACCATTTCTCGAAAGGTTTGGTGACTGATTCATCTTTTTTCCCTCTACTCGAGCACAGGGGCATGCATGTTTAGCCAAGCAAGACATTGATATTTTCCATTATATAAATAACCCAAAAAGCTGCTCTGTCAGAATGAGGAACCAGGACAAGCTAAATCCCGCAACTCCTGCTGCTGGATTGGCTGGGGAGGCGACGGTTCCCCTGTCCAACACTAGAACTCGTATTGCATTGAAACACGTCAAGGAGAATTTGTTATCACATTGAGAACCTTTATATCATGTCAGGAACCAGTTAGATAATAGTTGTTTCCTTTGGGATAACATACAATACATTTGTTGATTAGATCTTGGGACCGTAGGCTATGCATCGTCCATATATATTATATATATATATATATATATATATATATATATATATATATATATATATATATATACACACACATTCATTAAAATTGGAATCTTCAGCCGAGTGATTAGTGGTGTCATTTTTCTACGTAGTGCAGAGGATTTCACTTCGCCTTGCTGCTCCTGGGAGGGCAATCCGTCATCTCGTACTGCTGTATGAAGGTTTCTCAGAATATGTATATAGGGAAGGTGCTGCACTTCTTTCAGATTAACCATCAGTGGGCATGCTAAAACGTCAACTCTTGGATGTTTTACAAGGGTTTCACGTGGCCTGCTGACATAGCTGAACATGTCACCTACATGTGAACCTACATATGTCCATGTTGTGCTGGTTTCTGGTCAGTACAGTCTCTAAATGTTAGAGCTTACATGTCTAATTTGATTTTGTATTTAAGTAGATGTCTATTCACTAAGTCACTAGAAGATTGCTATATCACTGGTACTATGCAATGCTTATGTTGTTCTGTAGCCCTTGCAACTGCTCCACCCAACTGTGCTCTTGATGTCTCCTGATGACAACCTGTTGCATATCCAGTTTAGCTGTGAACCTGTGTCTGATAGAATATGATTCCCTCTTTCTGGAATTCTGACTTGGATGAAGGACAATTGTGTAATGCCTTAAGGGCCATACACAGTAAACACTGTTAGAAGTTATTCCCATTAGATATGTGACTTGACTTCTTGTTCAAACATCACATTCTAACCACAAGCTTTGGTTGCAACTTGTGGTACCATTTGCCAGGTCAGGTTTCTTAGCAAAAGACCCGCCTTACAACAATTTCACCATTTAACTCATGTTTTGGCCAGACTCTTCTCTTGTTAGTTTTCAACATTGCCGTTGATTCCAACATTCGATTGAGATTTTATAGAGACAGCTGAGGATTCATGCTCCTCATGTTGGAAAACTGCATCACCTTAAACATATTCTTTTATGTTGGCTCTAGGTTGCTCAGTAAACTCAATGTAAAATATTGCACTACGAACACCAACACATTGGGGTAAATGTACAGATCTGGGAGATCCCCATGTGCAACAAGTGTAATTTGTATCATCATCATACAAGAAGACCACCCAACATGCAGATGTCCCTCTTCTCAATGGGGAGTTCCAGGAATTGGCATACACATGTGAAATGCCAACCCTAAATGAATAGCTAAATATAAATTGTGTGGCCAAAACCTTAATGGGCATAGGCTTCCAGCATACACATTAGACAAGGGTGCTGGTAGCCCACTTCAGATGATAGATCTTAAAGAGCATCTCACCTGAAATAGAACAGAAATAGGATCCTTTCTGTTGGAGACACTGTAGAGCGAGTGGGGGTCCTTCTGCCTTCCGCATTTCCCAGCACTTCCGCTGAACCAGATCACATGATGCACATGAGTATTACTGTTTCAGAGAGGGTGCATTTCAGAGCATATCCATCTAAGAATAGGGAGTGTGCACGGAAATGCACAGGGGAAACCCCGGTCAGTCCTCTGAGGGTTACATTTCATATTCAAATAGATCTGTGTATAGCCCTGATGCAATATGTGTTTACTTGCCTACTTGTTTGAGCAGGGCTCTAACGCAAGTTGTAAAATAAAATATGCATCGAGCCAGTGCCTCAAATCCAACTATACTGGCCACTTGTTTTTGGCTCAGTGTAGAACCCCTGAGTCACAATCTTCAGAGGTCATCAGGAAACTGTCTGCCTGAACATTAGGGACTGCCTGAGGAGAAATCTAAATGCTACCTTGGTCGCAGCTGTTCCCCAAAACTGCTTTTCCACTTTCCTCTGTTGCATGTCTTTTCCAGTTACAAATGTCTACACCAGCATGGTTCACTCTCTGCTAGTAGGACACCCACGCTAGTAAATCCACTAGAGATACATTCATCAAGCGTTTCTTTTTTGTTTTGGTTGCCTCCCCGTGTTTCCAGTGTTTAGCTCTTGGCCAACACACATCTTAGAACGTAAGGCCCCTTCCTCCAGTGCCTGTGACCAAAGCCATGCAAACCTGAACCCCAGCAAGAATAATGCAAGTTATTATTGTTAAAGATATTGCTTCAGGCGCATGTTTATGCTGATAAATGTATAGGCGTAAAATGAACTCTATTTTGTATCAGATCAATGGAAAGTAAATAATTATTGATCTATAAAGCCTTAGCTGAGGCATATTAATTGCTTGATGTTGTCCCATACCTTGCACAGTTTAATATTCCACATTGAGGCCTGATGGAGATGTTTTAGTTTTGGCTGTTTGATGGTGTTTTAGTGTCAGCCTGAGAGCCCCAAGGCAGTTACTAAAGGTATGTGGAACAGACGGTGAACACTGAGCCTAATTACCGCATGCCAAAAAACGAGTGCTTTCTCCCTCAGTGCATGCACACCGAAAGAAAGCAGAGGAGGTGCATTCAGGAAAGCGAGGCTGTTAATTCTGGAGAGCTCCAAAACTACCAGTCACCCACACCAGCCCTCTTGACCCCTGCTTTCCCTGCCTCCGCTGTCCTGCTTGCAGTGGCAGAGGGATTGTGAAGGCGGGGTGTGAAGGGGACAGCAGAGATACAATGTATGTCTCCCGCTGCCCGCACATGCCCCCTGCCCACATCCCTCTTCCTGCTGCCTAAGACAGGGAGGCCAGGCTGTGCCCCTGTGTTCCTTCACGGACCAACCTAGCAGGGCAGCTGGATCAAGCACGTTCTTGGTGTAGAGAAACTGCACTCCAGCGTCCTTGAATTCCCGCTGTCCCCCCGCCCCCCAACCCGCAGACCTCATGTGAATGGCAGCAGGACTCGGTTAGTGGGCGATGCAACGGGAGTGCAGCGATGCTTTGCTGCTCGCCCGTGGTTCTGCTACTAATCTGGGTGCGCAGGAAGCCTGCCTGGCGATCTTGAGGGGGCCGCCACCTCTGATTGTGCAAAAAACTATTAGCTTTATGAATGTTTGTTTTAGAGGGAAGCATTTAAATGTGCCCTTATTTTGTCCAAATATATTTCGTCAGCATGCAAGATTTAGCAAAAAATTGGTTCAGGTTGGAACATGCGTTTCAGCAATTTTGCAGTGTAAGTTAATGGTGCATTCTGTGGCCGAAAAGCAAGGCATGCACTCAGCAGGTCTGTGATCTCATTCACATGTTCATGTTTTACTTACATCTACTTTTGCACATATCACATAGCAGCAAACCATTGAAAACTCATAGTTTTGTAAAAGAAAAATTACACACCAGATGGGTGTCCTCCCAACAGAAAACTGGATGTAGCTTTGAGTGGCTATGGTCGTGTTCGCAGATTGCTGTCTGATTGGTTGCTGACTCAGTGATTGAGTGTGAGAACATAGTTACAGGCCAGACCGCTGATAAATGGGCTAGGCAGAGAACAGCAACTGACCTCTGCTTTGATGAATGTTGGAAGTTCCATGGATTAGAAGGTTGCTAATTTTCTGAGCTATTGTAGATGGAAGCTTGCTCTTGCTCTGTCTCTGAGCAGCAGGTCCTTATTAAGACGTCTGCTGACGTGGCCTCTTGCTTCCTTCACAGAGGAAGCGGTGAATGAGGTTAAACGGCAGGCGATGACGGAGCTTCAGAAAGCCGTGTCCGAAGCAGAACGGAAGGCCCATGAAATGATCACCACAGAGCGAGCCAAGATGGAGCGGACAGTGGCAGAAGCAAAGCGCCAAGCGGCAGAGGATGCTCTTACGGTTATTAACCAGCAGGAAGACTCCAGTGAGGTGAGCCATTCAAACTTGTCAACAGCACAACCATACTCGGGGTCAGGGTTCTCAAATGCCTCCTTCTGTGCAAAGGGGTCAAACATCTTGGGAAATAGATTATCATGGATTTGGAGTTTCTCAGTGACTATTTTATTTATTTATTTTAATTTTTATGAAGCACTACATACCATCATTCTTAAGAATGGCATCGGTGTACTGTGGCAAGACATGAGCAAGTGAGATAACTACACTGTAAAAACGGGTTAATCCCCCGGTGAAATGTTTCAGATATCCCTGTATTGGCTGCAACCAGAAAATGTGCTGTGTGGAATACATTTTACCCACTGATACAGCTCTGAGCAACCTCGCACAGCACCATTGTTATACCATCTGCACCATTGTAAAAGGGTAACAACCATGTGCAATGGGAGCAGTCCTGGCCATGTCCCCTGTGCACAGAACCACAAGTGATCACAAACATATGTAAGTGTTTTGGCCCTCATCGGTGAGGTGCAGCTCGGCTCACTATGTCGCAGCGAGAAAGGAACTCACGTCCGGGCCTACCAGTCTCCCATTTAATGAATACAAGCATAACTTAAAAAATGTGATGGGTGCAAGGTTATTCATTTTAACCACTTGAATACCTCTAGACAACCTTCCACATCCTTGTTTTGTAACCTGCCTGCAGCATTGCCAAAGGAGACCAGCCATACGAACATCTTTCTTGGTCCTGCACGAATTGCTAGTCAATGTCCCCTCTAAAGGGAAAGCCAAGCAACCCATGCATGTTTCAGCCTTGTCAGGCCTCATCATCGAGGTACAGATTGGTTCCATATTAGGGTGCAGTGAGCAAGGGGCCCACATCTGGGCATACCCTCTCCCACTTAGGAAGATAAACTATAACCCAAAACATTGAGGGACGTCTGCCTAGATGTTAGTGTGTGATGCTGACAATAATTCAGTGATGTGTATTTTATTCGTGTTGTTTTTATATTGCATTAAAATCCATGAATATCTGCATCTATGCATTCACTATGCCCTTCCCTCCAAGTCTCCCTCAGGAAGGTTTCTTGTAACTTCAACATTATCTCGTTGATTCCAAAGTCCCCAATGCCCATTGGCTAGGAAGGGCAATAAGAGTACAATACATAAGACATATGAATGTCTCAGTTTAATACAATTGTGTCATCACTGTCGCTTACAAAACCCATCTGGTCATGCAGAAAAAACATACAAAGCAACATTGTATCAAAAAGAATACATACAAAATCCCAAATACCTATTCCTTCCTGCAAGAACCTCAGAGGCAGAGAAGCTTTAGCACCAAACACCCCACACTTTGAGCTTCATTTACATTCTAGGGTTAATTGTCACACAATTAGACGTCATGGGCGTCACAGTAAACAGTTTAGATACTTGCGAGCCTACACGCATACACACTCCAACATTTGATAAGCAGAAGATGTTGCCCCTTAGTGCAACAGTTAAACATTCCTAGTAGATCTCCCCTTCTGTTTCATTACTTCAGAAAAGAAAGCACAGCAACATTCAGTCGGCTCCCATTAGGGCCCGAGTCCTAAAACAATAAAGTGGCCGGATTCTGACGTGCATTGGGAAGTGATGCCACGGGACGTCAAAGTGAAATATGCAAGTTGCATTTAGCTTCTCGTTCATGGTTGAAACAAACACACTCAGAACAAGCATTTGCCAAGAGAACAGGTTTTCAAATGACTTTGATGCCTAAGTATACCATTCACACACCTTTTAAAACTATTTTTTTAAATTTATTTTATTTTAAAGTGCTCACACAGCCCGCAGGCATCGAGGCGCTGTTACAGGAATTGTTTGTTTTTTAGTTGCGCAATTGTTTTTTTTTTTGTTGTCTTAGTTGTGTATTTATAATGCACTTAAACACCCAGAGGTTTCTAAGCACGGACCCGGGGATCGTTGCTTCGTGTCGTCTTGCTTCCAAGGCACGCATGTTGCCGCTGAGCTATCCTCCCAGGACTAAGGACCTGTATGTAACACAAAATGTCCTGTGTAGGAAGATGTGAAAAAGAAAACATATTAGCGTGTGCAAGGAACGATTCCCGTGCTCTTGTGGTTAAGTTTGTGGTTTCCGAGGCACGAGGCCAAGGTTCGATTCCTGGCCGCAGCACTGTAGCCTTACAAAATTAATGCATTTTGAAATTTCAGGCGGGGGACCCCGTGAACCCTCTCATAATAATTGGGTGGACTCCTTCTGCACACGTGATCCCTCGATCTAGTCATTGCCTACCAGACTGGACCAAAATGGGAAGGAACGCAATCATTCACAAGTTGTCATTTCAATGTTAAAACCATTAAGTTTCTACATGAAAAAATATATCCTATTTATTTTATATATTTGCTCCTGGTGATAAAAAAAATAATTCAGGACAATTGATAAAAGTGTGCTAATACTAGCACAGGCAAATTGTGCACACTTAAAGACTGGGCAACCAAGACATGACTAAAGATACAGAAAAATGTAATGCGGCAATCTAATTATTGCAGTGTGAAAAACGCTGCACGTTTGAAAATATGCATGAGGTAATAGCAACCAGACAGTGTGTGGCATTTATTTTGTGAAATGGGGAAATTAATTTGGTAAATTACAAAATCTGGCATTAAATAAGAACACGATTGGCAATGGAAGGAGGAAGATCTGAGAACCTGCAGGATAAGTACAGCACCAGCAAGTCACTCAAAGGTCTCACACAGTGGCCCATCAGTGGACGCAGTTATGCAAATAGTCCGGGTGTGGTGTCAAGAGCTGGCACAATAATATTAAAATGCTTATACTATACTGGTATCTCAGTGTCTTTAAATACATCTTACACTTCTCATTCCATTCTTTTGGGTTCTAATTCTATCGACCACAAAAGGAAGAAGGGTTGAGGCAGCCCTGCCAGGATTCATACCCATGATCTGGACACGACACAGACCCCTCAATAGAAACGACATAACTTGCTGAGCTATCTTGCTGGTATTGTATTGGATGATATTGCTCACGGACAAGGAATAGGCCAGGTCGGAAGGGCCATCGCTTCATTGCCCTCCTCCAGTTCTTCCTGCCTAATTAACATCCCCACCCCTCCAGCTTCAGTATCCTCCTCCCTTTATGCAAGAGGTCCCCCAATGTCACAACACAGAGGTTATCCTGGGAGGTCCAGTTGGTGTAGGACCTCGCTGTTCATGTTGAGTTCAAAGCCCCTTTTCTGCAGGAAATAATCTGTGCCGTGAAATACAGTCATCCTATATTCTACCGTCAACCGATGATGCACGTTTCGGTCGCCTAAACAAGTCGATGGCTTATAATAGAAAACAGACCATATGGTATGATATGTCATTTATAACGTGCCTGTACACAAGTGTTTCTAGGTGCGACAAGACAAGGGAGGGAAGACAGAGGGAGGACAAGACAAGCGATCTCACTAGGCCTTGTGCCATTCAGATCGGGCAAGTGCGACCGCGCAAAGTGCAGGCGGAAAGGAGAAGATTCTGAAGTCTTCTGATGGAGAATCTCCATGTGGTTGCTCGGAGCATGTTTGCTTAATTAGAATTCAGTCCTACGGCTGCAGGGATTATGATTGATTTGAAGGGTGGGACAAACAGCATCTGGCGGGCTGAAACCGATTGGCAGCCAGTGACAAAGAGAACGAAATTGGAAAAGATCGGGTGGGGGAACCTCCTTGCAGACGTAAACCCGACAGCGAAAGCTTTAAATTCTCCCGATATGGGACATATGGCAGTAAATACAACATGAAGCCAGCATCGCGGGGGGATCGCATCCTTCGTGCCAGCACTCGCATGTAATCCCTGGCAGAGACTTTCTTGAAATGACACGAGGGAACAGGATAGCTAGCACTGGTTATTAAAAAATCGGGGTAAAAAACGAGCTGTTGGATCTAAAAAGAGCCCCAGAAGACGAAACCTAATCATATCATATCCTTCATTAAACGTTACACAGAGACTTCACCCCCATCTTTCGGTTTCTCGGCTACTTTGCGATAACCGTTTTAATGGTTGTTTCCTAACAAATTATACCATCAGGAGACCGCTTCGGCAATGATAAAAATGGAAGCGCAATACAAGAGCTGCCGCTCTCATATGTTGTGGTTTCAAATGAAACAAGTGAAGGCAGCCCTTGAGCTGGCATCTCACAGTAGAGCAGGATCAGCTGCAGTGTGCTCTTGAAACCATGCCACTGCTGCCTCAGTGACGTCGTGTAGAAGAGCAGAGCAAGGTGAAAGTGCCACATTTCTGACAGACAGTTGTCTGCCTTCTCCCGCAGCAGGAAACCTTTTCTGTGCATTCTGGAATTTTCGGGAACAAAAAAATAAAGTAATCCGATGCAGTGCCGGGAACGCTTTATGATGATATGATATGGAACCGGGGATCGAACCCTTGTTGCTCCATGTTGTCTTGCCTCCAAGGCAAGCACGTTGCCCCCGAGCTATCCTCCCTAGGAGTTGTTCATATAGTACGAAAGGTATATCATTCTGGACACTGCCATTAAATTCAAAGCATGCCTTCAACATATGCCATATGTGTTGAGTGACTGTGGTTTTGTTCAATGCCTCTTAGTGCAAACAACATTGTTAACATAAAACGTGAGGCAGTGCACCATTCCGCGGATCAATATGGCAGCTGTGTGGCCAAATACGCCGATTAAACAAAAACCTCTGGCCCAAAAAGAGAGCCATTATTTTCTAATTCTTATACTAAGAGGCAGGATACACCACAGATGCATATACCTGCGACTCCACGGTTAGTTGAGTTTCTAGAACTGAAAGCTGCAGAGGTATAGCTATGTTTGTGGATTAACACCAACCACAGGAACCTGGAAGGAACTGACATCGGAAATTCTGGGGTACAGAAGCTCATAGCAGGGGTATTGCTGCTCAGTGATCAGGGTTTCTAGCGCCTCCTTATGTCGTATATGCCATCATTGTATCTTTTCCTGACAGATGTCCTTGTTACGTATTCGTTTTACAGAAATTACGTTTTTTTTCTATTTCTATTTCCTATGATTTCATTGTAGCCACATGGCTTTTGATGGCACTTCAGGGGATGCCACTTGGTGAAAGAGTACGTTATGTCTATTTCACCACCCCCTCTGAGTTTGCTAAGCTAAATGCCCGCTGATCATCCTACGACGAGACGGCCCTCGGATCTTGATTGGGTCTCTTGGCGCGTAGGGCTGAGAGATCTACAGAAAGAGTCGGTACAGGAATGGTACCTTGGTACCTGCTCTGGTCTGTGTGCTATGTTTTATTTAAAGTGGTACACGCATCACATTTCAGTTTCAGACTATTCCACAACAGTCTGCCTATGGGCAATATACTGAGGGAAATTGGGATGCACAATACCCATTGTCAATCACAACAGACACACCGTGACTCGTAAAATCTGCAAGCATGTGGGGAAGGGTAGACGGGTTCCTCACATTTGATTCTATTTACATATTTTATTTTATTTCTCTTACATAGTTATTTAATTGTTTTTTTTTTATGACGCGCCTAATACCGTACCTGGGTTCGGTTTTTATGCGCGGATCCAGGATTCAAACCTCTGTTGCTCTGTGCGCGTTGCCCCGGTGCTATCCTCAGTTTACTATGTTAGAATTTTTTAGAAACTCACGCTTTTCCTAAAGGATTCGCAACCAGAATTGGTCTATGTGGAGCTCCTTCTCTTTTGCTGCTGTCCGTCCTTGAGTTGTTGAAATGAGTACTCCCAAGACTAGCACTCATACCATTTCCATCCCCACAACTTCACTAAAACACTAAAAGAGGCGACAGTACTTTGTGACTGCACCCTGCTTAAAAGAGAATGTTAGACAACTGTTGTGGTTTGTTGCACAGGGCTAAAGTAAATACTGCAACAATATAGTGGATTCCACTGTCTACTGCACAGTTCTGATGTGGTGCACGGTCGCTGCAAAGCAGATTAGAATTCCTTAGTTGGGCCACATTGCAGCATAGTGCAATTTATAGTGCCTTCAATTTGTGGACTGCTCCATCCGGTTCATCCCTGTCAGAGGTTAATAAATGAAATGGGCCTGTTTGGTATCTGAATTCAGCTGTCCAACAATACAGTAGTCAGTAGCCTGATCAAGTTCATCCAGCACCCTGGCCATGAAATCTTCAAAGCTCTTTATGTAAACATTTCTTTCCGTAAGAAATGTACACAAACAGTTAATTTCTATGAAAAAAGCACTTCGAGCGCATGAAAACAATCCATTGTTCTTGCAATAACAATAGCCTATTTTACATATTCTTTGCTTAAGATGAATTAGCTCGAGCATGACTTTAAGGGCCCGATTCATGAAACGTTTAGTGTGGTGCAAAGTGACTTTTGCAAAGTGACTTTGCACTGCCAACAAACAGCCTGATTCACAGAGCGGTGCAAAGTGTATTTTTGTAGTGCAACGTGACTTTGAACTGGTGCAAAGGTGGTGTGGTCACTTGGCACTGCAAAAATACACGTTACACCACTTTGTGAATCAGGGTGTTTTTTGGCTGTGCAAAGTCAATTTGCACCGTGCTAAAAGTTGCATGAATCGAGCCCTAACTTTCTCATTCAGAAATCTACCCTAAGAATAAAAGGCTTTGCTATCTAATGATCAACAGTAAAGGTATGCAACTCCAAAGTGCCTAATATTCCACTTTTCAATAATTGGCATACATATAATGTCTGCTTGTCCCCATAAAGGGGGCATATATAAAAAGCACACGCCCTCCCCATGTCTTTTTCCACCCTGCCTGTGATAATGCACAGGCGGAACTGACCAAGGTTATGTTTGCAGGGTAGTGAGTGGGCCCTACTAATAATTTCTAGGGTTAGGTGGAGATAATTGCACATTGTTGCGTTGGTTCTAGCATTCTCTTTGTATTCAAAGCCACACGCTCTGCGGGTCATTTTTGCATCCTTCTGTGACAATGACCAACAATAACTGACCAGAGTTATGTTTGCAGGGTAGTGAGTTGGGTCTACGTCCCATTTTTAAGGTTGGATGGAGATAATTGCACATTGCTGCTTTTGTTACAAAACCTCTTTGAGTTCACTGCTACGCTACTACAGGTTTTTCCCCTACTGAAATTAATTAATGGTTACCAAACCACTCCCCCAAACCATTTTCTCAAAATTGGGTTGGATATATTTCAGCCACTTCATGTATTTTCCTGAGGAGTACATCAATATATGCCGTTTTATCAGTTTAAACAGGCAGGCCTCTGGATTACTCTGAATAGGACCCATTTTACAGTCAAACCTTTACTAAGACCAACTGCAGGTTGTAGGAGTGTAATCAGCTACAACCAGGAAATATGCAATATAGTTTATCTTCAACATGCTGTACCAATTGTGATGAAATACACAGGGCCTCATCACGAGCTGGGCGGTACCGATACCGCCGGGGCTAATAGTGTTTCCGCCAACCCCTGCCGGAGATATTAGCACCGGAACACAGGTTTGGCAGAACAGTAATTCCTCATTCCCCATTCCCCATTGGGCCCAATGGGGAATTTCCGGCACAACTACTGTCGGTTGTATTACCCCACAGTAATTGTGATGAAAATCAGCAAATATCCAGAACAAATTTCCCCCAGCTCAGAGCTGTTGATGGGCCTAGGGGGGCAGGAAAACATTTTCTGCCTGATTCATGGAATTATTCGCACCGGAAATGGGGATGTGTGAGCCATTCTGCCTGCAAATCCCTGTTTGACAAATGGAGATTTGCGGGCAGAATGGCGCACAAATCCCGTTTTTGGCACAAATCATTCCATGAATCAGGCTATTTATTATTTTCAGCCACAGCTATATTTGAGGTTATAAAGGGATAGCAGTTACAGATATTTTTTAAAGATATTTTTACAGCTATAGTGATGTCAGGGGTGACACGATTGCCATCCAGGTCTCCCATCCAACCGAGAGAGATCCTGCTTAGTTTCAAAGTGAAGAAGCTGCCAGTCTCCTCAGGCCATGTTGCCTGATAAATGAGCCTAACTTACAAGATCACTTAGAGAAATGGGCCCGCCCTTTCCTTGCTTTGAAGCTAAGCAGGGTCAGTTCTGCTTTGAAGCCAAGCAGGGTTAATCCCAGTTACTGCATGGATAGGCGACTGAACGGTCATCTGAATCATTTATTTTTTAAACCGTACTACTGTCAGTCCTTGAACATTTTGCACTAAGAAAAACATGTTTGCCTTTTGCTGATTTGTTTTGTGGTATTTGTAGTCTCCCAGTCAATAATAAAAAAATAGATATTTTTACAGCTACAGTGAGTTTTCCCTCCCTGCAGTAACTGGGACGGACCCTGCTTACCTTCAAAGCAAGGAAGTGGTCAGTCTCATTAAGCCATGTTGCCTAATAAGCCACTGAGAGAAACATGGCATACGGGCGCTGGATCCTTCCTCGCTTTGAAACTAAGCAGGGTCGGTTACTGTGTGGATTGGAGACAGCCCACAGTCCTGAATGCTGTGTGTTTTCTTAGTTTTAAATATCTCATAAAACACAGCATCCACATACTTATTTCTAACCGTGCTACTGTCAGTTCTTGAAAGTTTTGTATTCAGAGACCATTTGTTTGCCTTTTGCTAAATTGCATTCTGGTATTTGTAGTCTCACAATCAAGATGGGGGTAATAATGCAGCAATTGTACACTTTTTGCCTAACATAGTTCTATAAGGATTTATATATTTCAGTGACACTATGGTATGTGTACTTTTCAAGTTAGCTTTATTAAGGTGAGCACCTTTTATACTTTGTCAGCATATGTATTGGAACATTTCCTCTCTCAGGTTATTTTTCTGGTGTTCATTACTTTTTTAAAAAGTCCAATGCTATTTTGTCTTGCACACTTTCTTCTAAAGGGGAGGGCAAATGAACTACATTTGTATATTTCACTTTAAGATATAGGTTCACTTGCTGTGCGTATATATTCATGGGTGCCAGCTTTTGATTTTTGCTATGGGTACAGAAAGTTCCTGGGCATATGTTATTCTTGATTTTTATTTCCCGTTTCCATGCTGCTTAAATGTGGTTAGTTGGGGTTGTGTGATGTATCACAACAGTCATCAAGAGACCGACCATAAGACAAGTGGATTGGAGCACGCTGCTTAACTAAAGTGTGTGGTCCATGGCAAATAATGTAATCTCACTGTGCATTGCCTAAAAACATTGTGAGTTCTCATAGCCTGCAATCTTTTATACATAACAATAGCACTCTCAAAACAGGACCAAATCAGTTTGTGTTTGATGAACACCTTTGAGCAATGGGTTGCAAGTGTTGGCTTCCATTGGCCCATATAGAGTGACAGTGCACACTGGCCATGGCTGAAGGCCATGCTAGTTGTCTGGAAAAATCTATGGAATAACAAAAACCCTTGAAATTCAAGGAAAACACTTTAGTTGCAGGGACGTTAAGGTGAGCAATACATTGTAAAAAAACCTTTGAAATTCAAGGACAAAAACCTAATTGCAGGGGCATTAAGGTGAGAACTTAACACAACAAAACCCATGAAATTCAGCTAATGCCACCTTAACTTCGTGCCCCTTTTGCACAGCCTATGACCACAATGATTACATCATAGATCACATCACTGATGACATCACTAACTACATGTTGTATTAGAACACTGATGATATTACAAATCACGTTGCTGATGCCATCACTGGTGACAGGACAAATTACCTTGTATATAACTGATTACATCAATAGTAGAATTAGATATAACATCATTTATAAGTTAGCTCATGGAAAGTTTTATTACCTTAATAACAATTTAGGCCATGGGCTTGGCCATGACGACGGCTGGGGTCACTAGCCAGCACCAAAGGCCATAGCTAGTGGCCGGTTATTGTTTAAAAATACCAATGTGCAGTGTTAAAAGCTATGCCTAGTAGCCCATCACTGGTTTAAAATATACAATGGGCACCATTGAAAGCTGTAGACAGTGGCCATGGCAAAAGGCCATAGCTAGTGCCCATTATTATGTTAGAATATACAGTCAGCACAGCTAAAGGCCGTAGCCACTGGCTAGTATTTTGTTGAAGACCATGGCTAGTGGCTGGTTAGTGTATATAATATACAGTGGGCACAGCCAAAGGCCATAGCTAGTGGCTGGTTACTGTTCTATAATACACAGTGTGCACTGCAGAAGGCCATCACTTATTGCATTTTATTATTTGAAAATATACAGTGGACATGGGCAAACGATGTACAAACCTCTCAATGTCAAAGGCCATGGCTAGTGGCCCAAAGTCCCAAAGTGTTTTCCTTGAATATATAAATATAAATATACAGAATGCCTTCAATTAAGGTGTACTCTCCTGAAGTTTTTCTATTGTTGATGCCACATTAAGGGATGCTATCTCTTTCCAAGAAAGTGTGCACATTTAAAGACACACTTTCTTCATATTCTCTGTGGCTAAACAGTGGTGACAGTGAGTATGCATGAACTGAGTTCTAACACAGGGAGTGCATAGCAGGATTACTCTCATCCATACTGTGAAACTATGTGTACTTCTGCTATTCAATCCATGGAAACAATAGTCGCTGAAAGATTAAATGGATACATTTCTGATGTATAAATTGCATGCACCTTTAAATGGTCACATGAAGAACCTGGTTAACAGCTTCTTGTGTTGGCTTCCATTGGCCCTATGGAGATGGAGAAGCATTATATCTATGAGTGTCGATGCCTCTTGCCCTATCAGTATCAAAATATAGATTCCATTGAGAAGAAGGCACTCATGAAAATCTGCAAATGCCAGAAACTGCCTGCTAGTAATTGGATTTTATTAAAATATCTCCGGCCTGATGTTACAGCCCTTTGGTATTTGTAATGTCCTCTCATACCTGGTATTGGTGTCCTACTAGCACCCTACAAATTAGAGTCTAGGTAAAGTTAAAGGTACTGCAGAGTGCTGCCAAAGGGGGTTGTTATGTTTTGTCTGAAAACAAAGTTATCCTCTGAAACCAACTGCTGTCTTTCAGCTATGGCAATTGTGGGTTCAACGCTGGCTTACTGCAATGGCCTTCTTATAAGCACTTCACAAGCGAACTGTCATGAATTGTAAGTTATCCAGAACACTGCAGTTCGTATTATTTGTAATCTTGTCCACCGGGATCATGTCACTTCTGCCAGGCAGTCTCTACATTGACTTCTTGTCCAGGCACGTGTTAAACATAAGATTTTAACTTTGACACATAAATGCCTTCAATGCTCTGACCATGCCCTTCTTGCCAGACGCATTCAAAGTTCTTTCTTTTCCTAGGAGATGCCTTTGCTCCAATAACTCCATTCAGCTGGATCTCCAGGGCTTAAAGCTGAAGGCACTGGCAATTCCGTGTATGGTTTTGCTGCCCCAAATCTCTGGAACAGTTTTCCTTTCTCCCTCCTCTGCATTTCTTCCACCTCTTGTATCATAAACGCCCATGAGACCTATGTATGTGCTCCCGGCTGTGTTGTTCTCTGCTTCTTGGTCTGACCTTGGTTTATGGTCTCTCTTATCTTCTGTGACGACTCCCTCCATCTTCTCTCCCTTTTAGCACTCTGATGGCCATAGGTGTGTGGTGCTCTTACAAGTAATACATTATAATAATTATATAGCCAGACGTGTTTTATCAGAAATAGAGCTACTAAACTTGACTTGAACGCATTGGTTTGTGAGGTGAAGAAAGTATTTCTTGGAAAGTCTTTCCTGCTAAATACTGCTATCATATAGGTTCAACCCATCCCAGAAAGTCAATTTTGAGACCCAATTGAGAACGTCAGACCGCAAAAGCCTTAAAGGAGGAACACCTTTTCAGTAGGACTGAGACTTGTGCAACAGAAGATCATTCTAGGCAGAACCTTCACTGCCAGCGAGGCAGTGCACGAGCAGCAATGAGGCAGCATGGGAGCTCAGGCTCAGAAAATATCTCTGCCGCCATTTTGAATGGTCCCATACGCTAACCTCTGTCTAGCAGCCACTCTACTAGTTGCAGTACACCCTGTGAAGTACTGCACAAGAAGATGGACTCTCATTTGTAATCTTAGCAGGAGGCTTTGAAGACAGCAATCCAAGTATCGGCTTCAGAAATATATTTTCAAGGCGCAAGCAGGGAACATTTTACCGCAAGGGGAAATATTGAGTGAGACAATTAGAAAGGAGTATGGGGCCAATGAGACACTGAGGTGGACTTCTGGGGTGCATAGTTTGATTTGTCTTCGTAGCAAACGGTGCACATTAGAATTGTTTTACCTTATGGAAGTCACAACTCTTATTAAATAATGCATAGTTGAACAAAGAAAACGGAAAGCTTGTTTAGAAATGTTGTTCCTGGAATCCTGAACTAAATATTGTTTGAGAGAATGTGAATTATTTTAAAAATATATGCAATCCTAATACCCTCACTGTCAGTCATAAATATTGGCAGAGTTCATAAAATATACTTGTCCTGTTTGAAAAAAAATGTGTATTTTATGACAGATACCAACACAGAATGTTCAAAATGAGACAATAACTCTTGCTGTAAGCCTCGGTACAGCTCTAAAACAATGCTTGTATTGTCTAGCGCATGTTGTTAAAAATACAATATTTTATAACATTCTTAGCGTTTTCAGATGTATTTCCATATGTTCTGGAACACATTTTTTGAATTATATATTCTTTAGAGAATAAAGCTATCCACTAACTGCAATGATTTGCAGTGTGTTTTGGGGCCCTTGAACTTCACATTTTACTCTCCTGAAAGAAGCATTCCGGTCTGGCAAGACATTTGGAAAACTAAAATATGCGAAGTAAAATTCACTTTTTATATTTATATAATATTCCACGTGCAGCTCGCGAAAGGAGTTCAACATGTGTTGCTTGCCACATGCACTAACAGCCCGGGCATCTTAGAAGGCAATGGGTCATTGGGTGTACATCGAACAACGCTGTGCGAATCACACCCAATATGCGCAAGAGTTTGATCCCCCTCGCACAGTGTCCTTCATTCCTCCTTATGATAACACCCAAATCCTGGTTCATAAAGACTCTGTATTTACTAGTTAACAAGCCCCTTTCATTCAATGAATAGGGACTATCCATTATCCATTACTATAAACATTGACCATTAAATTGCAAAGGCTAAGACCTACATCATCGATTCACACCCAATAAATAGGAGCCCGTGGGATTAAAGTTCATTTATCGAACCTTGAAAGGATAAATATCTGAATTCTTCCAAGCGGGATTTGGACCTGTGTGATCTGCTGGCTACAAACAGATCCCCAGATTGGATCATCAGTCCGTGATCTCTTTTCAAACTCAGGTCACTGCATGCAAACATTTCCAGCCTACCAACATCAAATTATATTTTGTCAGCTGAAGTTCCCTCATCACTTAATGGACAAAAATGGCTACCTAAATATTTTGGATTCATGAAAAGATCCGTGCAGGGAGGGTGCTAAGCAACTGGAAGGGTAAACATGAAGTCTTGGTTGCATAGTGCTTAGTTTATCTTTGTAAAGAACACTAGGTTATTTTTCTTAATGTTGTAAGAAACATATGGTTAGCACCCTTTCCTAAATCTATGCACACCATGTGACTGATCTACAATTTGACAGGGTACCAAATATTACAATATTAGCTAGGATTATCACCAAAGAGATCAACATTTTCTGCTAACAATTAAAAGACAGCATTTTATTTTTAGTATACTAAGTAAGCTTGCAAATTAGAGCTACAAAATTGGTTGCTGATCAATTTTACAACAACACAACATATTCGATTAGTACTTGTATCATGACTTCCGGTATACCAAGCAAATCCCTCCTTAATATTATTATTATTGGCTTCTTCAATTGGGTATCAGGTGTTATTATCCCCACCAAAAATATCGCCGTATATTTGGTCATCAGGAACGGCCATAGGCGATTTTTTTAGTGGGGTTAATATTTGGGGGTTTTGGGAGCGGGGGTTTCGGGGGTGTCCCCGCTCCCTTTAAAATAATATGGGGGTTGCCAGGTTGTCCCCTGCAGGTTCCATGCCTTAATATCACCGCAAAAATATAGCGATATTTTTGTATGGCGATTTTTATTTTGGGGATATTAACACATGGAACCTTCAATTGTAGCCTTTGTGGTGCCTCGTTGCACGGTAATTGTAATGCCTGCAGCATGCACCCCATTGATTTTCTAAGATGTTGCGCGATGCTCTCGTTTTTCACGTTTTGAATCCATATTTCATGAAAATCAATCAAACGTGAGTTTTCCACCCAATGGCGAAATCATAAAAGGGCCTTGTTCTTTTTCTTCTCCGAGCTAAGGGGAAAGAAAAATAAATAAATCCCGCAGCCCTCAAGTCCCGGTGGTAATGGGACTTGACGTCTCCAGAACTGAACTAAATTTAGGCAGACTCAACCTAAAAACCACGAGAACTGAATCAAAACCAGGTGCTGCCAGAAACGGACTCTGAATTCCCAACAGTTTAACTACTGGAACATCTGTTTCTCTGTTTGGTCATTCCTTTTTTTTTCTTGACATTTTTTAAAGTGTTTTCAAAGATGGGAACAATTTTGAAAATAAAAAAAAAGTCCCCTGCACATGCATTTATAATTACCTGGTTTAGTCTGTATGTTTAATCAGTTTGCATCGAGCGCGCCGAGCACATCTGATTTCAATATAAAGGAACCATTGCACATTGGACAGCTGCCACACTCACATCTGCCAGCGTGCTCTCATGCCAAAAAAGGGATAGCGATAACACTAGGAGATTTCCAAAAGAAGCCAATTGCTTAAGATTAAATGTTTCATTTTTTTTTTTAAATACTGTTTTGAATTCGAGGGCTCTCTTCTGTTACTATAATTGGGAATTTCTTGGCCAGTGTAGGAATGCTGCTTCTAAACTGGCTTCGCTCCAGCTGGTGAAGTAAATCTGCATCAACCATCCTCGACTGCCATGGGCAAGCGTCGAGGGGAATGGCGCTCTGCGCTCGAAAAAGGTCCAGGCGAAGATGGAGGTAGAAATGATACCAACTTAGAGCCTGGGCGCTCCTTGATCTGCAGTCCCTCTCAGAGGCAGTCAGAACTGTCAAATGCTGACCCCCTTAGCTATCTCTTTGCCACCTTGTCTAGTCCCCCCACCCCTAAGGCACGTGACTGGGGTCCTTTTTGACAAAGACCTGAACCTTCACCACTTCATTACCTTGACCGTCTAGGTGGTGAGCAGTTATCTGCTTACCATCAGGAAAATCTGACCCATCCCCGTTTCAACTCTGGTAAAACGCTCACATTCTCAAATTATCATACTTAAGCAGCGCCCTTGGCCAGTCTCCTCCTACCCCTCTCCTTCTCCTGACTTTCCCCTACTTGAGAAGTTGCACACCTTCTACCATCTTCCACATTCCTTTCCCACCTCCACACTCTGCTTCCATGCTGCCTTGCATTCCACAAGGAACTGGTCCCCCTTTAAACTCCTAATTCATGTTTACAAATCCCTATGTGGGCTTGCTCCCTCACACCTTAATAGCACTAGCCTCCACTACTGCTCTCCTGGCACCCTTTACTCTTGCTCACTTCCCAACCTCTCTGCCCCCTGCGCTTGATCTCGCTTCGGCTCCTTCTTCCTTCCATCCTCTCCTCGCTGGAACTCCATTGTGACCCAAGTGAAAAATGCTCCCAGTATACACTCCTTCAAATCTGCAATAAAGCTTCACCTCCTCAAACAAGAAGAACCCATTTCTGCCTTCTCCCATATCACTCCCCACCCTAACCTATCTGATCCCCTGTGGAGTAGCGCAAGTGCTGCACCACTGCGATTACACGGCGGCACCACAGAGGATCAGATGGGTTAGGCCGGGGAGTAATATGGAGAAGGTAGCAGGTGGTTCTTCTTGATTCAACCAGCCCCCTCAGCCATCTGCCAGGATTGTTACTTTTGTCTCTGGTATTTGTAACATGCTCTCATCATCCAGCAGGCATTTGCTCCCTATCTACACTCCTGTTGCAAAGTGCCCGAATCTACACTCCTGTTGCAGAATTGCCCCATTGGATCTTAATAGCTTTGCAAGTGTTTCTGGGTGAGACACATGTTATTCTCAATAAATAACTACAAATACAACATGAAAACAGATAGATTTCAATAAGATTTGCAAATTGGAATCAGCATGAACTCTCTCCCCACCTCTTACCTCTTCCCAATGCTACACACTGTGAGATGCCCAGAAAGTACCATGAAGACCTTCAGCTAGAAGGCTCCAGGCGTTTGCAAATCTTCCCTGCGACTACCTTTGTTTCTCAATAAGATTCAGGATTCGGGTAGTATTCGGCAGTCAATTAAGTCCCCTTTCACTCTGATTAATGTGTTTCAATCTGTGGTTTCATATGTCTTTTAAGTTCCTTGTAGGGTACTGTATCTGCCGGCTGGACTTGAAAGACATTCCTCTGTCCCTCAGATATTGTGTTTTTTGTTCACACTGACACCCCCACACCACAGCTGTGCTCACGCTATGAACACATGGGGGTTGAGGGGGGGGGGAGCATTCAGTGTCATGTTATCTCACAGTGTTGCAGGGATAATCCGATGTTTTGAAGGCACTATCTTGCAAGAGCTGTGACTGCCGAAGCAGCCACCATAAGAGATGGATTGGAGGTTGCACAGTGCGCCTGGATCTTCCTGGCTCGTCCTAGGATTGACCCTTTTGTCACGTAGAGCACCTCCAAGTAATGGGAACATACTGAGCTTCTGTGGGGAACCTTTGCTGCCCATCTGCCCTTGGAAGTGACAGTTTCTTCGAACTCGACTAGTCGGCAAATGGATGAAGCATGATGTCACTCCACCTGTCAGACTCCCATTATTAATACATTGAGCTGTGCAACAGCAAACATCTGCTACCATGGTTGCCAAGATGTCACTTCAGTGAGCATTTGATTTACAAAATACCATGTGTCCTGGATGGTATTTGAGAATTGTTTCTGTCTTTCATTAGTGTGAAACTAATGAAACCGGAATCCGCTTCGCTGTAGTTGTCTGAGCTCAGAGTTCACTCCAGTTGCACCAGACGGTCATTTGCACATTTGCAGACCCACCAGCAGTGCATCTGTTGCATCCACCAGGGCATGAGATCTGTGTCCGTCTGACCCACCAATATGGAAGGCAGCAAAGCATGGGTATGAGTGGACAGATAGCTTCTCGGCTCTGCCGACATCTGTGGGCCATGAGGCCATTGCTGCATGCTTCAGACACGACCTTCCAAATGCTTGCAATCACAGCCATTGGTGAGATTTGCCGAATTGACGTTTCACTTTGAAGCAAGAGATACTGAACGTATGGCTGCCGTATAGCAATACGAGTTCTTTCAAAAGGTCCAGCAAGGCTAGAAAAGTCATTCCAATTAATAGAGGCGTTGTCCACAATGCCCAATCGCCTGCTTGCATTCGGACAGTACATCCTGGTTTCATACATGATTTTACAGGAGTGTATCTGACTCACTCTAGTCATTTATGTAAGTCGTAATTAATTCACAATCCATGAACCTGTTTTTGCTACTAGTACCTCTGCATTTGTTGTGGCATATTTAATCACAGTGGGATGCCATTCCAAGGGACACCATTGAGTTGTCGGTGTTTTTGTGTGCATGTGTGTATGTTTGTGTGAGAGAGAGAAAGGGAGCAAAGCCAGGCAGACACTAAAGTATAACTTCATGTGCATTCCCAAAACATGAAAGTGGCCTCACAAACCTTTGCGTGCAAACATAAGTTTCTCGTGAATTTTCTAGGTGTTAGTGTTAGATGTGATGTGTGAAAATGCATCGAGTAAGAATGACTGCATGCTGGAAAGATATTGGCGTGAGATTAAGAAGTTTATAACATATTTCTGTAAAATGTGTTTTTTCCCATCTGACATAGCAAGTTACTGTGGAGAAAATCTCCCCATGTCAGACCAACAGTTTTCAAAGTAAAGAAACATGTTTTGTGTGAATCCTGTTTAACTTTCCACCGTTTTCTGACATTAGTAAGTTACACATGACCTCCCTGTGTATGTTATGAACAGATCGAGCTCTTATGTATGCCTTTTATGAGTTTCATCAGCAGCAGATGCGTGTGACTCAGCCAATCAGTTACAACGATTTACAGGCCGAATCCCCTGTTAAAGGCTTGCATTTCCGAAGGGAGCTGCGGGCTGCTCTCCCATGTGGCCCCATCTGCCGTGACCACTCTCTGCTGCTCGCCCCTCTCCTTACCACCTCTCCCTCTCCGCTGCCTCCCACCACATCCCCCCGTGGCCTCTAATGATACTGTTAACACATCTCCATACCCACTGCCATCATTATTCTCCTGTGGCTGCCTTGGAAAGAGAAAACAGGATCTCTTTTGAGCGCCTGTCTCTCGTTGCCCTCGTGGGCACCTCTAGTGGCAGTGCTCTCCTTTCATGGAAGGGTGCACAGCTGACCTATTTCTTTTTGAAGCTGTTCTACCAGCTCATGGGCAATTCTCCACCTCCACCTGACAAAGCACCCCAGCGCTGGCAGTAACTCCTCAATGTGATTGTTGTGAGGCAGGCCCAAAAACATGAAGGGAGGTACAATGGGCCTCATTATAACCTTGCCGGTATCGTGATGGTAAAGCCACCAGGATTACGCCAAAGGCTATTACCGTTTTGCCACTCAGTCCGGTAGCGCTGTTGCCAGATTACGAGTGCCGGAGTGATGATGTTAGTCCCCATTCATGGAGTCCCACAGGACTCCATGAGGGGATTTGTCGTCATTACCGGCACTGGCAATACCGGTGCCGGTAATGATGGCTTTTTTTTGCCAGTGGGGGGTGCCTGTCTTACCCCAGTTTTTAGCTGGAGGTAACTCAGGTACCCCACTGGCAAACCTGTAGTTGGACCGTCCAGTAATGTGCCGGTATACGTCAATATCGGCACTTTATTACCAGACCTGAATAACGCCGAATGTCTGCTGATAGGGCAGGCCCCTTGCGTGTATTATAAACGCAAACGTCGCAAACGTCGAAGACATAGGAGGCGGGCCTAGTCAGCCAATTCAGTGTTTTGTTTTACAAACTATAGAGAGTGACTTGAATTCTTGTAATGTAGACATGTCCTTTTAGCATTAACTTTCAGCAACAATCTGGTCTTTGTGGTCGTCGGACACGGTTGACCCAATTATATAGCTCTGTATTCACATTCACACATGTTAACACGTGTACAGCTGTTTCTGTTTAAATCCCATGATCTCCCAGACAGTGGGTATCCCTACTTGTATGTTGGAGGATAGGAAATAAGACGTGCAACTTTTTGTCGTGTTTATTTTTTAACCATGGAACAGACTGCAGGCCAACATGTTTATATACTGTAACATTATTCTCAAAGTGTTCTGTATGTTTATGGCTTTTCATCTTGACTCGTTGTTTATGATAAAGGGTTAATTAACATAGTCATTTCTTGTTTTTCTTTCAGAGCTGTTGGAACTGTGGCCGCAAGGCTAGTGAAACCTGCAGCGGCTGCAACACCGCACGGTACTGTGGCTCATTTTGCCAACACAAAGACTGGGAGAAGCACCACCACATTTGTGGACAGACACTACAAACACAGCAGCAGGGGGAGACACCGGCAGCAAGCTCCTCTGCGACGCCGAGCAGCGGGGCAGGGAGCCCTATCGACACGCCACCAGCAGCCACTCCCAGGTCGACAACGCCCGGTACCCCCTCCAGCAGAGAGACAACGGCTCGCTAAAGACTGCAATGTACAAAAAACAAAGACTTTTACAGACAATTGATGAAAACGATTTCTCCTCCTCAGATGCTCAGAGATTCAAGCTGAACTGTCAGATTTCAACATTTCAATAAAGTTACTGTATCTTGAAGCAGTAGTAAATGTCGAAGCCTAGGCCAGTAACTGGTCACCGTGACATCAAATGGAAAACAAAGATACCTTTTCATCAAAAAACTGAAACGAGAACAGAGACTATATATCACACAAGTGTAGATTTGAGCTCCTCCTTCGTGTTTTTTCCAGTAGCTGGGACTTTAAACTAGATGACCTCATAAACAGATGCTTTACCAAGCAGCACACCAAGAGATTGCGCACTGCTGTTGAAAGTAACAAAATAAAAACGCTAATCTTACAAAAAGTCACAATGTTTCTACACAACAATAAAGTGGAAATAAAAAGAGAGGAAACCCCTCCAGGGTCCGAGCACTGGATACAGCATTAGGCATTTTAACAAGAAGAGGAATGGCGTCCATGGGTTACTGACTGAACTTTCAAGGTCCAGCAACAAAACGCGCACATGTGCAGCAGATTGGAAGGAAACACAGATGTTCACCATTTTTTTTGTTTCTGAAAGAAAAATAATAATATCCGGGTCAACAGAATGAAAAATGAAGGATAGCTTGCAGTTAGATGTCTGAATGCTGCCGCAATGAAGGAAATAAAAACGGCACAATGCAACAGGCTCTTTTCTACACCGAAAGAAGGGGCACAGCCTGTAATTAATTCGCGTTTTGGCAGCTGTGACACCAACCAGCTGGCCCAAATAACCCTTCACCCTTTCTTTACTTTTGCAAAGGTTCCACAGAGGAAGACAATCGGGTTTATTTCGACCTATTAATTTAAAAAAAATGTAATTATACTATTTCTACAACATGAGTGCCATTTATAAATTTATTACAATCATTATTTTGTCTGGATATTTCCCATTGCAAACTGAAAGTTCTCGGTGTTAAAACACTCCTGTTCTGTAAGGTTTCCTCAATGGTGTTTTTTCTTGTAAATGTGTTGGACAAATGTGAAGATGGCCACGCCCACACTTAGTCTCTTTATTCCTAGCTGGTGAAAAAACCTGTATCTTTCTATGCTGCTTTTATATCTGTATGTATTTGTGATAGTCCTACAAAAGAACCTGGTTTTGTTTTTTGTTTTCCTCAAGAAACGATTTGAAAACCTTGCTTATTGGAGCTGCTATTTCACCCTTCTCGGATTTTCGTTTCCTGAAAAATAGCATGCTTCACGGAATGCTAACATATTGGTGTTTTTGTAAGAGGGATGTACATACATGTATTTTGCACTGTCACAAAGACTCCCTAGGCATGCTTTTTGGGGAACACTTTTTAAATATGCTAGAGCCATTTCAACAAGTTACCTGTAGCGTAGAGTAGTGTTGGAGTTTTTCTTTTTTGCTAAATTCACTATTAAGGACATTTTGTATAAGAAAAAGACAGCAAGATATCATTCTGTAAAAAAAAAAAGGGCAGTGCATGCTAATGGCTGTACGTTTAAGTATTTCTAATTTTACAAATAATAATAATAATTGAAACTCCAAATGTTAAGATGTAGATTGACAGCTTTAACACTGCTGAATGCCAGGTCATGCAGTATTAATCTTCAAAAAGGGAAGTCAGCCAAAGACTGATCTGATGGACCAAAAGCTGAACTCTGAAAGCACCAGTACTATTTTCCAAATGACCAGCATGTGAAAACATGCTCAGCAAGGGAAAGTGGGAAGTCATGAACCCTTCATTGTCTAGGGGCCAGACCAGAACGACTTTGAGAGTCCGGGATATGGTTGAGTGCTTTCCTGTCAAGGCACATAGACGATATGTGGCAATTGTATGCAAAAATGCCAGAGGAAGGAAGCTGTCCTCAGCCTATGTTGGCTGTGCAATGGATGATACATGAAGCATGGATTACTGTAATACAGTAGAATTCCATGCAATTTTCAAGAAGACAGCTTCCAAAGGTTCTGTCAACATCTTGCACGGCGGCATGTCAATAAAGCAATTACTCCAAACGTGCACAAGTACGAGGACATCTCCACGTATACTGACACTTGGCATGCTGTGGGATGCTCATATTGCCTTGGTAAGATTCAATTCCTCTGTGACCAAAAAAATTACCAGGTGCATCCCAGAAAAAGCCAGAGGGCACATCTGCTGAAAGTGGGAAGAACGCACAGAACTAGTATTCCAATGGGTTTTGTATCGCCATGGTGCCCCGAGACCACGTTGACATCACTCTTGACCATCGTCTTCTGATGACCACTGGACAGCCCTTTCTCATAGAGCTCTTGTATGTTCGAGGCTAGAGAGTGTCCACTAATCCCAAAAATAAGGTATCACTCATGCTCATAATGTCTCCGTATTTAGAAGTTGTGATGTATGTGAACAGCACTGTTATTCTAAACACTAGCGTGTAACATAAGAATGCACACACTGTGTTTCATTATATCAACCCAGGGCACCCTGAGTGAAAACAAAAAATACAAAACAACCCTTGCTCCGAGCTCAATTTCCTCCTCTTCCTTCTCCCTCTCTCCTGCAGTTTTGCTACAGCCTCCTCAGTGGCAAAAAGTTTCACTCTACCTCTGACAGCATGTATATTGCACCAGTAGCTAACACAAACTGGTCTAGTCAAACCAAATGGGCACAAAAGAACCAAGATACCAAAAGTAAAGCTCATACAGCTGCAAACCATATCACTTCTTGGTAACAATGCAGACCTCATAAACCTAAAGAAGAGAAAGATAAGAAAAACACTTTTGTTACTTTCCTTTTTTGCTTGTCACTTATAAGCAGGCTATGTGAGAGTATAATTTGTAGGTATAACAAAAAAAGGTAACTTCATTGGATATATCTAAATGAAGGTCTCTAAAAGGGATAGAAGATTCTCTTATTTGTCTCTTTTTTTCTCTACTCTATTTTTTTTCTTGATCTATCTTTACACTCTTCTACTGTGTCTCTTTCCTTCTCGCTTGGATCTTTCTCCAATCCTCCCTTTTCTCTCTTTCTCTATCACGAGACTGTGTGTGACAGGGCATCCTGTCATATTTTTCTTTGTGTAGGTGCATGTCTTGGGGATTTGAAATACAAGGCTGGTTTACTTATGCAAAGCATGCCTATGTCTGGAAAACATTTGGGGGAAAGTTTGCTCCATGTTGTCCAAAATCTTCAAGGGACAGAAAACATATTGGAGACTGAGATGCAGATTTGAAATACTTTTTTTATTTTTTTATTTTGGGTTCTGCGACATTATTGTGAAAAGAAAGTTGTTGTGCAATACTCAATTCAGACATGTACCACAAGGTACTGGTAGACTAGCACTGGGGGAGGCGGGTGGGAGGGCATAGACATCATGCTTTTGTCAGCATTGCTCTTGAGCTTTTAAGTCTACTATGTCTGAACTGTGGTTTCCTGTTTATCCTTTTTCTTTAGTTGGACTGTAATGTATGGTCTGTCAACCTGTGAATCTTTAAAGTATGAATCAGGTATTGTTGTATTCTTTACTGTGTAATAAACATGTAAAAACCTGTAGGTATTGGTCCTCTATGTTGCTGCTCTCCTACTCATTTCTGTTGATAAAAATGCCAGACATGTGCTGTTATGCTGCTGTAAATGAACTGCAAAATTAAATACTTTTTTTGAACACGACTTTCTGCTGAGTACAGTGGTTGTGAAAGTTAGGATTGTAAATGCTTTGTTAATATAGTCCTCTGAAAAAAGGCAGAGGTTGGATAGCGGCTTTTCAAGCCTCACTGTGACCCATTAATTGGCCATAAAATGCAGTCGCGTATACAATAACCACAGACAATATGCAAATAATCTCCATTAAAATTAAATATATGTTAATTTTCTCATTCATATTCATTGTGGCTATCCTGAAAGCCTGGCTGGATTTTACTATTCGGTTAGTCGACAAGCCCAGAACGTATTTCACGATGATGTGTATAGGAGGAAATGTTAAAATGTAGCTAAAGGTGTGGGAGGGGCTTTGTATGATATCGCAAGCCACATATCTAATTTCTTCTCCACTGACGACTTCGGTGCCCTCTTTCATCCTGTTGCTCTTGCGAGACTGAGACTGATCTCTACACAGGCCCAGAATCATGTGCACACATTGGGCCTAATTAATTAAATGTTTTGTGACATTGATAAAGCGATTCACGAATTGCGCATTGCTTGGCCCTTCCCACCTTGAACCCTAACCGAGCACATTGTGCTCGACGGTGAAAGTGCCACATTAGTACGAAGGAAGTGCCTGTTGAAAGTGCATGAAAGGGATAGAATATGCAAAATCTCAAGACATCCAGGGACATCTTGAAAACAAGATACTGCTGAGCAGCATGGGGTTGATTCCCGGCCTCGCGCTTTGAAGCTGGACTCCGGTATGAATTGCGATATATATGCCCAATTTACCTTTTAAACCATTTGTTTGGAGAGGGAGGCACTGGGAAAGCTCCTAAACATTCCCCTCTAAGTTCAAATGACAACAACAATTCCTAAAAATGATAGCACCATCATCATGTTACCATCTAAGGGACAGACATTTACTGCCAACCTGTGGGGATGCAAACTATAAAAAACGCTTTGCAATCGTAATTGACAACCGTGCATTGCTCGCACTTGTCCTTGCACAAGCAAGGAGGAGGAGGCGGCGGCAGAGGAGGAGGAGCTGTTTCACACCTGTAACACCATTTCTGAGATGCTCAATGAGGAGATTTATGGCACATACCAATTTCCCCCACATGTCAATTGGGCCATGGTCTGGGGTTGTTAAGATGACCTGGCATCATACACCATATGCACACACGCAGAACAGCCGCATGTGCATGTCTTACCTGCTCTTCACGTCCGGGCCACTGGTTCATTTCAGTGCACCACTGCCATTGTAGGGGACATATCACAGCCCACGTAATCCCAGTGCCTCCACCAGGTTTGTGATGCATCATTGCATCACTGCATAGCCACATAGACATGCCCCCACGCTCGGCAGGCAAGGCACAGAGTGGACCAGGAGTTCTATGCTGCTGCACATTTCCCCTGGGTCCTTGGGGCCATTGAGTGCATGCATGTTTTGCAGCAACTCCACGGAGCGACAGAGTGCATACACTGGAATAGGAAGTATTGGCATTCCAAAAATATGCAGGTCACCTTGATATCTGCCCTGCAGGAGTACAAGGATGAAAAGAGGCTAAAACATCCACTTAGCACTCACATTTCTTCAAACCAAGACACAGCACAATCATAAAGTTAAAACAGGCACAGTCAAGGCATATACCTATTTCACCTTTTGTGGTAATGTGGGCCAAGGGAAGACTATACTCTTAAGAGGGGTACAAATGAGTTTCAATAGCAACCCAAGCATCGAAGTATAACAGTGTAAAATAAAGGAATGTCCAATCAAGGTTCTATAAATATATATACACTTCAAATAAACACACCAGGTACAATAATAACTAACTGGAAATGCACTACACAAAAAACCCACCCCTGAGGAAAGAACACAGTACAAGCAAAGATAGTAGATGCAGCACTCTTAATAATGAATCAGGGGTGAAAGGATATGTACTTGTGAGCAGAAATGGTTCAAAGTGACCAAAGCAGTCTCTAGGGCCCAAAAATGGACCAAGGGGCAATTAGCAGTCAATAGTACCTTCTTTGCAGTTCTTCTGCAGACCAGGAGAGAGCAAAAGGCAACAACGGAGGGTCCTGCTGGTTCAAATGTGTTGAACAGTTCTTGAAACACGCGTAAAGGAGTTCATCAGCAAAGAACACTAGGCTCCCAGCTGCCTTGGCTCTGAGGGTGCTATGAGTCCCAATCCAGGGGCTGAAGGACAAGATTAGTCATTTTCTCATGATCCCAAACACGGTGGAGGCTCGCTCACAACTGCAGGGATCCTCCAACATGGTAAGTTCCCGGATACCACTAGGGCTGACAGAGAGGCGGTCTTGCTCCAGCAGCAGGTCACTTCTTAGGTTGCTGTGAGTCCCACTTCAGGGATTCAGGGTCACAATGGGTCCTTGTTCTCAGGCTCCAAAACGTGGGGGAGGCTGGCACAAAACTGCAGAAGGTTAGGGGGCAAAGTTGATCTCTACCTTGGAACACCTGCCTTCACCTGGAGGTCTCTAGAAAGGACTGCTCTCTTAGCAGGGTCCAGTGACATTTTCCCACGTGATGACCCAAAGATGTTTCAAGAAGATTCTCAAGATGATTCAAATAAGTGGTGGGAGACCCCTTCTCTTTAAGTCCCCAGGTGATTGGACTAAGACTAGCCTACTTTAGGGATCCAACCCCTACTCTTCAATTGTGTGGTCTTTGTCCTCATGATGTCACACCCAAAGAGCTTTTCTCCAGAAAGAGAGGCAGAGAGAAACAAGTTGGCAGAACCCTCCCAAAACTGTACAGATCTCTCTATGGCTATCCTAGCTCCTCCCCATCCCCTTCTCAATAGTATGAAAGGCCTTTAGAAATGCAGCACCCTGGTGTGAGGTCTGGCTCTCTGTGAACGGCTGTGGCCCTTGGTTTCTGCTGCCAGGCCAGCATCCTGTGGAATGGCTGTCCTAGGGAGAGGGTGTTACCTCCCCCTATAAAGGAATAAAGAAAGGTACCTCACCAGTCTACCTTCCTGCCAGTAGGGCAGGGTCCAGCCTGTCAGGTGGAATACACATAACCCTTCCACAGCTGAAGTAAGCGCACAGGACTGAGACATGTGCGATTCCAATTTAATGTGGCTGGGATAACACCAGGACAACATCTTCAGAGTTATATAGTTTTTGGATCAGGGGTGCATGTTTTAAATGCAGACCCTGTGCTGCAGGGACTTGGGTGCCAGCTGTCAAGAGGGCACCTGTGACCTTTGAACCTGCTCTGTGTCACTGGTAGAGCAGGTGCTGCAAATCAGCATATTGATGCAGCAAGGCACAAGTATGCACTAGGCTTTTGGGATGGAGTTTATGAAAGGGGAATCTGATTAGCAGATTTCCCTTTCAGAGATGGAATTACCTGCATCATTCTATTATTTATATTGATATGGCAAGATCTACTGAGGATGCTACAGCTTGGGTTAAGTCAGTCTTAGGCCCGTTTTCTGTGTGGGTGGCCCTGGGTGACTGTCACGCCTGTCCGGTAAAGTTCATTTGTGGTGTCCCGACAGGGCTCATGATTATTCCGGAGTTTATTTAATGTCTACACTAGTCTTTTCTTTGACTTGTTGGACAGTGGCGACATAACTTATACTAATTACACAGCCAATACTCAGATTTTATTTAAATTGTCCAATGATTATGACCAAGACTCCCAAGTCATTAATTTGATCTATGCCATTGTGCAGTCTTGGATGGCGAACAACACCTTAGCTCTTAAGGACAACAAGGCAGATCTACTTGTAGTCCGTTCTGGAACTAGGTTTTTGGAAAATGGATCCTAGATATGATCAAATTCTCATTTCTGGATGCACTATGAAGGTTGCTTCATATGTCAAAATCTGGGGAGTTTACTTTGACTCATCTTGGTTTCTCAAAACATGTAGACTCCCTTAGCTCCTCCTGTTCGTATATCAATATACTTTCATGTCAGATTCGCCCTTATCTTACCATGGAAAATAGAGCCTTGCTTGCCACTGCCTCTTGATCAACTTAAGGCTTGATTACTGTATTAGCCTAGTGGCTGGCACATCCATTGATAATATCAATAAGCTGCAGATATTGCAGAATGGGGCCTTTTGGGCTATCCATGCATTGGGCAAATCTGAACATGTTTCATCTTTGCAATGATCATGCTACATTGGTTTCCATTTAACATTGGATTAAGCATAAGGCATTGTTGCTAATGCAAAGATGTATTTTGGGTATTGCCCCTCGATACCTCACGCATCGCCTAAAGATTAAAACACCTGTGAGAGCATTGCACTCGAATGATAGCATCTCAATTTCTGAACCGCGTTTTAAACTGATTAAATATGGGGGCGTGAGTTTTGATACCTGGGCACCAACAGCATGGACTGAACTCCCTTCTGCTCTTTGGGACTTTGCCTGTCCCCTCAGATTTAAAAAGTATTTGAAGACTTACCTTTTTAATAAAGGAATTGATTAATTTGGTTGCTTGATCTTCTTTCCTTGGCTTTTTCCTGTTTTGTGTTTGTGTAGGCACTCTGAGTCCTCAGGGTGTGTAGTTCCTTATATAAATATTCAAATAAATAAATACATACATTTAATACAAATCAAAAAGTCAGGGCTTCACCACCCTTGTCAGATGGCAATTCATCACAATCTGAAATGAGATTGGCTACATAAGGTGAAAGCACATTTTCCTGGATGCACTCATGACAGCTACATCCCACGCCATTCCCATATCCATCAAGCACTTGGCAACATGGGGCTCCTTGATGAATTTCACTCATCCTGCACATCCAACTGCACACACAATCATCCATATGGAAAACATACACCTAGCACATTGTCCAAACTTCCATACATACAATGTACCTATTTAGAGGTGCCAGTGTATGTATAGGTGTATATTTGTGGCTGGGGCTCTCAATCCATCCCACTTGTTATAAGCAGAGAACACTTGGGCCCATCAAAGACTACCCACCACAAGAACAGAAGACCCAACCATGGGGCAAAGTTACTGTCTTTTATTAGCAAACAAAATGACAGTGATCCCACCAGAAAAACAAGTATTCTCCAGAGATCTCAGCTTCTAAGCATGTGTCACCCAGTTTTATCCTGGTGTGACATCACACATTCAGGTTCTATCCCATAAACCTATCAGACATTCACATTGGTCAGTTTGGGTGAGCTACATACAGGAGCTATACGCGTTAGTCCTACTATTGGATAGCCATATTGGGTAGCTCCCTCCTGGACCACCTCTACGGTTATCGATCTGCAATCTTGCAGGGTCACAGAGAGACCATTGGCCTTTGCAACAAATGATATGCCCACATGAAAGGTAACTCTGGATTGGGTAGAAAGTGTCCCCCCATCCCAGGGAACCTGGACAGTTACCAGACTGTGTGTACCTGTTCAAGACAATGGGAATGAACATGGAGGTGCAATGTGTTCTCTAATGTTGCTATCTCTGATCACCTAAGCCTGGGAGAGTGCATTCAACTGGCAGTTCGCAGTCAACACTTGTAACCTTTCTCCGCTGGTTCGATGGGAACAGCCTTCTCCGTCTACCTTGACTGAATGGGCATTGTCCTGTTCGGCTGGGTCAAGTGTGTTGAGACCACAAAATTAAGCTGTCCTGCTTGTAATTATGAGGAGTTTAGTCTAATATTCTGCAGGTAGCACATTGTCTTGGTAACTGAACATTTCCCGCCTCTACTTATTCTTGGCAGGGTGCATTGTTCCTGCATGCCACTTACCATAGGTGACTGTCAGCCTGTCCATGTACCCAAAGCCTGTTTCTCCTTTGTCATCCATTTCAGCGACCGATATCTTCCATATTGTTCCTTATGGCTTCTCCATGTTATTGGTAGCCAAGTATGTGCAAGCTGAATATATGAATACTTTGAATCTTGCGGTTTCAGCTTTGGCAAAAGATATGACTATATGAGGATATGTATGTGTATCCGTCCTCTGCCTACCTGGGTCACAACCATTTGCTGTGTGCCTATTTGCAATAAACTAGTGTATGTTTGTGTAACTTCATGAGTTGATGCATATGTACTTCATCTATAGGTATAGGTACGTCGTGATGTCAACTTCATGAATTGATGCATATGTACTTCATGTATAGGTATAGGTACGTCGTGATGTCAGTAATGATGTGATTGATTTCTGGTTTTGAAGTCAGTCGATTTGCTCGATCAGTGTCATTTCCATATCGTCCAGATAATTGATTGGGTACGGTCTGAAAGGCTGTCTAAGAGAATAACGCTTATCACACCTGCGATACATGGAGGTTTGCAGTGATGGGCCTAAGAGTGAGGCACCTCTGAGGTCTCTCTGCCTCTGTATCGGGAGTCATGTGGGGGGCATGAGGGTTAGATTTGTCCCCCCATCTGCAAGTGCCTACACGCTATCACCATTCCTCCTGACACCTATCAGAAATCCTACAAACCCAGGTGTGGCCTGCTACAATGCAGCACACATTGCCAATTGGAGCATAGTGGAATGCATATTTTGAGTGCTCAAGTCACGGTTCCTATCACTTGACCACTCAGGACATGTGTAAGGATATATAGACCACTAGTCATATGTACAAATCCTACTGGCATGTTGTGTCGTGCATAACATTGCAATTCTGCATGGCATACCTGTGGAAGTGCATGAGGGGTTGATCCCCAATCTACAGATGTCACCCACACCCCTACTGGGGCAACAGCACAAGGACAAGCTGTTTGCAACAATTTAATGCAAACAGTGTTTGCATAACTCACAATGGTTGTGGACACACTGCAAACCCCACCCTGACAGCTTTCAATGATGATACAGGGCAAATGCTGTGTGCCCAAACATAACACACTGAGAATGGCTATTTCGGATTGACAATGAGTATATGCGCAGTCATAGAAACAATAAACTGCAGGGTCATCCTTATTCACATGCCACAACCAAACACGTCAACCCCTAAACACACGACAGACCACATCACTAACCATGTGAAACACAATGCCCACAGCAATCATCACATTATCAAAAGTGCTATTACCAATAGCAATAACAACCTCCATCAACACACATCAGAAGCACACATATATCATGACATGGAGCACTGTAGCCACCACTTGGAAGATGTAGCCACCAAGGGGTCATAACACACAGCACATGTAGTAACACAAAACCACAGAAAAAAACACATCACTGTGATCGAATGCTTTAATAAAAATGTGAGAATCTGGCAACCCTAACAGATCTTGCAGAAAAGCAGCACATGGATCCGTAAATGTGGGCTAACAGTATTATCGCTGAAACATAATATGGCCACCTTTGGCAGCAGGTGAATTATGAGATCCATGCCTGCGAAATGGAATATTGCACCTCCAAGGGCAAAAAAGAGTACCTTGGAGAGCTCAGTAAAAGAACCAGAGCATTGAAAGTCAAAAGAGGAAAACATCAAGGAGGGTTATAAATCCCATGACACTGGGCTTCATCCTCCGGTTCTGCATGCCACCCTGGCAGTGCACTCAAGGCATGCCATGCGTAGGCCGGATCTTTGCTGGCCACTGCAATACATGCTAGAGAGGCATGAATAAGTGCACCTTTGGCAGCTAGGTCCTGGTGCTTCTCAACAGTTGATGATAATGCATCCTGGTGTAATGCCTGTACATCCTACTGGAAGCTGGCAAAGCCATCCACAATGTCATGTTACAGCTGTATGACATTGCAGGACATCTCCTTCAGGTAGCTCCATTGGATGGTGCTGCCCTGCAGGATCTCCTGCTCCCAGTCTGCATACCTTCCTGCCAAAGTAGCAGCCCCCGCATTTGTTTGGCCGATGGCTGTGAGCGGAAGATAGCCAGGGCACATGTAAGCTGCCAGCTGCAAATGGATGCCGGGTGGGACTTCCTGCACCTTTGCCTCCCAACATTGAGTACTCCAGTGAAGAGAGAGCCAATGGGGCAGGTTGCAATGCAGCCCCGGCAAGGCATATTACTATCTCCACTCACATGATCTACAGCCACCTGGGTACCATCAACAGATGATATGTATTGCCCCATCATACAATTAGTGGTCACTAAGCTCGTCTGGCTGTCACCCTCAGAGGTAAGCTCAGACATGAGTCTAAGGAGATCTTCCTCCTCTTGGGTAGTGAGCTCGGGCTCATGGAGCACTCTCAAAAATATGTCCTCCTAATCTGTTACTATATCTTCTTCAGAGGAAGAGTCCCCAATCCTGCTGGCAACAGTCTACAATCATTGCAGAATTTGGTCAGGAACTGCCTGACAGCCACTCCTCACTGATGGGGCAGCCTCATCCTCTGCAGAATCCACACTTGAAACATATCACACAACTTAGATCAGCAACATTTCCATACAGGCACATAGGGCACAATGCTTGTGTTGTATTGTATTGTACTTGTCATTTCTATGGCCCTTTTACCATTATTATAGCCCCAATCCGCTGGTGGTGGGAATGCCCTTGGGGACCGAGTCCAGAGTGTTGGAGGTCAGGAATGCGATTAGAATGCGTTTTGTGCATTTGACCAACTAAGGCTTACCAGGGCTGGCCAGGAACCGGTAGAGAGCAACCCATGAGTTCAGGCATGTAGATGGGTGCACAGAGGAGTCAGGAAATAGCATGAGTGCTAGAGACTCGCTATGTTTTCAGCGTGCCCACATTTGTCATTGGTCTTCTCTGCATACTAATGTCAGAGATGTTGAGGCGTAGTCTAGTGTAAGTAGGCAGAGTGTTATGTGACCAGCATGACTGAATTGGCTGAATTCTGATGTGTGCGGGTAGCCATGCCTGTGGTCAGTGTCCACCGGAGTTGTGTGCTATACGTACCTAGCAGATCTGGTGGTAAGTTGTTGTATGCGTGCCCGATCAGGTACTGGCATCTTCTGTCTATTCTTGTGGCTGCGGTAAAACAGTTAATAACAGCATAAGTCTATGTTTCAACTAATTGCGACTAGAGAAAAACGGGTCTTACTTACAGGCTCTTCTAGGTGGATAGCATTGTGAATGTACTCAGACATCGAGCCCAAGCCCTGCCAGTTACGCACCTGCACTGCCTCTCTGGCAACCCCTGCACCTGGGGACTGTTTTCTGTATCCCTACAGTCCCCCCACCAGCACTTATTTCAGAACTCACCCTGCGCTTGCCACCTGCTGGCCGCTCTTTTATTTATCTTGTTTATTTATTATCCCATGTACTGCACTTCCCACCCCCCTCACTTTTCTTTTTCCCTCCTCCCTTGCATTTGCTAGATCTTAATGACACCTGGCCTAGTAAGATCGTTGTCTGTCTTCCCTCTGTTCCCCCTCCTATGCCTGGTCGCGCCTTGAAACACCTGTGTGTATAGGCGCGTTATAAATGCAATATCATATCATATCATATCATGTGCTTTCTGAATTTTCAAACAATGGAAAATACCTAAATGTAACTATGTGTGCTGCCTAGAATCCACTTTTGACCAGCAAAGGAGCAGACCTTGATTTCGTTTTGGCACAGTCAAGGCAAGATACTCAGATTCAACTAGAGCGCAGCAGTTTAAAATATCTATATTTAACTTTTGGTAGAATAATGGAAAACTCTCAGTTTTACATTTGGCACACCAATGTAAAGACACTCAGATTGGACTAGGCTGGTTGAAGACCTCCTAAATTTAGCTTTGGTAGCATAGTGGAAAACACTCAGATTTAACTTTGGTGCAACAATGGAAAAACCATCAGATTGATATTTGGCACAGCCATGTAAACACACTCAAATAGAGCACAGCAATTGAAAACCACGTAGATGTAACTTTTGCAGAATAGTGGAAAATACTCAGATTCAAATT
The DNA here is from genome assembly GCF_040938575.1 of Ambystoma mexicanum. NCBI lineage: Eukaryota > Metazoa > Chordata > Amphibia > Caudata > Ambystomatidae > Ambystoma > Ambystoma mexicanum. The sequence continues at coordinate 857,316,649 of NC_090933.1, read as the reverse complement.
TGTTGCAATAATGGAAAACACTAAATCAACTAGGGTGCAGCAGTTGAAAACCACCTAAATTTGACTTTGGTAGAATAGTGGCAAACACTCAGATTTAGCTATGGCACAGCAATGGATAAAACAAGGATTTACATTTGGCACAGCAATGTAAAGACACACTAGTTCAAGTAAGGCAAAACAGTTGAAAACCACCTGGATTTAAATTTTGGTAGAATAGTGGAAACACTCAGATTTAAAAATGGAGCAGGAATGGAAAACACTCCGATTAAACTTGGGCGCAGCAGTTGAAAACTACCTAGACTTCGTTTTGGTAGAATAGTGGAAAATATTTATATTTAATTTTGGTGCAGCAATGGAAAGCATTCAGGTTTAAAATTGGCACAGCAATGTAAGGACAATCAGATTCAACTGGGGAGCAGCAGTAGAAAACCACCTAAATTTGACTTTAGTAGAATAGTGGAAAACACTCAGATATAGCTATACCACAGCAATGGATAAAACAAGGATTTAAATTTGGCAGAGCAATGTAAAGACACACTGGTTCAAGTAAGGCAAATCAGTTGAAAATCACTTGGATTTAACTTTGGTAGAATAGTGAAAACACTCAGATTTAAAAATGGCACAGGAATGGAAAACACTCCAATTAAACTTGGGCGCAGCATTTGAAAACTACGTAGATTTCGTTTTGGTAAGTATTGGAAAATATTTGTATTTAATTTTGGTGCAACAATGGAAAGCATTCAGGTTTAAAATTGGCACAGCAATGTAAGGACAATCAGATTCAACTAGGGAGCAGCAGTAGAAAACCACTTAGATTTAACTTTGGTAAAATAGTGGGCAACACTCAGATTTAATTTTGGCGCAGAAATGGAAAACACAGATTTAAATTGTCACAGCAATTGTAAGACACTCAGATTCAACGAGGGTGCAGCAAATGAAAACACCTTGAAATAATTTTGGTAGAGTAGTGGCAAACACTCACATTTAATTTTGGTGCAACAATGGAATACAATTAAATTTAATTTGGAGCAGCAATGAAAAACATTCAGATTTAAATTTGGCGCACAAATGTAAATACACTCAGATTCAACTAGAGTGCAGCAGTTGACAACCATCAAGTTTGAAATTTTGGTAGAATAGTGGAAAGCACATTCAAATTAGCACAGCAATGTAAAGACACTCAGATTCAACTAGGGTGCAGCGGACGAAAACCATCTAGAATAATTTTGGTTGGATAGTGGCAAACACTCAAATGGATCTTTGTCTCAAGAATGCTCAAGAATGAAAAACATTCAGATTTAACTTTGGCACAGCAATGTAAGGACAGACACTCAGATTCAACGAGGGTGACACACTTGAAACCACCTCGATTTAACTTTGATAAATAGTGGAAAACACTCAGATTTAACTTTGGCTCAGCAATGGGAAACACTCAGATTCAATTAGGGTGCAGCAGTTAAAAACCACGTAGATTCAACCCCTGGTAGAATAGTGGAAACTCTCAGACTTAACTTGGCAAACCATAATAAAGACACTCAGATTCATCTCAGGTGCAGCAGTTGAAAACTACCTAGATTTAACTTCAGTAAAATAGTGGGAAACACTCATTTACCTTTAGCACAGCAATGGATAACACCCTGGTTTAAATTTGGCACAGGAATGTAAAAAAACATTTAGATTGAACTAGGGTACAGCAGTTGAAAACCACATAAATTTAACCCTTGGTAGAATAGTGGAAAACACTCAGATTTAAATTGGCACAGCAATGTAAAGACATGTTTTTCATGTCTGTTCACAAGGTTACCTCTGATTGCTGTTACATTCATAATTTCACTCTTCTTACTATTCCTATTTCCAATCCATACATTCATTAATTATATTATATAATAAGAAGAAGAGAGAAAACCAAACAACATATCCCTATACAAAGCTGTTTCATTATTTTTCTTTTTTCAACTTGTGGCTCTAAAATCTGTGTCAACCTCTCAGCTCTTGTTCGCCCAAACAGTTGTATTCTCCTGAAATAAGATTTCATAATCTCTACTCTACTCAACTTTGGTTACTGGTGTTGCTTCCAGCATCTGCTTCTCACTGGAGCTCTGTTGCTGTGCGGGTATCTTTTCAGACATCTGACAGATGCACCCACACTTTGATATTCTTCAGTTTCACAGCAGTGGATGTTGCATGGATGACCTAATGGGGACCATTGAACTTAGGCTTCCTCCAGGTCTGGTTATGCTGACTGGCATAGACTCTATCCCCTGGATGTAGTTGGGTCAGCTCTGTTGTTTCTGTGTTGCTTAAGTTCACTGGGGCTTTATGATGTATCTTGGTTGTTACCTGATGAGACAAAGCTTTGCGTATGTTAACCCATTCTTACGATATACATTAAACTGTGGCCCAAGGATGTCTCTGCTCCTGTGAGCATCTGTTATCATTTGCATTGGGGCAACCAGTGTGTTCATCTGCCTACCCGTTACCACCTCGTGCAGTGACAAGTGGTGGCCCTTGCTTGGTTGGTTGCGCAAAACAAACAGTGCTAAAGGCAGTATATTCTTCAATAAACAATTCACTCTTTCTACAATCTGTCTGACTTGTAGGTGGTATGCTGTGCATAGCTTGTGCTTGATACCAAACAATTTTGTGTTCTCATTAAAGAGTTTGTTTGCAAAATAAGGGCTGTTGTCAGACCTCAGGAAACTGCATAACCCCCTTCTTGGAAAGAACTCTCTGATAAGAAATGTAGCTGCAGATTTTGCATCAGCATGTACACATGGACTAGCCTCAATCCATCAGGAAAATGGGCATACAATAACCATAATGCAGTGATAAGTACTGCACCTGTGCACCATGTCGATGAAGTGAACATGGAGTTCTCTGAAAGGACATTATGGGTGTGGTAATGTTCCCCATAATGTTTTCAGGGTAAATACAGGGCGAAACAATTGACCGTGAACTTGTCCATGTGTTCTTACAGGTTAGGTGCAAACTATTCCTCACTGATGTCAGCAGAAATGTGTTGCTCAGGTGAATGTGTTGGGTGGTGGAGTTGGTGGTCGAGTTGCACTAAGTCATCTTTTAGTAGTTCCAGAGGCATCACTACTTTACTTGTTCTGTTTTGTCAGCATACCATGTCAGTGGGTGATAATGTACATCCTCCCTTCACCTTTAATGCTTTCTTCTCTGCTGGTGTTTGTTCCTGCAATTCTACAATTTGCGCCATGGACACTGAGCACTATAGTTCTAGTAAATGTTTCTGTTGCACTGCTATGACAAGCATGTGGATTTCCATTAATGAGCGCATATAAGATGTTTGTTTGTCAGAGGCATCTGCAGCTTTGTTTCTGCATGATATTGCATCTTTTCCTTTGGTGTGTGCTGCACATTTCACAATAGCTACATGGAGAGGACATTTCAATGCATCTATTAATCTGGAAAATAGTGTGGCATGCTGAACTGGTGAACAATCTGATCTCTTGTACCCTCTCCTCTTCCATCTTTATAGCCATCTTTATAGACCTGAATGGACTGTGGATGTTAAATAAGCTGAATCTGTGTATATGATAATGTTGTAGTGCGATGATCCTTTAAGTGCTTCTATGAGTGCAATGAGTTCTCCTGCTTGTGCTGAGAAATGTGATGGTAGTCTTTTTTGTATTACTGTGCATTTAACCATTCTCCTAATTTATCATTGATAACCCACCTACATAAAGTACTTCCCCCTGTTTCCAGTGCATCCCCACTGACCCTGATGCTCTCTTCTGGCTCTCCTTCTTGCACGGCACGTCATGTACCCGATTTTGTGATTCAAAGGTTTTGGCTACAAACAATGCTGCATTTACAATGTGGCATTTAACTATATTGATGGCTGGGTTGGAAAGTTCGATTTCATACCCAGACACTCTCTGTGTGGTGAGGATAGACTTTTTTCTCTGTAATATGGTAAAAACGACATATTCAACATACAATGTTATTGGGCATCCCATTGTAATGGTCACAGATTTCTGAATTGAAAATGTGGCGGCTGCTAGAGCCTGTTTGCATGGGAAATGACCTTGAATGACTGGAACCAAGAGCCCACTGTGGTAGGCTATAGGCTTGTGTTTCTGAGAGGATCCCTGTGCAATGACTGCTGTCATTACCTGTCCATTTGCCTGTGAAAACAACAAAAAAACTACAACTGTAATCTGGTGTTGCAAACACTGGGGCATTATATATTGCTGTTTTTAGATAAAAATTAAACATTCTGTCATTTAACCTGTCCATTGAAGGATTCCTTTCTTTTTCTGGGCATCTCTGAGTGTTTGTAGAAGGCACCTGACATATGTGGAATAGTCAAAGATCCATGTCCTGCAGTACTTGCACAGCCGTAGGAATTGCTGCATCTCTTTACTTTGTTGGGCTGTGGTATGTTTCTGACTGCTGTGGCTGTGGCTCTGTCTGGAGTTATGCTTTTTCCTGCTGCAGATAGTATTTACCCTAGGTACACTACTTCTTTTTGGCAATACTGTAATTTCTCTTTGTCTACGTTGTATCCTTTGTCTGTGAGGAGTTGTAGAAGTTTGATTATGTCTTCTCTGCAATTCTCTTCTCTAGTGCTACATACTAGCAGATCATCTACGTACTGCAACACTGTGCTTGGCATCTGTATGTTTCTTAGGTCCATCTGGAGAACCCTACTGAAGACACTAGGGCACTCACAATACCCCTATGGTAAACATGTGTGCTGGTACCTCTGGACGTGGTATGCATAAAGATACTGGGAATCTGCATTGAATGGCATGCAGAAAAATGAAATCACTGTAAAATATGTGGCATCTGCAGGGATGTTGCAGAGTATTTGTAAAGACTGGAGGGGGGTATCTGCGTTCTTGCTCTCTATATGGCAGAGTAGAGTCACAGAGCCCCACAGCCAAGATTATAGGTAGAGAAGGTCAAGCAATCGAGGCTTAAGCTCTCAGGAGGTAATGTAGGCTGATTCTTAAGTACAGTGTAGTCCCCCAAGCACCCACAAAGGAATGCCCACACACTATGTTAGTGAAAACATAGTTCTTTATATAAATAATGTGTTGATTACATACACATACAATAACACACTTTGTGCTTAAGATAATCTAAAATGGCAAATATACAGTTTCTATGTGGTACCACAATTACTTCTTAGATTCCATTAAAATGCATCAACTGTATTCAGTTCAAATGTCATAAAAATCAGTTAATAATATGAACCAACAATAGACATAGGAGGAAAGCAGGTTGTTTAAAACAATGGGCAGAATACTGGCCCCTACCACTAGGCACAGTTCTATGTGAGGATCCCCACACCTGGGCAACCTGTAAATAAAGATATAATACAAGCCCAGTCCATATATTGTTTATGTGAGTCTTATCTCCTATAAAAGTTCTACCACCCCAATGTACCTGGTTAAGCAGAGTTCGACGTTGCGTTGTCGTCGGATGCTTCTTGAGCGGCTCCCTTTAAGGCAGGAGCCACGGATCGTCGAGATCCCTCAAAGAAATGGTGAACAATGCCATTGAGGCAACAGCTTCGGTCCTGGCGGTGCTCGTTGACGATGGTCGTGGACGTCCTGCGAAGATGAGGCATGCGGTGCACCTCGACGACGGTAGTTAATTGCTGCAAAGAGTCTGTGAAGAACTTTGTCCCAGCAAGGGGGGATGAGTCGTTGTTGTCTTTGTGGTCTTTGGGTGGCGGGAAACCCACCAGCGGATGTTCCTCGGCACCTCAGCGGCCTTGACGTTCTCTGGCGGGACAAAGTGGTTGGCGGTGCTGGCGAGAGCGGCCTTGAATTCATAGGTCCTCACTCCGACCCTGGCGTTAACCAAGGCGCTATTAGCGCCTTGGTTGACGCCATAATTTTTCCGACTCCACCATGGTGAATGGCGGAATTACCGCCCCATTCCAAGGTTGGCGGGGTCGGTAATTCCCCATTCACCAAGGGCCCTTCCCCATTCCCATTTTTGCCCCATAGGGCTCAATGGGAATGGGGAAGGCGCTAAATACGGCACCGTAAATTACGGTGCCGTAATTAGCTCCTAGGTCCCTTTGCGGGTTGGTTTTTTAACGCCTGCAAAAAGCAGGCGTTAAGTACCAACCCGCAAAGGGAACTCGGAATAGGGCGGTAAGGGTTTAACGGCACCGGTCTCATTAACGGTGACCGTTAACCCATACCGCCCTACTCGGAATGACCCACATAGTGTCTTAATCAATGGAGCGTTGCAGCTCCGGTCGACGATGATCGTCGTCGATGGTGATGGACTTCAATGTCCGGGTGCTTCGCTTCGTGATTCTGTGGCAGTGCCCATCTCCAGTCGGCAGCCTTTCGAGGACTTATTTCCTGGGCACTTTGGTGAAGGTTAGCTAGTGCACGATGGTCCCTCGTAGGTTAGGAAGAGGTCTCCTAGCCAGGTCCTCTCTCAGAACAGTTCCTTGACAGTCACACAGCTTTCAGATTAGCAAGGGACAGCAGCAGCAATTCTTCTTCTTCCAGTAGGCTTCAAGGTTAAGCATCAAGTATCAACTTCAGCTTCTGAACGATTTCCGTCAGTGAGAGGTCCCCATATATAATGTTTGGTCTCTCATTCACTCTGCTGGGTCACACTCAGGCAACCAATCATCCAGAAAGGCATAACAAGAAGTGCATATTGATCACACACTCCATTCACCCAGGTCCCACCCCAAGGGTGTACCCACAACACATAGTCCCTGGGAAGGCTCCAGTCAGTCTGGCCTGGACTTCCCCACAATACCATATATGGAACTTCCAACCAAAAGCCAGTCAGTGTGAAGGGACAGAGTCAGTGCTTCCCAGGACTTTGGGAAAATAAGGTAACAGGCAATAGAAAGCAAGAAGCCACAGGAACCATCTTGTCTCCTATCAGGAATCAGCTGATTCCAATGGCAGGGCCTGGTTATCCCAAAATGGAGGATGCTAAGAGCACCTGTCAAAACTCAGCATATAGCTGCCACCAGCCCATACCCTGCTCTGTAGGCCACACAAAGGTGCCCAAAAACATACAATCGGGATACAGGGTTGTACCCCACCTATGGGTGCCATAAGGGTAACCCAAGGGTCTGTACACCAAACAACAAAGAGGAAGATCTGCACTACCAGGAGTCCCACATGGACTCCTGGGCAGAAAACAATACAGAGCACACATGAAAAGGGACTACAGAACAAGGACAGGGAGGCCCTGTCCCTTCAATGCATTTCCAGCATTAAAGGCCTAAAGTCTTGTATGAATCTTGTATGAGCCTTTTGCTTTCTTCACTGGGTATATAGATGTTTGCGTGGTGATGTGGGTGGTACTATGATACCGTGATCAATTAAGGCTGTAATGGTGTCATTTATTCTCTCATCTGCTTCTCTGGATATTGGATTTTGTTCCACTCTGGGGGTATTGCTGCTGGTTTGAGTTTGATTTTTACAGCTCCTATGCTGTTCAATAACCCAACATCATGGGGGTTGTCTGTCGATTGGGCAATTTTGCCAATTCCTCAAAGTCCTGATGGTTGTGCTGCTGCTACTAATATGGCCTGTGGTACCTCTCTGTTTTGTGCTACCATGTGACAAGGTATAGACATTTCAAAGAGTATTTCCCCTTTTGATTCTGTATCTGTGAATAAATGCTTCTCAGTTATTTCTGTTAATGTTAATGTGGGTTCAATGCATAGTACTGTGTGCCATTCTATTCCATCTACATCTGTATCTGTTAGAAAGATAGTGTATCTTCAGGTGCTTTCTGCATCAATATGTAAAGTGAACATTGTTCCTGGTGCTCTCTCTTCTGGGACTGCTGGTCTAAATAGGAATTCCACTGGCAGGTGAAAGATCATGTTTTGTATTCCTGGGAGCCATTCAGTCTGGACAATCCCTGCATGTACGAACATCTGTTTGTGCAATGGTATTGCCTGAATTGCATTACTAATGCATAGTGCTTGTACTACTGTGGCTACTCTGATGTAGTGAATGCCTGGTGTAGAGCATACTATTCCTTTGTCTTTGAATGAAATGGTCATGTTTAGTTTACTCAATAGGTATCTACATAAAAGGTTTACTGGTGTCTCTGTACTGTACAGCAATGGGGCTAACATTTCCTGTGTCCCTATATTGTCCTGTGTCCCTATATTGATGGGTAAATCTTGTGCAAAAGGAACCCTTCTTACAGCCACATAGAATCCCTGTGTGTCCATTCATTTGTTGGTCAAAGGAAACCTTCCTTCTTTTATACAGGACATTTAATGTGCACATCCTGTCTCCTATCTTCACTCCTACCGTAGTTTCCTATTCTGGGTCCGGGGTTACTGTCCCTCGCAGCAGTGCACTCTGCTCCCATTGCAGTGCAATAGGTTGGTTAGGTGCCTGCTATGTAGCATTATGTGTTGAATCCAGACATGGGTACTATATGGACTGTCCATGTGTGGGGGCTACTATCTCCATTGGGCCTGGATTTTCTGACTGTACAGACCCAGTGGCGTATCTGCCATATGCTTGTGTTCTGTAAGACGACCCATAGGCTGGACACAAATTTGGGGGTTGTAGTATAATTTAGCGTGTTCTGGGGTGCAGCGCCACTGCATGAGATCACATTATTACTGTGCTGTGGTACAGCAAGCCATGTGTTGCCAGGATAACATATAGACATGTATATGAAGACAGGCTATCTATTTTAAAAGCACCATATGAAGACAGGCTATCTATTTTTAAAAGCACACCATTTTTTTTCTAATTGTTTTTATCAATACCTATCTAAAAGCACACCATTTTTTTTCTTCACTTGAAATGCCTCACTTACAGGAGCACATTAGATACTTGATTAATTAACTTAACTAACAAATACTAACACGATTCTAACTACTTAACATTATAATGTGTTCTCCATGTGCAAAATGAGGCAGGCTGAGATTCATTTTTAAACGGGCAACTATTCTTTGCCCTGTTCACTGTCTTTGCAGGAAGCAAAATTCGAATGCCAGGAAATCAGTTAGATACAGTTGCTTTCTGTAAAAGTGAGCTATTGTTGAGGAAGGAGGAGGCAATAATCTACATAGACTTAGGGGATGTAACAGAGGTTTTTTGGAGTGTCTTGGACAGAATTACAGGGAGAAGACATTTGGCGGAGTTGCAGTGAGGTCGCCTTCGTTCTGCTGCTGTGAGGAGCTGGACCACTGACCTTCAAAGACTGGGGTTTCCTAGTCACCTGGAACCGGCTTGAGAACTGCAGATTGCAGATTGAACTGCATGTTTCGCTGGGTGCTTTAAAGAAAGAAAAAAAAGAGAGCCCTGGGTCACTGCTCAAAGACGACAAGCCAGGAGATTTCGCGTGCTGAAAAGCTACAAATAGCTGGTAAATATACAAATGGAGTGAGATTGGTGTGACTGCCGGACGAATTATCTACTATTAGACAGGCAGTGTAGCGATAGGGGATTCTCCTGTGTTTAACTGCCACATTATAATGTTGCAAGACACATGATATAATCTCTCTTTTGCTTGTTGCAAACATGAAATGAAATTTGTGGTATTATTGCATTTGTTTCTCTTATGTTTATTTCAGAAAGGATTGTCTCACCAGAATGGTAATGTATCATTTTGAAATGAAATTGTGATAACACAGTCTGCCTGAGAGTATTCTTGCTTCTGTTCTTCATTTGGTGCCTATAAAAAAAAGAAAATACTCTGTAGGGGAGGGAATGATGTTTAATGTGCCAAGTTTCTTATACAGATGAAGCAATGTCATGAGACATCATAAATAGTTGTGCGCGTGATTCCACACAGGGTATGTGTGTGTGGCTTCTGAGTGGAATATAATGCAATAGTCTGCTGAGCGTATATGAATCATCAGAGAGAGGCCTATGGAAACATAAAGGACCTCATTACGAGTCAGGCGTTAAGGGGTTAACGGTGCCGTAAGCAGCGCCGACCCTTAACGCCTGATTCCGAGGTCCCTTTGCGCCATGGTGAGTTTAACGCCTGCTTTTTGCAGGCATTAAAATCCATGGCGCTAAGGGACCATGGTGCTAATTACGCCACCGTAATTTACGGTGGCGTAATTAGCGCCTTCCCCACTCCCATTATGCCCTATGGGGCAAAAATGGGAATGGGAAAGGGTAAATGGGAAATGGGGATTTACCTCCCCACTCACCTTGGAATGGGGCGGTAAATCCGCCATCCACCATGGTGTAAACGTGGTCTACACCATGGTGGTAAGGATACGACCCAGGCGGTAACTTACTGCCTGGGTCGTAATGAGGCCCATAGTCTCACTAATGTAAATAAATTAGTGATAATACCACATGTTAGTGTGAATACTCCATGCAAACATAGTCTCACTAATGTAAATAAATTAGTGATAATACCACATGTTATTGTGAATACTCCATGGAAATGTAGTCTCACTAATGTAAATAAATTAGTGATAACAGCCATAGGTGGCATGCCATATGAAAATGTGGTGTTTCTGAATAATGTAGAAGTCTGAGGCCCCTAGAGATCACAAGAACAGTCTAAACAAAAGAAAGGGGTTTTGTATGTTGGGGCCATAAATAAAACAAAGAAATTGGGCCTCATTACAACTCAGGCGTTAAGGGTTAACACCGTCGTTAACCCTTAACGCCTGATTCCGATTTTAATGGCTGCTTTTAGCAGCCATTAAAATCAATGGCGCTAACCCGCCATGATGCTAAATACGCCACCGTAATTTACGGTGGCGTAATTAGCGCCTTCCCCACTCCCATTATGCCCTATGGGGCAAAAATGGGAATGGGGAAGGGAAAATGGGAAATGGGGATTTACCGCCCCACTCACCTTGGAATGGGGCGGTAAATCCGACATCCACCATGGTGTAAACATAGTTTACACCATGGTGGTAAAGTTGGCGCAATTAGCGCCTGGGTCGTAATGACCCCCATTATGCTCACCAAAATACCACCAACAAAATGTATTCCACTATAAAGCCAAACCCAATCTGAATGCAAGGAATAGTTACTGTCAAATTACCATTGTTTTTGGCGGTAAGAAAATACTGCCAAGCCCCAAGTTTATACAAAATACCCTACATATTTATGGTGCGTTGCAGGCCGGGAAAGTGATCATAGAGCACCTAAAGGGCGTGGAAAGTGTGTCTCACACTGCCATCTGTACATTAAAGGGAACCCATTTCATAATAACAGTGTGTCACTAAAAACGAATTTCAGAATGTCTCAAATGGAAGCCACATTCCCAGAGCTAGTGCAATATTTAGAAGCAAAGGTATATGCACATGGGACGTGGTCATCGAACAGTGCCTCAGAATGGCATGACCGCATTCATGGTGAGGTGCAGAAAGAAAAACTAGACAATATTTTTGCAGAAGGCAGCATAATTCAGGTCTGCCTTCTAAGGTTATTAAATGCAGCCGATAAACATGCAGAGAAAGATTGTGCCAAGATCTGGTTTATTTTCAATAGGTCCCTGCGAATGCAAGAAAATGATACCAAGCTGATTAACAGGTTAAAGGCTGACTTAGAAGGAGCAAGTAAAAAGGAGGAAATGTTAAGAGCAGAATTAGAAGGATGTCAGAAAGACATGCAGTTAAAATGCAGAGGTTTTGATATTCAATTGTCCAAAAGCAAGAAACAGTTTGAGGACAGTGAACAAGAATTGGTACACTTAAAGGGATTGGTGGACCACATTAGACAAGATAAAGATGAGATGGTTTCAGAAATGCAGATTTTACAAAAAGAACATTATGAAAAAGAAAGTGATCTCCAAAATGCAGAACAGGAAACGGTTAACATGTGTCAAGAAAGAGATAAGAGAAACAAAGAATGTAATGAATGCCAAATGCAAATGTGTTACATGCAGGAGGTAATTAATAAAATTAGTGATGAAAACAACTATTTGCAAAACGAAGCAGACAGGCTCCTTAAAAAGTGTAAGGACTTGGAACAGCAAATGTGCATTCCCAGGTCCCAGGAGAGGCGGCAGGGCACCACATTCAATGGAGTTGAGGTGAATTCTATTTCTACCCAAAGAGCTAGTGCCCCAGTGACTGGGCCAGTGACTGAACTTGGTTACAGCGCCCTTGGGGGATTTGATACTCCCATTGGGGGCCGCCACCAATCCCATACACCTGGAACCAGGGTTGAGTCACCAAGTAGTGCAATTCCATGCATTGCAACAAGTAGCCCCATAAAGATAATGAAATCTATCAAAGCCCTGATCAAACCATTTAAAGAGGAAGGGTAATGCTGCATGGAGTATCACTTAGAAGCGGTTCGTGACATTTTTAAAGCCCTCCATATACCTAAGGAACAGTACAGGCAGTATTTACATTTAACTTTAGATGCTCCGACGGCCAGTATCATAAGAGGATTGAATGAACAGCAGAATACGACATGGGCAGAGTTTGAAAAAGAGATTAGGTGTCATTTTTCTCCTTTCCAGTCTTTGCAGGAGGCAAAGAAAGTCGCTTACACAATCACTGCTGGGCCTAATACATCCCCTCGCCAGTTTTTACAAGACTTAAGAAGAGCATTTTCTCTCTTTGATGTATCTTTTGACCCCAATTCTAATGAGTTTAAAACTGCATACTTCTATGGGTTACAGAAAGACATTATATCACAATTGGTCCGTGAATTTGACCGTGACAAGTCCCTTGAATGGATTGTTCACCAAAGCACAAAACTATATGAGGTAATTTATTGTCAGGGTCGATAAAGTGATAAAATGAAAGACACTAGACCAAAATCTAAAGAACCCTCAGCAACAGTGATGGAAATCAGGTCAGCCAAAATGTCCCTTGAGTGTGCTCAAAGTCCAAGTAAAAATAACTTGGCACCTGAACAAAGGGGTAATCAACAAAGGTCATCACACCCTGCACCAACGTTTCAATCACAAGATCCTAGTAATAGGGAGAGCTACATCAGCCCCAGGTAATTAGGAGATAGGCCCCGGGCAGGCTATCGGCCTGATATGTCAGGTATGAACAATAACCACAGACAAAATCAGGATCAAAGAAATGATGGTCCCTATCAGACATTGGGGACACAGAGCAGATTTGACCCCAATACCATGATACATGGTAATCAGGATAGACCCCGATATGTGGATCGATTTGATGATAATGGGAATCAACATAGGGGTCAGTACCCACAACCTGAGAGACAGGACATGAGGCAGAACATGAACTACACTCCACGTCAGTACAATGATTCCCCACCAGGGAACTACAACCAAAGGATGGGTGCACCCCGCTCCCCTCAACAAATGAATCAAGAGTTCACAAACCATCCCAATAGAAATCACTCACCTGGGAGGTATCAGAACAGATCCAATCAGGGGGAAAACAACCAATATCGATCGAGGGTACAGAGAGAAGATTCTAGAGAGATGGAAAGGTTCCAGTGCCTCGAGGCCCAAGTGAAAATGTTAGCTGAGCAAATAGGAAAGCTCTGTACAGCGCAAAAACAGTCATACAAGGAGGGGCAGAAGGCCCTAGCAATGACTGGGGGGTTTCTGAAAAGTGACTAAGTACTTATGATACCGGCAGTGCCAAAAAGACAGATTGCTCTGATGTTATTTTGCATAATGACTCTGAGATGCCTAATGATTTAAAAGTGAAAGTACCAGTAAATGAACATTTAACAGAAAGTGCAAATACTTCTAAAAGAGAGGTACGATTTAACCTAGCGCTAAATCAAACATTGGAGATTTATACAAATGAAAAGGAAATACCTGAAATTCCAAAAGAACAAAGAGACAGATTTAAGAAAAATGACTCATGCATGGGGAATACTAGTAAACAGGGAGTAAGTGGCGATGATATGACACCTTCCCTGGGCAATCAGAACAATAACCAAACACAGGCAGTAAAAAGAAATGCTCAAAAGGAGGGGACATGTCAATCACCTGAAGAATTCTTTGAGCCACATATTTTTGAAGAGGTTAAAAGGGCTGGTACCACACTAAATGATCACAAATGTACAGAATTAGACAATGACACATTGCCAAGTGATGTTGTTACGCATGTTCAGTTGGAGGGTTGTAGTGTGGTCTCTGATGATACCTGGAGGGATGGGCGAACGGTGGGCACAGTCCAAAAAACCTCTGAGCATGGGGAAATGAATAAAGTTTCTCACACAGAAATGGGCAAAAAGAAGGGAAAAATGTCTTTCCATTTACCAATGTGCTTAGCCAAAAGTGAAAAAGGCCTGAGAAAGGTGAGCCCTGAAATCAGTAAGAATTCGCATTTCTTATGTGTGTTAGAGGAAGTTGAAGACCGGTATTATGCTCCCATCATTGTAGAAGAAAAATGCAATACATTTGCAATGATTGACACTGGCGCACAGGTCACAATTATGTCTAAAGAATTGGTAAAGAGTATAAATGAAGGGAGATCCCCACAGAATCAGACCACAGTGAGGGAAAATCAAGGCCCAGTGCATAATTTTAACGGGGAGGAGGTGCCTATTATAGGCGTCACCGAGGTTGACATAAAGATAGGTAAACACAGAATGAAACAGGAGGTATTGGTCACATCCATTTGTGAAATTCCATTTCTGATGGGAACAGATTGCCTGAAAAGATTGTCTCCTCTCATAGATGGCGTGAATGGAGTACTGTGGTCCTTAACCAAAAAACCATTGTGACCTAAGAAAATAAAATAACGAAACAGCAATGTAAATGAATGTCACACCATTGCCAAAACAAATGATGCAGTAGAGGTATATCTCCAGAATAGCTGTATACCTAGCGTCACTGTCATTTTGATGTGCCAAGATAAAATGCAGAGTGAAGATGAGAAACAATCTGTACAGATATACTTGGACCCAAGGAAAAGATGGCAAAATGCCATAGATGAGCACACATTATGCTTTTATTTAAAAGAGAAAACGTGCAAACAGAATATTGCTCCTAAAGCAGATTCAGAAAAACACATCACCACTCTTGCTGAAATACACATGGAAGATGAGCAACCCTGTGTTCACATTGATATAAATGACTATTCTAAAACAAGAAAAGCCACTTTAGCACTTGAACAGGAAAGGAGTTTCATTAATGAGAAATTGTTGCAAAAACTAATGGAGAGGGAGGAGATCCCGAAATTTAGAATTAAAAACCAATATGTCTCTGGTTTGGACAGTCCAGACTTTGAAAACCGAATTGCAGGAAGATGCATGCTAAAAATTAGCATTGGGCAGAAAACAATTTACCGTAATGTATGGATAGTGAGTGGGACACAAAATGACTTTTACATGGGCAATGATATCATGCACAGAATGTGTATGGTGTTAGATTTCCTTAATCAAAAAATGTGGTCACGCCTAGGTGGGCCTGCACCTGAATTTGAAGACAAAAGAAAGGCTTATCATTGCGCACAACTGGTCCCATATGCAATTGAAGTACAGCTGAGGAAGAATACTGTTATCCCTGCATTCACCAAACAGGCTACAATAACACTGAAATGCAAGAATGGACAGCAGATGAAAGATCCTGATGCATTTGTGTGCCTGAATGAATCCATAAAACAGCAATGCCTGGATTAGGAATACATTCCATTGGTAGATATTGGTGAAGGGTCTGTAAAAATCATGGTGAATAATAAAGGTTGTCAAGATATTAATTTAGAGGAAAACTCCTCATTTGTATGGCCATACAAAAATCACATTATACTGCAGATCTGAATAACATGGTGATTGGAAATATACCTGAAAAGTATGTAGATGCCAAGGGTGAGTTGCCAGAACACCTGAATTTTCAGCCCAAAGGAATATTTAAAATTAATTCTGTGTACCCTTATGATTCAGATGAGACAGTGTGCTGTCATCAAGAGGATTGCATAACATTTAACTTAAATGAAAATGAAATAGAAAATCAGCCCATTGAAGTGGAAGCTGATATGCCAAAACATTTAAAAGTGGCAGCTTTACAGAGAGACACAGCCACACAGTTAGAGGAAAGCGCTGAGATTCCCCTTCCAGAACATTTTCCAGAATTCTCCAAAATGGTAGAGGAGCAGATTTTATCAGCGGATGCATGTGACAGCGAAGGGGATAGAAATTAACTGAGGAAGATATTTATGGAGTTTAAAGATGTATTTGCAAAAGATGCTTATGATTGCGGGCTAACTGATTTACTTGTGGCCACGCGGGTGTAACAGAAGCCCAGTATTTGTGCGCCAGTATAGATTACCATTGGCATGTTTAGAGTCATTGGCAGAGATTATTAAAAATGTGGAGTCGCGGGGAATCATCAGGCCATTCATAGCACATCCAACACACCTATTTTAGGTGTGTTAAAGCCAAATGGTCAATGGCGGCTATGTGCAGATTTGAGGGAGTTAAATAAAAGAGTGCCAGTATTCAGATGGCCACTGCCATTCATTGATCAGGGCCTAGCTCAGGTACATGGTTCAAAAGTGTTTACCACATTAGATCTCACCTCTGATATTGATGCGTGCCATTGGCAGAGGAGATACAGAATTTATTTACATTTTCATTTGATAAGACTCAATACGCATGGGTTAGAGTTCCATTTGGGTATGTCAATAGTGGGAGTGAATTTGGAATATTTTTGAGAAAGGCCATGCCTGATGCAGCGGAAAGAGGTACCATAGTTTATGTGGATGATGTACTGATAAAAAATAAAAGCTTGAAAATGATGAAATAAGACATGTTCTTGGCCAATTCAAAGAAAGCAGGCGCCAAAGTATCTTTACAAAAGGCACAATGGTGCAAGAAAAAGGTGAATTTTCTAGGCCATGAAGTGACTGAACATGGATTAAACCCACAAAAGAAGAAAGTGGAGGCTATACAAAAACTAAAAGACCCTAAAAATGTGAAAGGGGTAAAAAGTTGATTAGGAATGATGGGCTATAACAGGAAGTTCATTGAAAATTATGCTGAAATTACTCAACCATTAACTAAGCTGTTAAAGCTGAATACACCCTGGAAATGGGAAAAAGAGCAATCTGAGGCAGTGGTTAAATTAAAGGAATGTCTTGTAAAGGCACCATGTTTGGCATACCCCATAAAGGATAGGGATTTCTTTATAGAAATAGGTTTCTCTGAACAGTGTATGTCAGGTGTGCTATCACAAAAACATGATTTGAATCACAAAACCATTGCCTATGCAAGTAAGGGGTTTTCCCAAGTTGAAATTAAATTCAGTGAATGTGAAAAGGCCCTTTTGACCACTGTGTGTGCGCTACAGCATTTCCGCCCCATTGTTCAGGGAGAAAAGGTAATTATTGAGACCAATCATCAATCATTGCAGTTTTTAGAGAGTAAAAGAATCAGGTCAGGTAACCTAGCACAGTCCAGAATCACCTCATGGACGCTAGCATTACAAGGTTTTCCTGTAGAAGTGAGATATGGCCAAAATAAAAAAAAGCCCAGTTGCTCAAGGTTTAGCAGATCTACATGACTATGCAGCTGAACAGGTATCAAACGAAGTAGAAGTGGAATCTAGTTTACAGGATTTTGGGCAATCACCATACAAAGCTTTTGATGAAAAGACATGCAAGAATTTGCCAACTGTATATGTTGATGGTTGTGCTTTTCACATTGAGAATTACAGTAATAAACAATTAGTGTCAGGAATAGGAAATGTCTGGTTGAAATGTGAAGGCGTCCCCAGTATAGGGATGAGAATTGGAGCTAGGAGCAGTCAAGTAGCAGAATTGGCAGCCATTTATAAAGCAATTGCTACTGCAGTTGATAATTAATTTAGTGAAATTGTCCTGGTGACTGATTCTGACTATGCACGAAATAGCTTTGTGGAATATTTACCTGGCTGGAAAGTGAGAGGCATGATTACATACAACAAAAAGCCACTTAAACATGGAAAAATGATACAAGCCATAGACAAATTGGTGTCAGAGAATGATTTAACAATATACTGGAGGAAAATTCGTGGGCATTTAAAAACTCCAGGAGAGGATAAGGAGGGAAATGATAAGGCAGATCAGCTGGCTAAAATTGGGGCTCTGATGGGAGAATTGCTACCTATTGAACATTTACTTGGTGAAATACAAATTGATGCAGTAACATGTTCTAAAGCACCAAAGGACATAGATCAGCCAGTGGTACAGTGGAAATATGATACACCAGATCAAGATCTAATTGAAGCACAAAACGATGATCGAATTTTGGGAATCTATTATAATCATTTGATAGATCCTGAACAAAACCCTTTAACAGAAAATTATTGTATGGGAAAAGAAGAGTTGAGGGTGCTATTAAAGAATAAAAAACGAATTAGGCTACAGGATGGACTCATGATTAGAGAGTCCATAACAGGACAGATACAGTGGGTTGTAGCCCTTTCATTCAGAGGGCTAATGCTACACCATGCACATGATGCAATAACTGCAGGCTACAGAGGTTCACAAAAAACACTGGAAATACTAAAAGATTATGCTTACTGGCCACATATGTCCCAAAATGTGGAATTATATACTAGAGGATGTCTAGTATGTGCCCAATTTAAACCTGCTTCACCAATGCATAGAGCACCATTAATGAAAAGAGGCTTAACTCTTCCATGGTCAGATTTGCAAATAAACTATGTAGGGCCTGTAAAGAGATCGAGCAGGGGAACCGTTATATTTTGAGTGTGGTGTGTTTGATGTCGAAATGGATTGAGTGTATTCCTGCACCAGATTGTAGTGCGCAAACAGCAGCTACATTACTGGTGAATCATGTGTTTTCAAGGTTTGGGTTACCACAAAGAATAGAATCAGACAGAGGGAGTCATTTCACAAGTGCTCTAATGAGTAAGGTATGGCAACTACTGGGTGTGAAAAGAAAATTACATATTGCATATCGACCTGCTTCTTCTGGGGGAGTTGAACGCTGTAATAGGACTGTTGTGGACATATTAAAGAAGTTTGTGGCAGAAGTAGGTTCAAGCTGGGATTTACGTTTACAGTTGGTTCTAATGGCAATCAGATCAATTCCTGCCAAGCAACAGGTGTTATCCCAAATGTGGTTTTGACAGGTAGGAAAATTGTATTACCACAACACCTGCTATACAGAACACATGAGCAGACACTTGTAAGCGCATCTACAGTTCATGAATACATGGATGAGCTGAGGAAGCATTTACAACATGCAGTTGCTTTTGTACAGCGAAATCTAGAAAGAGCTGCCAACAGTGCAAAGTCATATTATGATAAAAAGACAACTGTGAAAGAGTATTGTGTGGGCGATCAGGTGTATAAATTTCATTTTGGAAAAGGTAAACAGAATAATTACAAATTTCTAGCAGTCTGGCAGGGGCCATTTCGAATTATAGATAAGGTCTCTCCTGTGGTTTATAAAATTTTAAAAACTGAAGGTGAAACAGCAACAGAACAGTTTGTTCATGTAAACCAAATTAAACCATGGAACCCCAGACACGAAATTAAAAGGCTTGAGCGTGTAGAAACAGATAAAGTCCCTTGAATACATAAAAGAAGGTAAGATAAATGGGTTTAGTCAAAGGGCAACAGCAGAGAAATAAAATAGAGGTGATGGATTATTACATATGTATATAGGTAAAAAAAAAAATGGAAGCTGAAATTAGTGAAGTTGGTTTCCAAAATGAAAATGTATTAAATGTTGAATGATATTTTATGTATGTTTGTTTTCTCTTTAACATGTACTTAATTTCAGAAAGCGAGAGGAAGAGGGTAAAGTGATTTATGGAGTGCATGGATATATATAATTTTATTTTTGGCAAAAGGGTGAAGTTAGTATTGTGCTATGTACTTAATGTGTTCCTTTTCTATTTTGATTTAGAATACTAATGTATTTTGGGTCGGAGGTCACGGGACCATAGGATGCGCGAGACGATGGAGTCCTGGAGTCCCCTCGATGAAGATCAAATGATGCCTGCCTCCGGATGGAGGTGAAGACAAAGTAACCAGGATGCCAAGAGAGGTGACTCCTATGGAAAAAGCATCCAAGAGTGCCAGGATGAAAGAGTACCCAAATGAACCAGATGATGTGACAACGCTGGTTGGGACATATCAGAGGCAGACAAGTGTCCTGGAGTATAGAGTTCCACGTATTTATTATTTTAATTAATTATTTTAATTCTTTATTTTAACTATTTGTTTTATTTTATTGTTCTGTGATTGACTTCAAGTATAAAAGTAAAACCCTGGACTATGGACACTTCCATTGGGAAGAAATATGTAAAATATTTTATAAGAACTGATGGACTCAGAGATGAATTTTGATATTATGATGATTGAACAGTAATTTTTCAATTTTCATTTTTCATATATGAATATTCATTTTCTTGGATACGCATACATTTTAAAAGAGACCAAGTTGGGTTTCTTCCAATTGTGGCTTGGACCATGGCCAAATTTCCAGAAAAAGGAGGGGATATTTAGTATAATTTAGCGTGTTTTGGAGTGCAGCGCCACTGCATGAGATCACATTATTACTGTGCTGTGGTACAGCAGGCCATGTGTTGCCAGGGTAACATATGGACATGTATATGAAGACAGGCTATCTATTTTAAAAGCACTATATGAAGACAGGTTATCTATTTTAAAAGCACATCTTTTTTTTCTCATTTTTTCTCAATACCTATTTAAAAGCACACCATTTTTTTTTCTTCACTTGAAATGCCTCACTTACAGGAGACACATTAGATACTTGATTAATTAACTTAACTAACAAATACGAACACAATTCTAACTATTTAACATTATAATGTTTTTTCCATGTGCAAAATGAGGCAGGCTGAGATTCATTTTTAAACAGGCAATTTTTCTTTACCCTGTTCACTGTCTTTGCAGGAAGTAAAATTCGAATGCCAGGAAATCAGTTAGATACAGTTGCTTTCTGTAAAAGTGAGCTATTGTTGTGGAAGGAGGAGGCAATAATCTACGTAGACTTAGGGGAAGTAACAGAGGTTTTTTGGAGTGTCTTGGACAGAATTACAGGGAGAAGACATTTTGCGGAGTTGCAGTGAGGTCGCCTTCGTTCTGCTGCTATGAGGAGCTGGATCACTGACCTTCAGAGAATGGGGTTTCCTAGTCACTTGGCACCGGCTTGAGAACTGCAGATTGCAGATTGAACTGCATGTTCTCGCTGGGTGCTTTAAAGAAAGAAAAAAAAAAGATCCTGGGTCACTGCTCAAAGACGACGAGCCAGGAGATTTCGCATGCTGAAAAGCTACAAATAGATGGTAATTATACAAATGGAGTGAGATTGCTGTGACTGCCGGACGAATGATCTACTATTAGACAGGCAGTGTAACGATAGGGAATTCTCCTGTGTTTAACTGCCATGTTATTATGTTGCAAGACACATGATATAATCTCTCTTTTGCTTGTTGAAAATGTAAAAACAAATTTGTGGTATTATTGCATTTGTTTCTCTTATGTTTATTTCAGAAAGGATTATCTCACCAGAATGGTAATGTATCATTTTTAAATGAAATTGTGATAACACAGTCTGCCTGAGAGTATTCTTGCTTCTGTTCTTCATTTGGTGCCTATAGAAAAAAAAAGAAAATACTCTGTAGGGGAGGGAATGATGTTTAATGTGCCAAGTTTCTTATACAGATGAAGCAATGTCATGAGCCTTTATAAATAGCTGTGCGCGTGATTCCACTCAGGGTATGTGTGTGTGGCTTCTGAGTGGAATATAATGCGATAGTCTGCTGAGCGTATATTAATCAGCAGAAAGAGGCCTATGGAAACCTAGTTTCACTAATGTAAATACATTAGTGATGACAGCCATAGGTGGCACTCCATATGAAAATGTGGTGTTTCTGAATAATGTAGAAGTCTGAGGCCTCTAGAGATCACAAGAACAGTCTAAACAAAAGAAAGGGGTTTTGTATGTTGGGGCCACAAATACAACAAAGAAATTATGCTCACCAAAATACCACCAACAAAATGTATTCCACTATAAAGCCAAACCCAATTTGAATGCAAGGTGCACCTGGATGATATTGCATGGGTAGCCTGCTTCGACAGTCTTATGCTATGTAGCTTTCCTTTCTCATGTCCAACATGCCCCTCCAAATTGGTATCCACAGAAAATGTTGCCAGAATAATTTCAAAAAGAGAAATGACTGCATCTTTTTTTCTGTCATTTCTCCAAATTTGGGAACATTTCTGAGAAATATAGGGCTGAGGGGAAGGGGAGTAGTTAAGGTAAGGGTAAAAGTGGGTGGGGATCTCCCCATGTATTTTAACCATAAAACAAAAAAGATACACATAACGTATATCCTCCAAATCTTGGTCTCAAACCTCCAAATCCACCTCCTCATCCTCTCTGGGAGTTACCTATTGGTTACCTCTTGGTCCTTTTACCCCTCCAATGTTTCTTCTGTCATTGTCTCCATTACCTGTCCTTCCTCCTGGCGGCTCCTGTTCTTGTTGCCCATCCATGGCATTTATGACTTCCGCTCCTTCCATACTGACCTACGCTAATTTGTTCTTCACTAACTTTTCTTCTGCTCACTGCACTTGCTCTTCCTTTGCTCTTTGTTTCTAATTCTTTTGCTTTCAGTAGTGTACTATACGCGCTTGTATTTCTCCCCATTCTTTAGCTTCAATGGCCACTATTTTATCTAGCTCCACTTGTACCTCTGTTCGCCTGTTTCCTCCTCCTCATCTCCCAAATTGAGTGAATATATAATGCTGGGTCTTCGACTCGTCTCATTGTGCGTGCCATGATAGATCCTATGTCTGGCTTGTCTGAGTATGCTCTTTTCAGAGCATCCCACACATGGGCTCGGCAGTGATTTAATGGAGCTCCATTGTGTGGGTCATTTTCTTAAACTTTTATTTTTTATTGGCAGAGTTTAGGCAGTTACACACTTTGAGCACTTAAACATTGCAACAGATATAAATAATACAACATATACATTGGCGGTCGTAAGTATTGTCTTCATCAAACAAAAGGTAGGTATTCACCACAATAGTACACTGCTCAGTTATTAGTGTGAGGATGCCACTTAGGTCGAGTCCCCGTCAGTCTCTCTATTAAGGTACTTGCAGAAGGCAGTCTAAACATTCCTGGGTGAGATTGCACTGGCAAAGATGCAATGTAGTCCTCTTCGCATGATTGTTTCCAAGAAAGGGCTGAGAGACACATTTTGAAAGTAGGGGGAGGGGCGTTTCCAGCACTGCAGTATACATTTCTTGGCCACCATGCTCCCCACGATCAGAAATCTAGACATTTTCCTAATCTCATCACCCTTCCAGATACCAAATAATAGTGCCAGTGGGTCCGGGCCAATTACCGTACTTACAATCTCACAGAGTGCAGTGAGGACATCCCCCCAAAATGCATTCAGTGCAGAACACGACCAGAACATATGTGCATGGTCTACGTTCTAGGCCCGGCCTTTCGGGCAGGCATGCATGCAGTTTCGGGAGATCCTTGGATTCTTGAGAGTCTGTGTGGGGTATAGTACACTCTATTCAGTATTTTATACTGCATTCACTGATATCTGGAATTTAGGGAAACCTTTTGTGTGTGGGAGCACATCTTCCTCCACAAGTCATCTGTGATATCCAAACTTAGTTTGTTGGCCCAGGCGCTGCGGGCCCGGGTGGCCACTTCTGGGAGCCTAGTTAGCAGGATTTTATATAGAGAAGAGACAATTCTGCAACTGTTGCTGGAGTTGGCAATGTAATGCAGCTCGGGGATGTCAGGGAGTTCCTTTGGGAATGATGGTCACATGCCAAGTGTGGCTCATTTTCTAATGAAACTCCTGGGTAACCTGCTTTTTCCACACATGGTGTCTGTCTGTTCCCTAAAAATGGAGGCAAGTAAGCTCTTCATGTCCCCCACTGCTGATGTGACTCCCGCTGTTTGCTTTTTTAGTACATAGATCCACTTACTCACTCCCGCTGTAATGGTGGGAAACGTCTTTATTAAGTTGCTTTTGTCCATATGTGGCCAGGGCACATATTGTGATCTCCCTTTCCGTTTCTGTATTAATGGAAATTGGGTCCCGGTTATCCCTTTGTTAAAAATCCTTGCCCTCTTCTTCCATCTGGCTACTGTTATTGTTAAAGGTCATGGTCTGAGCCTCTTTCCCAATGGAGTTCTCTCCATATGTTCTCCCTCTGTTTCTGATCTTTGTCACTTTCTGTTGCTTCTGACACAGTCAAAAGTGTGTTTATTTTGTTCTCTACATGACATGCTCACTTCATGTCTCCCTTCTTTCTGCATGTCTTCTTCTGTTTCTACTTTCTCATCCTTAATGACTGATCTATTAATTTTCAACAAAAGTTCCACTGTTGGCCATGTATCAGCATCTATTACGGGACATGGTCTCTCTTTTTCCTTTCTCTTTGTTATGATGTGAAGCTCTCACTAAGTATTCTGGATAACTGCTTCTAGATCCCTGCATGTTTTATTTTCTAGCTTCATTATAATAGGTCTTGGTCTCTGCAGCTTTGCCCCAAGACACCATTGGTTCTGTCTCTGACTAGTGTTGATAGCGGGAATTTGTTTATCCCATGGTAGGTTTTACAGGATACGTTACAATTGTGGGAAGTTCTGTCAACTGTGCAGGCACTGTAGCATGTGCTAAATTGGTGCTTGCTCTGAGTGGAGGCAGGACTGACAACTGCACAGGCATTACAGCCTGTGTTGTTCTCGTGATATTTCTGGGTAATGGTGGGCCATAGGCTACAGTAGGTATTTCCCCCTTGCTCCATCCCGTCCCTCTGACTCCCCTTCTACCTTATCGTAAAACGTCCAGTGTTCTAATATGCTCTGCCTTCTTTTCAGATTTTTACCTTTATATGCTGACAACAGGTGTGTATACATGTGCTCAAAATTCACTTCATCGTGCGTGCCTTCTGCTGATTATGCAATAATCACTTTCCCCTCTGTGCCTGTTGCCCATTCTTCATTGTACCTCGTATTCTTATCCCTATATGCCAGGAGCTCATTGCATATATGTTTGACTGGTGTACACACTTTAAACAATAATAATGTCACAGTGAGAATCTGACCAACAAATATCTACCGCAATAAACCAATACAACAATAATCACAAAAAGAGCTCCTGAGTTCGCCCCCTACTGCATACACTAGAGATTACCCCACAAAGAACAAAAACAAAAATTCAATTCACAGTGCGTCTCTGCATACAACAATCCAACAAAACGTCTGTTCCCCAATACGTTCCCTTAATCTCACTCAATGCCCACTCCCCACACTCACACCCAAATACTTCTGATCAAATACCACCTCTTTCTATCTATCTATCTAGACAGGGATGAATCCTTACAGGACATCCTCCAATCTACAGATAGGATATAAAGAATATTTGCATGGTTCACCATACATTTGGTAAGAAATGTTTAAGGCAAGTACAATGCTAAATGTAGTAATCTAAGTTGAGCAAGTTTGAGCCAATACCGATGGTTTATTATGTTAGAGATTCAGAAAACTTTTCTTTATACTCTTTGCAGGATAATATATATTAAGGATTAAGAAAGGACAACTCACAATATTTTTTAAATTAATTCAGGAAATAAGCAAAAGAGGTAAGCCCTTGGCAATAATTCTTAACAATCTCAGTTAATAATTCATGATACGCTCAAATAGGTTTCTAGCAAAGAAATGCTTGCAGCTTTAAGAGAAGAACCTAGCATATTAAACAAACCAATCACTGATTTCCAGACAAGCATCACCCACAGCACAATGAGTAAGAGCCACTGTGATCATTTTATAATATTATTTGACGAACACAAGTCAGTTCATCAGGTGCTAACTTGTGTATCCAACTCTGGTCTACAGGCAAGATCAATTTGCAACCATTGGTGAGTCCAATACCATATCTCACCAATCACATGATGGGGAACCTCTTCTTGGCACTGGAACCTATATGTGACCGGAACCTATATCCTCAATGGTAATCCTAATACACCATAAGTTCCTTTACTATTATTAATACTACTTAATTAAAATGCTATTCTTGAAGGATCTGCACTGGATATGGTTGGAATGGCTGTCTGAGGGAATACCTTTCTGAATACGTGCCAGCCAGTGATGCACTTGGGGTTTGTCTGAAAAAAGATGAGTGACTTCGAGCGATCCTGGCTCTTCGGCCTGTCACGTTCATGGGAGTGAGAAAGGGTGTTCATGGGACCGTCTCTTCAAACAGGCTTGACAAGTAGAAGAATTCATGTGCTAATGTTTTGTTTTTAATAATGGGTTTTCCCATGTTTTTGTTTGCTTTCTTTTCTCCTCCCTCTGCAAACCATGATCTTGGTATGTATTTATGATTTTTTATGTATGCAAATGTTGACACATACTTGTACAATTAATATCACAATGTGTGAAGAACAGCCTTGAAAAAGACCTTGTGTCGAAACACATGTTGGCTGTGATCAGAACAATATTGGAGCACAATAAGTCCAACTCTTTGGATAATTAATCATTGTATTGACTAAATTGTTGACTACACTTGTATTCCATGTTTATATCCGGGGCAAACGCGATTAATTAGTGTAATCATTTAACTGTATGCAATATTTGAGGTTAGGGGATTAAACTCAATAAACTAGTTACGCAGCACACTAAATCACATAGAATATAGCCTAATCACACTTACAAGTAGTCTGACCCTGACTCTTGTTATCTTCTTTCTATCTGCACTGTATACAACATAGTCAAAGAAATCAACACTTATATACACAATGGTTTATTTTTCCTCCTCTCGTTCCCTTACCTGTGGAACAGAGGGATACAGGGCTCACTAGTGCTGGACTTGCCACTCTTATTTAAACAGCGCTGCCCTCCCTACTCTTCGAGGGACGTTACACTTCAATATCCAGTTACTATTACAGTGATGTCACCGCTGCCCCTGCGCAAGACCCCTTCTATTTCTACTGAAATAATAACTTAAAACTACAAACTTATACCATGTGGTCCACTCTTCGCATACTCCATTCTCATCCCCATACACACTCTCCCATCTGTTGTTCTTGCGTCAGGTGCACTTCGCTCTCCATGTTCTTCTGAGGTCCTCTGTTGCTACCTCTCTTCCTCAAGAACGCCTGCACAACTGGGGGTGGTGCCACAGCCTTCAGCAATAAGCAAGCCTTTGCACAATCCCAGCGCTTCTTGGCCTCCTCATGGTCTGCGCAGTTTCTGTTCCCTGCAGGCAGGCACCACTTACCAAGGGAATGCGGCAGAGGAGTACCGGGCCTCTAGAAAAATCCTGAAATCACATTGGTTGAGTCCTCAAATGTAGGGTAAGGCCCAAAATTCACATATGATAAAAGTATTCCAATGAGTCAATAAAAGTGCACAGGAAAATCAAATATGATAAAAGTAATCCAACGATTCAACAAAAGTGCACAGGAGCAAGAAAAACAAAAGTTTATTACATGTAACCGTAGCTGGGAACAATCCACAAATCAATCTAGTGAGAAATTGAGTTTTACACAATGGCCCTCATTACAACCCAGGCGTTAAGGGGTTAACGGCACCGTAAAAGGTGGCAGCGCCATTTAACCCTTAACGCCTGATTACGAGATCCCTTTGCGGGTGGCACTTTAACGGCTGCTTTTAGCAGGCGTTAAAAAACCAACCCGCAAAGGGACCTTGGTGCTAAGGCACCGTACTTAGCGCCTTCCCCATTCCCATTGAGCCCTATGGGGCAAAAATGGGAATGGGGAAGGGCCATGGATGGCGGCATGGGGAATTACCGCCCGCCAACCTCGGAATGGGACGGTAATTCCCCATTCCGCCATGGCGGAGTCGGTAAGTTACCGGCATGGACCATGGTGCTATTAGCACCATGGTCCAACGCCTGGGTCGTAATGAGGGCCAATGTTTCAAAATGTATGTGGATTCACATTCAATGAATGGACAGTCTTGGTTGTTCTATAGGGGATTATATACAATACCTAGCCTTATAGGCCTATGCTATCCTTATGATCATTCTAAAAACTACCTCTTGACACCGAACTCATGATATGGTCATTTAGTTTTACACAGTTTCAATTGGACAGTTGACATGTTAAAATGTTTCATATATAACATGATTGCTGATTGGCTTGGCCACTTGAGCTGTCCTGGGGTAGCCCTATTGGCCTATTATTTATTTTATTTTGACACTTATATAGCGCACAAAACCCAGAGATATCTAGGTGCTTTAACTTAAGAATACGGTTACAGTAAGTGCTTCAGGTTACAGAAAAGGAAGCATAAGGGTGAATTACATCATAGAGTGTGCAACGGTAATACATCATACGCCAAGTGAAAGTAAAAAGTACATGGTGGGCGCATCCCTTGGACCTGACCCCATGTCACTGGGCGGCAGCAGCACAACAAATGCAAAGTCAATTCAGTGGGCAAATAAATGGTACCTACCCCATGTTGCAGGGCGGCAGCAGCACACAGATGCAGAGTCAATTCAGTGGGCAGGTACATGGTGCCTACCCCATGTTGCAGGGCGGCAGCAATATACAGATGCAAAGTCAATTCAGTGGGCAAATAAATGGTACCTACCCCATGTTGCAGAGCGGCAGCAGCACAACAAATGCAAAGTCAATTCAGTGGGCAAATAAATGGTACCTACCCCATGTTGCAAGGCGGCAGCAGCACACAGATGCAAAGTCAATTCAGTGGGCAGGTACATGGTGCCTACCCCATGTTGCAGGGCGGCAGCAATATACAGATGCAAAGTCAATTCAGTGGGCAAATAAATGGTACCTACCCCATGTTGCAGGGCAGCAGCAGCACAACAAATGCAAAGTCAATTCAGTAGGCAAATAAATGGTACCTACCCCATGTTGCAGGGCGGCAGCAGCACACAGATGCAGAGTCAGTTCCGTGGGCAAATACATAGGGCCTACCCCATGTTGCAAGGCAGCAGCAGCACGCAGATGCTGATTCAATTCAGTGGGCAAATAAATGGGGCCTACCCCATGTTGCAGGACAGCAGCAGCACACAGATGCAAAGTCAATTCAGTGGGCAAATACATGGTGCCTACCCCATGTTGCAGGGCGACAGTAATATACAGATGCAAATTCAATTCAGTGGGTAAATACAAATACATGCTGCCTTCCCCGTGGTGCAGAGCAGCAACAGCACACAAATCAAGCACACAGATGCAAAGTCAATTAAGTGGGCAGGTACATGTGCCTACCCCATGTTGCAGGGCGGCAGCAAAATGCAGAAGCAAAGTCAATTCAGTGGGCAAATACATGGTGCCTATCAAATGTAGCAGGGCAGCAGCAGCACGCAGATGGAGAGTCAGGTCAGTGGGCAGATATATGTGCCTACCCCATGTTGCCGGGCAGCAGCAGCACGCAGATGCAAAGTCAATTCAGAGGGCAAGTACATGGTGCCTACCCCATGTTGCAGGTTAGCAGCAGCACGCAGATGCAAATTTAATTCAGTGGGCAAGTACATGGTGCCTACCCCATGTTGCAGTGTGGCAGCAGCACACAGATGCAAAGTCAATTCAGTGGGCAAATACATGGTGCCTACCCCATGTTGCAGGGTGCAGCAGCACTCAAATGCAAAGGTCAAAACAATGGGCAAGGTGGGGCGCACACAGCATCACGGGCAACCATGGGGGGGAAGTGGGGTGCACAGCATCACAGGCGACCGGGCGGGTGGGGGCACAGAGTATCACAGGCGACCGGGGGGAAGTGGGGCACAGAGCATCACAGGCAACCGGGGGGGAAGTGGGGACACAACATCACAGGTGACCAGGAGGGGAAGTGGAGCACACAGCATCACAGTCGACCCGGGGGGCACACAGCATCACAGGTGACCAGTGGGGGGGGAGTGGGCCACACATCATCACAGGCGACCAAGGGGGCGAACCAAGCAGGGAGCAGATAGGGGCCTTCCTCATAGGCCTTAGTTGGTGTGCCGGCTCCCGCCTCCTGGTTGTGCTGATTGGCCTTTCAAGGCTCAGCCAACCAATGAGGGGAGGGAGTTCAGGCCAGGTGAGGAGCCTTTCTTTCACTACAGAAGAAGATACAGCCATCTTGGAAGGGCCGATGGACAGTGTGTCCCTATAGCAGTTAAAGCGTGGCAGACTTAAAAGCCACAAATTGGGTGGAAGAGTGAGGAGAAATTGCACTGCCCACCCAGCAGCAAAGCAACATTTTGGGATTAAAGCTGATGAAATTCACGCTTCAGGCGTGATGCACAGCACAATTGCACAGGCTTACCCTGGCAAAGCTGTGCGTTGTCCGTTGATTGCTGCAGACAGGAGTATGGTTGCCTGTGCCCAGGAAATGAAGATCAGTCCAGCATGGAAGAAGTGAATGAATCCTTGTGACCATTCGAATGACTACCCCTTGACATTGATCTCATGATGTGGGCATCTAGATTTACACCGTTCTAATTGGACAGTTGACATGTTAAAATGTTTCATATACAACACGATTGCTGATTGACTTGACACTTCAGATGTCCTGGGCTGGGCCTCTTCTCTTATAATTAACCAATAGAATTGTGAGGTGTGAACAGTTTGGCAACACAAAAGAATATTTCACATGAGACTCAAAGGTTGGCACCAATTTACCATTCTCACGCTTGTGACTGTTCAACCGACAGTTTAATATTGCATCGTCGCATTGGAAACATATTACCTTTCTCCTTCCTTTCTCATGATGTGCCTGTATGACTTCATGGGGCATGCTTCTTGTCTTCTTGCTCTGGGACCATGCTCATGTCTTAATAGTGTATTTCTATATGCAGGGATTGTTAGACATGATTTTGTAGTCTTCGATATATTCTCTATTATGTACAAGGACTTCTTGGCTTTTCTTGATCTTGGGTATCAATCTCTTCGTGGACTGGATTGTTGATTTTACTCTGTAATTGTGACTCCACTCCTATGTGGATATTTTCCTACAGGGGGCAGTGTATGTCCTCTCCCTGATTGACTTGTGCTGCCCACTCTTATGTTCAAGTCTTATTCTTTGCAGCTGTGACCTTCGTCTTGCTAGTGTCTAAAGCACAGGATGGGCATACTATTTGATACATGGTTCATTTACTTCAGTGTACTCTTCCTCATGTGCATTTCCACAAAGTTGTAACACCTAAATAAGTCACTGCTCTTCATCTGGAGCAGGAGAATGAACTTCACCTCCCTGCTCTGACCAATCATAGCGCAACTTTGCTCCCATCCACGGCTGCTGACCTTGTCTGTGAATCTGTAATGTGAGCTAGAACTGAATGCATTTTGCTGTGTGGACTTAAGCATGCATTTCAGGCCTAGTGAATCTAAATGGCTTATGAATCTACCTTTTAGTGTTTCTAATGAATGCTTACATGACTACTTGAAGCACTATTTGTGTCGTTGTATTGCTTCCCTGTGTGTGCCTGTCTGATTAAGCCTAATGTTTGGCTAGGCATTAATTATCATTGCCATCATCCTACTTGAACTAAATTCTAAATATATGTTTGTGTGTGTCTTGCTGGCTATTGTCTATCATATATTGAAGGGAGATGGCGGTAGTGGCAGTTCATCATGCATGATGTCTGAGCCCCTGGCTCTTTCTGTCATTTCAGACTTGTGTTTTATGGGTTTTCTTAGTTTATATTTCCTCTCGTGTGTGGGACGATGGATGTTCATCCCAACATTAGGGAAGAGCCCAAATTGTAGATTTAGGGTGATAACTACTCCCATGGAGTGGATTATTTTTATCGACTGTTTTGGAAAAAAGCGCTGTCGATTTCCCTTCTTGCATTTCAGTTTGTACCACTAAAAAGCATATCTTCAGTTGACTCATCTCACAAGTAAATCAATGCGTTCATGTATTGTCTTGATATGAGTCAAAAAGTGCAGTAATTTATCCTTGGGCCCTGACTAAATTACAAAAATATTGTCAATATAATGTTATATAGCTTTAGATGTTTTTTATCCAGTTTTTAATGTCCAAAATACCTTATATGTCCAATAAATACATACAGATGTTTGCATATACTGAGGACAAACTTCATATACGATTGTCCATCAAATTTGACCTTTTTTTTATACAATTTAAATAATGTAAGGATAAATATTTTGTCATCCCATATTGGAGTAGAAACCATCCCACTGCCTATAAGCCATATTTATTTGGAATTGATGTATAGAAGCTCAGGGCATCCATTGTGAACAGGATGTCAATTTGCACATTAAATTCCAATTTGGAAATTCCAACTCTGATAATAGAGTCAAGAATTCATTAGTGTCCTTTAGAAAACGTTTTGTTTGAGCATTTGATGGTTGAAGGATCTTTTCAATTTATTGTGAAAGTGGTTGTAATAAACTACTGATTGCTGAAATGATAGGTCACCCCAGTGAATTAATGACCTATGGATCTGAGGGATTGTATACAAAAGTGGAATAATCTGATTTGGTTAATCAGAAATGAATTTCTATTCTCTGATATCCATTCTTGCTCCACAGCTTCTTGCAGTACCTCCTCTTTAAGTAATTTAATTTTATGTGTAGGATCAAAATCTATCTTGGCGGTTTGTGTTTGAATCTGATAATTGTTTCAAACACTCTCTCAGGTAACCTGCCTTATCCTTATTACTGTTGTCCCTCTCTTATCAGCAGGTTTAATGATTACTTTGTCATCATTTGCTAGTTTTCAAATTTCTTTTAACTCATATTTAGAAATATTACATAGTTTGGTTTGTTCAAGTTTATGCTCCTCAAATCTGAGGTTGTTTGTTTGATAAAATGAACGAACGAGTCAGTAATTAATACTTGGATGAAATGTACAATGTCCTATATTGTGGGGGCTCTTTGATCTTTTTGTGGAATCAATAATAATGAAAAATGTCTTCAGTCTCATCTTTCTGATTAAGCTACTGAAATATATCTGTTCTTTTAACAATTTAGTGTTAGATGTAGTAACAAATGATAACCCTCTCTTATTTATTTGTGGGTTTCAAGGTTTATTTGAAATACTATTAGTAATATTTTTGTATGGTCTTTCAGGGAAGATTGGTTCTTCTGGGGTCTTCTGGTGGAATATCTTCTTCTAAAAAATATCTCCATGTCTATTTATTGGATTTTCTGATGAGGTGGATGCTGTTGTTAGAGTGGTAACATGTGTGGATGTTTCAACTGAAGAGGGGGTTGGAATCCTGCCAACACCCCCCTCCTACTAAATTCATGACCAGGAAGAAAGCCAAGAAACAACGCAATCATACATTCTATTTCGTTCGAATTCCTAACAGACCAATGATTGACAAATACATTGAGAGGTATCCCCTCAGACAGCCATACAGACCAGGTGCGTTACAGATCTAGCCCTGTGTGGATGAAGAGCCGCAGGCCATGGTCAGAGAGACCTATACGGACAGCCTGGACTAGAACACCAAGAAGCCATGTTGCTGACGTTGTTGGAGACACCACGACTTAGCAGCATTAGACATGAAGCGCACATGCCATCCGCACCTCGAGACACAAACATATAGTTGAATACATGAAGAACAAGAGCGTACAGTTCTGCAGTTAGAAGACAGATACATATACATACTGTCATTGCTTTTATTGTTTTTGCCATTAGCAAAATGCAACAACGCATAAACCGCAAGGTGCAAGAGATCCTGAACAAAGCTTGCAGATGCTTAAATGTGAATTACCCTATGGAACTGCAGGAGCACCACTGGGACCTGACAAAGCCAAGTGTGACTAACCTATGGAAAATATAGTATAGCATGGTCACTAGAAACTGCATTATAAGGTTTAAATTACAGCAGGCCTTAGGCCTCTGATCAAGAAATGAGCTGAGCTGATTCAGGCTGGACAGAGAGCAAGACCTGTGAGACAGGACCCGCAGCCAAGATCAAGAGATACGGATGACATTCCAATCCCCAGAATACTAAGAAATCCTCATAATTCAGAGCTGCAGAGCTCAAATTTGTGTTCTCTGAACACATGAACAGGCCGAAGCAGACAATGGACAGTGATCAGCAGTGGTAAAGGAGAGCCGGTCTCAAGCAGCTAGACACAATCTGCAACAGTATGCAACAAGTGTTGCGCTGGACAGGAGAGCAGGAGAGCATTCTCATAAGGCAGAGGTGATGCACACAAGTTACAATACAGACACATAATCGTTCTCATCACCTTGAAAAGGTACACAGTGAGCTGAGAACCATCTCGCGTCCCAGGCATTGGGGCGTCAGCTCTAGCCAATCACAGTTTAATACCCTAGGGGTGGGTAGCCACGGGCAAGAACCAATGGTAAGGCCACTATTCAGCAACAATGTTATAGTTAGATTTTGAGGAAGGGACAGGCTAGCCACCTGACATGCGAGGGCCAGTAGAATAACATCTATAGTGTTGAGTATAGGTATGGAGTACCCAATCACCTGGCCCGATACATTTTCTGGAGAGGGGCCCAAGTTGTGACAAAGTGCTGACGCCATTTGAGGGTAAACCATCCTGCAAGCCAAGGACGTGTGAGATGTGCATGAATATTCTCTGTTCCTGTGCTGATCCCTGTTGGATTTGTCTGTAATAAACATCTATACTGGGGAGGGTGTTGGGTCCTCCAAGTCCGCTAACTTCCAGTGTACTTCTGGCATACCAGGGAGTTCCTCCCAACACCCCTCTTATCCATTATTTCGATCTTACCGCTGATCTTACATTTTCTTCCATTTCACCACATGATACATCCAAAGATTAAGTATTTCTCTGTGTGAAAGAAGAGTGATTCCCCTGTTGTTTTTCATATGCCTGTTTCCATGTCTACTCTACATCATACTTATAATCTAATCTGTCTCTTCTAAATAGTCTCTTTGCTTCTAGTTCTTGTTTGTATTCCTCAAGTTTCTTACTGATTGTTTCTAAAGGGGGTGTGAATTTGTCTTGTGAATGATGTCTTAATACATTTGTCTTCAAGGTTTGAATGACTGAATTTATCTTTCTTCTGGAGTTGATTTGCTTACTCTTCAGTAGTTAAAAAAATGAGGTCTAGTGAGCACTTATTCAATGTGTGATTACATCTGTTAATACATTGCAGATTTTCCTTACATAAAGTGGGCTTTATGTTCACCCATAGTCCTTGCGATATAATATGTGAGGTATAGTATTGATTCAGTGTTGATTCATGTTTTGATTTATTAATCTTCCTAATGAAATGTTTGAATTGTTTACTTATCTGCTGTGATGTTTCTTTCAATATGAAGTCATGTTCCTTAGATTTAAATAAAGTAGTTGATGCCTCTTCAGACGAGGAACCTAACGTTTCCACCATTTTGTTGTTTAATTGTTTAATTTTAGAAAATTACATTTTATTATCCTGTAGTGTTCCATCTAAAATGGGCAAGACTACACAATGTAAAAGACCTGTGAAGGCTCTACTACAAGCACTGCTTTTCCCTACACCTGTTCCTGCTGCCCTGTCTGCCTCACCATACTCATAAGAGTGAGACAGTCCCTCTGTTCCTGGAAAAAGTTAAGCTGACCTGGACCTCAAGCTGAATAAATATTCTCCAGCTCTGGCAAGCCCTTGAGATCTGAACCTGCCCCGTCGGCAATCATAGGTTTCTCCTCTACACCCATCGGAAACCCTATCATCACTGAATCCTGTGCTACTCCATATTCATTGTAGTGGCTGCTAAGTCCTCTCTCATAAGAGTAGAAGCTAGATTGTGAGCTACCAGTGAGTCTAGTCTCTTGCACTCTTCAGTGAAAGAAACCTCCTTTGCTGCTCTTCAAGCTCACTATCTAAGTACTGCTTCGACTCTCTCTAGGTCAGGGAGGTAATTTCCTAACAAACTCCCAACTGGAATGGGTCCTTAACTGAAAAATGGTCCAGGGGTATAACCCCACCAACTAAGCTTACCATTGCCAAGGCATCAAACATTCTTACCACTTGGTTTGGTCCTGGAATGTACTTCACTTCCTTCAAACATTGTCACCTGAAAGCTGTGATACTTGCAGCAGTATCACACAAAGTGGGATACTTTGTGTGATACTTCCTGCAGTATCAAATAAAGCAGGAGACTTTCCCCCTTTTATGTTTACACTATACAGTAATATCTGTGTATATGTGGAAACTGGAGACTCCTCAAGGACCCAGTAACACACCCACTCAGAATGAGACATCTTTCATTCTCTCCCTGGCCTAGTGGGAATTCATCTGTTAAGATGACCACATAAACAAGGGCCTCCTCTTCCAGGAATCCAACAGTTATCATTGCCTGACTGGGTTTCCCCTTGCAAGCTGGATCTCCCTTTCTATCATTCATATCACAAAGAGAACAATGGGTGGGTCTTAAGGGCATGGGTGCCTCAGTGATAAAGGAGTTCTCACTCTTCTTTTCTGTGCGAGCTCAGCCATGGGACTGGGATTTCCCTTCATATTCTTGGGGGTCTTTCTTTGAACCTCTTTCCTTTTCCTCCTCATGTATATTATCATTCCCCTTATCATCTTACTTAGATGTATTCACCTGAGCTCTTTTCTGGACTTGAGTACTCACAACCCTTTTAGGCAGCCCTTGCAAGCTCTCTAGGGTCACTTTTATTTTACCTACTAAATGCTGGTGTAATTCCATCTCACATCTTTCAAAGATTCTCTCACATGCAATACAATTGAAAATGGCCTAAAATAAGTAAACATTGTTACCAGCAACCAATACATTCAGAAAATGTAGAAACTGGTGTGCAAATGCCTCAAGTGTTTGTCTTCCTTTCTTTGTGAGCTCTCTAAAGCTCTTGAGGTTTTGTTCTTGGGTTTTGCAGAACCCCCTGAGGTATGCAGCCCTCTCTTCTGGAGTCAACCAAAAATGGATACCAGTTCCAACCACTGACATAAGGTCAGCGCCCCACTACTCCTTTTCCACCACATGGTTTCAAAATGCTAACTCCAGTTTTTTGAACCAGTCAAAAATATCTCTCCCCTCCTCATAAGGTAGGACTAAGTCCTTGGGAAGGTGTCACCTATGCTCTCCTTGGAAGACATGTCCCTCCCCAAAGGAACATTTGCTGCCCTCCTTCTGAGCCTCAAGCTCAATCATCCGTAGCTTTGCACTCTGCTTTTCCTCAGCTAAGGCTTAAGTAGCTTTCTGCTTCTCCTCTATTCAGGTGGCAGCTTTTCTCTGCGCCTGTTCTGCCAGGCCTACCTTGCCCTCCTCTAGGAAGCATACCCTATCAAAGTCATCCCTAGCGAAATTCACCTGTTCCCAAAGGCGGTCTGGGACCTGGCTGAAGCATGGGTCTAATGGATGCTTGCACCTTGCGGGATGCTTGTGACTATTGGGACACTGTGCTGCTTGCCTTTTGGGCAGAATGCTGGTAAGAGTTATCACTATCACTCTCCCAAGCTACCTCTAGGTCCCCAGATGAATGTCCTGCTGGGCTAGGGGGCCCAGTTCATAAATGGTCCCCAGGGAACCCTGTAACCCCCTTTCTTCCTCAAAGCTTGGAAGCTTTTAAGCAGTTCTGCTTTATTTACCTTACTGTCATGTGGGAGTCTTCTCTACTGATAGAGTTCATGCAAGACATTTGCTTTCAAGGTCTGTGCAAGACACATGTCAAGTTCCAAGGTTGTAAAAATAAGTTGGCAGTCAAACTAACGATAAATGCACACTCTTATTTTGGATGACTAGGCTGTAGGCACATTGTGTTCCAAATTCAAATCGCTGCCACAAGTGTAACAAATTGACTTGGATGATTGGAGGTTTAAAGCACATACGCAGGCCTCACACTTTTACAAACCAAGAGCCAACACTATGATAAAGGTAAGACCGACACAGTTAACAGATATATCTTCTTCACCTATCTCCTAAACCTTTTGTGGTAACATGGGCCGATGGAATGCTTTACTCTCAAGAGGGATGTGAATGTGGTTCAGTAGCAACCCAAACAGCAAAATGAAACAGAAAAGAAAGGAATGTCTTACAAGGTGTACAGTAGCAGCTGTGTACATCAGCAGGAGACCCCAACCCCTACCTCCCCTGTATTGGAGACATGAGACCGTGCTGTGTTTGACACCAGCCGTTGTGCCAATAATGCAGGAAGTGTTAGGAAGAAGATACCCATTAAGAGAACCTTATTGAATTTACCCCCAAAGTGACGATAACCTGAAGGAATTTTATAAAGAGCGAATGAGAGGAGCTAGTGATGTCATAAAAAGTGTGCACGATGTCCCGAGATACTGGCTGAAGATGATGTATAGATCCTGAAGAAACTAATGACGAAGTAAAGAATCGAGTGAACTCTCAAATGTCAAAGAAGAAGATTACATGTGCCCAAAGTGCTGCAGAAAACAACCATTCAATAAATGTACAGATGCTGAAATGCAAGATAGATGAAGTCAACATAGAAGCTAGCTATGAGTAGTGAATAGAATGCAGGCGAAGCCACCATTGTACAGAAACTAGACATGGCATCATGAATTAAGTAAGCCAGAAACCATGAAGCGGGAATGGAAAACTGTGTCACAGCAATACTAATAGGCTCATGGAGCTGCGCGGCGAGACTGCCTTTCCTAAAGTTAAGATTCTAGAAGGAAAGTTCAGCTATCTCCTTTGAAAAAGGATGAGTGTCCGGAGGATGAACCTTCTCACGTTAAGGTGCAAGAAAGAAAACAAAGGATGCCAAGCTTTAATTCACTTAGAGCATTTAAAAGCTGCAAAATGGACCGAATCGTGGTTTGCTGTCATGTGAGCCAAGGATGGAGCTAGAGTTTGAACTTGGAGTTCAAGACACGATAGCGAGTGCCCTCACTCCCGTGCATTCTCAAAGACAAGGATACTCTGCAAGGCCAGGGACAAGAACAATTTAATGGCAGATGGCATGGGCGATGGGAAATGGTATGCTAATTGGGGGTGAGGTAGTTTCATGCCCTATCTCCTTGCACCGGGGTCTTGGCTTACATGCTGCTAAATGAACCAAATGTTTCCGACATGGCACAGGCATGCCAACCAATTGTATTAGTCCATATAATGAAGGAACTTATAGTTTGAAAACCAATGAGAAACTGTGTATCTAATATTTCTGAAATGACATATTTTTAGAGGTAGGCATAGGTTGTCCACCAGATAATGGACAGCGAATAACAATCCTAGCTCCCATAGAAAAGTATACTTAGATGTCTCCCTTAACCAATACCGACCATTGATAGGTTTTTTTCACTATTGTCACATAGTATGACATCACTCTGACGCATTTTGTGTATAAGAACCATAATTTGTGTGGAGATCATTGAGAGACTGAGCATAGATCCGTTGATGTTTGTTGTAACCTCCCTATTTTAGATCATTTTTTAAAATTATTTTTATTTTTTTATTTTGATACAGCTGAACAAGTCAACTTTTCAAAATGATCACACAAGTGTACATTTCCAAATTCATTCAACATTAATAATAACAATAATTTTAACGATAGTAAAAAAACAATGAGGAACATGAAAAATGAAGCAGAATATGATCCAATTATGGAACAATTTAAAACTTAAAATCTTATACATTTCAATTCATTTCTCAAAAAGCACAAAAGCAAAAAGCACAGAAAAATGATGTTCACAATTCAAAATTATGTTTGCAATACATTTCACCAGGCAAAATGGCTTCCAAAAAGTGCACCAAAGCCTTTATGAGCGAAAATCTTGTACTATTAAGTAAAATACACCATATCTGGTTTCCATCCAGTTCCTCATGCAAGTTCAACAAATTAGTAAAAAATGTATCCCGCATGTCCTTCAAATTAGGACAGGATATTATCAAATGTTGTAAGGTTTCCCTCACAATATGGGATTCACAAAACCGACAGAAGTTTAAGTCAGCAGAAATGATTTTACGCCTCACCAATACTTCCCTAGTAGTCCATAAATTTAGTCTCAAGAGCAGAAATGTATTCCATACATTCGCAGAAGGACATTTCATTAAATAACCTGCCACTTGACCCAACCGCTTATTTCCAAAATGATTATTGTTGAAATCTTTATATTTTATACAAAAATCATAATTTTGTATCCAATCCCAAAGGTAATACTTTGTTTTAGCACGTGCTGGATTTTCAATTAGGAGCTGTAATGGGATATCAGCTTCTACCAAGGTATTCAATACTAGATTTCGCCATTTTGAAGGAAAAGCGAGAGTGGAAGAGGACAAGTAGCGGGCAACCATTCTCAATATGTTATTATTTTCCACGGCAAGCAAGCACTTACGAAAGAAGGAACACATTCTCCACTTGACTCTACTGGATAATGAATTCAAACCTAATTTGAATCGTAATATAGGCATAGGTGAACAGTTCGGTAAATGTAAGAGCCTTTTCCAAAAACCCGCCTCCAATTTGTTCCACATTTTGTTATTTGAATACAGCTTAAAGAAGAATAGGGATGACTTTTTGCTCATAGAACATTAAGAGATGCTTTGAAGTAAATTTCCCATACTTATACAGAAGTATTTTAGCCTGTGAGGTTAGAGTCAGAAGTTTCAACTGTAAGGAAATCAAATATTTGTTATCACCAACACTATTTGTATAAAAAGCCCCAAATATTTGTATTCCAAAACTAGTTCCATGGGTTCCTGTTGCATCCGCCAAGTTCCATTTATATTTTTGGATTTTCCTTGAGGTCTACAAGCCAAAATCTGAGATTTGTTCAAATTTACTATAAGCTGATTCTCCTCAACATAATCAGAAAGGGCAGATAACAAATTCTGGAGTCGTTTGGGAGTTTGAGATATTAAAACTAGGTCATCAGCGTACAGCAGCCAAGGTATACGCTGACCTCCCAATTCAGGAGCATCCGACACAATTCCGAGAAAAGATGGGCCCATATTAAAGATGAATACATTAAACAGTATTGAAGCTAAAATGCAACCCTGCTTAAGTCCCAAAAAAGTGGGAAAGGAGGAAGACAAGAGACCTTCTAAAGATAACCTAACTCGCATGGAGGTAAACGTATGTAGCTGAATCACTAGAGACAAGAGGGATGATGGACAACCAAGCAATTTTAACTTATGGAATAAAAGGTCACGGTTTATGGAATCAAATGCTGATCGGAAATCAATAAATGCAAAGTATAGAGATTGTTTCCGACAAGCATATTGTGACTTAAGCATATTAATGGCAATGATGTTGGGAAGAGTGCCCAGACCACTGACGAATCCTGATTGTAGGGGATCTCTCTTAAAGTAGTTTTTAGTCCAAGTATTCAACTCTCTCAGGATTAGGTGACACAAGATCTTCCCAGGCACATCAAGCAAGGAAATAGGCCTATAGCTAGCCGGATTTGCCCGATCACCCTTTTTATAGATAGGGTTAACAATGGATTGTTTCCAGGACATCGGGATTTTCTGAGAAACATTAATGTTCTCAAAATAAGGTATAATATATCTGCCCAGATGTCCGGAAATTGCTTCATTTGTGTATTCGACAAGCCATCCGGGCCAGGTGCTCTGGAGTTACTTGTTTGTTTGATGAAATACAAGATGTCGTCTTTGTCAAAAGATAAATGGAAAGAAAGTTGTGAGTCAGGCATAGATAGACTTGAATGTGCCGCGGGTGGAGCAAATAGTTTAGAATAATATTGGACCCACCTCTCCTCAGTCACATCATTAGTTTAGACAGCAAATTGGTAGCATGCCGTAGCTTGATTGATGATGTTCCATAACTGAGCGGAGTTTTTAGATGCCAATAGTTTCAACATATTGCTTCCATCAGTTTGATAAAGTTTGGCCTTCTTGCCTCTTACCCAATTTCTATATCTGGTTTTGATAAGGGCTAGGGCAGCTAATCGTATATCTCCAGGGAGCTTGAGGGCTTCCCTCTTTTCAGCCCGAGCCAGGGAATTCCTAATTCTAATTTCATGGTCAAAGATGTGCAGATGCAGTCTTTGTTTTTGTTTATGTCTGATTGAGGCTGGTTGAAATAGCTGCATGAGATCATAATACACTACATCTGGGTTATGTTTGCGCATGGCTTTGCTCTTCAGCTCAGCGTCATAGCAAGACCTAAAGGCTTCCAGAGATGACTCGGTCCACGTTAGTCGATTTCTGGCTGAGTTTACTTTATAGGAACCCATAAGATAAGAGGCTTTCTCTTGTGCTGTATTAGAATTTAAGAGCCAAATTGCATTTAGCACATTGTAATCGCTCATTTCTGTGTCGATTATTTGGAAGGATTTTACTTTATTTAACATACGTGCATTGACATAGATGAAATCAATAATTCCCTGGCTACAAGCACGATGCCAAGTAGATCTAGGCGTGATATCCCGAGGAAATGCACCATTTAGGATGAACAGGTTTCGGGATTCAACAAAGCTTTTCCACTTAGCAAGACGGTGTGTTTCAGATTTACAGTTCGGACCCAAGCAGTGAAGATTCAAGTCACCAGCTAGAATGATGGAGTCCGAATGTCCATCGAGAATTATAATATCAATGGCTTTGTTCACAGATTCGAGAAACCGTTCATCAGAAATTCCCAAAGGATTCCAATAAACATTGATGGCAGCACATGAGAAATTTTTTCCAACAATTCTAGTCATTTGTAAAAATGCATTTGGGGAAAACCAAGGTTCGACCTTTAGGGTAGAAGACTGCTTGACAGCGGTTAACAAACCAGAGGCAGGACGCCCCGTGCGACCCTAGACTGCAGGTATCAAAAGAACATCATAATTGTTCCATGATGGAACGCTGGTAAGCCAAGATTCTTGTATCATAATTACATCATGGTCTAGCAACTGCAAAGCCTGATTATTCAATAGATGCCTATGCCCCCTGGAATTCCAACTTATCAAAGACAAAGCAGATTCTAAAGATTTAGAATGCTAACATTCGTTACTTTTGGGGTCACAATTACATGTGTGGGAGGAGGTACCTTGATTTTTATTTGTGTCTTGCTTTGAATATGTATCCTGTTGTTGCATTAATGGGCAATCTGAGGAGTCAGAAGTTGGCAAAAGGATGAAGCCAAGATCAAAAAGGAGAGACTTGACAGCCCAGATTGCATTAACTACAACCCTCGAATTGATCCAGAGAATCACAGAGGACCGTTTTGAATGATCAATAAACTCCACTAGCTCAATGTTGGTGGTGCCAATGTCATCGAGCTTGGGAATTTCACTAAAAATAGACAACACAGAGGCACGGTTAAGATTATATTGCTTAGCTGGCAAAGGTCTGCAACTGAGTGTCAGTGAATGAACTGCAGGGCGCTTGTACCCGCAGTCGTAGGTTTTTGTTTAGTTGGATTGGGCAGAGCATTGGAGGTTAGGTGGTTAACACTACAGACTTTACTTTGAGAGGAGGCAGAAGTCTCAAAAAACTTGGTCAATATAGATTGAATCAGCCTTTCCATGTCACTAGAGACCACAAGATTAGATGCAGAAACATTTGTCTGATTCTGAGAATAGGCCTGCGGCACGGTTTGTGTTAAGTCTATCTTATCAAAAACTTGTGAACATGTTATTTGCTCTTTCTGTGGGAC
Source organism: Ambystoma mexicanum (assembly GCF_040938575.1). Classification (NCBI taxonomy): domain Eukaryota; kingdom Metazoa; phylum Chordata; class Amphibia; order Caudata; family Ambystomatidae; genus Ambystoma; species Ambystoma mexicanum. The sequence continues at coordinate 857,273,250 of NC_090933.1, read as the reverse complement.
GGGAGCTGAAGGCTCCTACATATTAACCGTTTCACATGGCGCAAAGGACAACTTCTTTACAACAGGTTTGGAGGACATGTACTCGTCCACTGCTTGCCTTATTTCTTTACAATGCTTTTCAGTGCTCGAGCCTCCTATGGCCAAAGTAGGGTTAAAACAAAAGCCATTGGATTTTTGTCTTTTGGAAGTGTATCGAGAAATGTCAGCCGCAGCACTTATCAAATCACTTAAAGGACTATAAGCAATAACAGAGGCAGCTGGAGCAGGCAATATCTTTGCCCTCTTTACCTGCGATTTATGGAGATATTTTTTTGCTATAGCTTTAGAAGTACTTGACGTAGTTGTTACTGGAGTTGAAAGATTTTTGACAAAAGATTTACTTTGGGTTGCTTGTTTAGCCACAGATTTGATGTTTTTAGACTATTTTGGATGGAGACCCTTCTTGGGCTCCAACTTCACTGCGTCAAAAGGATTTGTATTTGCATCACCAAAAAGCAAGTAATTTGTTTGGTTTTTTTGCTGGTCATCTGAGGCTTCATTTATAACATTCATCAGATCAATTATAGGATTTGGTATACACTGAATGGTCTGATAACGCTGCACAGAAGCATCATATTGAAAAGAAGTCTGGGAGACTACTGACCTTTTGATAATAGGTAAGGTAGCAGATTGACTCAGACTTTCAAGCTTATTGGAAATCGTACGTTGCTCAGATAATAACTGATTAAGCTGATTAGAATGCACGTCATCCTTGTTAGCTAGTACTTCAAACAATTTGGCTAAAGCAAGAATAGCAGTGTTCATTTAAGTCAGAGCAATGCCAGTATTTACATTTTGGGTTTCAACCAACATCAGGAGTACAATTTCCCCCCATTTTTCGAGGTGTTGGAGCAATAAATGACAGTTTGTCTACAGAATTGGCAGCACTAATGTTTGAGAATACAATTGGAGAATTGGACAAATTTTCAGAAATGGTGTGTGCTGAAAAACAAGAAGCATTTGTATCAAGGTCAATTGCAGCCATATCTCCAGTATTCAATATGGTAGACAATTTAGAATTAGAAATGTCATTGGCAGACAAGGCAGAGATGTTAGGTACTTTGGCAGATGGCACAACAGAACCAGTTAACACATTATTTAGCAAAATGCTGTCTGTAAGGGACACATTTTCCACTCGAAGGCCTCGAGTTGATTAACAAATGTAAGTAGACTAAGGGAAATGGCAATACAAAGGGCCGGGATTGTGATATTTTTTTTGAGAAACTGGACATGTTGTGTAGATAAAGGAACACCTAAGTAATCCTATTTCAAGGGAGATAAAAGAAGATGTCTCAAACTCCAACTGGAGTATTAATAAAGGGAATACGCACACTCAGGACTGTGAAAGGTGACATCTTAAACCCTGTATAGGGTAAAATAAGTAGAGGAGCGGGAAGTATACCCCTTATTATAAAAGGTCATAAATAAAGAGAAGGTGTTCACGGGGGTTATTAATGTGTAGTGTGTTAGTATTTTTAGTAATATTTGTTGTGTGAAGTTTTAAGAAAAATCAACCTGTGAAGATTAAAAGTGACCTTGTTTGAAGTAAGGCGTAATAAACGATTGGCGCCAATCAAAAGACAGATAAGTTGTTGAAAAAAGAGGACTGAGCAGCGATTGATGGTGCTGTCTCTTATTTTTTGTTTTTAAACATTAAAGGTGGTGGCTGGTTACAGCCATGAGATACAGAGTTTATTAACAAACTGGTAAGTGTCGACAGTCAATTTCGACTTGGCATTATGGAGGACACTCCTCTCATGCATCTTTGTCAAACACTACCAAAACATGCTCAAACGGTACAGTGCAGAATGGGTAAAGGGCACAGCTGATAAAATGTGCATGCCATGGCCACAAGGGGGATAATTGTCAAAAGCGGTCTTGCAACACATGACCACATACGCTGCGTACACGGGAATGAAATTAGAGAAAAGGCTGCCATTTTTAGAACTTTCAAAAATGTACCAAGAGGAAAAAGATGGACCAGCCACCGGAGGACTGGATGCTTAATCAGCATAAGGGGGAGGGCGCTGAAACCTCAGCTCCTCTTACCTTGCCAGGAACTAAGAATGTAACTACAGAAGAGATAGGAATTTATCCTTTAAAGGAACTGAAAACAGCTGCAGCGTACAGTAACCCAACATGTGAACCCCCCACTTACAGTAGTGGCAACAGTCCAGAAGATAGCAAAAGAAAGGAAGATACCTGTAAGTCTATACAAGATAAGGAAGAAAGAGGCGAGAGATTGAATTTATCGACAGATATAGACCGAGGAATTAAGTGATGGAAACGAGAAAAGGATAGTGCTTACAAGGTAACACGTATGCAGAACGAGTGATGGGAGGACAGATACTCCTTGAGTTAGATGGGAAAATCATCAAGAAGTTTAGGCAGGGAGAAGATAAGGACGAGCAAGAAAAGAAGGACGGAACAAGAAAAGAAAATGAGGGAGGATGAGTAAGGAAGAAAAAGCAGGGGGACCAACGGGAACTGATATATAGGGAGGAACAAGAAAACATGAAAAACAGGCAGAGGAACAAAGGAAGTATGACAATAGACAAAGAAAGATAGAAGAAAAGGATAGGAAGAAAAGGAGGAGAGAGGAAGAAGAGGCACAAATAGTGAAGGACAGAAGGCTACAGAGAAAGAGAGAAGAAGAACAAAGACAGGAAATGAGAAGGGAGGAAAGAAGGCAAGAGAAAGAGAGGGTAAGAAGGGATGTGAGAAAGCAAAGGAAAGTGGATGAAGAAATAAAGCAGAATATGAGACAGCAAGTTCTGGATGCCAGTCTCATCCTTAAGGAACAAATGCGTTTGAGGGAAGAAATACAATTCGATAAAGTAAGAGTGATTCTCCTGATAAAGGAAATAATGCCAGATACACCTAGAGTAGCACTACAAGAGGAAAGATAAGATGCAGAAAAAATTGAAGAAAAGATTGATAAGGTCTATCAGCAATTGAGACAGAACGGCGAGTATTGAAATCAGGAGAGCAGTGACTGATCCCTGGTACCTTCAGCTTGAATTGAGAAGGAAAACATGTTCAGTGTTGAATGCTGAGCAGTCTCTTTGAATAGATAAAATTTAGATAGAGATGAAGGGGATGATAGTCACACTAGTTGGGTCAAGCAATGTCAGATGAAGAAAGTGAGTCAGGTTGTGAGACAGGAGAGGAGGGTGCATGCACCCCCCCGCCCCCCTGGGAAGCCAACAGATGGATAAAGAAGTAAGATGGTCAAATCTGAAACACCCTAAAGAAAGAACACCAGATCCCATATCATATCCTGAGATTCCCCGAAAACAATTGTGTAGTGAGAAAGGAGAGCCTGCACTGTATGTGAGCAGGTTACGATTGTAACCAGCAAGAAGATGAATAGGGACGATTACCCTTGCCGTAGATAGATGATTAGTGGTGTAGAGGAGGAGCCAAATGCCTCTACCAGAAATCCCACCCCTATTCTGCCTATATGGTATCCTTTGAGAAGGCCCTATAAGATGTACTCCAGAGAGATGACAGCCTCTTAGGGGAGGTGCCTGAAGAAGTGTGAAGCAGCAAATGCAAGAGGTTGGTGTCGTCACAAGAAATGAGAGTGATGCACTGAGATGGATGATCACAGAAGAGAATGCATAGATCATATGGAAACTGATGATGAGGTAAAGAATCGAGTGACAGTTTATTGTCATGATGCCTACCCCCGGGGACCCAGACCAGGTCCAGCAACCCCGGAAGCAGGCATCAAGTTATTTTGAGCAAGCCCAAAAACCCCTGCTAGGGGCTGTTTGGGTGCGGTCCTGGTGCCATAGTATGGAGAGTCAGTCCTGGTGCCATAGGCGCCAGGCTCATAGAGTATAACTTACCTGATGCAGACCATGCTGCAAACTTACCTGATGCAGACCATGCTGCAAGAGTTCCAAGCCAAATGAGGCTTGGAAGGGACTATTTTACCTTGGGACTATTTTTTTACTTGGGTGGGGCTGGGGAGGAATACTTACCTGGGATTACTTTGGTGGAAATGTAAACCACGCCCGAAGAGCAGCACATGCTTCGCGTTATTCTGCATCCAGCAGTGTAACGCTCACCATGTCTGCAAGCCTGCATCCAGTCTTCTGCCACGCCCGCCTCGAGTCTGCAGCTCCTAGAAAAAAGGGGAAACAGAAGGAGAAAAGGTTAGAACAAGAGCAATACCTTTGATCCTTACCTGAATTCCGGATCCACCGCGCCTTCGAGCTGGAAGACAGAAGTATTTCACGCGTGCCGCCTCGCCTGCTGCAGCGCCACGCTGAACTCACCGGCCGTCGCAGCATTCTCACGATCCACCGCATCCTTCACAAGAACAGCAAGAACAGCAAAGGTGAGCCAAGGGAATAAACAGAGGCAATAGCAACATCCCCATAGACTTACCTGATTTACCGCCGGGAGTACTATTCCTCTTCACGGGTCGGCGCAGTCTCCATAGCATCCTCGCCGTACCCCGACCCCTAAGGGGAACAAAAGGACAAGGTGAGACAAAGGGACAAACAAGGGGAATCCTTCTCACCACAATAGACTTACCTAATTTTACAGCCAGAGGCATTATTCCCCGAACTTCATATTTTCTCTCCGCACCTGAATAAGGGAGAAAGAAACAGGCTACATTCTGGCCTTATTTTATTGAACTGTGTTGGATAAGACAAATCCTTACCTGAACTTCGTCAGCTACCATGAAGAACTCTTCGCTGGGGTCAAGCTGCAAACTGCAAGGAATCGGACAAGAGTGAAAGTCAGACATTTGAACTCTTACGAACTACAATGTTCTGAAACTCACCAATTTCTTCTAACCAGTGAAGCAACTGGTTATCTACGCGCCCCTGCGCTCGATGAAGGATGGAGAGCTCATCCTTCCAAACCATGAGGTGAGACTTTAAGAAGGGACATTAGAGGCGATCAGTGGGGAGAACAGCAGGGGGAGGTGGGGGTTAACTCTCAACTCCACGGGTGGTTGATTCCCTTCTCCATTTACACAAGAATACTCCTACGGGCCAAGCAAACCAAGCTGGGTGGGCCAGTCCAGTCTGTCATCTCAGCACTACACGTCACATTGGTGGAGACTGCAGCTGTCCAGTTCGGATCGACGCCCCTGTGGGAGCCAGGTGAGCGTAACAGAATGCGAAGCCTACCCACAAATTCCCACCCGGGCATTATGGAAACTTCAGAATCTGACCAATTGGCCCAACTACTAGGGGAACTGAGGGCAGAAGTGCATTCCGCCCGTCAAGAGACCAATGCTCTTAGGAGAGAGCTGATTTTGTCAAAGGAGCGAACTGATGATCTTGCTAGGCAATTACTGCAAAGCCAGGCTGGACAAACGCCCCTACCAGGACTCGGGGGGAATCCAGCTCCTGTTTTGTCGAGTAACCCGGTGCAAATAAACCTACCAGGAACTATTCCATTAGCTCCGCCTGAAAGCTTTGCTGGGGACCCTAAAAGGTTTGCCGTGTTCATGAACCAATGCCGCTTGCACTTTTTATGCAGACCTGGAGCCTTCCCAAACGATCAAGCCAAGGTAGCCTTTGTATTGTCATATCTCAGTGGCAGTGCAGCTGATTGGTCAATTCCACTAGTTACTCAGGATGACCCAATTCTTCGAGAATTTTCAGGGCTTTCAAACGAGCATGGAAAAACTGTTTGCCCGGCACTACCAAGGACAGGCCCTGGATAACAAACTTTTGTCCCTACGACAGGATAACCAGGACCTTCTATCCTAAATCGCGACCTTTAATAGGTTGATAGTGGAAACTGGATGGCCTGAGGTAAAACGAATCACGTTATTTCATCGAGGGCTTCGAGGAGAACTCAAGGATGTCTTGGCTCAAGTCGTGAACCCACCTCAAGACTGCGCTGAATATATAGACTTAGTGGTCCAGTTAGATCACAGACTTCAGAACAGAAAGGCTGATCGAGCCAAGTTTGAGAATCGGGTGTTGGTTAAAACTCACGCTAACCCCAAAGGAGCAGATGCTTCAGAACCCATGCAAATCAGAGGGGTTAAAGGACCCTTAACCCAGAAGGAAAGAGAAAGGAGACAGCAAATGCAATTGTGTTTATATTGTGGAACTTCTGGGCATTTTCTACGGAATTGCCCTGTGAAACCACCCAAGAAGGTGGTAGGAGCTGCTGATAAAAGCCATATGGAGTCAGACTCGGGAAACGACCACGCCCGACAAGCGTAGAGGTCCGCTTGCCGAGCTTGAAGTAGGATACTCAGACCTCGCATTTCATCATACCAATGGTCCTCGTAGATCCAGGGCAGCCATCTCGTATGCATGCAGTAAGGGCATACATTGATAGCGGGGCCATAGGAAACTATGTGGACTACGAATTGGCTTCCAGGATGAATCTACCTCTCTGCCTAAAAACCACCTCAGATGTCATCACCACAGTCGATGGAACTGAAATCGCCTCTGGGCCTGTGACTCATTCCACCTCAGAGATGACACTATTGGGTCAGGATGGGCATCGAGAGACTATTGTGTTTGATCTAATCAAAGCCCCACAGTTCCAAATAATACTGGGGATACCTTGGTTGGAAACACATAATCCTTGTATTGATTGGCGAGAGAAGAGAATAACCTTCCGGGATTGTGCACGAACTTGTTACCCAAAGAAAAATCTGAACGCAGGCCTGGCCACAGTAACCACAGCAGTCATGCAACTACCTTCAGAATACCAAGAATTCCAGGATGTCTTCCAAAAAGAACAGGCAAACACCTTACCTCCTCACAGATCGTACGATCGACCAATTCGATCTCATACCCGGTGCACAACCCCCTAGTAGCAGGATCTATGCCCTTATGGGACCTGAGAACCTTCACTTACGACAATACTTAGACCAGTACCTTGCCAATGGCTTTATTCACCCATCCAAATCCCCTGCATCTTCAGCTTTGTTCTTCGTGCCCAGAAAGGAAGGTGACCTCAGAACGTGCATAGACTACCGCGCATTGAACCAGATAACTGTTAAGAAACGATACCCATTGAATCTGATCCCTGAACTACTGGACCAAGTGAAGGACGCTTGCATATACACTAAATTAGATCTCCGGGGGGCATATCATCTGGTACGTGTAAAAGAGGGCGATGAATGGAAGACGGCTTTCCGCACTAAGTATGGGTAATTCGAATACCAGGTGATGCCTTTCGGGTTGTGCAATGCACCAGCAGCCTTCCAATACTTCATGAAGATATGTCCTTTGTGAACTCATTGACGTTTGTGTTGTCGTATATATAGATGATATTCTAGTATACTCCTCTTCAGAAACTGAACAATGTGAAGCACGTCCGAGCAGTCCTTGAGAAATTGCGCCAGCACAAACTATATGCAAAACTGGAAAAATGCGTTTTTCATGCCACAGAAGTTGAATTCCTTGGGTTTATCCTGACCCCAAAGGGAGTCCGAATGGACTCACGAAAGGTGGACGCAATCCTTAAGTGGCCATCACGAAGTTCAGTTAAAGGAGTACAAAGCATGCTCAGCTTTGCCAATTTCTACCGCAGATTCATCCCAGATTTTTCACATGTCGTACATCCCATCACATCACTCTTGCGAACAAATAAACGCTTTATGTGGACTGAAGAAGCTGAAAATGCCTTCCAAGAGCTGAAAGCGAAATTCACGTCTGCACCTGTATTAAAGCACCCGCGCCCTGAACTTCCATACATAGTGGAAACTGATGCATACAGTCTAGCCATGGGAGCTGTCCTGTCTCAAAAGGACCCTGAAACTGGCCAGCTTCACCCAGTAGCATTTTGGTCCAGAAAGTTCTCGGCACCCGAGTTAAACTATGCGGTTACCGACAAGGAGTTATTAGCCATTAAATCCACCTTCAAGCCTTGGCGGCACTATCTTCTCTGTGCCAGGCATACCATTACTGTGATCACCGGAACTTACAGTATTTAAAAACAGCCAAGGCCCAATCATCACGTCAACTCCGATGGGCATTTTTCTTTGCCGAGTTCGATTTCGTGATAACCTATCGACCAGGTTGTAAGAATGGTAAAGCAGACACCTTATCCCGAATAGGGATGGGAGAGGCAGAAGTGAACCCAGAACCAGTACCTATAATTTCCTAACAAAGGATTCTTGGCAGGACTACTCTACAGACACTAGAGGACATTCAGGTAAAGATCCAGAAACTCTTTGATCCTACAGCCCTGCAGGACTGGGTAAAGAAAGGCCCAGACTACTCTGTCACCAATGATCTGCCTTATTACCAAGGGCGGCTATTTCTGCCACACAAGGAACTACAAGAGCTAGTCATTTCCCGTTATCATGATACCCTAATGGAGGGGCACCCAGGTATTGCAAAAACTGAAGCTAAAATTAAAAGATAATTCTGGTGGCTCACCTGGCGAAAAGACATAAAGTCATTTGTGATGTCTTGTGGCATTTGCGCCCAAAACAAAAGTCAGAAGAAAAAACCAGCTGGCCTTTTACAACCTTTGGATATTCCACCTACACCCTGGCACACCTTATGTTTAGACTTTATTACAGATCTACCTCCATGTAATGGATTTAACGCCATTCTAGTTATTGTGGATCTTTTTTCCAAGATGGCACACTTTATTCCTTTAAAAGGATTACCTTCAGCCTCAATCCTGGCCAAAGAATTCCTCGAAAACATTGTTCGCATACATGGATTTCCGTCCGTGTTGGTCTCTGACCGGGGCAGTCAATTCATTTCACATTTTTGGAAGAAATGTTGTCAATTGGTGCAAATCGACGTGAGATTATCGACCAGTGACCACCCCCAGACCGATGGTCAAACGGAGAGAACCAACCAGACTCTTGAACAATACCTGCGTTGTATGTTACATCAGACTGAGAGTAATTGGAAGGACATTCTTTGGATCGCCGAATATGCATACAATAATTCAGTACATTCTGGAACTGGACAAAGCCCCTTTTATACCCTATATGGGCACAATCCTCAAACATCAGACCTTGACTCACCCCAACACTTAGAAATGCCAGCAGTGGACCATCTACACGCTATGATTACACAAGCCTTTAAGGAGGCAACTGCACATTTAAAACAAGCGAAGGAGAAATATAAGAAAGATGCTGATCGGCATAGAAGTACCAGATAGGGGATCAAGTATGGTTGGCCACAAAACACATACCTCTCAAGGGAACACGGACCTTTAACCCTAGATATTTGGGACCTTACTCTATTAAGGCTATCATCAACCTGGTGGCCTTCAAGTTGGACTTACCTGATAATATGCGAATTCACCCCGTCTTTCATGTGTCACTTTTTGAGCCAATGCAACCAGGGACAAGACTAACCAAGCCACCAGACCCCATCCTTATAGACGGGGAACCCGAATTTGAGGTTAAGAACATCCTGGACTCCAAGATGGTGAAGTCAGAACTTTTTTATTTAATCGACTGGAAAGGTTACGGACCACAGGAAAGGTCTTGGGAACCTAGTGACCACGTGTATGCACCTCAATTGGTGAAAAGATTCCACCGAAATTTCCCAGACAAACCAAAACCACGGGGAAGAACGACTTTAGGAGGGGCCTTGGGGGGGAGTGCTGTCATGATGCCTACCCCCAGGGACCCAGACCAGGTCCAGCAACCCTGGAAGCAGGCATCAAGTTATTTTGAGCAAGCCCAAAAACCCCTGCTAGGGGCCGTTTGGGTGCGGTCCTGGCGCCAGGCTCATATGGAGAGTCAGTCCTGGCGCCGCCAGGCTCATAGAGTAGAACTTACCTGATGCAGACCATGCTGCAAACTTACCTAATGCAGACCATGCTGCAAGAGTTCCAAGCCAAATGAGGCTTGGAAGGGACTATTTTACCTTGGGACTATTTTTTTACTCGGGTGGGGCTGGGGAGGAATACTTACCTGGGACTACTTTGGAGGCTATTTAAACCACGCCCGAAGAGCAGCACATGCTTCGCGTTATCCTCCATCCAGCAGCGTAACGCTCACTGTGTCTGCAAGCCTGCATCCAGTCTTCTGCCACGCCCGCCTGGAGTCTTCAGCTCCTAGAAAAAAGGGGAAACAGAAGGAGAAAAGGTTAGAACAAGAGCAATACCTTCGATCCTTACCTGAATTCCGGATCCACCGCACCTTCGAGCTGGAAGAAAGAAGTATTTCACGCGTGCCGCCTCGCCTGCTGCAGCACCGCGCTGAACTCACCGGCCTTTGCAGCATTCTCACGATCCACGGCATCCTTCTGCATGTTCCCGCCGCACTCCAGCACCTAAGGGGAACACAAGAACAGCAAAGGGAATAAACAGAGGCAATAGCAACTACCCCCATAGACTTACCTGATTTACCGCCGGGGGTACTTTTCCTCTTCACAGGTCGGCGCAGTCTCCATAACATCCTCGCCGTACCCCGGCCCCTAAGGGGAACAAAAGGACAACAAGGTGAGACAAAGGCACAAACAAGGGGAATCCTTCTCACCACAATAGACTTACCTAATTTTACTGCCGGAGGCATTATTCCTCAAACTTCATATTTTCTCTCCGCACCTGAATAAGGGAGAAAGCAACAGGTTACATTCTGGACTTATTTTATTGAACTGTGTTGGATAAGACAAATCCTTACCTGAACTTCGTCAGCTACCACGAGGAACTCTTCGCTGGGGTCAAGCTGCAAACTGCAAGGAATCGGCAAGAGTGAAAGTCAGACAGTTGAACTCTTACGAACTACAATGTTCTGAAACTCACCAATTTCTTGTAACCAGTGAAGCAACTGGTTATCTACACGCCCCTGCGCTCGATGCAGGATGGAGAGTTCATCCTTCCAAACCATGAGGTGAGACTTTAAGAAGGGACATTAGAGGCGATCAGTGTGGAGAACAGCAGGGGGAAGTGGGGGTTAACTCTCAACTCCACGGGTGGTCAATTCCCTTTCGCCATTTACAGAAGAATACTCCTACGGGCCAAGCAAACCAAGCTGGGTGGGCCAGTCCAGTCTGTCATCTCAGCATTACACGTCACATTGTTGAAGACCGCGGCTGTCCAGTTCGGATTGACGCCCATGTCTGAGCCAGGTGAGCGTAACATTTATGTGCAAAATGAAGAAAGGAGCTTAAATGCGCCTGTCACGTGGGATAATTGGAAATGGAAAATGGGCAAGCGGCATCAAGACTTGAAGATAAGAATGTGCTTGCACTCCCTTCTATTCTCAGCAGCAATGAAACTTTTCAAGGCCAAGTTCAAAGACAATTTGAATGGCAGACGGCATGAGTGATGATGGATGTTGGGCTAATTGGGTGGAGAGGCATGTTGAAGTCCATCCACCAGCACCTGGGGTACCAGCTTATGTGCTGCAAGCAAGTCAAATATTCCAGAAGGGTACAAGCATGCCAACCAATTATAGAAGGCCATGTATTGAAGAGCCTTATAGTTTGAGAGCCAATGGTGTGTCGTGTATCTATCACATTTTGAGGAAGACTTGCGCAAGGGGTGGGGATAAGTTGTCTACCTGATTATAGATACCCAATCACAATCCATTCCCCTACAGAAAGCATACCTAGTTGTACCCCGTCGACCTATCACAATCCCAAATATGTTTTCTTATATGCCACTTAGTACGACATCATGAATGACGGGTTTTTGCTATATAAGAATGTTTTTTCATGTGATGCTTCGAGATTATGCTGTGAGATGTCCGTTGATGTCTCTTGTACTCCCTGTTTCAGACAATTGACAATGAAACTGCTTTTGTTTGCCAACTTCCTGAGACGGTCTGGTTATTGTTGTGAGAGCTATTCAGCACCCCATCCTTTAATGATGCGCTTCCTCATTCAAAAAGGACCTAACGGTTCAATGGGAACCGACTATGGGATAGGGTTCTCGCAGTTCCCTGTGTTAGAGGAGGAGGGAGCAAGACCAAAATACATTCAATGGCTGCAGATGGATAAGGAAAACTTAATATGCAAGCTTCCTAGTTTATCTTTGGGGGCTGGGAAATGGATATACGAATTAGAGAAAATGACAAGTGGAAACACGCTTGCCATACGAGACATAACAGGTCTACTGGCAGCTATTATTGGTGAAAGGGCTGACGACATATGGAGGTGAGTGGGATATGCAAGTGTGACAAAACAAAACACAGCTCATGATGGAGCGCCATTTAATAGTTGTAGGGCAGATGTTTGTAGGGCTCTCAGGGTATAGTATCTTGACACATCAGATATGGTTGCAATTATGACACATAAAATGAAGGAAGGTGAAGACCCCATTGCTTACCTTCAGCATATTCAAGAGAAATAGCAGCTTGAAATGCGTGAGCCTTGGAAAAACAAAGTGCCACTATTCATATTTTGTTTCAGGGATTGGCAGAACCGGTGCAGAGACAGATTAAAAAACAAGTGGGGATGGAAGCAAAGCCATGGACTGAGATAGAGTTGATTATTGTACATCATTGTTGGTTCCTACAAGAGAAGAACAAAAGAGTGCTTTCTCAGAGTGCTGACTGTTCTGCTGGGGACTCTGGAGCATTTGTGAATGCTGTTTGCTGTTTGGACTATATACAGCTCTACTTTCCACTCTGAGTCAATCTTGGTGAGGCACTGCACATTTTCCCATGATTCCCCAAAAACCAGAGGCCACATGCTTCCTGCACATTCATTTCCTGAAGAGTGCTTCCTCAGAGTGCTGACTGTTCTGCTGGGGACTCTGGAGCATTTGTGAATGCTGTTTGTTGTTTGGACTTTATACAGCTTTATTTTCCACTTTGAGTCAATCTTGGTGAGGCGCTGCCCACTTTCCACAAAAACCCCAGGCCACACGCTTCCTGCGTGCGTGCTTCCTGAAGGGTGCTTCCTCAGAGTGCTGACTGTTCTGCTGGGGACTCTGGAGCATTTGTGAATGCTGTTTGTTGTTTGGACTTTATACAGCTTTATTTTCCACTTTGAGTCAATCTTGGTGAGGCGCTGCCCACTTTCCACAAAAACCCCAGGCCACACGCTTCCTGCGTGCGTGCTTCCTGAAGGGTGCTTCCTCAGAGTGCTGACTGTTCTGCTGGGGACTCTGGAGCATTTGTGAATGTTGTTTGCTGTTTGGACTTTATACAGCTCTACTTTCGACTCTGAGTCAATCTTGGTAGGAGAAACTACTAGTGGTGATATATGGACACTTGTATTTGTATAGTTTACTAAAATACGTTGTATTTTGTTTTAATTAGGTTAGGCTCTGCCAACTTTCCCAAGATTCCTCAAAAACCCTAGGCCACGCGCCTCCTACGCATGTGCTTCCTGAAGAGTGCTTCCTCAGAGTGCTGACTGTTGTGCTGTTCAGCGGGGCAGCCGGGGCTCTGGGGTTAGCAACGTTGCTCACTGGTTGTTGGTTATAGAGTTTCTGTTTTGACTCAGTGGGCAGAAATATTGTGTGCAATAGTAATTTTCCCAAGCCCAGTGGTTTTGCATGTCCTTCCTCTATAATCTAAAGACTAACATCCCGAATTCGAAGATACCCGTGCATTCCCGTAACATAGCCCCTCATGCATTACCAAACTCTTTCATTGCAAGCGAGGATGAGAAAAGTAAAACCCTACCTGCTTTGAGTCGTCCCTTTAGCAAAACAAAAGCGAAAGGAAACATCTTGACTTCACACGCAGGCACGGACTTGCGAAAACAGTGGCAACCAAAAAGAAGGTCAACAAGCTTGGACTCGGCTAACAGACAGAGCTTGAACCTACCGGTGACAGAGCGCAAGGGTGAGTCTGAAGAACTTTGTGAAAAAAATGTCACAGAGAAAGAACTGCTACACAGTTGTAATATGACCGATAAAACCAGGCTAGTGCATACTGGTATGTCGGAAAAATACATAACACCTGTGAAAACAATGCACGTAACAGACGAGGAAATACTAAAATGTAACACTCAAGTATGGGAGATATTTAATTATGAAGATAACAAGCAAGTTGCTGAGACAGAAAAACGACGAGAGTGTAAATCGGTAATAGGAAGTTTCACGCAAATGATGGTTGAAGTACACGCAAACAAATGTATGGTTGAATCGAAAATATACTCTCAGGTTTTAACAGGTTTGAACCCTAAACCTTCACTAGAACCTGATGGTGAGGTGGGTGAGAGTGTTGCGCAAATTGAGATATTGCAAGGGGAAAACACGGATACAGTTATAAAACCGCATAACCTCACTGCTGTAGAGAAATCATTAGAAAACATCAAAGCATCTGTATTTGTTGATGAAATTCAACAACATAGAATAAATGAAAAGAATCTACCAAATACTGACGTAATAATGTCACCACATATAATTTTGGAGAAAAAGGATAGAGAAAATTAGGAGAATTATATATGCATACCTGAAACTCAAATAATGACGAAACAAAAAATTAAGTAAATAATCAAATAATAGAAGAATGAAATCTTTCGGTATCCCCTATTTTTACAGTGGTCTGCATCTACAGAATTTGAATTCTACGGCTTCATCTGATGTGTCGTTTATAATACCGACCCCTAGACCATCCTTTGGGTTTAAAAGCCCTACCATACCGGCATACGATATTACTCTTGCTGCAATGAATACTGGAATATTGAGTTTAACCAAAATGTATGAACATTTGGAAAATAAAATGACAAGTAACGTAGAGATTATAATGGTATTTAACAATAACTTTGAACAGGTGTTTGCCGAATGAAACCAAATTAACTGAAAAATGACGGAAATGAAAAGAGAGATTCTTGAAGAGATTATCATTGCCCAAAAATTAACAGACAAGCAGCATACTATGCGTCAAATAAAGGACTCTCTGGGGTCAGGTCAGTGAACTGATACTCAGATGTCAATGAAGCCTACAGTTATTGGTTATGGAAGACATTGAAGCTTGTAACCCTGTCAGTAATAACATCACCATAGTTGACATAAGTGAGAAAGATATAAGAGAGAATGAACAAACACTGCACGTTTCTTCCGAAGAAGAAACAAAAATTAGTATTTCTCAATTACCCACACAAGCAGAAGAAGAACATGTTTATGACATGTTCTATCAACGAAAAAAAAGGGGAAAATAAAATAAGAACGAAAAAAATATAAAAAACAAAAAATCAAGTAGTTCAGAAGAATAAAATAATGAACACTGAGAAAGGAAAATTTCTCAAGTTTCTAACTATACCCAATAAAGACACAAAAGAAACGAAGAACAAACAGAAACAGCAGACGATTCTGGAAAGTTATGAAAACGATAATGAAATAGAACTGAATATAAGTATATTTACTGATGGAGAAGTAGCTATAAATATGAGTATACTTATTAATATGTCTACATATACTAACACATCAGTAGAAAACAAGAATGAAGATGAAACACCTGGACAATTGATGAGTCATGACTTGGAACTGATGAACCCCAATATACGGGATCTAAACACGAGTTTCCAAACCATGGAAGAAAAGAGAGCGATTCAAAAAAACATAATAATTGAAGAAAAAGCTCATAAGGGAAGAGATAAGGACAAGAGTTATAGTAAATAAAGACCTGAAAAAGAACAAATAAAAGAGAGGGAAAATGGGAGAGGTATGGAGAAGGTAACACATGGCTTTTTTACAAAGTTTGTGGAAAATGAATATATTACACTTAGTATGATAGAGAGAGAGAATACAATGATCCCTACCCTAACAGACCTGTACTGTTAGCCTTATTCAACTCCATCCGTTCCTTGGAAGCAATAAGATCACGAGATACAAAAGTTGTTACCATCATCCAAAATAGAAAAGTGGATACTGCGGGGATACATGTCCCATCCCTGCTAGTTAGGAACATGATACGGCAGGAGAGGGAATACATTGAGGAGCAAGGATTTAAGATACATAAACCTAAAGAAAATAATGTTAAAAGAGACGTGCAGACAAGAGAAAAAATGCAGGAAAATCCAAATGAGCAGGAATATCAACGGGATGTACTAATAATTAATTGTCAAGGTGCGATGGGGAATCTACAGCGAGACGTTTATTATGACAATGAGGAGAAAAAAAAGAGTCCAAATTAAACCAGTTAGATGGGCATGGTTGGTGAAAGCAAAATTGAAAACTAATCATAGGACCTCAAATTAGCAAGAAAGTGAAGATGATACAAATGAGTTTAAAATTGGTATCTGGGACACCAGAGGGCACACCCACTTAATGTTACCAGAGAAATCAAAAATTTTAAATTCCTTTGATTTGATTTTCAAGCAGGAGACATGTTTGACTGTTGAACCTCTGTGGCCAAATCGACAAATTTGTTGGATAGCCGCCATAACACAGAAGAGAGGACGCCCCATGATAGGATTAATGGCTGCACTCAAGATATCATCACCAGGCAAAATTATTCAGTGGCGTAATCCTTACCCAGGTTTGCAACTCATTAGATATGAAATAGAGAACTCCCCTACAGTCTCCACAATCATTAATACATATTAGAACCCCTTGTGAGTTACTGATGACACATTTATAAAAATGATTGGGAGAATATTAGATGAAATTGATAGTGACCCGAAGGTTTCTATTACCATTATAGCTGGTGATTTAAACAGCCTTTGTGTTAAGAATACTAGAAAAAACTACTGAAAAAGAGGACAGAAATGGCTTAGCTTGATGAAAAACCAAAACTTGATCGAGCTAAATGGCTGTACTAAAAGGGATAATCCCCCCATTCGACCTGCAAGAGTTGTACACAGAGAGCCATTATTGATTATGTTTTCATTTCAAGAGATTCACTAAATACAATAGTTGATTTCCAAATAATAGAAAGTAAGTATAGTGATCATAACATCTTGGAGATTACATGTAACATCGCAATTAAACAATCCAAGAAAATATATTATCAACATGGCCTTCAAGCAAATCAAGGTCTAAATCGCATAAAATGGTCTGAGCCGAAATTAAATAAACTATTAAACCAAATAATATTGTCACCGATGAAATCATACATTGAGGTATTCCATAAATTTGAAGGATCACAGAAGCCAAAAATAAAGAATAAAGGAAACAATTAGATAATTTACGATCTGATAATATGTGATAAGAAAAGACAAAAAAGGAAAAAAAAAGAAATGTAATATATATATACCTAAAAACTATAGGAGACAGTATAGATCAATGAAAAAACAAGTGGAGGGAAAAATGCGATCCAGAATAAAACCAGTGCGCAGATTTGGATGTTGCTGAAAGATGGGGCTGGAGTTGGAACCAAGGTGAACATACTAAATGCAATAGGTGAAGATGGTTGGATTAAACATTTTCAGACATTATTTTATCGGTGTTCTGTCCAAAACCAACAAATCCAGCGAATCTCAGAGGGAAAAAATAAGCTTGATATAGAGATAGAAACCTAGAAATTATTATTGGAAAATTGAGTATGTCCAGGGCCCCTGGCCCCAATGGCATATCGAATGCTAATATGAAAACAGTGTCCTGTGAAATGGGCTAAAATTCTGAACCAAATATTTCAACAAATAAAACAAAGTTTCCTGAAAACTATAGACCACTGTCCATAATGGATGCAGCGGGGACAATTTATGCTGGATTCTGGATGAACTAAAGAATTGGTTATGGGCGAATAAGTTACTAGACCCTTACCAAGCAGGGTTTGTCGTAGGTATAGGAACGAATCAAAATTTGCATATATTACAGGCCTTAAAAAAATCAAGCAATTGAAAGAAAAAGAAAATTCTATGTAGCGTTTATGGATTGCCGACAAGTGTTCGATATGGTTTCCAGACCTTTGCTGTGGAAAAAACTAAAAGCCACGGGTTGCCCAGAGTATTTGGTCAATGTCATACAGCAGCTGTACATGGGAACCTGTACTCCGGCGACCCCCACCGGCCCATAGAGCCGTGGTTTGCACCAAAGTACTTCAACACAAGATAGCTGCACCTTTGAGATGGATGGGGGTGCATATTTATTACTCCAACACCAATCAATAAGGATCACTCAATGGTTTGGCAAAGGGAGTCAGTTTAATGACAAGTACAAAAAACGGGGAGTCATGGAAATCAGCAGTGATGCGATAGTCCGTCTCGCTTCAACTCCAACAAATTTCATACAAGCAGTGACATTTAGGGGCCAATTCATAGAATTCGGCGCACAAGTGGCGCACGCGGCTGGCGAACAGTGTGCGCGTGCGGTAGTCTGCGCCAGCCGCGTGCGCCGAAACACATTCAGGCGCACAGCGTATTCATGGATTCCAACATCCACAAAAAGCCGTGGCGCAGAGTGGCGCAGCGACCCTGCAGCAGCGTCAGTTACGCCCCCTTGCGCAGGGAAAAGCCATCAAAATCCCCAATCCAGCGCAAAGGGCAGCAGCAAACGCAGAGCGGGGAGCGTGTATTTCAGGGGTGTGCGGGTGTCCCCACACGCAATAGGCCTGGGTACGTGTATTACAGGGGTGCGTGAGAAAATCTACACGCGATTGGCCTGGGTACGTGGATTTCAGGGGTGCGCGAGAAATTCTACACGCGATTGGCCTGGGTACGTGTATTACAGGGGTGCGCGAGAAAATCTACACGCGATTGGCCTGGGTACGTGGATTTCAGGGGTGCGCGAGAAATTCTACACGCGATTGGCCTGGGTACGTGGATTTCAGGGGTGCGCGAGAAATTCTACACGCGATTGGCCTGGGTACGTGGATTTCAGGGGTGCGCGAGAAAATCTACACGCGATTGGCCTGGGTACGTGGATTTCAGGGGTGCGCGAGAAAATCTACACGCGATTGGGCTGGGTACGTGGATTTCAGGGGTGCGTGAGAAATTCTACACGCGATTGGCCTGGGTACGTGGATTTCAGGGGTGCGCGAGAAATTCTACACGCGATTGGCCTGGGTACGTGGATTTCAGGGGTGCGCGAGAAATTCTACACGCGATTGGCCTGGGTACGTGTATTTCAGGGGTGCGCGAGAAATTCTACACGCGATTGGCCTGGGTACGTGGATTTCAGGGGTGCGCGAGAAAATCTACACGCGATTGGCCTGGGTACGTGGATTTCAGGGGTGAGCGAGAAAATCTACACACGATTGGCCTGGGTACGTGGATTTCAGGGGTGCGCGAGAAATCCTAAAAGCGATTGGGCCTGTGCGAGTGGCGCAGTGTATTACGTAGGTGTGCGGGAAGTGGAAGAGGTGAATTGGCAGTGTGGGTCCTCCCAGGTCTCCCCTCTACCCCCTCCACGACCTCTGCAGGCAGCCCACACCACAGGGGACTATCCTGCACCCCTGGTCATGTCCCGCAGGCAGCCCATCCACCATGGGCATGCCCCCCAGCCAAGCCACATGTCCCCTTGCACCCCCACCCCCCAGCAGGCCCCACCCATGTCTCCCAGCACCCCCACCCCACAGCAGTGCAGGGGCAGCCTCCACCAGGCCCCCACCCATGTCTCCCACCACCCCCACCCCTCCAGTCACCAGGGGCAGCCTCCACCAGGCCCCCACCCATGTCTCCCACCACCCCCACCCCTCCAGTCACCAGGGGCCGCCTCCACAAGGCCCCCACCCATGTCCCCCAGCACCCCCACCCCCCCAGTCACCAGGGGCAGCCTCCACCAGGCCCCCACCCATGTCTCCCAGCACCCCCACCCCCCAGCAGTGCAGGGGCAGCCTCCACCAGGCCCCCACCCATGTCCAACCCATGTCTCCCAGCACCCCCACCCCCCAGCAGTGCAGTGGCAGCCTCCACCAGGCCCCCACCCATGTCTCCCAGCACCCCCACCCCCCAGCAGTGCAGGGGCAGCCTCCACCAGGCCCCCACCCATGTCTCCCAGCACCCCCACCCCCCAGCAGTGCAGGGGCAGCCTCCACCAGGCCCCCACCCATGTCCAACCCATGTCTCCCAGCACCCCCACCCCTCCAGTCACCAGGGGCAGCCTCCACCAGGCCCCCACCCATGTCTCCCAGCACCCCCACCCCCCCCAGTCACCAGGGGCAGCCTCCACCAGGCCCCCACCCATGTCTCCCAGCACCCCCACCCCCCAGCAGTGCAGGGGCAGCCTCCACCAGGCCCCCACCCATGTCCAACCCATGTCTCCCAGCACCCCCACCCCCCAGCAGTGCAGGGGCAGCCTCCACCAGGCCCCCACCCATGTCTCCCAGCACCCCCACCCCCCAGCAGTGCAGGGGCAGCCTCCACCAGGCCCCCACCCATGTCCAACCCATGTCTCCCAGCACCCCCACCCCCCAGCAGTGCAGGGGCAGCCTCCACCAGGCCCACACCCATGTCTCACACCACCCCCACCCCTCCAGTCACCAGGGGCAGCCTCCACAAGGCCCCCACCCATGTCTCACACCACCCCCACCCCTCCAGTCACCAGGGGCAGCCTCCACAAGGCCCCCACCCATGTCTCCCACCACCCCCACCCCTCCAGTCACCAGGGGCAGCCTCCACCAGGCCCCCACCCATGTCTCCCACCACCCCCACCCCTCCAGTCACCAGGGGCAGCCTCCACCAGGCCCCCACCCATGTCTCCCACCACCCCCACCCCTCCAGTCACCAGGGGCAGCCTCCACAAGGCCCCCACCCATGTCTCACACCACCCCCACCCCTCCAGTCACCAGGGGCAGCCTCCACCAGGCCCCCACCCATGTCTCCCAGCACCCCCACCCCCCCAGTCACCAGGGGCAGCCTCCACCAGGCCCCCACCCATGTCTCCCAGCACCCCCACCCCCCAGCAGTGCAGGGGCAGCCTCCACCAGGCCCCCACCCATGTCTCCCAGCACCCCCACCCCCCCAGTCACCAGGGGCAGCCTCCACCAGGCCCCCACCCATGTCTCCCACCACCCCCACCCCTCCAGTCACCAGGGGCAGCCTCCACCAGGCCCCCACCCATGTCTCCCACCACCCCCACCCCTCCAGTCACCAGGAGCAGCCTCCACCAGGCCCCCACCCATGTCTCCCAGCACCCCCACCCCCCCAGTCACCAGGGGCAGCCTCCACCAGGCCCCCACCCATGTCTCCCAGCACCCCCACCCCTCCAGTCACCAGGGGCAGCCTCCACCAGGCCCCCACCCATGTCTCCCACCGCCCCCACCCCTCCAGTCACCAGGGGCAGCCTCCACCAGGCCCCCACCCATGTCTCCCACCACCCCCACCCCTCCAGTCACCAGGGGCAGCCTCCACCAGGCCCCCACTCATGTCCCCTCGCACCCCCACCCCCCAGCACTGTGGGGCACCTGCCAGCAGGCCCCCAACCATGTCCCACTCATGTCCCCTTGCACCCCCACCCCCCAGCAGGCCCCCACTCATGTTCCCTTGCACCCCCACCCCCCAGCACTGTGGGGCACCTGCCAGCAGGCCCCCAACCATGTCCCCTTGCACCCCCACCCCCCAGCAGGCCCCCACTCATGTCCCCTTGCACCCCCACCCCCCAGCACTGTGGGGCACCTGCCAGCAGGCCCCCAACCATGTCCCACTCATGTCCCCTTGCACCCCCACCCCCCAGCAGGCCCCCACTCATGTCCCCCTGCACCCCCCAGCACTGTGGGGCACCTGCCAGCAGGCCCCCAACCATGTCCCACTCATGTCCCCTTGCACCCCCACCCCCCAGCAGGCCCCCACTCATGTCCCCCTGCACCCCCACCCCTCCAGTCACCAGGGGCAGCCTCCACCAGGCCCCCACCCATGTCTCCCACCACCCCCACCCCTCCAGTCACCAGGGGCAGCCTCCACCAGGCCCCCACCCATGTCTCCCACCACCCCCACCCCTCCAGTCACCAGGGGCAGCCTCCACAAGGCCCCCACCCATGTCTCACACCACCCCCACCCCTCCAGTCACCAGGGGCAGCCTCCACCAGGCCCCCACCCATGTCTCCCAGTACCCCCACCCCCCCAGTCACCAGGGGCAGCCTCCACCAGGCCCCCACCCATGTCTCCCAGCACCCCCACCCCCCAGCAGTGCAGGGGCAGCCTCCACCAGGCCCCCACCCATGTCTCCCAGCACCCCCACCCCCCCAGTCACCAGGGGCAGCCTCCACCAGGCCCCCACCCATGTCTCCCACCACCCCCACCCCTCCAGTCACCAGGGGCAGCCTCCACCAGGCCCCCACCCATGTCTCCCACCACCCCCACCCCTCCAGTCACCAGGGGCAGCCTCCACCAGGCCCCCACCCATGTCTCCCAGCACCCCCACCCCCCCAGTCACCAGGGGCAGCCTCCACCAGGCCCCCACCCATGTCTCCCAGCACCCCCACCCCTCCAGTCACCAGGGGCAGCCTCCACCAGGCCCCCACCCATGTCTCCCACCACCCCCACCCCTCCAGTCACCAGGGGCAGCCTCCACCAGGCCCCCACCCATGTCTCCCACCACCCCCACCCCTCCAGTCACCAGGGGCAGCCTCCACCAGGCCCCCACTCATGTCCCCTCGCACCCCCACCCCCCAGCACTGTGGGGCACCTGCCAGCAGGCCCCCAACCATGTCCCACTCATGTCCCCTTGCACCCCCACCCCCCAGCAGGCCCCCACTCATGTCCCCTTGCACCCCCACCCCCCAGCACTGTGGGGCACCTGTCAGCAGGCCCCCAACCATGTCCCCTTGCACCCCCACCCCCCAGCAGGCCCCCACTCATGTCCCCTTGCACCCCCACCCCCCAGCACTGTGGGGCACCTGCCAGCAGGCCCCCAACCATGTCCCACTCATGTCCCCTTGCACCCCCACCCCCCGGCAGGCCCCCACTCATGTCCCCCTGCACCCCCACCCCCCAGCACTGTGGGGCACCTGCCAGCAGGCCCCCAACCATGTCCCACTCATGTCCCCTTGCACCCCCACCCCCCAGCAGGCCCCCACTCATGTCCCCTGCACCCCCACCCCCCAGCACTGTGGGGCACCTGCCAGCAGGCCCCCAACCATGTCCCACTCATGTCCCCTTGCACCCCCACCCCCCAGCAGGCCCCCACTCATGTCCCCCTGCACCCCCACCCCCCAGCACTGTGGGGCACCTGCCAGCAGGCCCCCAACCATGTCCCCTTGCACCCCCACCCCCCAGCAGGCCCCCACTCATGTCCCCCTGCACCCCCACCCCCCAGCACTGTGGGGCACCTGCCAGCAGGCCCCCAACCATGTCCCACTCATGTCCCCTTGCACCCCCACCCCCCAGCAGTGCAGGGGCAGCCTCCACCAGGCCCCCACCCATGTCCAACTCATGTTCCTGTCCCAACATGTCATCACAATCCAGAACCCTGGTCTCTATGGTCAGCCCCCAAATGCAAAACACCCACCCGAGTATTGCATCCACCCACTCATAATTTGCAATCACATCACAGAACACCAATAACAAGTTCCGAAACAAACACATGTCCCTCACATACACCCAATGGGTGTCAGTGAATCTCAAAACACATAACATGAAATGCATGAAAACAATGAGATACCACACATTGAAGTTCAACAAAAAAATAATGTATTAAAAGAAACATGAATAGAATCAAAAATGAAGAAACAGAAATGTGAATGTAAAAAAATTAAAAGAAGCATGTCCGTTCAAAATAAAAAAATAAAAATATATTGAAATCCAAAGTAATGTTGTACAAAGTCAATGTCCACAAAACAAAATCCAATGGGAAATAAAAATAAAAGCCATTGATCCATGGAGAATGTTAAAAAAGAAAGTATGTACAAGTCTACAACTATGTACAATGCAAGAAGCCAGGGTCCATTATCCCAACAAAATAAAGGAAACCTATCTAACTACACTAACTAATAAAAAAAATATATACAAAAATGTGGCCAATGTCCAAAAGGTCCAAATGAAACAAAAACAAAAATGAAACCTAACACTACCTACATAACTATGTACAAGGGCAGCGGGCTAGTTCCACGGCTCACTTCTGGATGTGCCGGGCCAGGGCATCATCGAACTCCTCCTCAATGTCCCGGAGGCGGTCCTCCTCCATGGCCCCGAGGGTCCGCAGGGCCGTCGACGTGTTCACCTCCAAACCCCTGCGGATTGCCTCGAGGCACTCGGCCGCCTCAGGGCCCTCTGCATGGAGTTCTCCGCCCTGACCATTGAGAGCCGTGCCTCTTCCGCCCGCTGCCGCTCCGCATCTATGGCGTGGCCCAACCGCTGCCACACGGAAGACACTTTTTGTCCTGGGTCCTCCTGGCCTCCGGCCGATGCCTGCCCCTCCGATGTCGAAGGCCCCAAGCCTTCATGGCTCCCACCATGGTGCTGCTGCTGCTGTGCCTCTGCCCCTGCACTGCCTCCTGCTGCCTGCACATCCTCCGCCGGCTGGGGTGCAGTCGTTGACGTGGCCACCCCTGCTGGACGTCCGACTCCCGACTGTGGCAGGGATGCCTCCTCCACCAGCCTGGCCGCACCGTCAGAGGCAGCTCCACAGGGCACCCAGGTGAAGAGTACGACTGGCGCGTAGGGGGTCCAGCTGAGGAGGGGGTCGTGGCAAGTCCCATCAGACGGAGGAATCCGGCCTGGGTGACCTGTCCCAGCAGGCTGACGTGGTCAACGAGCCATTCGAGATGACGTGCAGTCTCTTCATGAAAAGACTGCAGGTCACCTCGCATGGCCCGTTGACGCAACGCCACACCAGCCAGGACAGGCTCAACCCGGGCCTGGATAGCCACGTCCGCAGGCAGAGGAAGGCCAGTTGACGTCAGCTCATCCCCTGCCTGAAAACTGGTCTGGACATAGGCATCCCTGCTGGTGCAAGATGATGCAGGGACAGGATCAGGGACAGGATTGCACACAGGCACCTCCGCGGCGGCCTGGGCTGCCTCCTGTCCCTGGTCCTGGACTGCACCACTAGCACCAGTGGGATCCCCACCCCCAGACCCCGTCTCTGGTGCTTGCACGGCCTCCTCCTCCACCAAACTCCCCACCAACGTGGATGACTCTGTGCCATCTTCCCCCGTTGGGCCCTGTGGGGTCCCAGCTGCCCCTTCTGCTGCCGAGGAGTCCAACTGCAACCTCCGCCTCTTGGACCTCCCCCCGGCAGCTGCGGCCTGGGACGCGGCACCGGACTCCTCACTCCCCGACGAGATGACAACATGGGAGGGGAGCCGGGCCTTGCGTCTCCGGCTGGCGGTGGGATCCCCGCTGCTGTGCTCCACAGCACCTTCTCCGCCCTCTTCATCAGTTGACGCTGCAGACAGGGAGAAACAAAACACATGCATCAGGGCAATGTACAATGGACACATACACACATGACAGTTGTACATGAGTGGCATTGGCAAACCTCAGACATGTCATCACGATCCCCAACACACATGTCATTACAACTCGCACACACGAGCCATACCACAGCCATATCGCAACTGCCAACACCATCCATACACATACAACAGCATGAGCAGCCAAAGGTGAGCCAGACATCACATGCAACACAGGAAGTGCACCACACATGTACACACACCACCGCACTTGCATGCATGTGTACACCTCTGCCAAGTGTCGCACTGTTCAGACGGGCATCCATGTCACATCTGCCCATCAGGCTTCCACATACCGCTCTCACATGCATCCATGTTGCATCACTGTTGCACCCTTGTCAAATACACACACATGCACATGTACACAGCGCTGATACATGCAGCTGAAAACAACATACATGCGTGACATCACGGACATGTCTACTCACATACACATTCATACAAACTTGTGTGCCCACACAACTGCATTTGGCATGCAAGCCCACACACACAGGCACCATCCATGTCTCACACATTACAGCCCTCGCATGTGTCAGCCCCACGGACCTGTACACCCGCACCCATACTCGACCCCATACAAACAGATGTGCAACCTGCACACTACTGAACAATCACCACACGCACTGCTCACAATCAGGATGCATGTACACTCACCGCTCGACTCCAGACGGGTCTGCCTCTCAAGGACCTGGACGTGGAGCACTGGGGATATGTGTTCCAGGACCCTCATCTGTTCCTCCGACAAGTGGCCCCGGCGCCCCTTGGCATCCGCTGCCTTCAAGAGGCGCCGGGCCTTGTTCAGGGTCCTGGACCTGAAGTCCTCCCAGCGCTTCTTGACATGTTGGAAGTCGCGGACTGCCACCCCCTCCGCGTTGATGGCAGTCACGATGTCAGTCCAGATCCGAGTCCGTCCTTCCTTGTCGGCGCGGGAACTTCCGAAGAGGGCATCATACTGCCCCAGGACTTGCTCCACCAGGACACCAACTTCGGTGGCACTGAAGCTGGTGCCCCTCTGCCTCTCTGGCCGGGGGTTGTCAGTGGTCACAGATGGAGTTTGCCCCGACATGACAACCCCAGAGGCAGGAGTGGGTGGGCAACTGGGTCCTGGGGCTGGGCTGTGGAGCGATGGAATCCCAGTCGGGAGTCTTTGGTTCCAGCAGGGGTGGTCACACCAACAGCACCCCTGGCTGATGTGCAGGCAGCAAATGGCAGGGCACGTGGGCAGCAGGCAGTCAGGCAGCAGCAGATGGCAGGTGGGAGCGTGCTCGGGGCTCTGGGGGGCAGTAGTTCGGCCTTCTGGGCAGGAGCGTGGTCTTCCGTGTGCTTACGCGTGGCCAGCTTGATACGGAGTGATTTGGCACGTGAAAATTCTGCACGTCAGCGTGTAATTCGAGGAAAGGCCCTTAGCGCGTAAGCGCGTCTGCACGCATACGCATTTTCATTGGACCAAAGGCCCTCAGCGCGTGAGCGCGTCTGTGACGTGACGTGCGAGGGAGTATCCCTCATTGCACGTGATGACAGAACGCACGTGGATTTCAACCAATTGTGTGTGAAAGTTCACGGCACCCCGGAACACACGTACCCAGGCCAATGGCGTGTGGAACTACCCGCGCACCCCGAAACACACGTACCCAGGCCAATGGCGTGTGGAACTACCCGCGCACCCCGAAACACACGTACCCAGGCCAATGGCGTGTGGAACTACCCGCGCACCCCGAAACACACGTACCCAGGCCAATGGCGTGTGGAACTACCCGCGCACCCCGAAACACACGTACCCAGGCCAATGGCGTGTGGAACTACCCGCGCACCCCGAAACACACGTACCCAGGCCAATCGCGTGTACGCTCGCTCCCCTCCGATCAGACGCGATGACACCCGAATACGGGAAACCAACAAGTCCGCCCACACGGAGGCGTCCCGCGCCCGCGCACAGCATAAAAGTGCGCGCAAACAACAAACGCGTATATACAGCGACGATGAATGCCCCATTTGTTGCTGCACTGATTGTGGGACACCGCAGGAGGAGGAGAATAGCCAGGGCACGCATTTTTGCACCACGGACAAGCCTTTTTGGGATGCCTGACGACCAGGTCTACGGCAGGTATAGGTTTCCACCCCATATCATCCTAGACCTGGTCAGGGAGTGGGAAGATGACCTCACATCCCCCACCCTTTGCTCCCAAGCATTGAGCCCCTTGGAGAAGCTGCTCAATGTCTTGCATTTTTTGGCCACTGGGTCGTTTCAGCGGACCACTGCCATAGTGGGGGGGGTCTCACAGGCCACGCAGTCACGCTGCCTACACCAGGTACTGGCAATCATGACAGCGCGCCCCTCAGTCCGCAGGCACATATACATGCCCAGAACACCCGCAGAAAGGCAGGCCGTTGTCCTGGATTTTTTCAGGGTGGCACACTTCCCCAAAGTGCTCGGTGCCATAGATTGCACCCATGTGGCCCTACGTCCACCTAGGGCCACTGAGCACATCTACCGAAACCGCAAGCACTGGCATTCCATCAATGTACAGGTGGTATGCGATGCAAAGGGAATCATCACCTCTGTCTATGCAAACTACCCTGGCTCCACCCATGACAGTTTCATATACAGAATGTCCGCCCTGAGACAGGCCCTGGAAGCTGGGCAGCATGGCGACACATGGCTCCTAGGTCAGTACAAATGCCCTTGCACATGCATGCAAGTCACACACAGACAAATATCCCAACCCTAATAATCTCAATTATTATCACCTCCCCAGGGGACAGTGCCTACCCTCTGAGCAACCACATGATGACGCCAATCCGGAACCCCACCACACCACCCCAGGTAAGATACAACGCCGCCCATATTGCAACCAGGGGCATAGTGGAGCGCACATTCGGAGTGCTCAAGTCACGTTTCCGCTCCCTTGACCGCTCTGGTGGGCAACTACTCTATGCACCACCAGTAGTGTGCAGGATCATTGTGGCAGCATGTGTCCTGCACAATGTTGCAACACGGCAGGGCGTCCCGGTGGACATGGTGGTGCCCCCACATCCCCAACCACAGGCACAGGCGCTGCCCATGGGAGGGGACAGGGCACGTGGCGAGGAAGCCCGGACCCAGCTTGTGGCCACATTTTTCACCTAAACTCCCACCCCTGCGGAGTGCACACAGGCCTGGCACATACCAGGTGACAATCGATGATGACAAAGTGACAGTCAACTGTCACAACCCTACCACCCTGAGATAGTTGCCATGGAAGTGCCACATCGTCTGCATCCCTAGCTACTTAAACACAAGCTATCCTGTGCAACCAAAATGCACACATATGACATGTGACATGACATGGGCCATACACAAGTATTCCAAGGCCCAATGAGGCAGGGGGGGGGGACAAGGGAACAGAGAGAACGGTACTACTAGGCCAGGTGTCATTGAGATTGTGCAAGTGCAGGGGTAGGGGGAAGGGAAAAGTGCAAGGGGAAGGGTGGGGGGGAGTCCAGTACAGGGGAAGTAGGCCAAAAGAATAATACATAGGTCGCCTGGTGGCAACTGCAAAGATAAGTGCAGACAAGTGCTGGGAAGGGAGGGCTGTAGGGATAGAGAGACAGTACTGCAGTGCAGGGGTTGCCAGGGTGGCAGTGCAAGTGGAGAGTGGCTGGGCCAGGGACCGAGGTTGGTGAGAGTGTCCCAGTAGCAGCTCCTGTGCAGTTCCAGTGAAGAATTCTGCAAGGGAGAGGCAGAGAGTAAGCAGAAGCAAAGAGGAAGGTCTTGAGGTGCTTCCAGAACTGGAGATGGTTCCCCTCACGTTCAAGTCAGCCAGGAAGTCTGTTCCAGGGGGAGGGCCCTGCTGCGGAGAGAAACCTACCCCCAGCTAGTTGCTCTGAGAAGCGGATGACCTGGACATGCAAGGTGTGCATCACACACACCTGCAAAACAGGCCATGGCCATCACTGTCATGTCACTCAAACCCTCCCAAACATCAACATGACATGGCAAGCAATACCCATACACTGACGCAGTAACAATAAGGAACACATTGCCATGTCCTAAATGTACAGTGGCATCGGACAATGATGCCTGACCCGGAATCAGATGAAATGACAGACCAACAAAATGTCCCACCCAAAATAAGTTGTTTCCAAATGCATTGCAACAGTCGTAGACGTAACATCACAATGAATGCCTGTCTATATGCACATTATGCATTGCAAAATCAACACTGCAGCTCATGTGTGCAGTGTCCCACTCCTGTATCACACTGCTCAGCGCACAGCACAGTGAACAGCCATTGCGTGTGATGCACACCCTGAGCATCACATCTAAGTGACAGACTACATCAAACATCAAATTTGGCATGTACTGGAACCATAATCTGTCACAGAACATGTGCTGCTGGGACACAGTGGGCACCAGAAGGCAAACAGTGTACACGTGGATATGCAAGGGTGGGAGTACATGGAGTGCATCCGAGTGCAAGTGTGTGGTTCTGCAGGGACATGCACTCCACATATGCATGTGCACTCAAGTGACCATCAGTGTTCCCTACACATCACATGTGAACATCCACCATGTGTACACCCCAGCATGTCAAACCACAACTATCCCCTCGCACCTGAAAGGAAAACACAACACATGAACAGGCATTGATCAGCAGAACACAACATGTACATAGGACAACAACATTACAATGTCAGAGTTCCCATCACACTGCAGGGCAATGCAACTATCACCAACAACCCCCCCCTCCCGCGCAAATGACCATGACCCGCTGAACAACTGCACCTGGGTCATGGAGCCTCCAACCCTCATTTCCACCTGGCCACAGGATCACCTTTACCCTTCGTGTCCATCTCCCACCTTGTGTGTAAAAAGATGCCTGAACCCTCAGAATCCACACTCATTTACAAAATCACAAAATCCAAGGCATGAAAACGAACCCAAACACCCTCCAGTAGATGACTTGACGTAGCAGTACCTCACAAACGCCAAGTACTACCACAATGATGCAACAACCAAGGTAGCACAGCAGAACAATGTCACGACAGGATGTGAGACATGTGTGGTACATGACATAGGATGATGCACAATGAATGGATGTGTACTGTCACAGGTCCCCTGTACAGGCGCGGGAGTCTCATGAAACAACCACCCACACCATGTCCCGGCTGCCTGCAAGGTCAAACTCACACAGGCCCCTGACAGGTCGGGACAGGTGTAGACACACTGGATGACTGTAATGAGTGGCAGGTGAGGGGAGGAGGAATGACACATGAAACTAGGGAATGCACGAAAATGTACAACCTGCATGAACACATACACAATCCAAACAAACTTGGACATCATTGTCATGACATTCTGTAGTCCAGGCTCAGGAGTGGTACGAACCAACCACCCCCTCTAGGGTTTTGGCGCCTGCAAGTTCGGGGCTTACACAGGCATCCGCAACCCCAGTGGGGAAAGAGGGTCAGGGAACGTTGCTTGGATAGGCACGGGAAGCAGGAACACCGGGTAGAGGGTACAGGTTTCATAATTGCATAGGATCACGGGTGATTAGGGGAAAAAACATACCAAATAGGACCACACATACATCCGTGCATCAGTACACTCCCCAGCAAGCCTATGCAGGGCAGTTTGTAAGGAAAACAACAAGACACTTAGCTCTGGTTTTGAGTGCTGGCCTCCTGCCTGCGCACTCTCAGGGCCGGTTACAGGAGCACTCCAATGCTGCAAAGAGAGACACAGTCAACAACCTGAATGTGCCAATTACACGAAAACACAACACAAAACATGCCCCATAGCAACAAACTACTCTACAAACAGACAATCAGTGCTCGATGCTTCGTACCCATATATAACATCACCCCTGTGACGGGTCATACACAGTCAATGCAGTGAGTCAGGCGCTGGTGGGTGCGTGGCAAATGGAACACCAATGTGTCACAATTCACACAACATGCAATGTTCCCTGGGTAAGCAGACAGACCCATATGGCAAGCCATGACTACAGAGAAAGTTGCGTACCACCATGACCAAAACAAAGTTGGCAGTGCATTTATCATGAAGTACGTGGAATAGACATGCACTGCACCCAAGTATGTCCCTTGCTGTATGTCCCTGTGAGCTGCCCCTTTCCATGTCTCTGAAGGCTACATGGTTGATACAAGTGCCTCAATGAACCTTGGTGTACCGCAGGGTATGTGCCACTGCCCCTGCATGTGTCCCAGACAACCCTACTATCAACAGCCATCAGTCCACAAACACATCTGAGCTGCATTGTGTGCTTCCACACCAATATTCGTCTAAGCTCTCCCTCAGTGCTGTGACTAAGCCTGCATGTGCAACTCGCCTGGTGCAAGCTTTGCTGTGTCGTGGCCCCCCTGTGATGCTCACCTTGCCTGGAGTTCCTTGGAACATGTCAGCAGTTCTAGGATGTGGGTCTGCAATCACTGTGGCTCTGCTCGTGCACACATGTGCATGTGGGCACCAACAAACGGGTCAGGAATTCCGTCGTCCAATGGGCCATGTCTGCTGGCAAAGGTGCTCTGGTGCCTCATCCCCCTGCAGAAAGTGCATGAAACAAATGATTAATGCATCAAAGTGATCTGTGTGTGTCTCATCAGGCATCTCATTACTTGACCATGTCAGAGAGTCACATCACAAATCACACCATCAGTCCGTCTTTGACTTCCAAAGTGTAGAACACTATCTACAGCATTAATTGCAACAGGCACATGTACAGGAAAGAAATGAGACATAATACACAATGCATAGCAATCAATGTCCACATTAATCATGACACACCCCATCTAGCAAAAGCTGAACAGTGGACAATTACACCTAAATCATCCCCACTAGGGGTGTCAACACAAGTCACAAAGCACCAGACATGCCACAGATATGACAGTCCAAAGCCCTTGTGTAAAATTCTGTAACACCGAACCATCCTTGCGAGCCCATGGATAAGGGAGGCAGGAGTGGCATATGTGAGTCAAGGAACCCAAGCAGCAAACACATACACAAGACAACCATGAAGGGCCCAGCTGGAACAGACAGTGGATGCCTTCAAAAACCACAAGGCACCGCACTGTCACATGAAAGCACAATAGACTACAAATTTTAAACTAACTCAACTATTAACTAATTACACTAACTATGGAAAACCTACATTACCTATTTAAACTAACTATCAAACAGAAACTTAACTAACTAAACTAAACGAAAAATCAAAAATGGCCACATACGACCCGGGGGGGAGGGGAGGCACCCAGGAGGGGGGAGGTACAGGGTGCTGCTCAACATCCACATGCGATGATGCTGAGCCAAAAAAAAATACCTCCATGGGCTCAACGCCTGCACAGCACGACCTATGTGGGAGATAGATGGTCGTCCGAGTCTGGCTCATCCCGGAAAGGAGGACGTGGCACAGTAGCCTGGCCACGCCTAGCCGCAGTTTGCCCCTCGTCGGCAGCAAGTCTGCCGGACAGGTGAGCCTGGTTCTGTGTGGCGATGTTACATAGGTCTGCATGCAGAACCTCACGTGATACACGTGCTTCCTCTTGCAAGGTAGCACGTGTAACATGGAGTTCCTCCTGCAAGGCCTGGCTGGACAACCGCTGCACCTCCCGGCAAGCCTGTAGCTCAGCCGAGATGGTGCGCTCAAGCTGTGCAAACCTCTCCTCTGCCTGCTGCCTCTGGGACATCATAAGGACACCCAGAGTGGATCTGAGGGAGGCATACTCCTCCCTCAGGGCATCCATGTGCGCCTCTGCGTGAGCAGCAATTGCTTGACGCAGAGACGACATTTCAGCCTGGCGTGCCCTGTCTGAGGCCGCCATGCCCAGCCTGAGCGAGCGGGCCGTGGACCGTGCCGCCTGCTGCTGGAGAAGCACCTGCCTAGCAGGGGGGAGCACAGATCGGGCCACACGCTCCATGCTGTCAGCGATGTTCTCCATTGCTGCCCCCTGCCGTTCGGAATTGGCAGTCATGTCTTGCTCCCACTCAGTATACAGCGGTTGCGCGCGGCGACCGCGTTGCCGGGCTTGACCCCTGCGGGACCCAAGGACCGGAGGTCCTCGCTGTGTTGGCACCGCCTGCGGCTGCACGACTACATGCCCCCGTCGACGTGATGTCCCAGGCACATCAGTGACTGGTGTGGAGGGTGACCCTGCGTCCCGATCCACCACGGGCGGAGGAACCAAGACTGTCTGATCCCTCAGTGCAGGTGTCGCAGACAGAGGAGTGTCCACATCAGAATCACTCACCCCTGACACATGGACTTGATGGTCATCCAACTCAACATGGACGTCAGAGTCGTCATCAAGGCTGGACTCATAGGCAGCCAGAGACAGGATGGACTGCAGCACTTGGGGGTTTTCGTGGCCTACCACCCCACGACCCCCACTAGTGCCGGGTTGATGTGGTCTTACCAACCCTGCGTCTGGCGTGACAACACCATCCTCTGCATCCATTGCGTCATCACCTGAAAAATAGAGAGGAAAAGGTCACTACACATGTCAGAAGCACACAACACACACACACACACCGACAGCAAAGGCATCCGGCAGACATGTGACACACAACATATGACCTGGCATGCATGCTGGGTCTACTTAGAATAGCCACTGTGATCAGACCTGTTGAAAGGTGGCAGTTTGCATGGAAGTGGGTCTATGCAGTGCTGAAAATGTGTACGCCACTCACTACCTACATGTACAAGCACTCCATGGTGTGTGCCAGGAAATGTGAAGGCAGTGCAATGTCAAATTCAGACATCACGTGCATTGTGTATTCAATGTGTACCATGTCTAGCAGCCAAGCACCCCTCCACCCCAGTACCAAAGCAGGGATGCCTAGCATGGTATCAAAAGGCTGCCCATACACCTGTGTATTGACAAGCAGTGTTGACTGGCATCAACAGTTTAATGTGAATCAAATTACAACACTGCTAATGATGCTGGGACAGTGGGCAGGACACATGATGGAAGATCCGGAGGCCAGCCACGTGTGAAGAAGACACGACAAGAGTTGGACAGAGTCATTGGCCATTGAACAGGCTGAGGCCTGTGAGCCACACAGATTGTCATTGCCTAAACATGTGTGCAACGCAGGACTGAGCCACAGTTGACATGGGGAGGCCGATAATATGGCAGGCAATGTATGTAACCAAGGACTCATATTACAGTGATCATCCAGTCAAGGACACATAGGGGCATGCGTGCAATGCACATGGAGCATGAATGGGCACTCATGTCCCTGCGGGACATCTGACCCATGCACAGTACAAGTGGGATACCCTGCATCGAGTACTAAGGCTGTACCACACGGCATATGTCTGGCAGTTTCTAAGCTGGAAGTTAGCATCTACACAGGACACATGAACAAGAAACTACACATTGGCAAGAATGTAGCAGACCAGTGCAAAGGTGGAACTGGGGTGCAGAGTGGCGGAGGAGGGGCAAGGGAGCATGCCCACATGGAGTCCCGCATGCAGGCAGAGGAGACATGCATGACGGTAGCATTGCATTACTTACACCTCAGAACCATGTACACGTCACATGTAGCAGCAATCATGCACAACACATCCCACAAGTGAAACACACACGTCCTCAACAACTACGCTTCAACACTCACTGGACTGGGCATCAAAGTCCAGCATCTCTCCCACACCTTCGACCAATTCTGGTGGTATGAACTCCGCAACGAGAGCCTCATGCGGAGTGAGTTCTTCCTCCTCTGGTGCAGGCCCACCGCCAGTCACCAGAGTCAAGTTGTAATTTGAGGCACGCTTAGCCTTAGTGCTGCGCTTGATGTCATTCCAGCGCTTTTTGCACTCCTGCGCTGTGCGCACCTCATGGCCGAATGAACTGACATGTTCCGCAACATGCTTCCAGTGGGTGTCACGTTGGGCAGCCGTAGTCTGACTATTGGCACCCACTAGCATGTCACGGCTGTGTCCCCGCACGTAGTCCACGAGGAAGTCCAGTTCCTGCTTACAGAAAGGCTTCTTCCTCGACGTGCAGGAGGTCGTGGCTGTGTGTGGGGTCCCAGCCTGTGCTGCAGGTGCAACCTTCCTCCTCTTGGACTGTGGCGCAGACCCTGGCTGGCTAATGCCGCCCTGACCAGTATGGCCAGTGGGTTCGGTGGATTGAGCCGAGGGAGTGGCAGGTGGAGGGATGACCAAAGGCCTGACTTGTGTCAGTGGCAGCTGGGTGCCCACTAATGGACCCTGCGCAGCAACATCAGCTGTGGCAGGGTCATTGACCGCAACGGTCCTGGTTGGCAGACTCACAACCGGGGTGCTGTTGGGTGCATCTGCCCCTCCACTTGCCAACACCCGGCTGTTCGGGGCAGCAGATGACATGACTGCCCCAGGGACACGTGTCTTGGTCTGAGCAGCCCGGCGTGCCCCTATGGTTTCCCCCCTGGCCTGTTGGAGATCTACCAAGGGCTCTTCAAGTGCCAACGCAGCCTGCGCTGGCAGACCCTGAGCCTGGGTGGCGGTGTCCACAGCTGCACCTGCAGCTACCGCTACCCTTGGGCCCGTGGCAGTCGATGGAACGGACTGCTGGGTCATACGGGTGCCAGTGCCAGATGCAGGAGCTGCATCCCCCGGAACCACAGGGGGTGGTGGCATGGCTGCACCGACACATGGCACAACATTGTGCTCAAGTGGCGCACCCCTGCCTCTTCCCCCTCTGTGGCTGCCCTGGACACCCTGGAGTCCCCCTACTCCCTGGTCACCACGGCCACGTCCCCGACCACGCCCGCCACGAGGAGTACGCCCAGCTGAGGCGCCCCTCACCTTTGGTGGCCTCCCAACCATGGCACAGATGTAATAGTGCTGGCACAGATGGAGTGGTGCCAATGGGAGGTGTACACCACAATTGTCCTGGGCAATTGGGGTGAAGGGGGTGGGAAGCAAGATGTTAACAGCCCCCCTGCACCTGCAAGGCTGTATGTGACCCCGGTGATGTGGTGATGGATCACGCAACGCTCAGGCACCCCAAAACTGCAGTAAAACCGTGCACGCAACCCTGCAGCCTACGTGCGTGGATTTGACCTCCCGCAGTACGCGGTGGCACCCAGTAACACGAATAACGCGTACGCGTGGGACACGCAGGCTACGATGACATCGAAAATGGGTGCAATACACAGGGGCACCCGCAGTGGGAAAAGGAGCGTTTGCGACTCACCGTCTGACTAGCGCGATGCAGAAAAACACGCGTAGCCAATACCCCCGCCAAAAGAAGAGATACGTCCTTGAGAGCTGTGAAGTAGATGGCGCGCGAAACAACTGGAAGCAGCAACACACGTCGGTCTCCACGGAAGGCACGTACAGCGAACTGCTGGGCCCGCTCACCTTTAACCCGTGCTGAGGGAAACGCACGCGCGCGTCACGTCACAGGCGGACGTGCAGTTTTTCATGCGCGATTACGCGCATTACACGCGGACGTGCAGTTTTTCACGCGCAATTACACGCATTACACGCGGACGTGCAGTTTTCCACACGCGATTAGCCTGGGTACGTGTTTTTCCGGGTGTGCGGGTAGTTCCACACGCGATTAGCCTGGGTACGTGTGTTCCAGGGTGGCGTGAACTTTCACACGCGATTGATTGTAATCCACGTGTGTTCTGTTATCACGTGCAATGAGGGATACACCCTCGCACGACACGTCACAGACGCGCTCACGCGCTGAGGGCCTTTGGTCCAATGAAAATGCGTATGCGTGCAGACGCGCTTACGCGCTACGGGCCTTTCCTCGAATTACACGCTGACGTGCAGATTTTTCACATGCCAAATCACTCCGTATCAAGCTGGCCACGCGAATACACACGGAAGACCACGCTCCTGCCCAGAAGGCCGATTCACTGCCCCCCAGTGCCCCAAGCAGCCTCCCACGTGCCATCTGCTGCTGCCTGCCTGCCTGCCTGCCTGCTGCCACCGTGCCCTGCCATTTGGTGCCTGCACATCAGCCATCTGCAGGGGTCCAGTTGCTGTGTCGACCCCTGCTGGAACAGTAGACTCCCGACTGGGATACCATCGCTCCACAGCCCAGCCCCAGGACCCAGTTGCCCACCCACGCCTGCCTCGGGGGTCGCCATGTCGGGGCAAGCACCATCTGAGACCAGTGGCGACCCCCAGCCAGAGAGGCAGAGGGCCACCAGCTTCAGTGAGAAGGAAGTTGGTGTCCTGGTGGAGCATGTCCTGGGGCATTATGATGCCCTCTTCGGAAGACCACGCGCCAACAAGGAAGGACGGGAGAGGATCTGGGACGATGTAGTGGTTGCCATCAACGCGGTGGGGGTGGCAACCCGCGACATCAAGCACATCAAGAAGCGCTGGGAGGACTTGAGGTCCAGGACCCTCAATAAGGCCCGGCGCCTCGCGGAGGGGGGCCGGGCACGCCTGAGTGACATCGAGATGAGGGTCCTGGAACGCGTAGACCCAGCGCTCCATGCCCAGATCCTTCGGAGGCAGACCCATCTGGAGTTGGCCGGTAAGTGGCCAAGCATTACTGTGTGAGACAGGGCATGTTGCAGTGTGCTGGTTGTCTGATACCTGCCTGTATGTGTGACATAGGCCATGTACGTATGTGTGTGTGCAGGGACATCATGGTCAGGCATGTGAGTACAGTGATGTGTGAACCACATGGTTGGTGCATGTGTTCTATTGCAACATGGGGGGCTCTGTGCGGAATGGACACATGGAAGCATGGCAGTCTCTGTTCCTGGACATGGGTGGGGGTGAGGGATGGGTGCTGGTCCCATGTACACGTATGGTGCCCATGTGTGTGTGTCTGAACTGCGTGTCTGTGACTTGTAACTGCCATGGATGCATGACACATGTCTGTGACAA
Source organism: Ambystoma mexicanum (assembly GCF_040938575.1). Taxonomy (NCBI): domain Eukaryota; kingdom Metazoa; phylum Chordata; class Amphibia; order Caudata; family Ambystomatidae; genus Ambystoma; species Ambystoma mexicanum. Next base: position 857,235,225 of record NC_090933.1, on the reverse strand, counting down.
TGTTCAGATTCACTGATGCAGCCTAGTCATCCTTGTATCCACTGCGTCTGTGGTGTACGAGGGCAGATGGATGGAACTACGGTGAGGTGTGTGCATGTGATGGCAAGACCCATGATGCATGTGAGTTTAAAACCAACATTGTATGAATCATGTGTCCCTTGGTCATGTATGCCAATGTCCATGGCATGCTCCATGCCTGTTACTGTATGTGTTTTGCCTGCACTGACCCATGTGTTGTGGCGGGACATGATGGAAGTGATGTATGACAGTGCCACTCATCTGCTGTTGCTTCCTGTCTAGGGGACCATTGTACAGTACCCTGATGCTTGTGTTCTATGTCTCCCTCTACACAGTGGCAAGTGAAGAAGAGGGCGAAGAAGGCGCTGTGGAGCAGAGCGGCGGGGATGCCACCACGGCTGCAGCGGAAGGGGTGGGTGAGCCCCAACAGGGGCTTGCACCGGCGGAAGACGGCGTGGAGACATCCAGGTTGGTGGTTTCCACAGAGGGGGAGGAGGCCGCTACTGAGCCACACATGGGGCCTGGTGGGGGCATCCCCGCTGGTGCAAGTGGTGCAGTCCAGGGCCAGGGGCAGGAGGCAGCACAGGTCGCCGTGGAGGTGCCTGTGCATGTCACTGTCCCTGACACTATGACTGCACCACCATGCACCAGCAGGGATGCCCCATCCCAGGCCCGTCCGCAGGTAGGGGAGATGTCCATGTCATCTGACACTCCTCTACCTGCGGACGAGGGGACCCCTGGCCGTGTGGAGAGGGTCCTGATTGGTGTCACGTTGCGCACGGCTGGCATTCGTGATGAGGTGCATGCTTCCCGGGAGGAGCATGCACATCATCACGAAGAGCACCGTGCGTACGTGAACCATTTGGGAGCCGCCATGGTCGGGGGTTTCCTACATGTGTGTGGCCTTCTGGCGACCCTCTCCTCCTCTGTGGAGGCTATGCGCCAGTCGTGCTCCATGCCGTCTTCCGGCCCAGATGCCACCAGGTTCCCCTGTGGACCAGCCCCGACCAACGCAGCCAGCTCGGTGGGGACCCCATCCCTGCCACAGTCGGGAGTCGAAGGTCCAGCAGGGGTGGACACACCAGCAACTGTCCCCCTGCAGATGGAGGATGTGCCGGCATCATCTGGCAGGGCACGTGCACGACGGCATCGGTGGATTCCATCAGCCTGGATGCCGTTGTGCTGGCAGAGGCAGTGGCGTCGGAGGCAGCAGCAGGCTCGACGTGGGAGGCATCATGGCTCGGGGCCATCAAGATCAGAGGGGCAGGCATCGGCCGGAGGGCAGGAGAACCCTGGGATGGCAGTGTCTTCCGTGTTGGAACAGTTGGTCCAGCGGATAGGTGCGGAGCGGCAGCGGGCGGAAGAGGAGCGGCTCACCATGGTCAGGGCGGAGTTCTCCATGCGTCAGGCGTTGAGGCGGGCTGAGTGCCTCGAGGAAGCTCGCAGGGAGTTTGAGGTGGACACGGGGTTGTCCCTGCGAGACCTCGGGGCCAGGACAGAGTCCCGCCTCCGGGACATCGACATGGAGTTCGAGGATGCCCTGGCCGGCAACATCACAGAGTGAGCCGCAGGACTTGCCCGCTGCCATTGTATATAGTTCTTTAGTTAGTTAGTGTTAGGTTTCCTTTATTTTTTAAGTTTTTTTTGGACCGCTCGGACAATGGCCACTTTTCTGTATATATTTTTAATATTAGTTAGTAGTAGTAGGTTTAATTTATGGTGTTGGGCTCATGGACCCTGGGATATTCTTGTACATAGTTTGATGTTTGGAAAACATTTGTTGGATTTATATTTGTGTTCACCATGAGGCAATGGTTTTTCCTTATTTTTCCCCCCATTATTTTGCTTTGGACTACATTATTTTTTGGATTCCTTTGTTTTTTGATTTTTTCTATTTGTTCTCGGACATGGACCATTTGTTTTGTCATCCCCATTGTTGTGTGTTTTATTTCTTTACTTCATTTTCATCTTTAATACATATATTTATTACTTACATTTGTGGTATTTTCTCATTGGTTTCATGCATGTCATGATATGGGTTTTGACATTCACTTGCACCCATTGTGTATGTGTGTGTGAGGGACATGTGTTCATTTACATACTTGCCATTGGGGTTGTATCATGTAATTGCATCTACTATGTGGGTGGATGCAATCCTTGCCTGGGTGTTTGTGCTGGGTATGCTGCCCATTACTGCCATGATTGTGTTTCGTCAGGACCTGGGGTCAGGGGGACATGAGTGGGGGCCTGCTGGGGGGTGGGGGTGCAAGGGGACATGGTTGGGGGCCTGCTGGCAGGTGCCCCACAGTGCTGGGGGGTGGGGGTGCAAGGGGACATGGTTGGGGGCTTGCTGGCAGGTGCCCCACAGTGCTGGGGGGTGGGGGTGCAGGGGGACATGAGTGGGGGCCTGCTGGGGGGTGGGGGTGCAAGGGGACATGAGTGGGACATGGTTGGGGGCCTGCTGGCAGGTGCCCCACAGTGCTGGGGGGTGGGGGTGCAAGGGGACATGGTTGGGGGCCTGCTGGCAGGTGCCCCACAGTGCTGGGGGGTGGGGGTGCAAGGGGACATGAGTGGGACATGGTTGGGGGCCTGCTGGCAGGTGCCCCACAGTGCTGGGGGGGTGGGGGTGCAAGGGGACATGAGTGGGACATGGGTGGGGGCCTGCTGGCAGGTGCCCCACAGTGCTGGGGGGTGGGGGTGCAAGGGGGACATGAGTGGGACATGGGTGGGGGCCTGCTGGCAGGTGCCCCACAGTGCTGGGGGGTGGGGGTGCAAGGGGGACATGAGTGGGGGCCTGCTGGGGGGTAGGGGTGGTGGGAGACATGGGTGGGGGCCTGGTGGAGGCTGCCCCTGGTGACTGGAGGGGTGGGGGTGGTGGGAGACATGGTTGGGGGCCTGGTGGAGGCTGCCCCTGGTGACTGGAGGGGTGGGGGTGGTGGGAGACATGGGTGGGGGCCTGGTGGAGGCCGCCCCTGGTGACTGGAGGGGTGGGGGTGGTGGGAGACATGGGTGGGGGCCTGGTGGAGGCCGCCCCTGGTGACTGGAGGGGTGGGGGTGGTGGGAGACATGGGTGGGGGCCTGGTGGAGGCTGCCCCTGGTGACTGGAGGGGTGGGGGTGGTGGGAGACATGGGTGGGGGCCTGGTGGAGGCTGCCCCTGGTGACTGGAGGGGTGGGGGTGGTGGGAGACATGGTTGGGGGCCTGGTGGAGGCTGCCCCTGGTGACTGGAGGGGTGGGGGTGGTGGGAGACATGGGTGGGGGCCTGGTGGAGGCTGCCCCTGGTGACTGGAGGGGTGGGGGTGGTGGGAGACATGGGTGGGGGCCTGGTGGAGGCTGCCCCTGGTGACTGGAGGGGTGGGGGTGGTGGGAGACATGGGTGGGGGCCTGGTGGAGGCTGCCCCTGGTGACTGGGGGGGTGGGGGTGGTGGGAGACATGGGTGGGGGCCTGGTGGAGGCTGGCCCTGGTGACTGGAGGGGTGGGGGTGGTGGGAGACATGGGTGGGGGCCTGCTGGCAGGTGCCCCACAGTGCTGGGGGGTGGGGGTGCAAGGGGGACATGAGTGGGGGCCTGCTGGGGGGTGGGGGTGCAAGGGGACATGGTTGGGGGCCTGCTGGCAGGTGCCCCACAGTGCTGGGGGGTGGGGGTGCAAGGGGACATGGTTGGGGGCCTGCTGGCAGGTGCCCCACAGTGCTGGGGGGTGGGGGTGCAAGGGGACATGAGTGGGACATGGTTGGGGGCCTGCTGGCAGGTGCCCCACAGTGCTGGGGGGTGGGGGTGCAAGGGGACATGAGTGGGACATGGGTGGGGGCCTGCTGGCAGGTGCCCCACAGTGCTGGGGGGGTGGGGGTGCAAGGGGGACATGAGTGGGGGCCTGCTGGGGGTGGGGGTGGTGGGAGACATGGGTGGGGGCCTGGTGGAGGCTGCCCCTGGTGACTGGAGGGGTGGGGGTGGTGGGAGACATGGGTGGGGGCCTGGTGGAGGCTGCCCCTGGTGACTGGAGGGGTGGGGGTGGTGGGAGACATGGGTGGGGGCCTGGTGGAGGCTGCCCCTGGTGACTGGAGGGGTGGGGGTGGTGGGAGACATGGGTGGGGGCCTTCTGGCAGGTGCCCCACAGTGCTGGGGGTGGGGGTGCAAGGGGGACATGAGTGGGGGCCTGCTGGGGGGTGGGGGTGCAAGGGGACATGGTTGGGGGCCTGCTGGCAGGTGCCCCACAGTGCTGGGGGGTGGGGGTGCAAGGGGACATGGTTGGGGGCCTGCTGTCAGGTGCCCCACAGTGCTAGGGGGTGGGGGTGCAAGGGGACATGAGTGGGGGCCTGCTGGGGGGTGGGGGTGCAAGGGGACATGGTTGGGGGCCTGCTGGCAGGTGCCCCACAGTGCTGGGGGGTGGGGGTGCAAGGGGACATGAGTGGGACATGGTTGGGGGCCTGCTGGCAGGTGCCCCACAGTGCTGGGGGGTGGGGGTGCAGGGGGACATGAGTGGGGGCCTGCTGGGGGGTGGGGGTGCAAGGGGACATGAATGGGACATGGTTGGGGGCCTGCTGGCAGGTGCCCCACAGTGCTGGGGGGTGGGGGTGCAGGGGGACATGAGTGGGGGCCTGCTGGGGGGTGGGGGTGCAAGGGGACATGAGTGGGACATGGTTGGGGGCCTGCTGGCAGGTGCCCCACAGTGCTGGGGGGTGGGGGTGCAAGGGGACATGGTTGGGGGCCTGCTGGCAGGTGCCCCACAGTGCTGGGGGGTGGGGGTGCAAGGGGACATGAGTGGGACATGCTTGGGGGCCTGCTGGCAGGTGCCCCACAGTGCCTGGGGGTGGGGGTGCAGGGGGACATGAGTGGGGGCCTGCTGGGGGGTGGGGGTGGTGGGAGACATGGTTGGGGGCCTGGTGGAGGCTGCCCCTGGTGACTGGAGGGGTGGGGGTGGTGGGAGACATGGGTGGGGGCCTGGTGGAGGCTGCCCCTGGTGACTGGAGGGGTGGGGGTGGTGGGAGAAATGGGTGGGGGCCTGCTGGCAGGTGCCCCACAGTGCTGGGGGGTGGGGGTGCAAGGGGGACATGAGTGGGGGCCTGCTGGGGGGTGGGGGTGCAAGGGGACATGGTTGGGGGCCTGCTCGCAGGTGCCCCACAGTGCTGGGGGGTGGGGGTGCAAGGGGACATGGTTGGGGGCCTGCTGGCAGGTGCCCCACAGTGCTGGGGGGTGGGGGTGCAAGGGGACATGAGTGGGACATGGTTGGGGGCCTGCTGGCAGGTGCCCCACAGTGCTGGGGGGTGGGGGTGCAAGGGGGACATGAGTGGGGGCCTGCTGGGGGGTGGGGGTGCAAGGGGACATGGTTGGGGGCCTGCTGGCAGGTGCCCCACAGTGCTGGGGGGTGGGGGTGCAAGGGGACATGAGTGGGACATGGTTGGGGGCCTGCTGGCAGGTGCCCCACAGTGCTGGGGGGTGGGGGTGCAAGGGGACATGGGTGGGGGCCTGGTGGAGGCTGCCCCTGGTGACTGGAGGGGTGGGGGTGGTGGGAGACATGGGTGGGGGCCTGCTGGGGGGTGGGGGTGCAAGGGGACATGGTTGGGGGCCTGCTGGCAGGTGCCCCATAGTGCTGGGGGGTGGGGGTGCAAGGGGACATGAGTGGGACATGGTTGGGGGCCTGCTGGAAGGTGCCCCACAGTGCTGGGGGGTGGGGGTGCAAGGGGACATGGTTGGGGGCCTGCTGGCAGGTGCCCCACAGTGCTGGGGGGTGGGGGTGCAAGGGGACATGAGTGGGACATGGTTGGGGGCCTGCTGGCAGGTGCCCCACAGTGCTGGGGGGTGGGGGTGCAATGGGACATGGTTGGGGGCCTGCTGGCAGGTGCCCCACAGTGCTGGGGGGTGGGGGTGCAAGGGGACATGAGTGGGACATGGTTGGGGGCCTGCTGGCAGGTGCCCCACAGTGCTGGGGGGTGGGGGTGCAAGGGGACATGAGTGGGACATGGTTGGGGGCCTGCTGGCAGGTGCCCCACAGTGCTGGGGGGTGGGGGTGCAAGGGGACATGGTTGGGGGCCTGCTGGCAGGTGCCCCACAGTGCTGGGGGGTGGGGGTGCAAGGGGACATGAGTGGGACATGGTTGGGGGCCTGCTGGCAGGTGCCCCACAGTGCTGGGTGGTGGGGGTGCAGGGGGACATGAGTGGGGGCCTGCTGGGGGTGGGGGTGCAAGGGGACATGGTTGGGGGGCTGCTGGCAGGTGCCCCACAGTGCTGGGGGGTGGGGGTGCAAGGGGACATGTGGCTTGGCTGGGGGGCATGCCCATGGTGGATGGGCTGCCTGCGGGACATGACCAGGGGTGCAGGGTAGTCCCCTGTGGTGTGGCTTGCCTGCAGAGGTCATGGAGGGGGTAGAGGGGAGACCTGGGAGGACCCACACTGGCAATTCACCTCTTCAACTTCCCGCACACCCACGTAATACACTGCCCCACTCGCACAGGCCCAATCGCGTGTAGGATTTCTCGCGCACCCCTGTAATACACGTACCCAGGCCAATCGCGTGTAGATTTTCTCGCGCACCCCTGAAATCCACGTACCCAGGCCAATCGCGTGTAGCATTTCTCACGCACCCCTGAAATCCACGTACCCAGGCCAATCGTGTGTAGATTTTCTCGCGCACCCCTGTAATACACGTACCCAGGCCAATCGTGTGTAGATTTTCTCGCGCACCCCTGAAATACACGTACCCAGGCCAATCGCGTGTAGATTTTCTCGCGCACCCCTGAAATCCACGTACCCAGGCCAATCGCGTGTAGATTTTCTCACGCACCCCTGTAATACACGTACCCAGGCCAATCGCGTGTAGCATTTCTCGCGCACCCCTGAAATCCACATACCCAGGCCAATCGCGTGTAGATTTTCTCGCGCACCCCTGTAATACACGTACCCAGGCCAATCGCGTGTAGCATTTCTCGTGCACCCCTGAAATCCACGTACCCAGGCCAATCGCGTGTAGATTTTCTCGCGCACCCCTGAAATCCACGTACCCAGGCCAATCGCGTGTAGATTTTCTCGCGCACCCCTGTAATACACGTACCCAGGCCAATCGCGTGTAGAATTTCTCGCGCACCCCTGAAATCCACGTACCCGCTCAATCGCGTATTTTACTTCCCACGCGCCACTTTTTTGATGCGCTGGGACTCTACCGCCTGCCTTCGTGTGGCGGCCGTGTTTCAGCTTGTGCGTGTCTTTGGCTGTGCGTGGCTTTGCCCTATTCGATTCCATGAATACGTGTGGTTCGAGTGCGTGTGGGCGTTCCGTCTGCTTCCCTGCAGTACATCCCCAGTTACGCCCTTATTTTCGCGTGTTGTTCCCCATTCCGCGCGTTACGCCCCATGTCCCGCCCACTTTCTGGTGTGTGCGCTGCGGTTGTGCGCTTTCACTGTGCGCGTCGCGCACGCCTTTCACGATGTTGCAGTGACGTGTGCGCCATGCACGGGTTTGGCGCACATCCCGAGGAAGACACGCGCAGGGACTTCCATGAATCGCACGCGTGCGCGTGCGCCTCTTTTTTTCCGCTTGCGCCTGCTTGCGCGTAGATTTTCGGCGCACGTTTGTTCCATGAATCGGCCCCTTAAACCCGTCATAATTGACGTGTAACACTCAAAAGTTAACATGCAAATCTATTGGTTCGGAAAAGATAACTTTAATATAGGTACTATATCTGTATATGGTAACAGAGTGAGGGGATTGGGTAACCACTGTCAGGTGGGCGTCTAAGCCCTTCCTTCAAAAATGACTACTGTAGATGTCACTAAAAGTACGACGTCCCATTGGTTCTACTAACTATAGGACCCTAGATTATTTGGTCCATTGTGATTGGGTTGGCATCAACCCCATGCATACATTTCCAATTTGCTTAGCAGCACGCAGAACGGTCAGCCAGGTGCAGGATGCCCCACAGCTACCCGGCCTTCCTCCAATTAAGGTTACAATCAATCATCACTTCAGCAACTATGTGTCAATTATTTTACTGTGGTTGGCCTCGAAACTGGGAGGCTGCCAAGCGTAGGTGTGAACCAGTGCTCCTTCTTGCTCGGCTGGTCACGTGCTACCCACACCATGAATTTGTCTAGTTTCTCTCAATTTGTGCATTTAATTCTTATTCAGCTTGCCATCTGCCTTATCTCGACCTTTCAAAGACAGGATATTCTGTTCTTAAGTTTCAATTATATGTAGCTACTGTTCGTTCCTTCTATTGGTATGACCTTGGCTCTCCTGGCACGAGTTGCATCTGCCGAGTTTTGATTCAGCCATCTCCTCACGTTTTATTAGAATATGAATCTTGTTTTGTTTGGCCTCTAGTACCTGAGTTGATTCTGCTGTTTGTTCAAAGTGGAATCACATTTATAACACAGTGTTTCGTGTTCAGGTATATTATGTATAATGGCACTTGCCGCGCTATTCTTCTACTTAGCATAGCAAGCTGTACTGTGTTCTTAGCTTTCTTGCGGTTCCAAGCATATGTACAGGCGTTAGCTGGTTGAATATCTTCATCCTGCTTACAGCTTAAGCTTCTTTGTATTTCAACATCGTTCTCTTCTTCTAGGTTCACAATATCTTTATTCATGGCATTTCGTCTCTGTGTGTCATTTTTTGGTTGTCATTTCTTCTATCTGTGAGTCTGTCCAGGCCCTCTTGACGTCACCAATCGTCTTCCATTAAGGCCTTTTTGGTTTCTTTTGGGATGGTACTTAGGCAATCTTCATTTCGTCTCATATGCTGGTAGGGTTTTCTTAATGGATACCTTACTGTCGATGGTTTTCTGGGTATTGGTACTTCAATAGGTGTTGCTCTTCTGATAGGTACTGGGCAGAGCCCTACTGGCGCTCTATGTTGGTTTATTTGCTCATCATACGTTACATATTTTGGTGTGAACGTTCCTGGTACTTCAAAATGGGCGACTAGAGTGCAGGCTTTATTTGGGACCTCCTCTACACTCCCTCCTCTGGGCGATTCCTCGACCACTTTCACCTTCTTCTTTGGTTTCAATTAATTTGACTCTTCTATATTTATCTTCACTCCATCGCCTGGGTTAACTCTTTCTTCATCTTCTGGGTCTATACATGATGGTTTGAAGAAGTGTCTCTTCGGAGTCCATATCTTTATTAATCTCTTCAGGCCTCCTGCTGTCCTTACATGTTCATCTTTATTCCATTTGGGCTACAGAAAACCCATCTTCCTACATAATTTCTATGTTTCCTGGGATAGAGAAACTTTGTACCTTCTGGCGCGTGCCTGCTGGCCTTCACAAAGTCTCTTATTTCTTCATCAGTCAGGTCGTTGGGCTTCTATACTGGCTTGACATCAATCATGATCTTCATCCCTATGGCTTTTTTCGCTGTTTTCTGGCACTGAGAGATTATTATCTTGATAACACAAAATCCTGGCAATATCATCAATAGCAGGGCTCCCAAGAACTTGAATGCATCTGCCATCCATTGTGGAACCCATTAAAATAGTGATCCAAACCAGCTCCAAACCAGCTGTCATCATCAACTTCGTCAGTTTCATTGATTATCTGGTTCTGCAGGTTTGTCAGCATCCCTATAGGGTCTGTTAATGTTCCATTTTCCTTGTCGTGAGAAGGTGTAAATGTGCAACATGATTCTCCTATTTTTGCACAAACTCCTCCATCCATAATTGTGATCATGTCAATGACATATCTGTTCTGGAGATTCATCAGTCAGATGGCTCTTAACTCTTCCTCAATCGCATTGAATCCTTTTATGGTCATGTTGATGGTCTGTAGCAATTCCCATCTGGTCATCTGCAACCATTTAGTATTTACTCCAACTTTGATTCTTGGCATGAAGATCATCGTGAACACTGATGAGGTGAGGCTGAACAGCCTGTGTTCATATGGGATTGCATGAAATGCTTCTTCTGATTTAGCAGAGATGTAATTTTCTCTCTTCATTCGAGTTATCAGTTCCACAGATCTCTTCTTCCTCAGGTGAGCATCTGCTTTCGGGAAATTGTGAATATTCAGGTTTCTTTTTGGGATCACCAATGCTGGAACGTGGACATTCGCTATTCTGCATATGCCTCCCCAGTTTTTTGGTAGTCTGATGTATGCCTTGAATACACATGCCCAATAATGATCCATAGTTACGGCATTGCCAAGAACCATTCCTGGAGCATCAAAAATGTGTCCACAGTTCTGATGCTCTCCCATTTTTCTTGTGCCATTATTGCAGTTTTGCAAGCTTTAACCATAATAGCTTGCATATCCTTTGTGAATTTTCAATTGCCTCCTTGCATGCTCCAGCGACCATACATGCTCTGCAGATCACTACTCCTTTCTCCCATTGGTCTGGTGAAAGCACTGTTCCCCAAATCTGCATTTGGCCTCTGTTTTTGCAATTTTGAGCCTCTTCTGGAGTTTTTCCTTGGACATTTAGTCTCGGGTTCACTTCCCATCTTATTCCTGCTCCTTTAACTCCAGGCTTCTCATACCTGATCACATGATTCCTAGTATGAGCTCTATTCTGTGTCTTGATGTCTTGGACATAATCATCTTCATCGGGATAGGCTGTTTCTGTTGCCCATATTAATGAGGCATCACTTCTCATGAACTGGCCTCTGGTCTTGCACATTGCTACGTGTGAGAGACAGTGTGCTGTCGGGACATCACTTTCTTACAGCCACGAAGATTTTGGATTTCCCCATGCTGTATGGTAGGAGTGCACAACCAAAGCATTCCCCTTCTGAACTTCATCATCCAACTTCTTTTATGTGCTGGTACCAAATGTTGTTTCCTAGGTGTGCTGTGCTATCCAGGTAGTTGTTCAGCTCATTGTCATCATGCATGCTTCTCTTGATCCTTAAGGTTTTCATATAGTTTTCTATTACTACATCTCTGAATGCATCTGTATGGCGCTTTCTTGCGGGGGGGATTTTTGGGTATTCCGATCCACATTGCAGGCCTCCTCATCGGTGCCATTTGAGTGGGCAAATGTCTGGCAGTTCTTTCCCTCTCTTCATGCATTCTTCTCCTGCTGGTTTCAAATGCAAATTCCAACCAGCCTGACCCTGATTCTAAAAGCAAAAGGCTTTTAGAATCTCCTCAGATAGCTCTGCTGATGGTTAGAGAGCTCCACTTAGAGCACAATTCCGTGCAAGAGCATTCCCATCTGTGCAATATTATCTGGATCTCTGATGAATGTGAGGATGTCAACTTCAATTGGTCTCCCCACTAGCTCTGGAAAATCAGCGATTAGACGAAAGAGGACATTGTGTGACAACCTGTTGTCTTCTGGTGACAGAGATATCTGTCCTGTCTTTGCTGGAATTTGGGATTATGTGTTGTTTTCCTTAATGTGAACAATGTCTGCACTCTCCGGTCACGTGGAGTGCGACTAGAATTACTATTTTATTTAGGAGATGGCTTAGGTACTCTGTATTTGCTGGATCTCGAAGAAACGTGAGTGCAAGAGTAGGACAATCTTCGATTATACGAAAGAACAATGTGTTGATAAGCTCATCGATTTCCACCTGTGTTTGGGACATTTGGTTTCTCCTCACTGTACTCAGGGAGTAGGAGAAATTGTTCGGCAATGACAGTGAGCAGTTGTCTTATTGTCTTTTAGTTTTCAGGATCTTGAAGAAAGTCTGTGACACTAGTGAGCCTCCCTACCAGTGATGGGTATGATCTTAGCACTAGATAAAAATAGGTGACCACATCCTTGGTGATGTCGCTATTGTGGGACACAATAAGTGATTCTGAATAGGGTCTTAGTGTGGAACGAGTCAGGATACTGTATTTGTTTCCAATGTAAGTGTCCTTGGTCAAAATTTGGTATATTCTTTTCTCATCAAGGTTTAAGTACTCCTCAGTCCAAAGTTCAGCAGTCAGTAGACTTAGTTGTGGCTTGTATCTGCAATGTTCTTCTTCACCCTACAACTAGGATGCACAGAGTGTCGGTTTTTGATGTCCTTAACCCTTTTTTGCTTAGAGGAAGTTTCCAATTTAAGCCACAACTTCCAAAAATGTCTTTGCCTTTCTCTGGCTGGTCATGCTTCCTTCTTCCTCGTCATGGATCTTGTCTGCACGTACTGTGGTCCTTCCCCTCCTGCCCCTCATCGATTCCTCTCGTTGGGGTGCAGGCAGAGGGCCTTCTCCGATGTAGGGTTTAATATCGCTGAGAAAAGTCCAAGCTCTCCTGCCTTGTTGTTTCACTGCGGATGGAGTGCAGTCCTTCACTGTAAAAGGACCGTTAAATCTTGGCTCGTCCCACTTTTTCCTTGTATGATTCTTCACAAGGATGGTGTCTCCAGGGAAGACGGGTGGAACACATAGACCTTGAACTTGGTCTGTTGTAGTATCTCCTGTGTTCTGTGCTACTCTGCACCCATTTCGTCGTCGCTGCAGCTGGTCTGAAATTACAGTAAGGCAAGATGTCATGCAGTTCAGGTCGTTTTGCATTTCAGACCTTAAAATTTCTCCTGTTGACTGGACATCACATCTATCTCTATCGTGAGGTGTCAGAGGAATTCTCATTCTTCTTCCTGTGGCTATCTTGTGTGGCGTAAAATGATGGTAGGAACCGGGTTGGTTCCGAAGTACATACAGTTCCAGTGGAAGGCAGTAAAACCATCCCTTCTTTATAGCAAGCTTCAACTTGGCTATCCTTTCGTTTAAGAAGCCGTTGAGCTTCTCACAGAATCCGTTACCTTGTGGCTGGTACACCGACGAGAACTTGTGCTTTATACCAAGCAGCAAGCTAATCTGTTTGAACACTGCATTGACAAAGTGAGGGCCATTATCTGATCTCATGACCTTGCACACCCCCACCTGGGAACACTTCTCCCACTAAAAATTTGGCCCCACAGGTAGAGTCTGGGTGTGTACATGGACCTGCCTCAATCCATCTAGAGAATGGACACACGACAACAATTAAGTATCTGTACCCGTTACATACTTGAATCATGTCAACGTAGTCAACATGCAAGTGCTGGAAAGGCCCGTTTGGCCTTGGTATGATTCCTCTCATTACCTTTAATGTGTGCCCAGACATGAATTGCTGACAGATTAAACAGTTTACCATAAAGAATGCAACATGCTCAGCTAAATTCGGTATGAACCAGTCTTCTGTGAGCGTTGCTGCTAGATTCTCTTTTGTCATATGTGCCGGATAATGTAACTGCTCCAGCGCTATTTTTAATAGGGCTATAGGCATTACTGGTTTACCAGTGCTGTCTTGTCACCACAAGCTGTCAAAGGGGTTCAAAGAACACCCTTGATGTTTCCACAGGTTCTTCTCTTCCTGTGGTGCTTCCCCTTGGAGTTCCATTAGCTGTGTTTGTCCCAAATTACTGTAACTCTCAGGTGCAGTTCATGTAACCATCATTCGCTCATTGGCATGGATAACTTCTACTTCCATGATCATCTCACTTTTGGATGCCATGTGCTTGGCTTCCATGTTTGCTGCTTGATTCCCGCGTGAGATAAAATCTGTCCCCTTCGTGTGGGCAGCACATATCACGACTGCTATGCCCACTGGGAGCTGTAGTGCCTTAATGAGTCTCTCCAATAGGGCTGCATGCTGCACTGGCGTGCCGTCCGCTCCGAGGTAGCCCCTCCTTTTCCAGTGCACTAAGCCTGCATGTACTGTTCCCATCACATAGGCGCAGTCACTGTACACCGTTACTTCCTGGTCTGTGTGATTCTCAATGGCGAGTATCAACGCCAATAATTCTGCAGCCTGTGCTCAATAATGAAATGGTATTCATGCACTAAGAAGCACTCGAAATTCTCCATTTGCTGTGTGCTTCACCACAGCAACGCCTGTGTATCTCTACCTATCGTTTTGGTTGATCCTCAAAGACCCATCAATAAAGACAGTCTCTCCTTCTGCCAAGGCATTTTCCTTCACCCTGGGAATTTCATTATAGAATTCTTCATAATTTACACAGTCATGTATTGGCTCTCCTTCTGTGACTGGCACTGCTATGAACATAGCTGGGTTTACTATTTTACATTGGACTACCTTAATCGATGGATTTTATATGATCTCTTCATAAGCAGAAGCTCTCTGAGATGTCAATGTACCCTTTGGTTTCTCTAGGATGGCAAATAGTGAGTGCTCGACATACAACGTCATGGAGCATCCCATCACAATGGTTGTAGCCTTCTCTATGACGAACGCTGCAGCAGCTACACTTTGTTCGCAAGGAAAATGACCTCTCATCACTGGGTCTAAATTCCCACTGTAGTATACCAGGGACTTGTACCCCAACATTGTTCACTGCATGAGTACTGCTGTCATAACGCTGCCATTCGTGTGCGAAAACAGGTAAAATTCCTCTGCATAATTGGGAATTCCGAGAACTGGAGCTGTACAAATAGATCTTTTGAGTTCAGCAAACCCTTTCTCCATGGTTTCAGACCATTCAATCTTTTCTTTCATCAGTTGGGCCTCCTTTAGGGCCTGAAGTAAAGGCTTAGTGTAAGATCTATAGTCGAAGACCCATGCTCTGATATAGTTGCATAGGCCTAAAAAGCTCTGCATTTGTTTTATCGTGTGTGGCTTCAGCCCTTTCTGGGGTCACTTTCTTTCCCTCAATTGAGATCAGCTGGCCTATGTACAGCATTTCCTGTTGACAATATTGTAACTTTTCTTTGTCAACTTTATATCCTTTCTCAGCCAGTGTAGTCAACACCTGAACAGAATCATGCCTGCATTACTCTTTTGTTGTGCTGCAAATTAGAATGTCATCCACATATTGCAGGATGACACTCTCTAATGCAATATTACTCAAGTCCATCTGCAGGATTCTGTTGAAAATAGAAGACCCACAGTAACCCTGTGGCAGACTTGTGCTTTTCAGACGCATTTGTCTGAATGTGAATGATGTCAGATCTTGTGAGTCATGGTGCAACAGGATTGAAAAAAATGCATTTTTCAAGTCAATCACTGTGAAATAGTTTGCTTCAAAGGGTATGTTACGTAGAATTGTAGACAGGTTAGGGACTAGAGGGATCTCAGCCTCAACAATATTGTTTATTGGGCGTAAATCCTGGATTAGCCTCCAAGACCCCCCTTTACTTTTTTTCACAGGGACACTAACGTATTGCATGACGACTCTGACGTCACTAAGATGCCTTGCTCCATCATAGCTGAAATTGTCTTAAAAATCCCTTCATCGGTCTCTCTGGACATGGGATATTGTCGTGCTCTTGGGAGGATTGCTGCTGGTTTTAATTTAATCTTTACTACTCCAACCCCCTTCAAGAGGCCTACGTCATAGGGGCCTGTAGTCCATACTGAGACAGGCACGTTGGCCATGTCATCATCAAAATATTCAGGACGATTTTGTGCCAACATCATTTTCTGAGGTACTTCTCTTTTAATCATTTTAACCCAAAAGGTGAGACTCACTTCCACTATTGTCTCTCCCATATCTGTTTTCTCTTCAAACAGATCGTCATTGGTGATGTCAGTCAATCAATATCCTTCTTCAATGGCGATCACTGCGCACCATTGTCGGCCCTTGTCGTCATAACCATTAATCAAGGCCACTCTCCCTAGTACTGTAGCTGTGTGTATCATCAAGGGGAATACTTGTCCTTTCTCCTCATGCATCAGTATTGTTGGTCTAAATAAGAACTCATCTGGGGTCCTCATGATCCTGTCTGCAAGGCCTGACAATCCTGCCATGAGCACACGCATACCATATGCGAACATTTCTGTCTCTATGGTATGGCCCTCATGGCTATGGGTCCTGAGTATGCCCTAATCATTTAGCATATATTTGAGTAGTGCGTTCCTGGAGTTGAACATACTATGCCCTCCTCCGTGAACGAGATTGTCATGTTTAACTTCGTCATTAAATCTCAGCCCAAAATGTTTCCTGGGGTCCGACGTGAATATAGTGAAGGCACATTCATCTCACATTCTTCTCTGGAGACTGGAAGTGCATTTGTGAAGGGAACATGACTGGCAGCTCCTGTAAAACTCTGAGTATCTATGGCCTCGCCAGACAAGGAAAACTTGCCTTCACGTATGCATAAGCGTGTTGCACCCGTGTCAACTAAGAAGGAATATTCTTTATCCCATATAACGACATCAACCTTAGGTTCCCTGTGAGGGTCTGGTGTCACTGATAGGATAGAACACATCAGGGTTCCCAGTGAGCTGTCCTAGTTCATATACAACTTGGCCCACTGTGTGCTTGTGAATTTCCCCCATGTCCATTGTTACTTTCCATTCCAGGGTTCGGAGTCTGCCCTGTGCTCATAGTCTGTGATAATTGCAACAGCACCTGTTGGGATTGTCCTTGTGGAAAATTCCCCATGCTCTGAAGTTGCACACCTTGTTGCACTCCTGGCGCTTGTTTTTGCAATGTGTGATTCTGTGCAATACCCTGCTGTAAAACTGCAGGTGGATTCATCATGCCTGCTCCTGTCCCTTGGCCGCTCCGCATCATGCCTTGATTTCTGCATGTGCGTGCCAAATGCCCTGTCATTCCACACAGCCAACATACTGGTGGTGGTCGGATCATTTACCCAATTGACATATCTTGGTTAACATTTTGCATATTTTGAAATCCTCCCTGATTATTTTGGAAACCTCCCTGATTGCTCTGCCATCCTCTTTCCCTAAATCCTCTTCCCCTGGGATAAAACCCAGTACTGTTCTGATTGTTCTGCTGTGGGTTAGTCACCTGCTGCATGCGTGATTCAGCTGCACTAGTTATCATGACTCCCTCAAGAGCATATTTTGACAATTTCTTTTGCACCAATTTTGATTCCTCACCTTTTCATGTAGCTTCTTTTTTGCGATTCTTTTCTTGCAGTAGTCTGCAACAATGTGCGATGGGCAACTAGATTTCAGTCCAAGGCGTGGCCTCAATTCCCACCAATTTCTTGAGTTGTTTCTGCACCGGCTCTGACAGCCCTTGGCACAATATATGGTAAAAAACAGGTATAGATTTGGTCCAAGATTCATGAGTCTTGAGCACCCATGTGTCTTGAAAATTCTGTATGTAAATTAACGGATCATCAGACTCATTCATTTTTCGTGTCATTATAGATACTGTATCGGAATTATCTGGGTATAGCACTCGTAGCACTTTCCATACTGCGGCTCTATAATTGTTAAATGGAGCTCTGTCATGCGCGGTATTAATTGTGGTGACACCAGGGTAGCCTGCTCCTGCCCACACATTGTCTGCTCTCTCACAAAGTATGGCGATTAGGAGACCTTTGATGTCCCTATGGCTAAGGTGTTCCCCCCTGTCATTATTTCTAACTAATGTATCCACATTCCGGCTCCCGATGTCAGCATTGGAAGCTTGTTTTTCAAATGTTCTCGATCCATGTGTGGCCATGGAATATATTGTGATCTCACTCCCCCTTTCTCAAGCAACAAAAATTGGGATGCATAGCCCTCTCTCTCTTCTCTCATTGTTCTCCTATCCCAGGGGTAATATTCCCGCATCGCTCTCTTCCTGGCAGTGTCCTGAGCCTGTCTAAATAGGGCAGTGAAGGCACCCCCCTCTGACCATGAGAGACTTCGTCATGTCGGTTTGATGGCCTGGCTGGTTCCGATGCCCTCGGTGCAGACTCGCTAGTGTCTGACCATCTTATTCCTTTTTCCCTTGGGGGTTGTCTTTCGCTCAGTCTCTCTTCCTCAGTTTCCTCGCGCTCCTCCCTTTCAAAGTCAGACATTGCCTGTCGCCAACTCGTGCCACTTCTTGTGTCTTCTTTGTTCCTACTTATTTCTAGTCTATCCAGGGATAGTTCTCTATTCCCACTACTTCGGGAGACATCCTCAGTGTCGTACAGCTGAGTGCTCTCCAGGCGCTCGTCTTCCCCCTCCTCTTGGGGTGTTTGTTCTAGCCCCATCTCATCATATATTCTATCGATCGTTTCTCCGATGCTTCTGGTGTCGAAGTCATCTTCCATATTTGCCCTAGACGTACCTGGTGCTGAATCGTACGCAGGAAATAATTCTTCTATGTCTTCCCAGTCTACTACTGGATCAGGTTTTTTAACCTCTCTCCCCAGATATTCAAGATTGCGTGCTCTCTGTCTTCGTTTACGTTCTATATCGTCATCGAATTCTTTGCGCTTCCTCGCCTCTTCTCTGACCCTATCTTCTTCCTTTTTCTTTTTGTTTCTACATTCATCTCCTCATCTCTTCGTCTCTTTATTCTTTTCTCACGTATCCTCTGCTCTTCCTCTAACCTTTGTTGTTCCTGTCTTTCTTGATTGTTGGCTGTTCTTGGGTTGCGTTTGAGCTGTCTTTCTTGCTCTTCGCGATATAGAAGTTCTCACCTTTGTCTGTCTTTCTTTCTTATTATTTCGTCTCTTAACTCCTTCTCTCTTCCCCTTCCCTGTACATCCTCTATCCTTTCCTTTTGCTTCGCGTCATCAATGCCTTTACCTTCAAGTTTTAATAAAAGGTGTCCTCCCATCCATTCGTTTTTTGCGAATGCTATCTCATCAGTTCTATCTTCATTTCCCGTGCATCTTTTCCCTTCTCTCTCCTTGTCGAGAGATGCACTTGTCTGTGCCTGAGCTCTTTTTTCGTCCTCGCTTCTCCCCTTGTCCCATGGGACTGTGGAGGTAATATTCTTATCCTTATCTTTCCCTTGGTTTTCGGCACTACTTTGCATAAGTGACTCATATGCCAGGTTGCTGTACCCCGTGGCTGCTTTAAGTTCCCTCAGCGGGTATAATCCCTCATCCTTACTTTCTTCAACTTTCGTTTCGGATGGGGCAGGTAGTGCGATAGGCATCTCAACCCCCTCTGTGCATACATTTAGTATCCAATCTGTTGGCGGATCCTCCTCCTTTCCCTGTTTATACATTTTCCAAAGCTCCAGGACAGCGAGGTGTTTTTCTAGCTTTTTGCCCATGTATGTGGTATGCAAATATGTTGTCATATGCTGCAAGATGGCTTTAGATAAGGACCCACCTTGTGGCTATGGCATAAAAATTTTGTGGGCAGTCCCTTTAACCCACTCTGTGCTGTATTTCTTCAATTTTGGTGCATTTTTCGGCAACTGTTTGCATAAGTGTGTCAATGGAGTTATGTCCTCCATGCTTTAATCTGTTCCCTTTCTTCTTATATAACACTGGTCAATATTTTTGTGTACCTTAAACAGTTCCAACAATATGAGCGAGCACCAAACACTGCAAGCTCCAATGCAAATTTTTCCAAAAATGTTATACCTTCTAATTTACTCAAAAAACATCAATTCATATGCGATTTTATCTCAGCTATTAAATAGCGTAAAATTTCAATCAGTTTTCTTGAAGATTATTTTTTACATATGACGTCACAACAAAACACATATAAGATAGACGCTTGACAGACTAAACGAACACCAGCTGGTCACAGTTATCTATGCCTCTAATCATTACCCCTTCATGGAGTCTAAACGTACCCCTTTCACAACGTCTTTAACCGGCGTGGTAGTCTAATCATTCCCCCTTTAGCTGGAACTCTGGGTACATGTTTCTTCTAGCCGCTTGTATTAAAAGCGTAGGAATAAGGTGGATCCCCTCACTTCTTGAATGTCTGCCCCGGTAACCTCTCTCTTCTCGGGTGTCCTCCCCGGTAACCTTTATTTATTTCATGATTCCCAAGTCATTATCCCCTTATATATATATATACAGTCTTCTCTACTTCTAACTATATTTCAGTTTTTTTCCTGCCCCCCCTCCGTTACCTTTTCCCGTTACTTTTTCTAAAGCATGCACTTTTGCCAGAACATTTAGACTATTTTCACTCACGTTCGCATGGTTCCTCTCTGGACCCTCGGGATCACTGCCTTCTTTACCGCCTTCTTCGGTTTTTCACCCGCTCTGCTGTCTGTAGAAATGGGAAGGGATGCATGGGGAACACAGGTCCCTTCAGACCCTGTCTGCAGTCTTTATATACTACCACTGACTACGGGGAGCTTCACGGTCTACTCAGCCAAATGGCAAAGGACTTGTGATATTGCCGAAGATCTAGAGTTACTTCATGCCGACGGTCTTATTCTAATCAATAATCGATCATCGATAAACCATCAATCTCTGCTACCAAGTTTACTCCGGAGATCCCGGGCCGGCCCATAGAGCCAAGGTTTGCTCTGAAGTACATCAAGACGAGATAGCTGTACCTTTGAGATGGATGGGGGTGCAGATTTATTACTCCAACACCAATCAATAAGGACAACTCAATGGTTTGGCAAAGGGAGTCAGTTTAATGACAAGTACAAAAAACGGGGAGTTCTGGAAATCAACAGATATGCGATAGTCTGTCTCGCTTCAACTCCAATGAACTTCATACAAGCAGTGACACTTATACTCAAAACTCGTCATAATTGACTTGTAACACTCAAAAGTTAACATGCAATTCTATTGGTTAGGAACTTTAATATAGGTACTATATCTGTATATGGTAACGGAGTGAGGGGATTGGGTAAACACTGTCAGGTGGGCGTCTAAGCCCTTCCTTCAAAAATGACTACTGTAGACATCACTAAAAGTATGACGTCCCATTGGTTCTACTAACTATAGGACCCTAGATTATTTGCTCCATTGTGATTGGGTTGGCATCAACCCCATGCATAAATGTCCACTTTGCTTAGCAGCACGCAGGACGGTCTGCCAGGTGCAGGGTGCCCCTCAGCTACCCAGCCTTCCTCCAATTAAGGTTACAATCAATCATCACTTTAGCAACTATGTGTCAATTATTTTACTGTGGTTGGCCTTGAAACTGCATCTTCTGTCTGGAAAGGTTCTGACATCTCTGCTTGGGAGGCTGCCAAGCGTAGGTGTGAACCCGGCTCCTTCTTGCTCGGCTGGTCACGTGCTACCCACACCGTGAATTTGTCTAGTTTCTCTCAATTTGTGCATTTAATTCTTATTCAGCTTGCCACCTGCCTACGCCTCCTTATCTCGACCTTTCAAAGACAGGATATTCTGTTATTAAGTTTCAATTATATGTAGCCACTGTTCGTTCCTTCTATTGGTAACACCTTGGCTCTCCAGGCACGAGTTGCATCTGCCGAGTTTCGATTCACCCGTCCCTTCCGTTTTACTAGAATATGAATCTTGTTTTGTTTGGCCTCTAGTAACTTGAGTTGATTCTGCTTTTCATGCAAAGTGGAATCACACTTATAACACGGTTCTTCGTTTGGAGGTAGATTATGTATAATGGTGCTTGCCACGCTATTCTTCTACACAGCATATCAAGCCGTACTGTTTTCTTAGCTTTCTTGCGGTTCCAAGCATATGTAGAGGCGTTAGCTGGTTGAATATCTTCATCCTGCTTACAGCTTAAGCTTCTTTGTATTTCAACATCGTTCTCTTCTTCTAGGTTCACAATATCTTTATAAATGGCATTTCATCTCTGTGTGTCATTTTTTGGTTGTCATTTCTTCTATCTGTGAGTCCGTCCAGGCCCTCTTGATGTCACCATTCGTCTTCCATTAAGGCCTTTTTGGTTTCTTCTCGGACGGTACTTAGGCAATCTTCATTTCGTCTCATATGCTGATAGGATTTTCTTAATGGAACCCTTACTGTCCATGGTTTTCTGGGTATTGGTACTTCAATAGGTGTTGCTCTTCTGATAGGTACTGGGCAGTGCCCCACTGCGGCTTTCTGCTGGTTTATTTGCTCATCATACGTTACATATTTTGGTGTGAACATTCCTGGCACTTCAAAATGGGCGACTGGAGTGCAGGCTTTATTTGGTACCTCCTCTACAAACCTCTGTTCAAGTTAAGTTGAACAGAGAGGGATTGCTGACAAAAGAAATGGAAATGAATGTGGTTTTGAAACAAGGGTGTTTGCTAGCAGCAACATTATTTAATTTTATATCAGTGAGATAAATAACTATTTTGACAAGGTGCAGTCAAATCCTCCCAGATTAAACCCAATACATATTAAATACATGCTGTATTCTGACGACCTGAGCATACTTGACCAGACACCAATAGAACTAAGCCGCATGATTCAAGCTGTGGAAAACAATGCAAAAGACAACGAATTACAGATAAATTCGGGAAAATCCAATATAATGAATATTGGAGGCAGTCAGTTAGCAAAAAACAAACTTGACAAGAAATGGAAAATAAATGTTGAGATAGTTAAAGTAGTAAAACAATACAAGTACTTTGGTGTGAATATAAATGATTCTATTGCGGATGAGCTATATAAAGAGGACATTAAGGTTAAAATGAAAGGGCTTTATTCACAAGCTAAACTAATCCCCAAAAATATGGAAAACTGACTAGCAAACCCATAATCACGTATTACAGAGAAAAAGTGGTACCTTCCATTACTTATAGGACGACATATAAATCCAGCAAAGAACAGCCAAACTGGCTACAAATAGAAGGAAGATATTGGAAGTCCTTTTGAATATTCTGGAAAGCTTTCCTTTGCCGGTTTTATGTTTAGAATTGGGTTTGCCCTCATTACAATTGATCATAAATTGGAATTCACTGAATTTGTATGCTAAATGTAAAAGCACAGGGAATTACCAAAATACAGTTATTGCAATCATTAGCCAAACCCTCACGGAGGAAGTTGTGCAAACCACAAACACGTGGCAAACTAGATGTGTGGAGAACATGACAGAAGCCAGTATTAGCGAATCTCTACTAATAGGCAATCCAGTAAAGGCAAAATAAAAGATGTTGAGTTGCGACTGGATTGAGACAAGAACAGAGTGTGAGAATATGAATGTTTTCAAATTGGCATATTCCCTCACACAGAAATTGATGATGTCCCTGGATATGTGATGAAACATCCAAATCAACAGTTCAGAAGTGGGATTATGAGGTTTAGACTCAACCTGCTACCGACAAGGTCTGCTCTTGCCAAATGGGAGAGCGAAAAAAAAAAAATACTAAGTGCAGATTTTGTGAAAGTGATGAAGCTATTGAGACATTACAGCATATTATGTTGGAGTGTAAAAAAGGTTTTCCATTAAGATATACTTCTTTTAGCCAATGTTTCAGGGATTACAGAAAACCTGATAACAAGATTTTGTGGGAAATGATGTGTGGAGCTAAACGGATTTCATTGAATATAGCGATAATCTAATATTTGGTCAATTTAAAAATTATAAAGTCGAATATTTGATATATGCTACATAAGAATAAGTGAGATAGAGATGATGCAGGAAAAGTCAGCGAGAAGAAGTAGAAGTTGTGTGATTTTACTTAAAAACCTTTTAAATATGTAAAAAGTATTGAAATTGATAAACATTTTGAGAAGATTAGAGGTTCAGGAGAAAAGTTTAGCTGAGTTTTTGGATGGCACTTTACACCCTACTATCCGATACCGGAGACTATATGCACACTGTGTTGGATTATGAAAAGAGATAGCTCTCCTTTACACCAACTAAGTTTGTAGCTAGTAGTCTATATTTACGAAATGAGATACATGTGGTCTAAAAACAAAGAGAGAGAACAGTGAAATTATATGATAGTTATATACATGTGTGTCACGAGTAGCTCTACATACAGTAAATTTGTCAGATGATACTATTTTTGCAATTTCTGTTTTTTCTCCTTTCCTGTATTTTAAGAGAGAGATAATGTGGTGTTGCCTTAAGTATCTATGTATAGTGAGTTTTTGTTAAATTATGTGATAATATATTTTTAAAGTTGAATTTGTCAACTAAATCAAGTACAACATTTTTTTTAAAAAAGAAATAAAAAAAGAAAGATGGGAACAGAAAAGTGAACAAAGCTAAATTAGTTCAGAGAAAGTTGTCAAAGTTTGTCATAGAATGGGCAGTGTTGACAAGTGGAGAAGGAGTAGGAATGCAAGAAGCAATAGGTATGATGCAGGTGAATAATTCACACCTGATGGATCAAAATGGGCACAGGTTTATGCCACGAGGTAGAGGTGTAGGTTTTAGAGGAAGAGAAGGTAGATTCTAGAACACACAGGGTGGATTTCAGAATACACAGAATGAGAGTCAGAATACTCAGGTAGGATATAACCAACAAGGGTTTGCCAGAGGGCCACCCCCAGTATGTTGGAATTGTGGAATAACAGGGCATATTGCACACGTATGTTGGAGCCGCGGGAATGTGCAACAAAACAGACAGTTTTCAAGAAGGGGGACAACTTATCCACCACCATACAGCACACAAACAAGAGAGGGCTTTGTCCAGGATCACACATCATATCAGGCACAGGTGCCACAAGTACATCAAGTACAAGAGCAGTGGCAAGTACAAATGCACCCACTGCAGGGGCAAACACAGCAAATGCACCTATGCAAACACAGCAAAACGCAAATACAGGGAACATACTGAACATACTGACACCTAGAACAGGGGGTTCACTGTGGTAGGAGGAACTCCTTTCACAGGGATGGGGATGAGTTTATACACTCAATAGGACAGCTCACAGGGTGAGTTCATGTGTTCAAGACTATCTGTGACACCAGACCCCCAAGAGGAACCAAGGGTCGGTGTAAAATAGGAGGCAAACCCTTCTCTTTTCTTTTAGACACTGTATACCGGACGGAACGTATACAATGAAGGGAATTCCCATGAATGCTCAAGAGTTCTCTGGAGCTACAAGTTGAGTTACTTCTACTGATGAATTTCCTGTCTCTATAGTGGAATGTGACATGTCTGTTCCCTTGTTATATTCACGAGAGACACCAGTCAACATTTTGGGAAGAGTTTTGATGACAAAACTTAACATGCCGATTTCATTCACTGATCAGGGAATAGTGTTCTCCACTCCATGAATACACTAGTTAAATGTAGGAGAGTTCATACTGGCATTTACAGGGAAGTGGCTCTACGAGGAGTCGCTGTGGATCCAGACGTTTTCCTGTATGGAGTCAGCATTTTATTGACATGGCTACCTGGGCTAGTAGGAAAGAGTGTGCGGTTACCTGACAAGTTCTTATTTAGACCAAGGGAAGGCGGACAGACTATTCCTATAGAACTGGAAGCAGCTATAGTACTAGGAGAGATAGCAATGCTTGACGGGGTGGATGGCGAAGGTAGATCATGGAGAACAGTGACAGCTCTTGATGAGGGTTAGAGATTGACTGACATGACAGATGAAAATATGTTCAGAGAAGAATGAATCGGTGATGAAGTGGTGTTCTTTATGAACATTACACACTGGATAAAGATTGAGAAAAGAGAAATCCCACAGCGATGGTGATAATGCAGCAACCACCAGCATTTTTTCAGGAAGATCTAGCAAAGGTGACAATTGTTCTACGGACCACGGTACCCTATGACCTAGGCCCATTGAAGGGAATAGGGGAGGTTAAAATAAAGCTTAAGCCTGGAGCAATTTTACCCCGAGTAAAACAGTACCCTATATCCCGAGAAGCTGATGAAGGCATATCCCAGACTATTTCACCACTGATTCAGCAGGAATTCTAGTGCCATCAGAGTCTCTGTGCCACGCTGCGTTATATCAAATTAAAAAAACTAAAGTGGGGTGTGGAGATTTATCCAGGACCTATGCCATCTTAATCAGATTGTAGAAGACATAGTTTCCTTTGGTTCCTAATCCTACGACAATATTGTGTAGTATCCCAGTTGAAGCTTAGTTTTTCATGGTGATCGATTTGAAAAATTCATTTTTCCCGATCCCACTGCATAAGGACTCACAAGAACTGCCTTAATTTACGTTTAGACAAAAGAGACTAAAACATACTCATTTACCTCAAGGCTATTGTGAGTCGCTGTCCATCTTTAACAGTGCCCTACAGATGGATCTTGGTAACATTGAACTCAAATGTGTGGCAATTCAGTATGCAGATGAGATATTGATTTTCATTAAAACTAAAGATGAATGCAGAAAAGTCTCTGTTCAATTAATGACTATATTAGCAAACAAGGGATACAAGGTGGACAAGGAGAAATTACAGTATTGTCAGGAAGATGTGTTTTACATAGGTCAATAAATTTCATATGAAGGAAAGAAAGTGACACCTGAAAGAGCTGAGGCTATTATGAAAACACCAAAGCCAAACAAAGTGAGGCAAATGAGGCAGTTTCTGGCCTGTGCAATTATTGCAGAGTCTGGGTTTTTGATTATAGCACATATCCCAAGTCACTTTTGGAAGCGTTAAAGAAAGCACAAGTTGGTAAGGAAAAAATAGAATGGAGCGAAGAAATGGAGGAAGGAGTTGAAAAAAACAATTTGTACAGCTCCAGTTTTAGAGATTGCCAACTACAGCGAGGAATTCTATTTATTTTCAAACGCAAATGAGGCAGTAATGACAGACGTACTTACACAAAGGACAACAATGGGGCATAAGCGTTTGGCATACTACAGTGGGATTTTAGACCCAGTTATGAGAGGACATTTTCCATGCAAACAATCTTCGGCAATCTCTGCCGCATTTGCAATTGAGAAGTCCACATGTATTGCCATGGGCTGTTCCATGACCCTTTATGTGGAGCATGCCTTATTTGCCATTTTAGAGAAAACCAAGTGGACGTTGACCTCCCAAATAGCTTCAGTTTATGAAGTGATGATTTCCAACCGAGCGATTAAAATCGTAAGGTGTAATATAGTGAACTCAGCCACATTTGTAGCTAAACCTGTAGAAGAAGATGTTCATGTGCATGACTGTGCAAACTATGTTGTCTTCTATGATGATATACCCTGTGTGAAAAAGAATGCTTTGCGGGGAGGGGGAATCCTCTTTATTGCTGGTTCTTCAAAAATTGACCAGACTAGTAGGGAGACGCATTCAGGCTCTGCAGTTGTAAGACACAGGTTGAATGTTGAATTTGAGGTAGTAGCGATTGCAAGACTACTGTCTCTCTTTTCAGTGCAAGCAGCAGAATTAGTAGTGCTTATTGTTGTGCTTGAGAAACATGAACGGCAGGAAGTGACGGTGTACAGTGACTCTGCTTATCAGACGTCAACCGTACATGCAGGGCTGTCACGTTGGAAAAGGAGGTGCTATTTCCATTCTCTCCTAACCTCCAGCATTATGGGGATGACAGGCAGCTCTCCTTCAAGCTTCCCTCCACTGATTCCACGTCTTCCTCTCTCATTCCTGACTGTCTGTCTGCCTGCTATTTAGGCATGGTGCACTGCTAACAATCTCAGCCTTAATTCCAGTAAGACTGATATTCTTCTCATTGGGACCCCAGCTCCCTCCCTCGCTCATACTGTCTGGTCCCCCTCCATGGGCACCCTCGCCTCAGCCTCCTGGGAGGCAAAAACCTTGGTGCCATCTTCAACTCTTCTCTCTCCTCACATCATGGACCTTGCTAAGAAGGCCCGTTTCCAGTTGCATCTCCTCAGAGGCATTCTCCCTTTCCTCACCTTCCCCCAGAAACTCAGAGGGTAATTCATAGAAATTCGCACAGCGTATTCATGGATTTTAGCCTCCGAAACCAGCCGTGGCGCAGAGTGGCGCAGCGACCCTGCAGCAGCACCAGTTACGCCCCCAAGAACGCCCTCGCGCAAGGAAAAGCCTTCAAAATTCCCAAATCATCGCAAAGGGCTGCGCTAACCCTGGACCAGTTCACAGGGATGCCAAACAGCAAACGCCAAGCGGGGAACGTGTATTTCAGTGGTTCTCGGGAAGTTTCACACGCGATTGTCCTGGGTACGTGTACATCAGGGGTGCGTGGGAAGTAACACACGCAATTCCATCAGGGCACGTGTATTCAAGGGGTGCGTGGGAAGTATCACACGCAAAAACAGCAGGGTACGTGCATTTCAGGGGTGCGCGGGAAGTATCACACGCTATTCCATCAGGGTACGTGTATTCCAGGGGTGCGCGGGAAGTATCACACGCAAAAACAGCAGGGTACGTGCATTTCAGGGGTGCGTGGGAAGTATCACACGCAAAAGCAGCAGGGTAAGTGTACATCAGGCGTGCGCGGGAAGTAACACACGCGATTCCATCAGGGCACGTGTATTCCAGGGGTGCGCGGGAAGTATCACACGCAAAAACAGCAGGGTACGTGCATTTCAGGGGTGCGCGGGACGTATCACACGCAATTCCATCAGGGTACGTGTATTCCAGGGGTGCGCGGGAAGTATCACATGCAAAAGCAGCAGGGTACGTGTATTCCAGGGGTGTGCGGGAAGTATCACACGCAAAAGCAGCAGGGTACGTGTATTTCAGGGGTGCGCAGGAAGTATCACACGCGATTCCATCAGGGTACGTGTATTCCAGGGGTGCGCAGGGAGCACCACACGTGAATTGCACGTGTGGGTCCTCATAGGTGTTCCCTCTACACCCTCCACGGCCCCTGCAGGTGGCCCACACCACAGGGGACTACCCTGCACGTGTCCCGCAGGCAGCCCATCCACCATGCCCATGCCCCCCAGCCAACCCACATGTCACTTTGCACTACTGCCCACCAACGCATGTCCCCCTGCACCCCCAGCCCCCAGCATCCAGGGGCACCCTCCACCAGGCCCCCACTCATGTCCAACTCATGTCTCCCAGCACCCCCACCCCCCAGCAGTGCAGGGCACCCTCCACCAGGCCCCCACTCATGTCTCCCAGCACCCCCACGGCCCAGCAACCAGGGGCACCCTCCACCAGGCCCCCACTCATGTCTCCCATCACCCCCACCCCCAGCAGTGCAGGGCACCCTCCACCAGGCCCCCACTCATGTCTCCCATCACCCCCACTCCCCAACATCCAGGGGCACCCTCCACCAGGCCCCCACTCATGTCTCCCATCACCCCCACCCCCCAGCAGTGCAGGGCACCCTCCACCAGGCCCCCACTCATGTCAAACTGATGTCTCCCAGCACCCCCCCCCCAGCAGTGCAGGGCACCCTCCACCAGGCCCCCACTCATGTCCCCCTGCACCCCCACCCCCCAGCATACAGGGGCACCCTCCACCAGGCCCCACTCATGTCTCCCATCACCCCCACCCCCCAGCAGTGCAGGGCACCCTCCACCAGGCCCCCACTCATGTCTCCCATCACCCCCACCCCCCAGCAGTGCAGGGCACCCTCCACCAGGCCCCCACTCATTT
Organism: Ambystoma mexicanum; assembly: GCF_040938575.1. NCBI lineage: Eukaryota > Metazoa > Chordata > Amphibia > Caudata > Ambystomatidae > Ambystoma > Ambystoma mexicanum. The sequence continues at coordinate 857,206,239 of NC_090933.1, read as the reverse complement.
CCAACTCATGTCTCACAGCACCCCCACCCCCCAGCAGTGCAGGGCACCCTCCACCAGGCCCCCACTCATGTCCCCCTGCACCCCCACCCCCAGCATCCAGGGGCACCCTCCACCTTGCCCCCACTCATGTCTCCCATCACCCCCAACCCCCAGCAGTGCAGGGCACCCTCCACCAGGCCCCCACTCATGTCTCCATCACCCCCACCCCCCAGCATCCAGGGGCACCCTCCACCAGGCCCCCACTCATGTCTCCCATCACCCCCACCCCCCAGCATCCAGGGGCACCCTCCACCAGGCCCCCACTCATGTCCAACTCATGTCTCCCAGCACCCCCACCCCCCAGCAGTGCAGGGCACCCTCCACCAGGTCCCCACTCATGTCCCCCTGCACCCCCACCCCCCAGCATCCAGGGGCACCCTCCACCAGGCCCCCACTGATGTCTCCCAACACCCCCACCCCCCAGCAGTGCAGGGCACCCTCCACCAGGCCCCCACTCATGTCCCCCTGCACCCCCACCCCCCAGCATCCAGGGGCACCCTCCACCAGGACCCCACCCATGTCTCCCATCACCCCACACCCCAGCAGTGCAGGGCACCCTCCACCAGGCCCCCACTCATGTCTCCCATCACCCCCATCCCCAGCAGTGCAGGGCACCCTCCACCAGGTCCCCACTCATGTCTCCCATCACCCCCACCCACCAGCATCCAGGGGCACCCTCCACCAGGCCACCACTCATGTCCAACTCATGTCTCCCAGCACCCCCACCCCCCAGCATCCAGGGGCACCCTCCACCAGGCCCCCACTCATTTCTCCCATCACCCCCACCCCCAGCATCCAGGGGCATCCTCCACCAGGCCCCCACTCATGTCTCCCATCACCCCCACCCCCCAGCATCCAGGGGCACCCTCCACCAGGCCCCCACTCATGTCCAACTCATGTCTACCAGCTCCCCCACCCCCCCAGTGCAGGGCACCCTCCACCAAGCCCCCACTCATGTCCCCCTGCACCCCCACCCCCCAGCATCCAGGGGCACCCTCCACCAGGCCCTCACTCATGTCTCCCATCACCCTCACCCCCCAGCAGTGCAGGGCACCCTCCACCAGGCCCCCACTCATGTCTCCCATCACCCCCACCCCACAGCATCCAGGGGCACCCTCCACCAGGCCCCCACTCATGTCCAACTCATGTCTCCCAGCACCCCCACCCCCCAGCAGTGCAGGGCACCCTCCACCAGGCCCCCACTCATGTCCAACTCATGTCTCCCAGCACCCCACCCACCAGCAGTGCAGGGCACCCTCCACCAGGCCCCCACTCATGTCTCCCATCACAAATCCATTGTCAAACTATGTAAAAAGAGCAAATCCAGGGTCCATGATCCCAACTATGTAAATGAAACCTACAATAAAACCCACCTAACTAATAACTATATACAAAAAAGTAGGGCATAGTCCAAGTGCCCCAAATTAAAAAAATAAAATCAAAACCTAACACTAATTAACTATATACAATGGCAGCGGGCTAGTCCTACGGCTCACTTCTGGATGTTGCGGGCTAGGGCATCATCGAACTCCTGCTCAATGTCCCCGAGGCGGTCCTGTTCCATGGCCCCGAGGGTCCGCAGGGACGATGACATGTTTTCCTCCAACTCCCTGCGGATTGCCTCGAGGCACTCGGCCCGCCTCAGGGCCCTCCGCATGGAGTTCTCCGCCCTGACCATCGTGAGCCGTGCCTCTTCTGCCCGCTGCCGCTCCGCATCTAAGGCGTGGCCCAACCGCTGCCACACGGAAGACACTTCCCGTCCTGGGTCCTCCTGCCCTCCGGCCGATGCCTACCCCTCCGATGTCGAAAGCCCCAAGCCATCGTGGCTCCCACCTACAGCCTCCTGCTGCTGCTGCTGTCCATGTGCCCTGTCCGATGGTGCCTGCACATCCTCCTCCAGCTGGGGTGCAGTTGTTGATGTGGCCACCCCTGCTGGACGTCCGACTCCCGACTGTGGCAGGGATCCGTTGTCCACCAGCCTGGCCGCACGGTCAGAGGCAGCTCCACAGGGCACCCAGGTGATACATGGGTGGGAAGATTGTATGCAGGACGACTGGGGCATAGGGGGTTCCATTGAGGAGGGGGTCGGAACAAGGTCCAGGAAACGGAGGATACCGGCCATGGTGAGCTGTCCCAGTGGGTCAACGCGGTCAACGAGCCATGTGAGAAGACGTGCAGTCTCATCATGGAAAGACTGCAGGTCAGCTCGCATGGCCCATTGACGCAACGCCACCCCACCCTGGACAGGCTCAACCTGTTGCAGGATAGCCACATCCGCAGGGAGAGGAAGGCCAGTTGGTGTAAGCCAATCCCCTCCCTGAGAACGGGTCTGGAGGTAGGCATCCCTGCTGGTGCAAGATGATGCAGTGACACGAGCAGGGACAGGATTGCACACAGGCTCCTCCGCTTTGGCCTGTGCTGCCACCTGTCCCTGGTCCTGCACTGCACCACTAGCACCAGTGGAATCCCCACCTCCAGACCCCACCTCTGTTGCTTGCACGGCCTCCTCCTCCACCAAACCCCCCACCAACCTGGATGACTGTGCCATCTTCCTCCGTTGGGCCCTGTGGGGTCCCAGCTTCCCCTTCTGCTTCCGAGGAGTCCAACTCCAACATCCGCCTCCTGGACCTCCCCTCGGCAGCTGCGGCCTCGGACACGGCACCGGACTCCTCACTCCCCGACGAGATCACAACCTGGGAGGGGAGCCGGGCCTTGCGTCTCCAGCTGGTGGTGCGACCCCTGCCGCTGTGCTCCACAGCACCTTCTCCGCCCTCTTCATCAGTTGACGATGCAGACAGGGAGAAATAAAACACAGGCATCAGGGCACTGTATAATGGACTCATAAACACATGACAGTTGTACATGAGTGGCATTTGCAAACCTCAGACATGCCATCACAATCCCCAACACACATGTCATTTCAACTTGCACACATGAGCTATACCACAGCCATATTGCAACAGCCAGCACCATCCATACACATACAACAGCATGAGTAAGCAAAGGTGAGCCAGACATCACATATGACACAGGGAGTGCACTACACATGCACACACACCACCACACTTGCATGCATGTGTACACCTCCGCCAACTGTCACAGTGTTCAGATCAGCATCCATGTCACACCTGCCAATCATTCTTCCACATCCTTTGCCATGCAAGCCTACACACACAAGCACCATCCATGTGTCACACATGAGAGCCCTCGCATGTGTCAGCCTCACGGCCCTGTACCCCCCCCATACTTGGCCACATAAAACCACATGTGCAACCTGCACACTCCTGCCACACCACCACACGCACAGCTTACAATCAGTATGCATGTACACTTACCGCTCGACTCCAGACTGGTCTGCCTCTCAAGGACCTGAACGTGGAGCGCTGGGGATATGCGTTCCAGGACCCTCATCTGATCTTCCGACAAGTGGCCCCGGTGCCCCTTAGCATCCGCTGCTTTCAGGAGGCGCCGGGCCTTCTTGAGGGTCCTGGACCTGAAGTCCTCCCAGCGCTTCTTCGATGATGGAAAAGTTGGACTGCCACCCCCTCCGCGTTGATGGCAGTCACGATGTCCGTCCAGATCCGAGTCCGTCCTTCCTTGTCAGCGCGCAACCTTCCAAAGAGGGCATCATACTGCCCCAAGACATGCTCCACCAGGACACCAACTTCGGTGGCAGTGAAGCTGGTGCCCCTCTGCCTCTCTTGCCGGGGGTTGCCACTGGTGCCAGATGTTGCAGTGCCCGACATGGCAACCCCAGAGGCAGGAGTGGGTAGGCAACTGGGTCCTGGGGATGGGCTGTGGAGCGATGGTATCCCAGTCGGGAGTCTTCGGTTCCAGCAGGGGTGGTCACAGCAACAGCACCCCTGGCTGATGTGCAGGCAGCAAATGGCAGGACACGTGGGCAGCAGGCAGTCAGGCAGCAGCAGATGGCAGGTGGGAGCGTGCTCGGGGCTCTGGGGGGCAGTAATTCGGCCTTCTGGGCAGGAGCGTGGTCTTCCGTGTGCTTACGCGTGGCCAGCTTGATACGGAGTGATTCGGCATGTGAAAATCCAGCACGTCTGCGTGTAATTCGAGGAAAGGCCCTTAGCGCGTAAGCGCGTCAGCACACGTATGTTAATTCATTGGACCAAAGGCCCCCATGCGCATCTATGACGTCATGCGCATGGCCGTAGAGAATGGCGCGTGTAAAAAAAATATACACGTCCGAGTGTCAAAGCGTGTAATTGGTGGAAATGGCCTCATCGTGTATGTGCGTCTGTGACGTGTGTATAAAAGGTACGTGTAGAACGCCATTTCCTTGTACGTGCTTTTCGTGGAGAGCGAATGGGTGAAATCTGTACTTCTTGTCGGTTCACACGCGATTTACTTCACGGCGTTTCAAGTTCGGACTCCCTGTTACCTCTGACAGCTTTTTCTCTTTTCCTCTTTTTCCTGGGCCTGTTTCCTCAAACAGCGTTCCCTTCTACTGTTGTCCTGTCTCCTCAGACAGCGTACAATTCTTCTTTTGGCGGGGGTGTTGCCAACGCGCACACGCACATATTTTTTACGCTTTTGTTCCTGGCAGACGGTGAGTCGCGCACGTATTTAACATCTGTGCTTGCCCCGTGTGTCGCATACCCCTTCAGAGGTCATTCTAGGCTGTGTTTGACACGCATACGTTCATTCTTGTGTTTCTGGGTGCCACAGCGTAGTGCAGGTTTATTTTTATACACAAGTGGTCTAGGGGGGGTTGCGTGCACCTTACTTCCCTTTTTTGGGGTGCCTGTGCGTTGCGTGACCCGTCATCTTTCCCCAGGGGTGACATACAGCTTTGCTAGAGCACTAGGGTACAATTACCATCTGGTACCCAACCCCTTTGACCCCCAATTGCCCAGGACAATAGTTCACAGTGACCCCCCATACGCACAATAACATCAGTGCCATGGCTGGGAGGCGAACAAGCCGTAAGGGTGTAAAAGGTGGCTGAGCCCCAAGTGGTGGCCGTGGTGGATCCGGTAGGGGACGTGGCCGTGACTTGCGGGGTGCCCCTAGCCCCCCATGTGTGGAGGACCAGTCAGGGACACCCATGCCCCCCCTGGTTGAGGGTAACGTGGCTGACACCATCCATGCTCAGCCCTTGTTGGACCAGCCCACTGTGGAACCAGACCTGGCACAGGGTGACTCCATGGCTGACTTCCAGGTCAGCAGTCTAGGCCACGTGCGCCGGTGCACATTCTTGTCATCAGGCCACGTGGATCAGGGGCAGCTAGGTCAACTGCTGCCCCGTGTAGGCAGGCTGGGGAGGCTGCAGGGGCAGCTGCGGCTCCATCCACCCCACCTCTCACACACCCAGCCAGGACAGTGTCGGTCCAAGTCCATCCTGCTGACATTCCCCCTGACACCATCACAATTGAGCTAATGCCTGCACCAACTCCCATGCTGAGTGTGCAATCCCACACTCCTAGTACAGAGTCCACCGGGGCTGCTGCCCCTAGTGTCCTGAGCGGTGTAGGACACTCAGGATCCCCACCATCTTCCAAGCAGAAGAGGAAGAGTGCTTGTCCAGTAGAGGCTGATGCCCCAGACACGGCTACACAGCCCAGCCCATCAAGGAAGCCCAGCTTCAATGAGGCCGAACTGAATGCACTTGTAGAGTATGTGTCCGCACATGACCGCGAAATGGTGATTGTTGCAGGATCCAAGACCACACCTGCACAACGTCTGGCACACTGGCAGACCATCGCGGATATCATAAGTACACTTGGAATCGTGAGGCGCACAGCTACTGATTGCTACAAGCGCTGGAATGACCTGAAGCGCAGGGCAAAGAATAAGCTGGCCTCAAGTCATGCCGCTACTCTAGTGACTGGAGGTGGGTCTCCAGCAGAGGACATAGAACTCACTCCACATGAGCATGTTGCTGGGACCTACATCACGGAGGAACAGATCCAAGGTGTGGGAGAACTGGCAGATTACGAGGCATTGTCTGGTGAGTGGACATGCATGTGTGTGTCATCCATGTGCATGGTGTGTGTGTGAGGGCTATTGCTTGGGTGCCAGGTGAGGGTGTGTGTGTCTGAGTGGTTTGGGTCACCCATGTGCCTCATCCAATACATTCTGCGCACCAGCATTTGGGTATAGCAGTATCCCTTCTGCCAACATTAGACATCTAGCCAAACACCACGCCAGTTGCCCTTGAAGTGTCATCTTGCCACAACATTGTTGCTTATTTTTCTCTGTTTATTCAGGCAGATTGTTTGCATACCACCACTTTTACTAGGCATTCCTCAGTCCTATTGTCACATGTCTGACATGGCTATGGTACAGTGGACTGACTTTGTTTCCTAGATATGATTTGTTTAGACATGTCCCTGTGCTATAGGACCATTTTGGACTGGCAGCTCCAGGTTAAACGTTTGAACCATTTCAATGAAAAAATCAATTTAATGAGCAAACTAGACTGAATGAACAATTGGTGCCCTCCTCTCCCTCTTCACTTTATGGCTAGGGTACATGCCATCTGTGTGATGGCATGTGTATTTGACCTGCAAATCACAGGCCAATGTGTGATGCCACTGCTAGGCAGCATGCAGCAAATGTGTTCATCTCCCATCTTGGTGTCATCAATGTGTGCCATCTGCCTCCCCTTCACACGCAGTGACGGTGCATGCATGGGAGGGTTTTAGTCATGTGGGACATGTGTCAATCAAGTACTGTTTATGTAGCTTCTCAGCCCTAATTGTGTGCCATAGTGCTAATGCCTATTTCCATTTCTTTTCTTTTATGTCTTTGCAGGGGATGACGCACTTGATACTGCTGGGGTTGTGGAGATGGTGCAGACCCAGGAGGGGTCTCAGTGCCGACCGACCACCAGTGAGGGACTTGGTGTGGTGGTGGGTGAGAAGTCACAACTGCTGCAGGTCCTGCTCTCAAGGGGTGTCTCCGGTTGCACCTCCCCTGAGCTGTATTCAGGTGCTGATTCAGATGATGAGACCTACGTGCCGTCGCAGGTGAATGTTCCTGGGAGGGATTCTGTTCTGTCCGACCCACCTGCGCCAGGGTTAGAACCCTCAATGGGGATGTCAGTGTTGGCAGGTACGCCTTTGGTGGTTACAGATGCAGGGTCACACTCCGCAACATCTGATCCTGTTCCTGGGCCAGCAGATCAGAGGGGAAATGCAGTCCTGCAGCCTCAGGCAGTGCCGGCACAGCAAGGCGCAGTTCGCCTTGCCCCAGACAGGTGTGGTGCCCGCCGACGTGGTGGCCGTACGCCACCTGGCAATACAGCATGGGAGAAATCCATATACGGTATGGCAACCCAACAGGCAGCATCATCAGAGATGATGGCTCAGGCCATGGATAGGGTGGCCACTTCCATTGTCCCCCCCGAGAGGCTGACTACAGCAGGCAACAGACTCTATCTGCCAGTCACACAGGGAGGACATGTTGGCGTCCGACAGGTACAGGCGGGCGGCACTGGCGACTCTGCGGGAAGCCATTTCCATAGAGTCCCAGAGCCACAGGGAAGCCCTGAGGGTGGAACTCCGTCACCTCAATTTGACTCTTGTTGAGCTTGAGGCTTCAACAAACAAAAGGACAGAACAGCAGCTGGAGCGTCTCACACGTACGCTCTCAGCTGAGATGCAGGCAACTAGGGCAGAGGTCCGGGCATCCCGTGAGTTGTTGCATGGGGACCTACGCACAATTGTCCTCCAGAACAAGACCTTCCACACCCGCATGCTTGCTGCCATGGAGGAACAGACTAGGGCTTTGCGTGGGCTGCCTCCCATAGTGCCACCACCTCCTGATGCAGCTGCAGAGGGTGAGGAGAGCGACAGCAGTGATTCTCTCACAATAGGGTAGCCGTGCAGGCCATGAGCCAATGGAGGTATTTTTTTTTTGCAAGATCCACACAGGTGGGTTTTGGTGTGCACCCTGTCCTCGGACCTCCTGGGTGGCCTCCCCCACCCCATTAATGGCCATTTTTGATTTTTTTTTTTTTAATTTTTGTTTTTTGGACAGTGTGTTGCCTTATGTGGCTCCCGTGGGCATACGCTGTATTGTGGCTGGGCACATGCAGGCTTGTCATGAATTTGGGTCAGATGCTTGGGTTTGTGTGACACACATCCCTCCTGCTTCCCGTTTCCATGGGCTTGCAAAGGGTGTGCCCAAGTGACATTGACGTACATGGTGACGTTGGACTCCCATTTGATGTGTGGGCAGTCTGTAGTCAATACTGTGTATACATTCATAGTGCATATTGTTGTTGTATTATACACTGCATGGTGTATTGATATGTTCATCTGCATCCATCTCATCCTCCTAATTTGCAGGTCCATTTCTCATGTCTTCACAAGGCGGTCTACCTTGGAACTGGAGTCCATGTTGTAAGCAGTGCACCTACACTCTTGCGTGGCGCTAACACTGTATACTTGGAAGTGTTCGAAGTGCTGGCATTATCAGGTAGTGAGGCTATCAATTTTTAAGTCTGTACTGTCATGTTTAAGGTAGGTTGGAGGTTGTGTAGGTGATTGTTATTCTTGGTAAGTATTTGGTAATGTGTGTTGTAGGTCCTGCATTACTGTGAACATTTCATGTGTGGCCAGTTTCCATTAGGGACACTGTAGTTGGTGACACTTGGGCATGTTGTGGGGATTAATTTGTTTGCTCTCACATTGCATGACATGCCATGGTGTGTTGTGTGGCCGTGCCGGGGAGGGGTTGGGTGACATGGCTCTGTTCTCATGTAGTATTTTGCAAGTGGGTATTCATTTCTGCTGCATGGAAGTGTGTCTTTTGATGACACTGCATTGGTGGTGTTTGTGTAGGTAGGGATGCACACATTGTGACACTTCCACATGAACAATCTCAGGCTGCTATGGTTCTGACAGTTGACTGTCCCTTTGTTCGTCATAATTGTCAGGTCGAGTCATCATTGCTTATCAGATGGTATGTGCCAGGGCTGTGTGCACTCCACAGGGGTGTGTTTGCTATGTGAAGTAATTAGCCACCAGCTGCTTATGGGCTGCCTCAACCCGTGCCCTTTCCCCTCCCATGCACAGCGGGCGTGCATGTGGTTGGGGATGTGGGGGCACCACCATGTCCACAGCCAGGCCCCGGCGTGTTGCAACATTGTGCAGGACGCATGCTGCCACTATGATCCTGCACACTACTGGGGGCGCATATAACAGCTGCCCGCCAGAACGGTCAAGCGAGCGAAAGCGTGACTTGAGCACTCCGAATGTGCGCTCCACTATGCCCCGGGTTGCAATATGGGCTGTGTTGTATCTTACCTCGGGAGGCGTGATGGGGTTCCGAATTGGCGTCATCATGTGGGTGCTCAGAGGGTAGGCACTGTCCCCTGGTGAGGAGGGGATGGGTATCATTAGTGGGGTAGTGACATAACTCTGCATCTGACATGCATGCATGTGCAGTGGCATTCATACTCACCAAGCAGCCATGTATCGCCATTCCGCCCAGCTACTAGGTCCCGGCTTAGGGTAGACATTCGGTAAATGAAGCTGTCGTGGGTGGACCCTGGATAGTTGGCATATACTGAGGTGATGATTCCCTTGGCATTACATACTACCTGCACGTTGATGGAATGCCAGTGCTTGCGGTTCCTATTGATGTGCTCAGATGCCCTGGGGGGACGTAGTGCCACATGGGTGCAGTCAATGGCACCTAGCACTTTGGGGAATTGTGCCACACCGTAGAAATCCAGAGCGGCAGCCTGCCTTTCTGCAGGTGTCCTGGGCAGGTATATGTGCCTGTGGACTGATGGGCGTGCAGTGATGATTTTCAAGGCCTGGTGTAGGCAGCGTGACTGCGTGGCCTGTGACACCCCACCCACTATGGCACTTGTCCGCTGAAATGATCCAGTGGCCAAGAAGTGCAGTACATTAAAGACCTTCTTCTGGGGGCTGAGTGCTTGGGAGCACAGGGTGGGTGATGTGAGGTCATCCTCCCACTCACTCACCAGGTCGAGTATTATGTGAGGTGGAAACCTGTACCTCCCATACACCTGGTCATAAGGCATCCCAAAAAGGCTGGTTCTGGGAGTGAAAATTCGGGCGCTCACTATCCTCCTCCTCCTCCTTTGGTAACCCATGGCCACTGCTGCTAGGAACGGAATATTCATCCTGGCGTCTGAGCTTGTTTGTTGTTTGCGCGCACTTTTATGTTGCGCGGGTCGACGTACGCCTGCTTCCTGCTGGCGTACGTGTTTCCGGATTAGCAAGTTTTTTTGTGCGCATGCCTTAGCCCCGTTCAATTCCATGGATACGTGTTGTTGGCGAGCGTGTAAAACTTCCCGCGCAACCCTGTAATACACACACCCAAGCAAATCGCGTGTGAGAATTCCCGCACACCCCTGTAATACACGTACCCAAGCAAATCGCGTGTGAGAATTCCCGCACACCCCTGCAATACACATACCCAAGCAAATCGCATGTGAGAATTCCTGCACACCCCTGTAATACACATACCCAAGAAAATCACGTTTGAGAATTCCCGCACACCCCTGTAATACACGTACCCAAGCAAATCGCGTGTGAGAATTCCCGCGAACCCCTGTAATACACATACCCAAGCAAATTGCGTGTGAGAATTCCCGAACACCCCTGTAATACACGTACCCAAGCAAATCGCGTGTGAGAATTCCCGCACACCCCTGTAATACACGTACCCAAGCAAATTGCGTGTGAGAATTCCCACGAACCCCTGCAATACACGTACCCAGGCCAATTGCGTGTATGCGCACTTTCATCCAATTACACGCAATGATACTCTGACGTGCAGTGTTTCCACGTATGCTCTGTCATCACGTGCTATTAGGGAAACACCCGCGCGCGTCACGTCACAGACGCGCGTACGCGCTGAGGGCCTTTGGTCCAATGGAATCGCGTATGCGTGCTGACGCGCTTACGCGCTAAGGCCCTTTCCTCGAATTTCACGTTGACGTGCAGGATTCTCACGTGCCAAATCACTCCGTATCAAGCTGGCCACGCGTAAGCACACGGAAGACCACGCTCCTGCCCAGAAGGCCGAATTACTGCCCCCCAGAGCCCCGAGCAGCCTCCCACGAGCCATCTGCTGCTGCCTGCCTGCCTGCTGCCACCGTGCCCTGCCATTTTGTGCCTGCACATCTGCCATCTGCAGGGGTCCAGTTGCTGTGTCCACCCCTGCTGGAACAGAAGACTCCCGACTGCTATACCATCGCCCCACAGCCCAGCCCCAGGACCCAGTTGCCCACCCACTCCTGCCTCTGGGGTTGCCATGTCGGGTACTGCAACATCTGGCACCAGTGGCAACCCCCGGCCAGAGAGGCAGAGGGGCACCAGCTTCACTGCCACCGAAGTTGGTGTCCTGGTGGAGCAAGTCCTGGGGCAGTATGATGCCCTCTTCGGATCATCATGCGCCAACAAGGAAGGACGGAACAGGATCTGGGAAGACTTGGTGGTTGCCATTAACGCGGCGGGGGTGTGAACCCGCAACATCCAGAAAGTCAAGAAGCGCTGGGAGGACTTGAGGTCCAGGACCCTCTTGAAGGCCCGGCACCTCGTGGAGGGGGGCCGGGGCCGTATGAGTACCATCCAGGTGAGGGTCCTGGAACGTGTAGACCCAGCGCTCCACGCCCAGATCCTTGCGAGGCAGACCCGTCTGGAGTTGAGCGGTAAGTGGGCAAGCATTGCTGTGTGAGATAGGGCATGTTGCAGTGTGTTGGTTTTCTGATGCTTGCCTGTATGTGTGACATAGGCCATGTAGGCATGTATGTGTGCAGGGACATCATGGTCATGCATGTGAGACCAGTAATGTGTGAACCACACGGTTGGTGCATGTGTTTAAATGCATCATGGGGAGCCCTATGCGGATTGGACACATGAGAGCATGCCAGTCTCTGTTCCTGGACATGGGTGGGGGTGAGGGATGGGTGCTGATGCCATGTACATGTATGGTATCCATGTCTGTGTGTCTGACCTGCGTGTCTGTGACTTGTGAATGCCATGGATGCATGACACATGTCTGTGACTATGTACAGATTCACAGATGCTGCCTAGTTATCCTTGTATCCACTGTGTCTGTGGTGTACAAGGCCAGATGGATGAAATTATGTTGATGTGTGTGCATGTGATAGGCATCACCCATGATGCATGTGAGTTCCATAACAACATTGTATGTTTGGAGAGTCCCTTGGACATGTATGCAAATGTCCATAGCATGTGCCATGCCTGTTACTGCGTGTGTTTTGCCTGCACTGACCCATGTTTTGTGGAGGGACATGATGGAAGTGATCTTTGACAGTGCCACTCATCTGCTATTGCTTCCTGTCTAGGGGACCATTGTACAGTACCCTGATGCTTGTGTTCTATGTCTCCCTCTACACAGCGGCAAGTGAAGAAGAGGGCAGAGACGGCGCTCTGGAGCAAAGCGGCGGGGATGCCCCCACGGCTGCAGCGGAAGGGGTGGGTGAGCCCCCACAGGGGCTTGCAACGGTGGAAGATGGTGTGGAGACATCCAGGTTGCTGGTTTCCACAGAGGAGGAGGAGGCCACTACTGAGGCGCACATGGGGCCTGGTGGGGGCATCCCTGATGGTGCAAGTGGTGCAGTCCAGGGGCAGGGGCAGGAGGCAGCACAGGTCGCTGTGGAGGGTCTGTGCATGTCACTGTCCCTGACACTGTGACTGCACCACCATGCACCAGCAGGGATGCCCCATCCCAGGCCCGTCCGCAGGTAGGGGGGATGTCCATGTCATCTGACTCCCCTCCACCTGCGGACGAGGGGACCCGTGGCCGTATGGAGAAGGTCCTGATTGGTGTTGCGTTGCGCACGGGTGTCATTCGTGATGACGTGCATGCTTCCCGGGAGGAGCTTGCACATCATCACGAAGAGCACCGTGCCAACGTGGCCCAGTTGGGATCGGCCGTGGTCGGGGGTTTCATACATGTGTCGACCAATCTGGCGGCCCTCTCCTCCTCTGTGGAGACTATACGCCAGTCGTTCTCCATGCTGTCTTCCGGCCCAGATGCCACCAGGGCCCCCTGTGGACCTGCCCTGACCAACGCAGCCGGCTTGGTGGGGATCCCATCCCTGCCACAGTCGGGAGTCGGAGGTCCAGCAGGGGTGGACACCACAGCAACTGGACCCCAGCAGATGGAGGATGTGCCGGCATCATTGGGCAGGGCACGTGCACGACGGCATCAGTGGATTCCATCAGGGTGCTGGCAGAGGCAGTTGCGTCAGAGGCAGCAGCGGAGTCAACGTGGGAGGCATCATGGCTCGGGGCAATCTACATCGGAGGGGCAGGCATCGGCCGGAGGGCAGGAGGACCCAGGACGGGAAGTGTCTTCCGTGGGGCAGGGGTTGGGCCTGCAGATAGGTGCGGAGCGGCGGCGGGGGTAAGAGGCGCGGCTCACGATGGTCAGGGCGGAGAACTCCATGCGGAGGGCCCTGAGGCGGGCCGAGTGCCTCGAGGGAATCCGCAGGGAGTTGGAGGAGGACATGTCGGCGTCCCTGCGGACCCTCTGGGCCATGGAACAGGACCGCCTCCGGGACATCGAACAGGAGTTCGATGATGCCCTGGCCCGGGACTCCACGGAGTGAGCGCTGGACTAGCCCGCCGCCTTTGTACATAGTTAATTAGTGTTAGGTTTTATTTCTTTTTTTCAATTTGGGGTGCTTGGACTATGCCCCAATTTTTTGTATATAGTTATTAGTTAGGTAGGTTTTATTGTAGGTTTCATTTACATTGTTGGGATCATGGACCCTGGATTTGCTCTTTGTACATAGTGTGACAGTGGATTTGTGGCCTTCATATTTTATTATTTTTTTCACCATGGAGCAATGGATTTTCACTTTACTTTCCCTTTGGATTTGCTTTGTTAGACAGTGACTTTGGACACAATTTCTTTACGGTTATTTTGGAGTCCCATTTTCGTTATTTATTATTTTTGTGGACATGCTGCTTTTTGATTTTTGTTGCCATTATTGTTTGTTTATCTTTCATTCACTTCATTTACACTGTAATACATTTTTGTTTCTTACTTCAATGTGTGGACTTCTCTCATTGGTTTCATGCCTGTCAGGATGTGGGTTTTCACAGTCATGTGTAGCCATTGTGTGGGTCTGACGGACCTGTACTCATGCGCATACTGCTTATTTCTTATCTAACATGTAATGGGTATTTCCATTTTGAATGGATGTAAAGCTTGGTTGGGTGTTTGGACTGGGGTGGCATGGGGTGGGATTTGGGTGGGCATAGGAGCCTGGGATCTGGATTGTGATGACGTGTTGGCTGGAGGACATGAGTGGGGGCATGGTGGAGGCTGCCCCTGACTGCTGGTGGGTGGGGGTGCAGGGGGACATGAGTTGGACAGGGGTGGGGGCCTGGTGGAGGCTGCCCCTGACTGCTGGGGTGTGGGGGTGGTGGGAGACATGTGTGGGGGCCTGGTGGAGGGTGCCCCTGGATGCTGGTGGGTGGGGGTGCAGGGGGACATGAGTGGGGGCCTGGTGGAGGGTGCCCCTGACTGCTGGGGGGTGGGGGTGATGGGAGACATGTGTGGGGGCCTGGTGGAGGATGCCCCTGGATGCTGGTGGGTGGAGGTGCAGGGGGACATGAGTTGGACATGTGTGGGGGCCTGGTGGAGGGTGCCCCTGGATGCTGGTGGGTGGGGGTGATGGGAGACATGTGTGGGGGCCTGGTGGAGGGTGCCCCTGGATGCTGGTTGGTGGGGGTGCAAGGGGACATGAGTTGGACATGTGTGGGGGCCTGGTGGAGGGTGCCCCTGACTGCTGGGGGTGGGGGTGGTGGGAGACATGTCTGGGGGCCTAGTGGAGGGAGCCCCTGGATGCTGGTGGGTGGGGGTGCAGGGGGACATGAGTTGGACATGAGTGGGGGCCTGGTGGAGGCTGCCCCTGACTGCTGGGGGGTGGGGGTGGTGGGAGACATGTGTGGGGGCCTGGTGGAGGGTGCCCCTGGATGCTGGTGGGAGGGGGTGCAGGGGGACATGAGTGGGGGCCTGGTGGAGGGTGCCCCTGACTGCTGGGGGGTGGGGGTGATGGGAGACATGAGTGGGGGCCTGGTGGAGGGTGCCCTGCACTGCTGGGGGGTGGGGGTGATGGGAGACATGTGTGGGGGCCTGGTGGAGCGTGCCCCTGGATGATGGTGGGTGGGGGTCCAGGGGGACATAAGTGGGGGCCTGGTGGAGGGTGCCCCTGACTGCTGGGGGCTGGGGGTGGTGGGAGACATGTGTGGGGGCCTGGTGGCGGGTGCCCCTGGATGCTGGTGGGTGTGGGTCCAGGGGGACATGAGTTGGACATGAGTGGGGACCTGGTGGAGGCTGCCCCTGACTGCTGGGGGGTGGGGGTGGTGGAAGACATGTGTGGGGGCCTGGTGGAGGGTGCCCCTGGATGCTGGTGGGTGGGGGTGCAGGGGGGACATGAGTGCAGGCCTGGTGGAGGGTGCCCCTGACTGCTGGGGGGTGCAGGGGGACATGAGTAGGGGCCTGGTGGAGGGTGCCCCTGACTCCTGGGGGTTGGGGGTGCAGGGGGACATGAGTGGGGGCCTGGTGGAGGGTGCCCCTGGATGCTGGGGGGTGGGCGTGATGGGACGCATGTGTGGGAGCCTGGTGGAGGGTGCCCCTGAATGCTGGTGGGTGGGGGTGCAGGGAGACATGAGTTGGACATGTGTGGGGGCCTGGTGGAGGGTGCCCCTGGATGCTGGTGGGTGGGGGTGCAGGGGGACATGAGTGGGGGCCTGGTGGAGGGTGCCCTGACTGCTGTGGGCTGGGGGTGGTGGGAGACATGTGTGGGGGCCTGGTGGGGGGTGCCCCTTGATGCTGGTGGGTGTGGGTCCAGGGGGACTTGAGTGGGGGCCTGGTGGAGGGTGTCCCTGGCTGCTGGGGGGTGGGGGTGATGGGAGACATGTGTGGGGGCCTGGTGGAGGGTGCCCCTGGATGCTGGTGGGTGGGGGTGCAGGGGGACATGAGTGGGGGCCTGGTGGAGGGTGCCCCTGGCTGTGGGGGGTGGGGTTGCAGGGGGACATGAGTGGGGGCCTGGTGGAGGGTGCCCTGACTGCTGGGGGCTGGGGGTGGTGGGAGACATGTGTGGGGGCCTGGTGGAGGGTGCCCCTGGATGCTGGTGGGAGTGGGTCCAGGGGGACATGACTGGGGGCCTGGTGGAGGGTGTCCCTGGCTGCTGTGGGGTGGGGGTGATGGGAGACATGTGTGGGAGCCTGGTGGAGGGTGCCCCTGGATGCTGGTGGGTGGGGGTGCAGGCGGACATGAGTTGGACATGTGTGGGGGCCTGGTGGAGGGTGCCCCTGACTGCTGGGGGGTGGGGCTGGTGGGAGACATGTGTGGGGGCCTGGTGGAGGGTGCCCCTGGATGCTGGTGGATGTGGGTGCAGGGGGACATGAGTTGGACATGAGTGGGGGCCTGGTGGAGGCTGCCCCTGACTGCTGGGGGGTGGGGGTGGTGGGAGACATGTGTGGGGGCCTGGTGGAGGGTGCCCCTGACTGCTGGGAGGGTGCAGGGGGACATGAGTGGGGGCCTGGTGGAGGGTGCCCCTGACTGCTGGGGGTTGGGGGTGCAGGGGGACATGAGTGGGGGCCTGGTGGAGGGTGCCCCTGGATGCTGGGGGGTGGGGTTGATGGGAGACATGTGTGGGGGCCTGGTGGAGGGTGTCCCTGGATGCTGGTTGGTGGGGGTGCCGGGGGACATGAGTTGGACATGTGTGGGGGCCTGATGGAGCGTGCCCCTGGATGCTGGTGGGTGGGGGTCCAGGGGGACATGAGTGGGGGCCTGGTGGAGGGTGCCCCTGACTGCTAGGGGGTGGGGGTGATGGGAGACATGTGTGGGGGACTGGTGGAGGGTGCCCCTGGATGCTGGTGGGTGGGGGTGCAGGGGGACATGAGTTGGACATGAGTGGGGGCCTGGTGGAGGGTGCCCCTGGATGCTGGTGGGTGGGGGTGCAGGGGGACATGAGTGGGGGCCTGGTGGAGGGTGCCCCTGACTGCTGGTGGGTGGGGGTGCAGGGGGACATGAGTGGGAGCCTGGTGGAGGGTGCTCCTGGCTGTGGGGGGTGGGTGTGCAGGGGGACATGAGTGGGGGCCTGGTGGAGGGTGCCCTGCACTGCTGGGGGGTGGGGGTGATGGGAGACATGTGTGGGGGCCTGGTGGAGGGTGCCCCTGCATGCTGGCGGGTGGGGGTGGAGGGGGACATGAGTGGGGGCCTGGTGGAGGGTGCCCCTGACTGCTGGGGGGTGGGGGTGGTGGGAGACATGTGTGGGGGCCTGGTGGAGGGTGTCCCTGGATGCTGGTGGGTGGGGGTGCAGGGGGGACATGAGTGGGGCCTGGTGGAGGGTGCCCTGACTGCTGGGGAGTGGGGGTGGTGGGAGACATGTGTGGGGGCCTAGTGGAGGGTGCCCCTGGATGCTGGTGGGTGGGGGTGTAGGGGGACATGAGTTGGACATGAGTGGGGGCCTGGTGGAGGCTGCCCCTGACTGCTGGGGGGTGGAGGTGGTGGGAGACATGTGTGGGGGCCTTGTGGAGGGTGCCCCTGGATGCTTGCGGGTGGGGGTGCAGGGGGACATGGTGGGGGCCTGGTGGAGGGTGCCCCTGACTGCTGGGGGGTGGGGGTGATGGGAGACATGAGTGGGGGCCTGGTGGAGGTTGCCCTGCACTGCTGGGGGGTGGGGACAATGGGAGACATGTGTGGGGGCCTTGTGGAGCGTGCCCCTGGATGCTGGTGGGTGGGGGTCCAGCCAGGGGGACAAGAGTGGGGGCCTGGTGGAGGGTGCCCCTGACTGCTGGGGGGTGGGGGTGATCGGAGACATGTGTGGGGGCCTGGTCGAGGGTGCCCCTGGATGCTGGTGGGTGGGGGTGCAGGGGGACATGAGTTGGACATGAGTGGGGGCCTGGTGGAGGGTGCCCCTGACTGCTGGGGGCTGGGGGTGGTGGGAGACATGTGTGGGGGCCTGGTGGAGGGTGCCCCTGGATGCTGGTGGGTGTGGGTCCAGGGGGACATGAGTGGGGGCCTGGTGGAGGGTGCCCCTGACTGCTGGGGGGTGGGGGTGATGGGAGACATGTGTGGGGGCCTGGTGGAGGGTGCCCCTGGATGCTGGTGGGTGGGGTGCAGGGGGACATGAGTTGGACATGTGTGGGGGCCTGGTGGAGGGTGCCCCTGACTGCTGGCTGGTGGGTGTGGTGGGAGACATGTGTGGGGGCCTGGTAGAGGGTGCCCCTGGGTACTGGTGGGTGGGGATGCAGGGGGACATGAGTTGGACATGAGTGGGGGCCTGGTGGAGGCTGCCCCTGACTGCTGGGGGGTGGGGGTGGTGGGAGACATGTGTGGGGGCCTGGTGGAGGGTGCCCCTGGATGCTGGTGGGTGGGGGTGCAGGAGGACATGAGTTGGGGCCTGGTGAAGGGTGCCCCTGACTGCTGGGGGGGTGCAGGGGGACATGAGTGAGGGCCTGGTGGAGGGTGCCCCTGACTGCTGGGGGTTGGGGGTGCAGGGGGACATGAGTGGGGGCTTGGTTCAGGGTGCCCCTGGATTCTGGGGGTGGGGGTGATGGGAGGCATGTGTGGGGGCCTGGTGGAGGGTGCCCCTGGATGCTGGTGGGTGGGGGTGCAGGGGGACATGAGTGGGGGCCTGGTGGAGGGTGCCCCTGACTGCTGGTGGGTGGGGGTACAGGGGGACATGAGTGGGGGCTTCGTGGAGGGTGCCCCTGGCTGTGGGGGGTGGGGGTGCAGGGGGACATGAGTGGGGGCCTGGTGGAGGGTGCCCTGCACTGCTGGGGGGTGGGGGTGATGGGAGACATGTGTGGGGGCCTGGTGGAGGGTGCCCCTGGATGCTGGTGGGTGTGGGTGGAGGGGAACATGAGTGGGGGCCTGGTGGAGGGTGCCCCTGACTGCTGGGTGGTGGGGGTGGTGGGAGACATGTGTGGGGGCCTGGTGGAGGGTGTCCCTGGATGCTGGTGGGTGGGGGTGCAGGGGGGACATGAGTGGGGGCCTGGTGGAGGGTGCCCCTGGCTGTGGGGGGTGGGTGTGCAGGGGGACATGAGTGGGGGCCTGGTGGAGGGTGCCCTGCACTGCTGGGGGGTCGGGGTGATGGGAGACATGTGTGGGGGCCTGGTGGAGGGTGCCCCTGCATGCTGGCGGGTGGGGGTGGAGGGGGACATGAGTGGGGGCCTGGTGGAGGGTGCCCCTGACTGCTGGGGGGTGGGGGTGGTGGGAGACATGTGTGGGGGCCTGGTGGAGGGTGTCCCTGGATGCTGGTGGGTGGGGGTGCAGGGGGGAGATGAGTGGGGGCCTGGTGGAGGGTGCCCTGACTGCTGGGGAGTGGGGGTGGTGGGAGACATGTGTGGGGGCCTAGTGGAGGGTGCCCCTGGATGCTGGTGGGTGGGGGTGTAGGGGGACATGAGTTGGACATGAGTGGGGGCCTGGTGGAGGCTGCCCCTGACTGCTGGGGGGTGGGGGTGGTGGGAGACATGTGTGGGGGCCTGGTGGAGGGTGCCCCTGGATGCTTGCGGGTGGGTGTGCAGGGGGACATGGTGGGGGCCTGGTGGAGGGTGCCCCTGACTGCTGGGGGGTGGGGGTGATGGGAGACATGAGTGGGGGCCTGGTGGAGGTTGCCCTGCACTGCTGGGGGGTGGGGACAATGGGAGACATGTGTGGGGGCCTGGTGGAGCGTGCCCCTGGATGCTGGTCGGTGGGGGTCCAGCCAGGGGGACAAGAGTGGGGGCCTGGTGGAGGGTGCCCCTGACTGCTGGGGGGTGGGGGTGATCGGAGACATGTGTGGGGGCCTGGTCGAGGGTGCCCCTGGATGCTGGTGGGTGGGGGTGCAGGGGGACATGAGTTGGACATGAGTGGGGGCCTGGTGGAGGGTGCCCCTGACTGCTGGGGGCTGGGGGTGGTGGGAGACATGTGTGGGGGCCTGGTGGAGGGTGCCCCTGGATGCTGGTGGGTGTGGGTCCAGGGGGACATGAGTGGGGGCCTGGTGGAGGGTGCCCCTGACTGCTGGGGGGTGGGGGTGATGGGAGACATGTGTGGGGGCCTGGTGGAGGGTGCCCCTGGATGCTGGTGGGTGTGGGTGGAGGGGAACATGAGTGGGGGCCTGGTGGAGGGTGCCCCTGACTGCTGGGCGGTGGGGGTGGTGGGAGACATGTGTGGGGGCCTGGTGGAGGGTGTCCCTGGATGCTGGTGGGTGGGGGTGCAGGGGGGACATGAGTGGGGGCCTGGTGGAGGGTGCCCCTGGCTGTGGGGGGTGGGTGTGCAGGGGGACATGAGTGGGGGCCTGGTGGAGGGTGCCCTGCACTGCTGGAGGGTGGGGGTGATGGGAGACATGTGTGGGGGCCTGGTGGAGGGTGCCCCTGCATGCTGGCGGGTGGGGGTGGAGGGGGACATGAGTGGGGGCCTGGTGGAGGGTGCCCTGACTGCTGGGGAGTGGGGGTGGTGGGAGACATGTGTGGGGGCCTAGTGGAGGGTGCCCCTGGATGCTGGTGGCTGGGGGTGTAGGGGGACATGAGTTGGACATGAGTGGGGGCCTGGTGGAGGCTGCCCCTGACTGCTGGGGGGTGGGGGTGGTGGGAGACATGTGTGGGGGCCTGGTGGACGGTGCCCCTGGATGCTTGCGGGTGGGGGTGCAGGGGGACATGGTGGGGGCCTGGTGGAGGGTGCCCCTGACTGCTGGGGGGTGGGGGTGATGGGAGACATGAGTGGGGGCCTGGTGGAGGTTGCCCTGCACTGCTGGGGGGTGGGGACAATGGGAGACATGTGTGTGGGCCTGGTGGAGCGTGCCCCTGGATGCTGGTGGGTGGGGGTCCAGCCAGGGGGACAAGAGTGGGGGCCTGGTGGAGGGTGCCCCTGACTGCTGGGGGGTGGGGGTGATCGGAGACATGTGTGGGGGCCTGGTCGAGGGTGCCCCTAGATGCTGGTGGGTGGGGGTGCAGGGGGACATGAGTGGGGGCCTGGTGGAGGGTGCCCCTGACTGCTGGGGGCTGGGGGTGGTGGGAGACATGTGTGGGAGCCTGGTGGAGGGTGCCCCTGGATGCTGGTGGGTGTGGGTCCAGGGGGACATGAGTGGGGGCCTGGTGGAGGGTGCCCCTGACTGCTGGGGGGTGGGGGTGATGGGAGACATGTGTGGGGGCCTGGTGGAGGGTGCCCCTGGATGCTGGTGGGTGGGGTGCAGGGGGACATGAGTTGGACATGTGTGGGGGCCTGGTGGAGGGTGCCCCTGACTGCTGGGGGGTGGGTGTGGTGGGAGACATGTGTGGGGGCCTGGTAGAGGGTGCCCCTGGATACTGGTGGGTGGGGGTGCAGGGGGACATGAGTTGGACATGAGTGGGGGCCTGGTGGAGGCTGCCCCTGACTGCTGGGGGGTGGGGGTGGTGGGAGACATGTGTGGGGGCCTGGTGGAGGGTGCCCCTGGATGCTGGTGGGTGGGGGTGCAGGAGGACATGAGTGGGGGCCTGGTGAAGGGTGCCCCTGACTGCTGGGGGGGTGCAGGGGGACATGAGTGAGGGCCTGGTGGAGGGTGCCCCTGACTGCTGGGGGTTGGGGGTTCAGGGGGACATGAGTGGCGGCTTGGTTCAGGGTACCCCTGGATTCTGCGGGTGGGGGTGATGGGAGGCATGTGTGGGGGCCTGGTGGAGGGTGCCCCTGGATGCTGGTGGGTGGGGGTGCAGGGGGACATGAGTGGGGGCCTGGTGGAGGGTGCCCCTGACTGCTGGTGGGTGGGGGTGCAGGAGGACATGAGTGGGGGCTTCGTGGAGGGTGCCCCTGGCTGTGGGGGGTGGGGGTGCAGGGGGACATGAGTGGGGGCCTGGTGGAGGGTGCCCTGCACTGCTGGGGGGTGGGGGTGATGGGAGACATGTGTGGGGGCCTGGTGGAGGGTGCCCCTGGATGCTGGTGGGTGTGGGTGGAGGGGAACATGAGTGGGGGCCTGGTGGAGGGTGCCCCTGACTGCTGGGCGGTGGGGGTGGTGGGAGACATGTGTGGGGGCCTGGTGGAGGGTGTCCCTGGATGCTGGTGGGTGGGGGTGCAGGGGGACATGAGTGGGGGCCTGGTGGAGGGTGCCCCTGACTGCTGGGGGGTGGGAGTGATGGGAGACATGTGTGGGCGCCTGCTGGAGGGTGCCCCTGGATGCTGGGGGGTGGGGGTGCAGGGGGACATGCGTTGGTGATCAGTAGTGCAAGGTGACATGTGGGTTGGCTGGTGGGCATGGCCATGGTGGATGGGCTGCCTATGGGACATGAGCAGGGGTGCAGGGTAGTCCCCTGTGGTGTGGGCTGCCTGCAGGGGCCGTGGAGGGTGTAGAGGGAACACCTGGGAGGACCCACACAGTCAATTCACGTGTAGTACTACCCGGCACCCTCGAAATACACGTACCCTGCTGAAATCGCGTGTGGAACTTTCCGCGCACCCGGAATACACGTACCCTGCAGGATTAGCGTGTGGAACTTCCTGCGCACCCCGGAATCCACGTACCCTGCAGAATTATCGTGTGGAACTTCACGCGCACCCCACAATACACGTACCCTGCAGGATTAGCGTGTGAAACTTCCCGCGCACCCCGGAATCCACGTACCCTGCAGAATTAGCGTGTGGAACTTCACGCGCACCCCGGAATCCACGTACCCTGCAGAATAAGTGTGTGGAACTTCACATGCACCCCAGAATACACGTACCCTGCAGAATTAGCGTGTGGAGCTTCCCGCGCACCCCGGAATACATGTACCCAGGCCAATCGCGTGTGGGACTTCCCACGCACTCCGGAATACACGGACCCAGGCAATTCGCATGTGGAACTTCCCACACACACTGGACTACACAGACCCAGCCAATCGCGTGTGGGACTTCCCGCACACCCCGGAATACACGTACCCAGGCAAATCGCGTGTGGGACTTTCCGTGCAGCACAGAATGCACGCACACGCTATTTATCACAAAGCGGCTGTCCGTGTTTGTCACGTACCCCTTTGCACGTCATTTGTCTTAGAGGGCCACAGTATGTGACATTCATCATAGCTGTATATAGGTGCTTTTTGTTGACGCACATTTTGGCGCACATTTATTTCAGGGGCAGGGACACTACCACCTGCTTTCTTGTGGCGGATGTGTTTGGGCCTGTGCGCTGGTTCTAACGTGCGCTGGTTTGCCCTATTGGATTCCATGAATACGTGTTTTAGGCGAGCGTGTGGGCGTTCCGCGCACTTGCCTCCTGTACTTCCCCCGTGACACCCACATTTTGACAAGTTGTTCCCCATTCCGAGTGTTACGCCCCGTGTTCCGCCTACTTTTGTTGTGTGCGCCGCGCTATGTGTGATTTCGCTGTGCCCGTGGCGCACTCCGTTAGATATACTGTGCGCCGGCGTGCGCCGCGCACTTTTTCAGCGCACATCCGATATTTTTTTCGCGCACGGCCTTCCATGAATCGATATGCGCTGGTTTCCCTGCGATTTTCGCACTTGCACTGCGATTTTCGCACTTTTACTGCGAATCGCACGTTTTGGCACCTCTGCGCGGGAATTTTCAGTGCACATTAATTCCATGAATCGACACCTCAATGTCTCCAGAGCTCCAGTCCTCTCCAAGTAGGACTACTGCACTAGCCTCTTCCTCAATCTGCCTCATTCCTCCCTTTGCCCCCTGCAACTATTCCAGAATACGACTGCAAGACTTATCCTTGGCCTCCAACCTAGGGATGGCATCTCTCCAGCCCTAAAATCTCTCCACTGACTCCCGGTTGCTGCAACAATAAAGTTCAAGACCCTCTGCATCATACACAAAGATTTCTGGGGTCTGAGTCCCCACTACATCTAGCTCTATTTCCCTAAATACCTCCCTGCTAGAGCCCTTCTGTCTTCTAGCTCCAACTCTCTGCAGATCAGAGGATTTTCCAAGCAGAGAGTGGGGGTAGATCTCAGCCCTCTGCTGCTGTCTCCCTGTGGAATGGCCTTCCTGCCCCTCTCAGACTTGAGCTGGATCTCCCTATGTTCTGGAAGCTTCTCAAGCCCCTCCTTTTCTCTTCCTCCTTTCCTCTCCCCCTCCCACACTAATGTCTCCCTCTGCCTCTTTTTGCCTGGCTCTCTGGTTCCTTCTGATTCTTACAGGGCACCAGATCCTCCTTGGCCAGTCTAACCCTGCACTTGGTCTCCTCTGACTGCCCCCAGCCCCTAACCTGCACTTGCCCACCCGGGCACCCTCCTCCTGCACTAGCCTGGCCGGGCGTGCACCCCATTGAGCCCTTCCAGCCCTGTTCTCTCACATTTATCATGTAGACCTTGTTTCCCCTGCACACTCTGTATTCCCTTGGCAATTGTCCATCTGACCTGCCCCAACACCAGGATAACCCATGGGCCCTTTTTCCGTCTGACTGGCACTTCACCCTTCCCCTCTCCCCTGCACTTCTTGTTACCACACTTGTATGGTCCGAATGACACAAGCTCTAGTAGGACTGTTTTTGTTTCCCCCCTCTTTTGTCTTGTTGCACCTTGAAACACCTGTTGCTGTATCGGTGCATTATACATATCTAATGAATAAAATAAAAAATAGTGTTAGTGGTAGGGTCAGGACAGGGTTGTTGTGGGACTCCAGACAGACAATTGTGGAGATCAAATGGGCTGGAGGGGGCAAGGTAGATGTCGAAGAGCCAAGGCGAGAGGATAAAGCCTTGAGGGTCACCACAGGTGCAGAGTGTGATGGAGGAGAGAAAAGGGCCCAGTTAAACTTGGCAAGGTCAGTCACAGAGGAAGGAGGTCAACTAGTCCAAAGCCAGCTCTGTGATGCCAAGGATATCTATGATTTATAAGGGTGGCATGATTGACCATATCAAAGGCAGAGGAAAGGTCAAGAAGGATGAGAACAGAAGGTGAGTTGGAATCGAGATTAGAGAGCAAGTCTACACAGGAGTTCAGGAGTGCAGTTTCCATGCCTCTGGCTGCTCTGAAGCCAGAATAGTGGTCGTGGAGACAATCAACGGATTCAGTGTGGTGAATAAGCTGGAAGATGGTGGCCAGCTTCTCCAAGAGTTTGCCCAGGAAGGGGGTAATGGAGATATGGTGGTAGTTAGGTGGACAGAGAGGTTGGTAGAAGGCTTTTTGTGGAGAGGGTGCACAAAGGACTGCTTAAGAAGTAGCGAGAAGGCGCCAGTAGCAAAGGAGTGATTGCAGAAATCAGCCAAGGCAGGAGCGAGGGAGGCAATTTTGTCCTTTATAGTTCTGGAGGACCAGGGAACACCTGTTTGGATGAGGCTTTCATAGAGCGGACTTGTCTAGATACCTAATAAGGTAATATGGGAGAGAAAGGGGAGAGTAGGAAGGAAGGGGACAGAGGGGCAAGGGAGGCTTGAGGGAAGGTGAGGGTGAAGGGAGTGGTGTGGAGGAGAGTGTGGACAAGATGTTTTGAGTTTTAGTTATGAAGTGAGAGGCCAATGCAGTGCAGAGGGTCAGGGAAGGCAGAGGAGAAATGAAGACTGCAGTAGGATTGATGAGTTCCTTGCAGATTTTGAACAGTTCAACCATGTTGTTAGTGGCCCATAGATGCAGGCTTCAATATAGGCCTTCTTCACACGGATGGAAAATTTATTGGAAAATTTGTATTGCCTTTGCAACAGGCGGCAGGCCAGTCTGTCAGAGGATGTGCTCGAAGCCTGCACTTCCGCTCAGCAGCTCTGCACTTGCATTTCAGAGAGGCTAGTTCGGAGTCATACCAGGTGTTGTGCTTGGAGTCAGGCTTCATGCAGATCCTCATGACAGGGTCAAGGATGTCCATGGTGTTGGACATGGAGAGTTGAAGGTTAGTAAGGGATGTGTCAGTGTGAGAGTCAGTGGCAGGAGTTGGAGGGGTAAGGACAGAGGCAGCAAAAGCAGAAAGTGACACTTGCTTCATTGGACGAATAACAGAGAAGGAGTCTTGCAGTGCATGCAGGGGCATAGCCAGAGGTCCAATTGCGAGTCTAGGTGAGCATAACACGGGAGAGGTGTAGTGAGAAGTTTGGATATAGGTATTTATGGTGAATGGAGAGCATCCAAGGTGTGTCCGGCTGAGTGTGTCAGACCGGAGGGAAGAATGGAGAGGGAAAGAGAGTCACAGTGGTTGCGGAAGGGTCCAGAGGCTGCATCAGGGGAATTAATATTGAAGGAGGAGAAGCTTGGAGGTGGGGTCCAGGAGAGAAGAGGTGAGGTCATACCACTCTCAGAGGAAGAGGAAGACCCGACCAGGGGACCTGTAGATGGTGGCAAGAGTCAGCCAGAGGATAGGAGAGAGACCAAGTCTGCAGATGAGGCATTTGAAGGAGGAGTCAGACTGAGTGGGTATGATAGTAGCACATTCGGCGAAGATCAGGGACACTCCGTCCCCTGGACAGGTTAGGCCTGGGTTTAGAAAGGATCTTGTATCCCCCCAGGAGGAGAATGTCACAACTTGTGACAGAGCTGGTCATGAACCACATCTCAGTGAGAGCAAGACCGTTGAGGTAGAGGTCTTCAATGAGGTGGCAGATGTCAGAGGAGTGTTTAACAGCAGAGCAAGTGTTGAGGGTAGCTAAGTGGAGCTGGTTGCCACTTTTAAGGTCTTCAGAGGAGGGGTACAGGGATGTGGTACACCCATCGGTGGTGCAGAGGGGCCGGAGAGGCAGTAGAAGGAGGAGTGGCATGCGAAGGGAGGAAGTTGATAAGAGACATAAGACGCCTATCAAGAAGGAGGAGGTTGGGATATGAGACATGGGCCATTACAATGCCATTCAGGTAGATATTAATTATGCCCCCAGAGGATGGGAAATATGCCTAGTGTACTTCCAAATGGGTGCCACCGTTAATGGGTGAAGAAGAGAAAGGGGAGAGCACTGAGAGCATATGGGGAATCGTTGACATAGGTGTCAGTAAAGGGCAGGCCTGGATTGGAGACCAGGAGAGCCTGCTTGAACTTTTTTCTTCCAGACTTCGAAAGAGAGATAGGAAAGGTGATAGAGTAGCAGTTAGAGAAGATAGGGGAGTTTGAAAGCACCACAGAGGGAGCACGCAGAGAGAAGGGGGAAAAAGAGAGCAGGAGAACCTGCAGTGCATGACACCCAACTTCAACAGAACAGCAATGCAACCATCTAGATTCAAGTGTTCAGGATAAAGGGAAACAGCGTACGTTTTAGAAAACAGTACTAACCAACTTAAGAGCAGGAAAATGACTCCCTTCTCCTGAACAGAACAATATCTTTCCAACTGAAGTGTTGCATTTCAATAGGTAAGCTTTAAATAGCGTTCGGCTATTTTCTTCACCAGTTTCTCCAGATCTTTCCTAGAACTTGTCCATATCTTATTTTGTAATCCTCATGCCTTCCTTAAAGTTTTCTTCTCTGTGGTATTGCCCCTATCTTCTTCTGTGTCTTGTACTGGTCAATGAACATACTCTCTTTATCCTTAGGTATTATTGTTTCTTCCTCTATGAGCCTAAGTCTTAGGTCTCTGGATCTCTGCACTTCTCCCTTGGGATCTGGGCGATGTACCCACAGTTAAATTCCACCTAAGTTGCCTTCATCAGTACTACTGGGGCAAGTAAAAGGAGTCCCATAGCTATGTTCACTCTATTTATGACTTCCGGTATTTCTGGGGTGAGTATGAAGGGTCCCGTAGTCAGGTTCACTCTTCTTATGGCATTCATTAATACTGGGCCAAGTATGAGGGTTAGCGTAGTTAGTTTCACTCTTCATATAACTTCCATTACTACTGGGCCAAGAATGAGGTGTCCCATAGTTAGGTACACTCTTCTTATACATTTCGTTACTACTGGAACCACTATGAGGGGTCCCGAGGTTAGGTTCGATCTTCTTATAACTGCTGTTATCACTGGGACAAGTCTGAGGGGTCCCGTGCTTAGATTCACCCTTCCTATGACAGCTTGGATATAGCTATTTGACAAAGCCACCCCTCTCCCTACGTCTCCCACTCTTCCCATTTCCTTCTTTGGTTTGGGCTTGTGATACCCGGTTGGCGTCTCCCCTTCTTTGCCGCTTCTCTGCAGTATGGCTTTCTGGCTTCCTTTCACAGTACCGTCAGGTACAGCACTGTGTGCTGCTGTACCAGTTTGCAGAGGGTTTCACTCTCTCTCTTCTGCCTGGTTACTGTACGACATCTATCCTTCACTTCTCTTGATTACATCTGTTATCAGTACCCTTGGGGTACGACCACCGTGATGGTTTTGGTATGGAGAGGTTTCTCCTCTCTGTTCTTTGGTTGCTGCTTCCCACAAGCAAATCTCTCTGGGGATGCTGTTTCTGGAGAGAGCTTCATGGTAGGCTCTCTGCCCACGGATGGTTCTCGGACACCCTTTTATCTGTTCTTCTCGTCACCCAGGAGGCTGACATCTGGGTCTCTACAGAACCCGCTTGAAACTCCTGGGCCTCTCTCCATGTTTGCCTAACTGATCCCAGTTTGATGATGTCTGCTGAGGCTTCTACAAACTCCAGGAATATTACTTTCTGTCTGAGTCAGGCTCAGCCTAATTCCATTGGCTTCCTCATCTCAGTGTCAAGCAACTGTTCATTCTGTCCTACTCAATGATGTTTACTCGTCTCAGTACCATATAGACTTTATTCAGGACAAGTACTGTAGTAACACATATCAGAGGATTCTGGTGTTATAGATATGTATTTCTTTGTCTCTTGTGTGAGATAAAAAGGGGGAGTATTGCATAGCAGGCTCACCTGCTTAGTCTCACAAGAAGAGGCTGTGATGCTGGAAATGCATCAAAGGGACAGGGCCTCTGAATCCTTGTCCTTTAGAATTGTATATATTTGCCATTGTTGATTTTCCTAAGTACAAAGTGAGTTATTATGATAAGTGTACATAACCTTGAATATTGATTATATAAAGACTGTGTTCTAACCAATACAGTGTGTGGACATTCCTTTGTGGGGGCTTCGGGACTACACTGTACTTAAGAACCAGCCTGCATCACCTCCTGAGAAGCTAGGCCTTGATTGCTCGACCATAGCTACCGAATAGAGAATCTAGGCTGGGGTCCTCTGTGCCTCCCCTCTACCATATAGAGAGCAGAAGTACAGACCACCCCCTACCAGTCCCTCTTACACTGGTGGCAGCGGTGGGATGCTTATGGTTTTAAGAATCAGTGTATAACCGTGCCACTTACAAAATATCTGCACTTTATTAAATTAAGGTTTAGTTGTGTACAAGATAACTGCATTACAAACAATGGAGTCTATTTCAAATGGCAAATTGACTCGGATGAGCTTGGAGGCTCTCCAGAGTGCTTGTGAAGCCAGGGAGTTAGACTTTGTGGATAAGTCTAGGGCTGAGCTGATAGCTGCCCTGGTGGACTACCAGACTGATGGTGAAACTCTTGATGAGGGGGGGAATGCAACCAATGAGGACTCTGCCCCTGGGGTTTCTGCTGAATCTGTTTCTGGGAATGCCACCATTCCTGCTGCCTCTGTTCCAAACCCCAGCAATTCCTTGGAGCTTGAGTTATTAGGGATGAAATTGGCCTTTGAATACCGCAAGTTGGAAATAGATGCTGAACTTAAGAAAGAGGAGTTGGCTCAACAAGTGGAGCTCAAGAATAGGGATCTTGAACTCAGAAATAAGGACCTTGAACTCAGAAATAAGGACCTTGAACTCAAGAGCCAGGACACTGAATGTCAGAGAATCCAGCTAAAGAAAGCTAAAGTGGAGACTTCAGCTAAAACCAGTGAGAGTGTCAGGTCCCCAGCCACCAAGTTTATGAAAGATTTGGTTGGTGTATTTGTGGAGGGTTCAGATATCCTCCAATGGATTGAAGCGTTTGAAATGGCTTGTGCGATTCACAATGTTGATAAAAGAGATTGGGCTAAGTGTTTGTTAAGCAGAATGCCTCAAACTGGATATGACTGTATTCTGAATCTGAGTGTGGAAGAAAGGGGTCAGTATGAGTGTATGAAGTCTGCTTTGATTGCCAAGTTTGGCAAGACACCTACCCAATACCTTAAAAGGTTCAGGGATTTTAAGAAAAGAGAGAATGTGTCTTGGGTTGACTGGGTGAGTGCTGCGCACATGAACATGATAGGGTGGATTGATGGATACAAGACTAAGACTTTTGTTGAATTGTCCCACCTCTTTTTTTTGAGCATTTTTCTGAAGCCTGTTCACCAGAGCTGCGTCAGTATGTGGCTGACCAGAACATTTTGGACCCCTTTAAGCTGGCTAGGTTGGGTCTCCCACCGGGTGTCCCCTAAGGACTCCAGTGGGAAGGACAAGGACAAAGAAAAGGGGACCTCTCAGAAAGCTGAGGAGTCCCACAAGCAGTCACGGTCGGGTAAACCTAAACCTTCCTCTCCAAAGACCCAAAAATCTAGTGGGGATAAGTCATCTGTGGGTGGGAATAAGAGTAGTGGTCCACCTGCTGCAAAGCAGGCTCCCAGTGGTTCCAGTACCGTACCCCGCACTCCTGGCACTTGTTGGGACTGTGGATCACAGAAGGGGTGACTCCAAGTGTAAAGGTAAGGCACTTGGAGTACAGGCTGTCAGCCTGACCTACCCTTACCCCGTGTCTGAGGTGGAGGCCACTGTCCTCCCCTCCTCTACCGGGATCACATTTGGTGCTCCGGTAGAGATTTCCTTAGTGTCCCTTGGGGCCTGGGACCAGTATGCAGAAGTACTGGCGACTATCCCACAGAACACCCGTAGGTTTTTGAGAAGTGTCCTCTTGAATGGCCAGCCTTCTACTGGTCTGAGAGACACTGGGGCAAACATGACAGTGGTGGACAGGATCCTGCTCAAGCCAGAGGACTATGTAGGTGCTCCTCTGAGAACCACCAGGTTAGCTGGTGGGCCTCCCAAATTATCGCCTGTAGCCTTAGTCACACTCATGATTGGAGACAAGACAGCAAAGCTTCCTGTCCTGGTTCAGGACAATGTCCCTGCTAACATTCTGTTAGGAAATGATCTAGTAGAGTTGGGGTTGATCTTGGATGGTCTTCCCATGACTGCTGCTGCAGTCACTAGGTCACAGGTGACACCGGGTCTGGCTGTGAGTCAGGTACCCGAGCCAAAGGCGAGGCCTAAGGCAAGAAGAAGGAATACCAAGAAGGCCACCTCTGTGGAGGGAACACCTTCTCTTCCTGCTGTTCCGACAGCACCCATTGGGATCCATGCTCCGGACGGGCTGGGTCCAGTGGTAAACCCAAACTCAACTCCCGTGGGAGAAGAGACAGAAGACTCTCCTGTGGGAGAGGTTCTCAACCCGGAGGATCATCCCGACCTTCAATGCTTGTTAGCTGAAGGGGGACCCTCCCGGGCAGACTTCTGTAAGGGACAGAGAGAGTGCCACTCGCTCGAGGGACTGAGGAAACAGGCCCTGTCCCAGGCACAAGGAGAAGTGCCTAGGACATTCCGGATTTATTGGGAGGGTGAGCTCCTTGTTAGTGAGCCCACTAAGCCTGAACCTGGTGCCCTCAAGAGGTTGGTGGTACCCCAGGTTTACAGGCCCTTCCTACTGCAGTTGGCGCATGAGGTGCCCTTGGCTGGTCATCGTGGGACCAAGAAGACTAAGCAGAGGCTCTCTGCCCATTTCTACTGGCCACGGATGGGAGTAGAGGTGGAGTCCCACTGCAGGACCTGCCCAACTTGTCAGTTGTCTGGCAAGACTGGAGGCAGTGTCATTGCCCCACTGCAGCCATTGCCAGTGGTTGGCACACCATTTGAGAGGGTGGGCATCAACATCGTCGGTCCCCTTGACCCTCCCACTTCAGGTGGACATCGGTTCATCCTGGTCTTGGTAGATCATGCCACCAGGTACCCTGAGGCAATACCCCTTCGGACTGTTACTGCCAAGGTGGTTGCCAGGGCTCTCCTGGGCATTTTCACCCGTGTTGGATTCCCCAAGGAGGTTGTCTCTGACAGAGGATCCAACTTCATGTCTAGTTACATGAAAACCATGTGGAAAGAGTGCAGGGTAACCTACAAGTTCTCCACCTCTTACCACCCCCAGACCAATGGTCTGGTTAAGAGATTTAATAAAACTCTCAAGGGCATGCTAGGGGCTTTGGAAGAACCCCTAAGGAGGAAATGGGATCTCCTCCTGCCATGCCTGCTGTTTGCTTACAGAGAGGTACCTCAAGAGGGTGTTGGTTTCAGCCCCTTTGAGTTACTCTTTGGACATCCCGTGAGGGGGCCCCTCGCCTTGATCAGAGAAGGCTTGGAAGCCACCCCTCCAGGTCCCACCAAGCAAGTGGGGGACTATGTGTTAGGCCTCAGACGGAGGATGACACAGATGATGGGTCAGGCAACAGCAAATCTCAAGGCCAGCCAGGAATTGAATAAGTACTGGCATGACCTTAAAGCCTCGCAAGTGGATTGGACTCCGGGACAGGAAATCCTTGTGATGGAGCCTACCAAGCCTAGAGCTTTGGCAGATAAGTGGACTGGACCCTTCAGGATCATCTCCAAGATGGGCAAAGTCAATTATCTGGTTGACATGGGAGCCTCTGGGGTAGCCCCTCAGGTATTCCATGTCAACAGGCTCAAGCCTTTCCACCGGCGAGCAGAAGTCTCATGTCTCTTGCTAGCTTCAGGACAAGAAGAGGATGAGAGTGAGCCCTTTCCTGATTTGCTGCATAGCAACCCTCAGGATGGCTCAGTAGAGGGAGTACATCTCTCTCCGGATTTGACAACAGAGCAACAGAGGGCCTGCAGGGCTTTGCTCCAACAGTATGCCTCTCTGTTTTCACTGACGCCAGGCCTTACACCATGGTGTAGGCATGAAATTGACACTGGTGACAGTGTGCCTGTCAAAAGCAGGTGCTACCGTATGTCGGATACCGTCAAGAACCACATCTAGGCTGAGGTCGCCAAGATGTTGGATCTGGGTGTTATTGAACCCTCAACCAGTCCCTGGTCCAGTCCAGTGGTCCTTGTCCCCAAGGCAAGTTCCCAGGCGGGTACCAAGGATTGGAGGTTCTGTGTAGACTACCGAGGAGTCAATGCGGTCAGCAAAACTGACACGCACCCATTGCCCGGGGCTGATGAGCTCGTGGACACCATAGGTGCTGCCAAATTTGTGAGCACCTTTGACCTTACCTCAGGCTATTGGCAAATAGCTCTGACGGACCATGCCAAGGAAAAGACGGCCTTCTCAACACCTGAGGGACTCTACCAGTTTAGGGTCATGCCTTTTGGGTTGAAGAATGCCCCTGCCACCTTCCAGAGATTGTTCAACCATGCGCTCAGTGGGCTGGAAGCCTTTTGTGTGGCTTACTTAGACGACATTGCCGTCTACAGTTCCACCTGGGAAGAGCATTTGGCACATCTGGATAAGGTGTTGCAGGCCTTGAAAAGGGCTAACCTCACTATCAAGGCCACCAAGTGCCAGATAGCTCAGGGGAAAGTTACCTATCTTGGTCATGAGGTAGGAGGGGGTCAAATCCAACCTCTCTCCAGTAAAGTACAGGATGTACAGAACTGGGAGACTCCCACTACTCAAACCCAGGTGAGAGCCTTTTTGGGCCTCACTGGGTACTATCGCAATTTCATGGCAGACTATGGAACCATAGCTGCACCCCTGACAGCGCTAACTTCACCCAAACAGCCTAGGAAGGTTAATTGGACCGAAGACTGTCAGAGGGCGTTTGATGGCTTGAAAGAAAGTCTGTGTAGGGCACCTGTGTTGTGTGCGCCTGACTACAGCCGACCCTTTATCGTCCAGACGGATGCCTGTGACACCGGAATTGGAGCTGTCTTGTCCCAGTTAGATGACAAAGGGAGAGAGCATCCTATCATATTCATCAGTAGACAACTCAAGGGTAGAGAACTTAGGTGGGCTACTGTTGAAAAGGAGTGTTTTAGCATAGTTTCGAGCCTTAGGCGCTTTAGGCCCTACCTTACGGGGTCTACCTTCAAGGTCCAAACAGATCATAAGCCCCTGAAGTGGCTTATGCAGATGAAGGGTGAGAATCCGAAATTGCTCAGGTGGTCCATTAGCCTGCAAGGGCTAGACTTCACCATCGAGCACAGACCAGGGAAGAGTCACGATAATGCAGATGGCCTTTCCAGAAGGTATGTTGACCGTCTGGATGAGGGTGTCTATCCCGTGGGAGATTAGACACCCTCCACCTCAGTCTGGGGGGGGCGACTGTGATGCTGGAAATGCATCAGAGGGACAGGGCCTCTGAATCCTTGTCCTTTACTGCTTTTTATCGTGTGTTCTGTTGTGTTTTCTGCCCAGGAGTCCATGTGGGACTCCTGGCAGTGCAGCTCTCTCTTTTGGTTTGGTGAACAGACCCATGGGATACCCTTATGGCACCCATGGGTAGGGGTACAACCCTGTGCCCCTAGTGTATGTTTTTGGGCACCTGTGGGTGGCCCACAGAGCAGGGTATGGGCTGGTGGCAGCTCCATGCTGAATTTGACAGGTGCTCTGGGTGTCCTCCATTTTGGGATACCCAGGCCCTGCCATTGGGATCAGTTGATTCCTGATAGGAAACAAGATGGCCCCTGTGGCCTCTTGCTTTCTATTGCCTGTTACCTTGTTTTCCCAAAGTCCTGGGAAGCCCTGACTCTGTCCCTTCCCCCTGACTGGCTGTTATGTGGAAGTTCCATATATGGTGTTGTTGTGAAGGCCCAGCTAGACTGACTGGAGCCTTCCCAGTGACTGTATGTTGTGGGTACCTCCTGTGGGTGGGACCTGGGTGAATGGAGTGTGTGACCAATATACACTCCTTGTTGTGGTTGTCTGGTTTCTGGCATGAGAGACAAAGACTGAGACAGCCCTGCCCGAAACTGGCCTGAATGCAGTGTGTAGTGTTGAATGGCTGGGTACTTGTCCCAATCCACATTCCTTGTTGTGAGTGTCCGAAAGGGAGGTGTGTGGCCTGAATGCACTGTGTGCCTGATTGGCTGACTGACTGCATGAATGCCCTTCTGTATGATTGGCTGCTGAGTGTGTGCCATCAGTGTGGATGAGAGACAGAATAGTATATCTGGGGACCTCTCACCACTGGTAATTGTTCAGAAGCGTTCAGAAGCTGAGTCTCCACTCTAAGAGTAACTGGAACTGCTGATCCTCGACGTCCAGCTGGAAGAAGAAGACTTGCTGTTGCACTTGCTTCGACCGATCTGAAAGCTGCCGAATTCGTCGAGGACTGACCCGAGAGAGGACCTGGTAAGGCGCCCTCTTCTCGTGCTCCGAGGGATCATCAAGCACCGCTACATCTTCGCCGAAGCCCCCTGGAAGTCAGACCCTCGAAAGGCTGCCGACCCGAGACGGGACCGCCGAGGAGATCGAAGTGAAGCAGCCGGACATCGCCGCCGTCGAAGTCCATTGCCGTCGACCAGGGTTCGCAGGTTTGTGTAACCGCTGGAAGCCCGTCGAAGTTGTGTTGCCCAGCCGTGGGAACCACTTGACGCCGTGCCGCCGACGACCGGAGCCGTCCGCTCCT
Source organism: Ambystoma mexicanum (assembly GCF_040938575.1). NCBI lineage: Eukaryota > Metazoa > Chordata > Amphibia > Caudata > Ambystomatidae > Ambystoma > Ambystoma mexicanum. The sequence goes on along the minus strand of NC_090933.1, from coordinate 857,170,802 downwards.
TGCCTAAGAACATTTGAATCGAAGGACTCCCTCGTCCGCACCGTCGACCGCTTTATCCTGCCGGAGAAAGTCGAGGACGACCAACGCGCCGAGGAGAAACCTACCGGTGTGTTTCTCGCCACCGGAAGACCACAAAGACTCGAACGACTCGACGCCCTTGCTGGGCCCCCGTCTCCACAATCTTTGCGGTCCAGAACAATTGTCATCGAGGTGCCCCGCACGCCTCTGCCTTGCAGGACGCCGACGCTCTGTCGTCAACAAGCACCGCTTGGATCGAAGCTGCCGCCTCATCGACGCCATTCTACCCTGTTTGTTGTCAGACGTTCGACGCCCCGTGTCTCCCGCTTGAAAGGGAAGGCATTCAAGAAGGGCCGTCGATTCCCCGACGCCGAACGCCGAGTTCCTCGACGGACGTTCGACGCCCCGTGTCTCCCGCTTGAAAGGGAAGGCATTCAAGAAGGGCCGTCGATTCCCCGCCGCCGAACGCCGAGTTCCTCGACGCTTCTTGACGCCTCTCGACGATCCGTGACTCAAGAAGGATCTGTCGACGCCTCTTCGAAGAACTCGACTCCACCAGGTACATTGGGGGGGTAAAATCATTATAGGAGGGAATAAGACTTGCAGAACAATATATGGACTGGGCTTGTGCTATATCTTTATTTTACAGGTTGCCCAGGTGGGGAGATCTCCACACAGAACTGTGTCTAGTGGTAGGAGCCAGTATTCTGCCTATTGTTCAACCATCTTATTTTCTCTCCTCTCTCTATTGCTGGTTTCACTCTATTGATCTGTGTGACATTGTTACAGTATTGTTGATGCACTTTAATGAGATCTAATACAAAGGGTGGTACCACTTTAGAATTGTATATATTTGCCATTGTTGATTTTCCTAAGTACAAGTACTAAGGCCTGGTGAAGGGTGCCCCTGACCGCTGGGGGGGTGCAGGGGGACATGAGTGAGGGCCTGGTGGAGGGTGCCCCTGACTGCTGGGGGTTGGGGGTGCAGGGGGACATGAGTGGGGGCTTGGTTCAGGGTACCCCTGGATTCTGCGGGTGGGGGTGATGGGAGGCATGTGTGGGGGCCTGGTGGAGGGTGCCCCTGGATGCTGGTGGGTGGGGGTGCAGGGGGACATGAGTGGGGGCCTGGTGGAGGGTGCCCCTGACTGCTGGTGGGTGGGGGTGCAGGAGGACATGAGTGGGGGCTTCGTGGAGGGTGCCCCTGGCTGTGGGGGGTGGGGGTGCAGGGGGACATGAGTGGGGGCCTGGTGGAGGGTGCCCTGCACTGCTGGGGGGTGGGGGTGATGGGAGACATGTGTGGGGGCCTGGTGGAGGGTGCCCCTGGATGCTGGTGGGTGTGGGTGGAGGGGAACATGAGTGGGGGCCTGGTGGAGGGTGCCCCTGACTGCTGGGCGGTGGGGGTGGTGGGAGACATGTGTGGGGGCCTGGTGGAGGGTGTCCCTGGATGCTGGTGGGTGGGGGTGCAGGGGGACATGAGTGGGGGCCTGGTGGAGGGTGCCCCTGACTGCTGGGGGGTGGGAGTGATGGGAGACATGTGTGGGCGCCTGCTGGAGGGTGCCCCTGGATGCTGGGGGGTGGGGGTGCAGGGGGACATGCGTTGGTGATCAGTAGTGCAAGGTGACATGTGGGTTGGCTGGTGGGCATGGCCATGGTGGATGGGCTGCCTACGGGACATGAGCAGGGGTGCAGGGTAGTCCCCTGTGGTGTGGGCTGCCTGCAGGGGCCGTGGAGGGTGTAGAGGGAACACCTGGGAGGACCCACACAGTCAATTCACGTGTAGTACTACCCGGCACCCTCGAAATACACGTACCCTGCTGAAATCGCGTGTGGAACTTTCCGCGCACCCGGAATACACGTACCCTGCAGGATTAGCGTGTGGAACTTCCTGCGCACCCCGGAATCCACGTACCCTGCAGAATTATCGTGTGGAACTTCACGCGCACCCCACAATACACGTACCCTGCAGGATTAGCGTGTGAAACTTCCCGCGCACCCCGGAATCCACGTACCCTGCAGAATTAGCGTGTGGAACTTCACGCGCACCCCGGAATCGACGTACCCTGCAGAATAAGTGTGTGGAACTTCACATGCACCCCAGAATACACGTACCCTGCAGAATTAGCGTGTGGAACTTCCCGCGCACCCCGGAATACATGTACCCAGGCCAATCGCGTGTGGGACTTCCCACGCACTCCGGAATACACGGACCCAGGCAATTCGCATGTGGAACTTCCCACACACCCTGGACTACACAGACCCAGCCAATCGCGTGTGGGACTTCCCGCACACCCCGGAATACACGTACCCAGGCAAATCGCGTGTGGGACTTTCCGTGCAGCACAGAATGCACGCACACGCTATTTATCACAAAGCGGCTGTCCGTGTTTGTCACGTACCCCTTTGCACGTCATTTGTCTTAGAGGGCCACAGTATGTGACATTCATCATAGCTGTATATAGGTGCTTTTTGTTGACGCACATTTTGGCGCACATTTATTTCAGGGGCAGGGACACTACCACCTGCTTTCTTGTGGCGGATGTGTTTGGGCCTGTGCGCTGGTTCTAACGTGCGCTGGTTTGCCCTATTGGATTCCATGAATACGTGTTTTAGGCGAGCGTGTGGGCGTTCCGCGCACTTGCCTCCTGTACTTCCCCCGTGACACCCACATTTTGACAAGTTGTTCCCCATTCCGAGTGTTACGCCCCGTGTTCCGCCTACTTTTGTTGTGTGCGCCGCGCTATGTGTGATTTCGCTGTGCCCGTGGCGCACTCCGTTAGATATACTGTGCGCCGGCGTGCGCCGCGCACTTTTTCAGCGCACATCCGATATTTTTTTCGCGCACGGCCTTCCATGAATCGATATGCGCTGGTTTCCCTGCGATTTTCGCACTTGCACTGCGATTTTCGCACTTTTACTGCGAATCGCACGTTTTGGCACCTCTGCGCGGGAATTTTCAGTGCACATTAATTCCATGAATCGACACCTCAATGTCTCCAGAGCTCCAGTCCTCTCCAAGTAGGACTACTGCACTAGCCTCTTCCTCAATCTGCCTCATTCCTCCCTTTGCCCCCTGCAACTATTCCAGAATACGACTGCAAGACTTATCCTTGGCCTCCAACCTAGGGATGGCATCTCTCCAGCCCTAAAATCTCTCCACTGACTCCCGGTTGCTGCAACAATAAAGTTCAAGACCCTCTGCATCATACACAAAGATTTCTGGGGTCTGAGTCCCCACTACATCTAGCTCTATTTCCCTAAATACCTCCCTGCTAGAGCCCTTCTGTCTTCTAGCTCCAACTCTCTGCAGATCAGAGGATTTTCCAAGCAGAGAGTGGGGGTAGATCTCAGCCCTCTGCTGCTGTCTCCCTGTGGAATGGCCTTCCTGCCCCTCTCAGACTTGAGCTGGATCTCCCTATGTTCTGGAAGCTTCTCAAGCCCCTCCTTTTCTCTTCCTCCTTTCCTCTCCCCCTCCCACACTAATGTCTCCCTCTGCCTCTTTTTGCCTGGCTCTCTGGTTCCTTCTGATTCTTACAGGGCACCAGATCCTCCTTGGCCAGTCTAACCCTGCACTTGGTCTCCTCTGACTGCCCCCAGCCCCTAACCTGCACTTGCCCACCCGGGCACCCTCCTCCTGCACTAGCCTGGCCGGGCGTGCACCCCATTGAGCCCTTCCAGCCCTGTTCTCTCACATTTATCATGTAGACCTTGTTTCCCCTGCACACTCTGTATTCCCTTGGCAATTGTCCATCTGACCTGCCCCCAGCACCAGGATAACCCATGGGCCCTTTTTCCGTCTGACTGGCACTTCACCCTTCCCCTCTCCCCTGCACTTCTTGTTACCACACTTGTATGGTCCGAATGACACAAGCTCTAGTAGGACTGTTTTTGTTTCCCCCCTCTTTTGTCTTGTTGCACCTTGAAACACCTGTTGCTGTATCGGTGCATTATACATATCTAATGAATAAAATAAAAAATAGTGTTAGTGGTAGGGTCAGGACAGGGTTGTTGTGGGACTCCAGACAGACAATTGTGGAGATCAAATGGGCTGGAGGGGGCAAGGTAGATGTCGAAGAGCCAAGGCGAGAGGATAAAGCCTTGAGGGTCACCACAGGTGCAGAGTGTGATGGAGGAGAGAAAAGGGCCCAGTTAAACTTGGCAAGGTCAGTCACAGAGGAAGGAGGTCAACTAGTCCAAAGCCAGCTCTGTGATGCCAAGGATATCTATGATTTATAAGGGTGGCATGATTGACCATATCAAAGGCAGAGGAAAGGTCAAGAAGGATGAGAACAGAAGGTGAGTTGGAATCGAGATTAGAGAGCAAGTCTACACAGGAGTTCAGGAGTGCAGTTTCCATGCCTCTGGCTGCTCTGAAGCCAGAATAGTGGTCGTGGAGACAATCAACGGATTCAGTGTGGTGAATAAGCTGGAAGATGGTGGCCAGCTTCTCCAAGAGTTTGCCCAGGAAGGGGGTAATGGAGATATGGTGGTAGTTAGGTGGACAGAGAGGTTGGTAGAAGGCTTTTTGTGGAGAGGGTGCACAAAGGACTGCTTAAGAAGTAGCGAGAAGGCGCCAGTAGCAAAGGAGTGATTGCAGAAATCAGCCAAGGCAGGAGCGAGGGAGGCAATTTTGTCCTTTATAGTTCTGGAGGACCAGGGAACACCTGTTTGGATGAGGCTTTCATAGAGCGGACTTGTCTAGATACCTAATAAGGTAATATGGGAGAGAAAGGGGAGAGTAGGAAGGAAGGGGACAGAGGGGCAAGGGAGGCTTGAGGGAAGGTGAGGGTGAAGGGAGTGGTGTGGAGGAGAGTGTGGACAAGATGTTTTGAGTTTTAGTTATGAAGTGAGAGGCCAATGCAGTGCAGAGGGTCAGGGAAGGCAGAGGAGAAATGAAGATTGCAGTAGGATTGATGAGTTCCTTGCAGATTTTGAACAGTTCAACCATGTTGTTAGTGGCCCATAGATGCAGGCTTCAATATAGGCCTTCTTCACACGGATGGAAAATTTATTGGAAAATTTGTATTGCCTTTGCAACAGGCGGCAGGCCAGTCTGTCAGAGGATGTGCTCGAAGCCTGCACTTCCGCTCAGCATCTCTGCACTTGCATTTCAGAGAGGCTAGTTCGGAGTCATACCAGGTGTTGTGCTTGGAGTCAGGCTTCATGCAGATCCTCATGACAGGGTCAAGGATGTCCATGGTGTTGGACATGGAGAGTTGAAGGTTAGTAAGGGATGTGTCAGTGTGAGAGTCAGTGGCAGGAGTTGGAGGGGTAAGGACAGAGGCAGCAAAAGCAGAAAGTGACACTTGCTTCATTGGACGAATAACAGAGAAGGAGTCTTGCAGTGCATGCAGGGGCATAGCCAGAGGTCCAGTTGCGAGTCTAGGTGAGCATAACACGGGAGAGGTGTAGTGAGAAGTTTGGATATAGGTATTTATGGTGAATGGAGAGCATCCAAGGTGTGTCCGGCTGAGTGTGTCAGACCGGAGGGAAGAATGGAGAGGGAAAGAGAGTCACAGTGGTTGCGGAAGGGTCCAGAGGCTGCATCAGGGGAATTAATATTGAAGGAGGAGAAGCTTGGAGGTGGGGTCCAGGAGAGAAGAGGTGAGGTCATACCACTCTCAGAGGAAGAGGAAGACCCGACCAGGGGACCTGTAGATGGTGGCAAGAGTCAGCCAGAGGATAGGAGAGAGACCAAGTCTGCAGATGAGGCATTTGAAGGAGGAGTCAGACTGAGTGGGTATGATAGTAGCACATTCGGCGAAGATCAGGGACACTCCGTCCCCTGGACAGGTTAGGCCTGGGTTTAGAAAGGATCTTGTATCCCCCCAGGAGGAGAATGTCACAACTTGTGACAGAGCTGGTCATGAACCACATCTCAGTGAGAGCAAGACCGTTGAGGTAGAGGTCTTCAATGAGGTGGCAGATGTCAGAGGAGTGTTTAACAGCAGAGCAAGTGTTGAGGGTAGCTAAGTGGAGCTGGTTGCCACTTTTAAGGTCTTCAGAGGAGGGGTACAGGGATGTGGTACACCCATCGGTGGTGCAGAGGGGCCGGAGAGGCAGTAGAAGGAGGAGTGGCATGCGAAGGGAGGAAGTTGATAAGAGACATAAGACGCCTATCAAGAAGGAGGAGGTTGGGATATGAGACATGGGCCATTACAATGCCATTCAGGTAGATATTAATTATGCCCCCAGAGGATGGGAAATATGCCTAGTGTACTTCCAAATGGGTGCCACCGTTAATGGGTGAAGAAGAGAAAGGGGAGAGCACTGAGAGCATATGGGGAATCGTTGACATAGGTGTCAGTAAAGGGCAGGCCTGGATTGGAGACCAGGAGAGCCTGCTTGAACTTTTTTCTTCCAGACTTCGAAAGAGAGATAGGAAAGGTGATAGAGTAGCAGTTAGAGAAGATAGGGGAGTTTGAAAGCACCACAGAGGGAGCACGCAGAGAGAAGGGGGAAAAAGAGAGCAGGAGAACCTGCAGTGCATGACACCCAACTTCAACAGAACAGCAATGCAACCATCTAGATTCAAGTGTTCAGGATAAAGGGAAACAGCGTACGTTTTAGAAAACAGTACTAACCAACTTAAGAGCAGGAAAATGACTCCCTTCTCCTGAACAGAACAATATCTTTCCAACTGAAGTGTTGTATTTCAATAGGTAAGCTTTAAATAGCGTTCGGCTATTTTCTTCACCAGTTTCTCCAGATCTTTCCTAGAACTTGTCCATATCTTATTTTGTAATCCTCATGCCATCCTTAAAGTTTTCTTCTCTGTGGTATTGCCCCTATCTTCTTCTGTGTCTTGTACTGGTCAATGAACATACTCTCTTTATCCTTAGGTATTATTGTTTCTTCCTCTATGAGCCTAAGTCTTAGGTCTCTGGATCTCTGCACTTCTCCCTTGGGATCTGGGCGATGTACCCACAGTTAAATTCCACCTAAGTTGCCTTCATCAGTACTACTGGGGCAAGTAAAAGGAGTCCCATAGCTATGTTCACTCTATTTATGACTTCCGGTATTTCTGGGGTGAGTATGAAGGGTCCCGTAGTCAGGTTCACTCTTCTTATGGCATTCATTAATACTGGGCCAAGTATGAGGGTTAGCGTAGTTAGTTTCACTCTTCATATAACTTCCATTACTACTGGGCCAAGAATGAGGTGTCCCATAGTTAGGTACACTCTTCTTATACATTTCGTTACTACTGGAACCACTATGAGGGGTCCCGAGGTTAGGTTCGATCTTCTTATAACTGCTGTTATCACTGGGACAAGTCTGAGGGGTCCCGTGCTTAGATTCACCCTTCCTATGACAGCTTGGATATAGCTATTTGACAAAGCCACCCCTCTCCCTACGTCTCCCACTCTTCCCATTTCCTTCTTTGGTTTGGGCTTGTGATACCCGGTTGGCGTCTCCCCTTCTTTGCCGCTTCTCTGCAGTATGGCTTTCTGGCTTCCTTTCACAGTACCGTCAGGTACAGCACTGTGTGCTGCTGTACCAGTTTGCAGAGGGTTTCACTCTCTCTCTTCTGCCTGGTTACTGTATGACATCTATCCTTCACTTCTCTTGATTACATCTGTTATCAGTACCCTTGGGGTACGACCACCGTGATGGTTTTGGTATGGAGAGGTTTCTCCTCTCTGTTCTTTGGTTGCTGCTTCCCACAAGCAAATCTCTCTGGGGATGCTGTTTCTGGAGAGAGCTTCATGGTAGGCTCTCTGCCCACGGATGGTTCTCGGACACCCTTTTATCTGTTCTTCTCGTCACCCAGGAGGCTGACATCTGGGTCTCTACAGAACCCGCTTGAAACTCCTGGGCCTCTCTCCATGTTTGCCTAACTGATCCCAGTTTGATGATGTCTGCTGAGGCTTCTACAAACTCCAGGAATATTACTTTCTGTCTGAGTCAGGCTCAGCCTAATTCCATTGGCTTCCTCATCTCAGTGTCAAGCAACTGTTCATTCTGTCCTACTCAATGATGTTTACTCGTCTCAGTACCATATAGACTTTATTCAGGACAAGTACTGTAGTAACACATATCAGAGGATTCTGGTGTTATAGATATGTATTTCTTTGTCTCTTGTGTGAGATAAAAAGGGGGAGTATTGCATAGCAGGCTCACCTGCTTAGTCTCACAAGAAGAGGCTGTGATGCTGGAAATGCATCAGAGGGACAGGGCCTCTGAATCCTTGTCCTTTAGAATTGTATATATTTGCCATTGTTGATTTTCCTAAGTACAAAGTGAGTTATTATGATAAGTGTACATAACCTTGAATATTGATTATATAAAGACTGTGTTCTAACCAATACAGTGTGTGGACATTCCTTTGTGGGGGCTTCGGGACTACACTGTACTTAAGAACCAGCCTGCATCACCTCCTGAGAAGCTAGGCCTTGATTGCTCGACCATAGCTACCGAATAGAGAATCTAGGCTGGGGTCCTCTGTGCCTCCCCTCTACCATTTAGAGAGCAGAAGTACAGACCACCCCCTACCAGTCCCTCTTACACTGGTGGCAGCGGTGGGATGCTTATGGTTTTAAGAATCAGTGTATAACCGTGCCACTTACAAAATATCTGCACTTTATTAAATTAAGGTTTAGTTGTGTACAAGATAACTGCATTACAAACAATGGAGTCTATTTCAAATGGCAAATTGACTCGGATGAGCTTGGAGGCTCTCCAGAGTGCTTGTGAAGCCAGGGAGTTAGACTTTGTGGATAAGTCTAGGGCTGAGCTGATAGCTGCCCTGGTGGACTACCAGACTGATGGTGAAACTCTTGATGAGGGGGGGAATGCAACCAATGAGGACTCTGCCCCTGGGGTTTCTGCTGAATCTGTTTCTGGGAATGCCACCATTCCTGCTGCCTCTGTTCCAAACCCCAGCAATTCCTTGGAGCTTGAGTTATTAGGGATGAAATTGGCCTTTGAATACCGCAAGTTGGAAATAGATGCTGAACTTAAGAAAGAGGAGTTGGCTCAACAAGTGGAGCTCAAGAATAGGGATCTTGAACTCAGAAATAAGGACCTTGAACTCAGAAATAAGGACCTTGAACTCAAGAGCCAGGACACTGAATGTCAGAGAATCCAGCTAAAGAAAGCTAAAGTGGAGACTTCAGCTAAAACCAGTGAGAGTGTCAGGTCCCCAGCCACCAAGTTTATGAAAGATTTGGTTGGTGTATTTGTGGAGGGTTCAGATATCCTCCAATGGATTGAAGCGTTTGAAATGGCTTGTGCGATTCACAATGTTGATAAAAGAGATTGGGCTAAGTGTTTGTTAAGCAGAATGCCTCAAACTGGATATGACTGTATTCTGAATCTGAGTGTGGAAGAAAGGGGTCAGTATGAGTGTATGAAGTCTGCTTTGATTGCCAAGTTTGGCAAGACACCTACCCAATACCTTAAAAGGTTCAGGGATTTTAAGAAAAGAGAGAATGTGTCTTGGGTTGACTGGGTGAGTGCTGCGCACATGAACATGATAGGGTGGATTGATGGATACAAGACTAAGACTTTTGTTGAATTGTCCCACCTCTTGTTTTTGAGCATTTTTCTGAAGCCTGTTCACCAGAGCTGCGTCAGTATGTGGCTGACCAGAACATTTTGGACCCCTTTAAGCTGGCTAGGTTGGGTCTCCCACCGGGTGTCCCCTAAGGACTCCAGTGGGAAGGACAAGGACAAAGAAAAGGGGACCTCTCAGAAAGCTGAGGAGTCCCACAAGCAGTCACGGTCGGGTAAACCTAAACCTTCCTCTCCCAAGACCCAAAAATCTAGTGGGGATAAGTCATCTGTGGGTGGGAATAAGAGTAGTGGTCCACCTGCTGCAAAGCAGGCTCCCAGTGGTTCCAGTACCGTACCCCGCACTCCTGGCACTTGTTGGGACTGTGGATCACAGAAGGGGTGACTCCAAGTGTAAAGGTAAGGCACTTGGAGTACAGGCTGTCAGCCTGACCTACCCTTACCCCGTGTCTGAGGTGGAGGCCACTGTCCTCCCCTCCTCTACCGGGATCACATTTGGTGCTCCGGTAGAGATTTCCTTAGTGTCCCTTGGGGCCTGGGACCAGTATGCAGAAGTACTGGCGACTATCCCACAGAACACCCGTATGTTTTTGAGAAGTGTCCTCTTGAATGGCCAGCCTTCTACTGGTCTGAGAGACACTGGGGCAAACATGACAGTGGTGGACAGGATCCTGCTCAAGCCAGAGGACTATGTAGGTGCTCCTCTGAGAACCACCAGGTTAGCTGGTGGGCCTCCCAAATTATCGCCTGTAGCCTTAGTCACACTCATGATTGGAGACAAGACAGCAAAGCTTCCTGTCCTGGTTCAGGACAATGTCCCTGCTAACATTCTGTTAGGAAATGATCTAGTAGAGTTGGGGTTGATCTTGGATGGTCTTCCCATGACTGCTGCTGCAGTCACTAGGTCACAGGTGACACCGGGTCTGGCTGTGAGTCAGGTACCCGAGCCAAAGGCGAGGCCTAAGGCAAGAAGAAGGAATACCAAGAAGGCCACCTCTGTGGAGGGAACACCTTCTCTTCCTGCTGTTCCGACAGCACCCATTGGGATCCATGCTCCGGACGGGCTGGGTCCAGTGGTAAACCCAAACTCAACTCCCGTGGGAGAAGAGACAGAAGACTCTCCTGTGGGAGAGGTTCTCAACCCGGAGGATCATCCCGACCTTCAATGCTTGTTAGCTGAAGGGGGACCCTCCCGGGCAGACTTCTGTAAGGGACAGAGAGAGTGCCACTCGCTCGAGGGACTGAGGAAACAGGCCCTGTCCCAGGCACAAGGAGAAGTGCCTAGGACATTCCGGATTTATTGGGAGGGTGAGCTCCTTGTTAGTGAGCCCACTAAGCCTGAACCTGGTGCCCTCAAGAGGTTGGTGGTACCCCAGGTTTACAGGCCCTTCCTACTGCAGTTGGCGCATGAGGTGCCCTTGGCTGGTCATCGTGGGACCAAGAAGACTAAGCAGAGGCTCTCTGCCCATTTCTACTGGCCACGGATGGGAGTAGAGGTGGAGTCCCACTGCAGGACCTGCCCAACTTGTCAGTTGTCTGGCAAGACTGGAGGCAGTGTCATTGCCCCACTGCAGCCATTGCCAGTGGTTGGCACACCATTTGAGAGGGTGGGCATCAACATCGTCGGTCCCCTTGACCCTCCCACTTCAGGTGGACATCGGTTCATCCTGGTCTTGGTAGATCATGCCACCAGGTACCCTGAGGCAATACCCCTTCGGACTGTTACTGCCAAGGTGGTTGCCAGGGCTCTCCTGGGCATTTTCACCCGTGTTGGATTCCCCAAGGAGGTTGTCTCTGACAGAGGATCCAACTTCATGTCTAGTTACATGAAAACCATGTGGAAAGAGTGCAGGGTAACCTACAAGTTCTCCACCTCTTACCACCCCCAGACCAATGGTCTGGTTAAGAGATTTAATAAAACTCTCAAGGGCATGCTAGGGGCTTTGGAAGAACCCCTAAGGAGGAAATGGGATCTCCTCCTGCCATGCCTGCTGTTTGCTTACAGAGAGGTACCTCAAGAGGGTGTTGGTTTCAGCCCCTTTGAGTTACTCTTTGGACATCCCGTGAGGGGGCCCCTCGCCTTGATCAGAGAAGGCTTGGAAGCCACCCCTCCAGGTCCCACCAAGCAAGTGGGGGACTATGTGTTAGGCCTCAGACGGAGGATGACACAGATGATGGGTCAGGCAACAGCAAATCTCAAGGCCAGCCAGGAATTGAATAAGTACTGGCATGACCTTAAAGCCTCGCAAGTGGATTGGACTCCGGGACAGGAAATCCTTGTGATGGAGCCTACCAAGCCTAGAGCTTTGGCAGATAAGTGGACTGGACCCTTCAGGATCATCTCCAAGATGGGCAAAGTCAATTATCTGGTTGACATGGGAGCCTCTGGGGTAGCCCCTCAGGTATTCCATGTCAACAGGCTCAAGCCTTTCCACCGGCGAGCAGAAGTCTCATGTCTCTTGCTAGCTTCAGGACAAGAAGAGGATGAGAGTGAGCCCTTTCCTGATTTGCTGCATAGCAACCCTCAGGATGGCTCAGTAGAGGGAGTACATCTCTCTCCGGATTTGACAACAGAGCAACAGAGGGCCTGCAGGGCTTTGCTCCAACAGTATGCCTCTCTGTTTTCACTGACGCCAGGCCTTACACCATGGTGTAGGCATGAAATTGACACTGGTGACAGTGTGCCTGTCAAAAGCAGGTGCTACCGTATGTCGGATACCGTCAAGAACCACATCTAGGCTGAGGTCGCCAAGATGTTGGATCTGGGTGTTATTGAACCCTCAACCAGTCCCTGGTCCAGTCCAGTGGTCCTTGTCCCCAAGGCAAGTTCCCAGGCGGGTACCAAGGATTGGAGGTTCTGTGTAGACTACCGAGGAGTCAATGCGGTCAGCAAAACTGACACGCACCCATTGCCCGGGGCTGATGAGCTCGTGGACACCATAGGTGCTGCCAAATTTGTGAGCACCTTTGACCTTACCTCAGGCTATTGGCAAATAGCTCTGACGGACCATGCCAAGGAAAAGACGGCCTTCTCAACACCTGAGGGACTCTACCAGTTTAGGGTCATGCCTTTTGGGTTGAAGAATGCCCCTGCCACCTTCCAGAGATTGTTCAACCATGCGCTCAGTGGGCTGGAAGCCTTTTGTGTGGCTTACTTAGACGACATTGCCGTCTACAGTTCCACCTGGGAAGAGCATTTGGCACATCTGGATAAGGTGTTGCAGGCCTTGAAAAGGGCTAACCTCACTATCAAGGCCACCAAGTGCCAGATAGCTCAGGGGAAAGTTACCTATCTTGGTCATGAGGTAGGAGGGGGTCAAATCCAACCTCTCTCCAGTAAAGTACAGGATGTACAGAACTGGGAGACTCCCACTACTCAAACCCAGGTGAGAGCCTTTTTGGGCCTCACTGGGTACTATCGCAATTTCATGGCAGACTATGGAACCATAGCTGCACCCCTGACAGCGCTAACTTCACCCAAACAGCCTAGGAAGGTTAATTGGACCGAAGACTGTCAGAGGGCGTTTGATGGCTTGAAAGAAAGTCTGTGTAGGGCACCTGTGTTGTGTGCGCCTGACTACAGCCGACCCTTTATCGTCCAGACGGATGCCTGTGACACCGGAATTGGAGCTGTCTTGTCCCAGTTAGATGACAAAGGGAGAGAGCATCCTATCATATTCATTAGTAGACAACTCAAGGGTAGAGAACTTAGGTGGGCTACTGTTGAAAAGGAGTGTTTTAGCATAGTTTCGAGCCTTAGGCGCTTTAGGCCCTACCTTACGGGGTCTACCTTCAAGGTCCAAACAGATCATAAGCCCCTGAAGTGGCTTATGCAGATGAAGGGTGAGAATCCGAAATTGCTCAGGTGGTCCATTAGCCTGCAAGGGCTAGACTTCACCATCGAGCACAGACCAGGGAAGAGTCACGATAATGCAGATGGCCTTTCCAGAAGGTATGTTGACCGTCTGGATGAGGGTGTCTATCCCGTGGGAGATTAGACACCCTCCACCTCAGTCTGGGGGGGGCGACTGTGATGCTGGAAATGCATCAGAGGGACAGGGCCTCTGAATCCTTGTCCTTTACTGCTTTTTATCGTGTGTTCTGTTGTGTTTTCTGCCCAGGAGTCCATGTGGGACTCCTGGCAGTGCAGCTCTCTCTTTTGGTTTGGTGAACAGACCCATGGGATACCCTTATGGCACCCATGGGTAGGGGTACAACCCTGTGCCCCTAGTGTATGTTTTTGGGCACCTGTGGGTGGCCCACAGAGCAGGGTATGGGCTGGTGGCAGCTCCATGCTGAATTTGACAGGTGCTCTGGGTGTCCTCCATTTTGGGATACCCAGGCCCTGCCATTGGGATCAGTTGATTCCTGATAGGAAACAAGATGGCCCCTGTGGCCTCTTGCTTTCTATTGCCTGTTACCTTGTTTTCCCAAAGTCCTGGGAAGCCCTGACTCTGTCCCTTCCCCCTGACTGGCTGTTATGTGGAAGTTCCATATATGGTGTTGTTGTGAAGGCCCAGCTAGACTGACTGGAGCCTTCCCAGTGACTGTATGTTGTGGGTACCTCCTGTGGGTGGGACCTGGGTGAATGGAGTGTGTGACCAATATACACTCCTTGTTGTGGTTGTCTGGTTTCTGGCATGAGAGACAAAGACTGAGACAGCCCTGCCCGAAACTGGCCTGAATGCAGTGTGTAGTGTTGAATGGCTGGGTACTTGTCCCAATCCACATTCCTTGTTGTGAGTGTCCGAAAGGGAGGTGTGTGGCCTGAATGCACTGTGTGCCTGATTGGCTGACTGACTGCATGAATGCCCTTCTGTATGATTGGCTGCTGAGTGTGTGCCATCAGTGTGGATGAGAGACAGAATAGTATATCTGGGGACCTCTCACCACTGGTAATTGTTCAGAAGCGTTCAGAAGCTGAGTCTCCACTCTAAGAGTAACTGGAACTGCTGATCCTCGACGTCCAGCTGGAAGAAGAAGACTTGCTGTTGCACTTGCTTCGACCGATCTGAAAGCTGCCGAATTCGTCGAGGACTGACCCGAGAGAGGACCTGGTAAGGCGCCCTCTTCTCGTGCTCCGAGGGATCATCAAGCACCGCTACATCTTCGCCGAAGCCCCCTGGAAGTCAGACCCTCGAAAGGCTGCCGACCCGAGACGGGACCGCCGAGGAGATCGAAGTGAAGCAGCCGGACATCGCCGCCGTCGAAGTCCATTGCCGTCGACCAGGGTTCGCAGGTTTGTGTAACCGCTGGAAGCCCGTCGAAGTTGTGTTGCCCAGCCGTGGGAACCACTTGACGCCGTGCCGCCGACGACCGGAGCCGTCCGCTCCTTGCCTAAGAACATTTGAATCGAAGGACTCCCTCGTCCGCACCGTCGACCGCTTTATCCTGCCGGAGAAAGTCGAGGACGACCAACGCGCCGAGGAGAAACCTACCGGTGTGTTTCTCGCCACCGGAAGACCACAAAGACTCGAACGACACGACGCCCTTGCTGGGCCCCCGTCTCCACAATCTTTGCGGTCCAGAACAATTGTCATCGAGGTGCCCCGCACGCCTCTGCCTTGCAGGACGCCGACGCTCTGTCGTCAACAAGCACCGCTTGGATCGAAGCTGCCGCCTCATCGACGCCATTCTACCCTGTTTGTTGTCAGACGTTCGACGCCCCGTGTCTCCCGCTTGAAAGGGAAGGCATTCAAGAAGGGCCGTCGATTCCCCGACGCCGAACGCCGAGTTCCTCGACGGACGTTCGACGCCCCGTGTCTCCCGCTTGAAAGGGAAGGCATTCAAGAAGGGCCGTCGATTCCCCGCCGCCGAACGCCGAGTTCCTCGACGCTTCTTGACGCCTCTCGACGATCCGTGACTCAAGAAGGATCTGTCGACGCCTCTTCGAAGAACTCGACTCCACCAGGTACATTGGGGGGGTAAAATCATTATAGGAGGGAATAAGACTTGCAGAACAATATATGGACTGGGCTTGTGCTATATCTTTATTTTACAGGTTGCCCAGGTGGGGAGATCTCCACACAGAACTGTGTCTAGTGGTAGGGGCCAGTATTCTGCCTATTGTTCAACCATCTTATTTTCTCTCCTCTCTCTATTGCTGGTTTCACTCTATTGATCTGTGTGACATTGTTATAGTATTGTTGATGCACTTTAATGAGATCTAATACAAAGGGTGGTACCACTTTAGAATTGTATATATTTGCCATTGTTGATTTTCCTAAGTACAAGTACTAAGGCCTGGTGAAGGGTGCCCCTGACTGCTGGGGGGGTGCAGGGGGACATGAGTGAGGGCCTGGTGGAGGGTGCCCCTGACTGCTGGGGGTTGGGGGTGCAGGGGGACATGAGTGGGGGCTTGGTTCAGGGTACCCCTGGATTCTGCGGGTGGGGGTGATGGGAGGCATGTGTGGGGGCCTGGTGGAGGGTGCCCCTGGATGCTGGTGGGTGGGGGTGCAGGGGGACATGAGTGGGGGCCTGGTGGAGGGTGCCCCTGACTGCTGGTGGGTGGGGGTGCAGGAGGACATGAGTGGGGGCTTCGTGGAGGGTGCCCCTGGCTGTGGGGGGTGGGGGTGCAGGGGGACATGAGTGGGGGCCTGGTGGAGGGTGCCCTGCACTGCTGGGGGGTGGGGGTGATGGGAGACATGTGTGGGGGCCTGGTGGAGGGTGCCCCTGGATGCTGGTGGGTGTGGGTGGAGGGGAACATGAGTGGGGGCCTGGTGGAGGGTGCCCCTGACTGCTGGGCGGTGGGGGTGGTGGGAGACATGTGTGGGGGCCTGGTGGAGGGTGTCCCTGGATGCTGGTGGGTGGGGGTGCAGGGGGACATGAGTGGGGGCCTGGTGGAGGGTGCCCCTGACTGCTGGGGGGTGGGAGTGATGGGAGACATGTGTGGGCGCCTGCTGGAGGGTGCCCCTGGATGCTGGGGGGTGGGGGTGCAGGGGGACATGCGTTGGTGATCAGTAGTGCAAGGTGACATGTGGGTTGGCTGGTGGGCATGGCCATGGTGGATGGGCTGCCTACGGGACATGAGCAGGGGTGCAGGGTAGTCCCCTGTGGTGTGGGCTGCCTGCAGGGGCCGTGGAGGGTGTAGAGGGAACACCTGGGAGGACCCACACAGTCAATTCACGTGTAGTACTACCCGGCACCCTCGAAATACACGTACCCTGCTGAAATCGCGTGTGGAACTTTCTGCGCACCCGGAATACACGTACCCTGCAGGATTAGCGTGTGGAACTTCCTGCGCACCCCGGAATCCACGTACCCTGCAGAATTATCGTGTGGAACTTCACGCGCACCCCACAATACACGTACCCTGCAGGATTAGCGTGTGAAACTTCCCGCGCACCCCGGAATCCACGTACCCTGCAGAATTAGCGTGTGGAACTTCACGCGCACCCCGGAATCGACGTACCCTGCAGAATAAGTGTGTGGAACTTCACATGCACCCCAGAATACACGTACCCTGCAGAATTAGCGTGTGGAACTTCCCGCGCACCCCGGAATACATGTACCCAGGCCAATCGCGTGTGGGACTTCCCACGCACTCCGGAATACACGGACCCAGGCAATTCGCATGTGGAACTTCCCACACACCCTGGACTACACAGACCCAGCCAATCGCGTGTGGGACTTCCCGCACACCCCGGAATACACGTACCCAGGCAAATCGCGTGTGGGACTTTCCGTGCAGCACAGAATGCACGCACACGCTATTTATCACAAAGCGGCTGTCCGTGTTTGTCACGTACCCCTTTGCACGTCATTTGTCTTAGAGGGCCACAGTATGTGACATTCATCATAGCTGTATATAGGTGCTTTTTGTTGACGCACATTTTGGCGCACATTTATTTCAGGGGCAGGGACACTACCACCTGCTTTCTTGTGGCGGATGTGTTTGGGCCTGTGCGCTGGTTCTAACGTGCGCTGGTTTGCCCTATTGGATTCCATGAATACGTGTTTTAGGCGAGCGTGTGGGCGTTCCGCGCACTTCCCTCCTGTACTTCCCCCGTGACACCCACATTTTGACAAGTTGTTCCCCATTCCGAGTGTTACGCCCCGTGTTCCGCCTACTTTTGTTGTGTGCGCCGCGCTATGTGTGATTTCGCTGTGCCCGTGGCGCACTCCGTTAGATATACTGTGCGCCGGCGTGCGCCGCGCACTTTTTCAGCGCACATCCGATATTTTTTTCGCGCACGGCCTTCCATGAATCGATATGCGCTGGTTTCCCTGCGATTTTCGCACTTGCACTGCGATTTTCGCACTTTTACTGCGAATCGCACGTTTTGGCACCTCTGCGCGGGAATTTTCAGTGCACATTAATTCCATGAATCGACACCTCAATGTCTCCAGAGCTCCAGTCCTCTCCAAGTAGGACTACTGCACTAGCCTCTTCCTCAATCTGCCTCATTCCTCCCTTTGCCCCCTGCAACTATTCCAGAATACGACTGCAAGACTTATCCTTGGCCTCCAACCTAGGGATGGCATCTCTCCAGCCCTAAAATCTCTCCACTGACTCCCGGTTGCTGCAACAATAAAGTTCAAGACCCTCTGCATCATACACAAAGATTTCTGGGGTCTGAGTCCCCACTACATCTAGCTCTATTTCCCTAAATACCTCCCTGCTAGAGCCCTTCTGTCTTCTAGCTCCAACTCTCTGCAGATCAGAGGATTTTCCAAGCAGAGAGTGGGGGTAGATCTCAGCCCTCTGCTGCTGTCTCCCTGTGGAATGGCCTTCCTGCCCCTCTCAGACTTGAGCTGGATCTCCCTATGTTCTGGAAGCTTCTCAAGCCCCTCCTTTTCTCTTCCTCCTTTCCTCTCCCCCTCCCACACTAATGTCTCCCTCTGCCTCTTTTTGCCTGGCTCTCTGGTTCCTTCTGATTCTTACAGGGCACCAGATCCTCCTTGGCCAGTCTAACCCTGCACTTGGTCTCCTCTGACTGCCCCCAGCCCCTAACCTGCACTTGCCCACCCGGGCACCCTCCTCCTGCACTAGCCTGGCCGGGCGTGCACCCCATTGAGCCCTTCCAGCCCTGTTCTCTCACATTTATCATGTAGACCTTGTTTCCCCTGCACACTCTGTATTCCCTTGGCAATTGTCCATCTGACCTGCCCCCAGCACCAGGATAACCCATGGGCCCTTTTTCCGTCTGACTGGCACTTCACCCTTCCCCTCTCCCCTGCACTTCTTGTTACCACACTTGTATGGTCCGAATGACACAAGCTCTAGTAGGACTGTTTTTGTTTCCCCCCTCTTTTGTCTTGTTGCACCTTGAAACACCTGTTGCTGTATCGGTGCATTATACATATCTAATGAATAAAATAAAAAATAGTGTTAGTGGTAGGGTCAGGACAGGGTTGTTGTGGGACTCCAGACAGACAATTGTGGAGATCAAATGGGCTGGAGGGGGCAAGGTAGATGTCGAAGAGCCAAGGCGAGAGGATAAAGCCTTGAGGGTCACCACAGGTGCAGAGTGTGATGGAGGAGAGAAAAGGGCCCAGTTAAACTTGGCAAGGTCAGTCACAGAGGAAGGAGGTCAACTAGTCCAAAGCCAGCTCTGTGATGCCAAGGATATCTATGATTTATAAGGGTGGCATGATTGACCATATCAAAGGCAGAGGAAAGGTCAAGAAGGATGAGAACAGAAGGTGAGTTGGAATCGAGATTAGAGAGCAAGTCTACACAGGAGTTCAGGAGTGCAGTTTCCATGCCTCTGGCTGCTCTGAAGCCAGAATAGTGGTCGTGGAGACAATCAACGGATTCAGTGTGGTGAATAAGCTGGAAGATGGTGGCCAGCTTCTCCAAGAGTTTGCCCAGGAAGGGGGTAATGGAGATATGGTGGTAGTTAGGTGGACAGAGAGGTTGGTAGAAGGCTTTTTGTGGAGAGGGTGCACAAAGGACTGCTTAAGAAGTAGCGAGAAGGCGCCAGTAGCAAAGGAGTGATTGCAGAAATCAGCCAAGGCAGGAGCGAGGGAGGCAATTTTGTCCTTTATAGTTCTGGAGGACCAGGGAACACCTGTTTGGATGAGGCTTTCATAGAGCGGACTTGTCTAGATACCTAATAAGGTAATATGGGAGAGAAAGGGGAGAGTAGGAAGGAAGGGGACAGAGGGGCAAGGGAGGCTTGAGGGAAGGTGAGGGTGAAGGGAGTGGTGTGGAGGAGAGTGTGGACAAGATGTTTTGAGTTTTAGTTATGAAGTGAGAGGCCAATGCAGTGCAGAGGGTCAGGGAAGGCAGAGGAGAAATGAAGACTGCAGTAGGATTGATGAGTTCCTTGCAGATTTTGAACAGTTCAACCATGTTGTTAGTGGCCCATAGATGCAGGCTTCAATATAGGCCTTCTTCACACGGATGGAAAATTTATTGGAAAATTTGTATTGCCTTTGCAACAGGCGGCAGGCCAGTCTGTCAGAGGATGTGCTCGAAGCCTGCACTTCCGCTCAGCAGCTCTGCACTTGCATTTCAGAGAGGCTAGTTCGGAGTCATACCAGGTGTTGTGCTTGGAGTCAGGCTTCATGCAGATCCTCATGACAGGGTCAAGGATGTCCATGGTGTTGGACATGGAGAGTTGAAGGTTAGTAAGGGATGTGTCAGTGTGAGAGTCAGTGGCAGGAGTTGGAGGGGTAAGGACAGAGGCAGCAAAAGCAGAAAGTGACACTTGCTTCATTGGACGAATAACAGAGAAGGAGTCTTGCAGTGCATGCAGGGGCATAGCCAGAGGTCCAGTTGCGAGTCTAGGTGAGCATAACACGGGAGAGGTGTAGTGAGAAGTTTGGATATAGGTATTTATGGTGAATGGAGAGCATCCAAGGTGTGTCCGGCTGAGTGTGTCAGACCGGAGGGAAGAATGGAGAGGGAAAGAGAGTCACAGTGGTTGCGGAAGGGTCCAGAGGCTGCATCAGGGGAATTAATATTGAAGGAGGAGAAGCTTGGAGGTGGGGTCCAGGAGAGAAGAGGTGAGGTCATACCACTCTCAGAGGAAGAGGAAGACCCGACCAGGGGACCTGTAGATGGTGGCAAGAGTCAGCCAGAGGATAGGAGAGAGACCAAGTCTGCAGATGAGGCATTTGAAGGAGGAGTCAGACTGAGTGGGTATGATAGTAGCACATTCGGCGAAGATCAGGGACACTCCGTCCCCTGGACAGGTTAGGCCTGGGTTTAGAAAGGATCTTGTATCCCCCCAGGAGGAGAATGTCACAACTTGTGACAGAGCTGGTCATGAACCACATCTCAGTGAGAGCAAGACCGTTGAGGTAGAGGTCTTCAATGAGGTGGCAGATGTCAGAGGAGTGTTTAACAGCAGAGCAAGTGTTGAGGGTAGCTAAGTGGAGCTGGTTGCCACTTTTAAGGTCTTCAGAGGAGGGGTACAGGGATGTGGTACACCCATCGGTGGTGCAGAGGGGCCGGAGAGGCAGTAGAAGGAGGAGTGGCATGCGAAGGGAGGAAGTTGATAAGAGACATAAGACGCCTATCAAGAAGGAGGAGGTTGGGATATGAGACATGGGCCATTACAATGCCATTCAGGTAGATATTAATTATGCCCCCAGAGGATGGGAAATATGCCTAGTGTACTTCCAAATGGGTGCCACCGTTAATGGGTGAAGAAGAGAAAGGGGAGAGCACTGAGAGCATATGGGGAATCGTTGACATAGGTGTCAGTAAAGGGCAGGCCTGGATTGGAGACCAGGAGAGCCTGCTTGAACTTTTTTCTTCCAGACTTCGAAAGAGAGATAGGAAAGGTGATAGAGTAGCAGTTAGAGAAGATAGGGGAGTTTGAAAGCACCACAGAGGGAGCACGCAGAGAGAAGGGGGAAAAAGAGAGCAGGAGAACCTGCAGTGCATGACACCCAACTTCAACAGAACAGCAATGCAACCATCTAGATTCAAGTGTTCAGGATAAAGGGAAACAGCGTACGTTTTAGAAAACAGTACTAACCAACTTAAGAGCAGGAAAATGACTCCCTTCTCCTGAACAGAACAATATCTTTCCAACTGAAGTGTTGCATTTCAATAGGTAAGCTTTAAATAGCGTTCGGCTATTTTCTTCACCAGTTTCTCCAGATCTTTCCTAGAACTTGTCCATATCTTATTTTGTAATCCTCATGCCTTCCTTAAAGTTTTCTTCTCTGTGGTATTGCCCCTATCTTCTTCTGTGTCTTGTACTGGTCAATGAACATACTCTCTTTATCCTTAGGTATTATTGTTTCTTCCTCTATGAGCCTAAGTCTTAGGTCTCTGGATCTCTGCACTTCTCCCTTGGGATCTGGGCGATGTACCCACAGTTAAATTCCACCTAAGTTGCCTTCATCAGTACTACTGGGGCAAGTAAAAGGAGTCCCATAGCTATGTTCACTCTATTTATGACTTCCGGTATTTCTGGGGTGAGTATGAAGGGTCCCGTAGTCAGGTTCACTCTTCTTATGGCATTCATTAATACTGGGCCAAGTATGAGGGTTAGCGTAGTTAGTTTCACTCTTCATATAACTTCCATTACTACTGGGCCAAGAATGAGGTGTCCCATAGTTAGGTACACTCTTCTTATACATTTCGTTACTACTGGAACCACTATGAGGGGTCCCGAGGTTAGGTTCGATCTTCTTATAACTGCTGTTATCACTGGGACAAGTCTGAGGGGTCCCGTGCTTAGATTCACCCTTCCTATGACAGCTTGGATATAGCTATTTGACAAAGCCACCCCTCTCCCTACGTCTCCCACTCTTCCCATTTCCTTCTTTGGTTTGGGCTTGTGATACCCGGTTGGCGTCTCCCCTTCTTTGCCGCTTCTCTGCAGTATGGCTTTCTGGCTTCCTTTCACAGTACCGTCAGGTACAGCACTGTGTGCTGCTGTACCAGTTTGCAGAGGGTTTCACTCTCTCTCTTCTGCCTGGTTACTGTATGACATCTATCCTTCACTTCTCTTGATTACATCTGTTATCAGTACCCTTGGGGTAAGACCACCGTGATGGTTTTGGTATGGAGAGGTTTCTCCTCTCTGTTCTTTGGTTGCTGCTTCCCACAAGCAAATCTCTCTGGGGATGCTGTTTCTGGAGAGAGCTTCATGGTAGGCTCTCTGCCCACGGATGGTTCTCGGACACCCTTTTATCTGTTCTTCTCGTCACCCAGGAGGCGGACATCTGGGTCTCTACAGAACCCGCTTGAAACTCCTGGGCCTCTCTCCATGTTTGCCTAACTGATCCCAGTTTGATGATGTCTGCTGAGGCTTCTACAAACTCCAGGAATATTACTTTCTGTCTGAGTCAGGCTCAGCCTAATTCCATTGGCTTCCTCATCTCAGTGTCAAGCAACTGTTCATTCTGTCCTACTCAATGATGTTTACTCGTCTCAGTACCATATAGACTTTATTCAGGACAAGTACTGTAGTAACACATATCAGAGGATTCTGGTGTTATAGATATGTATTTCTTTGTCTCTTGTGTGAGATAAAAAGGGGGAGTATTGCATAGCAGGCTCACCTGCTTAGTCTCACAAGAAGAGGCTGTGATGCTGGAAATGCATCAGAGGGACAGGGCCTCTGAATCCTTGTCCTTTAGAATTGTATATATTTGCCATTGTTGATTTTCCTAAGTACAAAGTGAGTTATTATGATAAGTGTACATAACCTTGAATATTGATTATATAAAGACTGTGTTCTAACCAATACAGTGTGTGGACATTCCTTTGTGGGGGCTTCGGGACTACACTGTACTTAAGAACCAGCCTGCATCACCTCCTGAGAAGCTAGGCCTTGATTGCTCGACCATAGCTACCGAATAGAGAATCTAGGCTGGGGTCCTCTGTGCCTCCCCTCTACCATTTAGAGAGCAGAAGTACAGACCACCCCCTACCAGTCCCTCTTACACTGGTGGCAGCGGTGGGATGCTTATGGTTTTAAGAATCAGTGTATAACCGTGCCACTTACAAAATATCTGCACTTTATTAAATAAAGGTTTAGTTGTGTACAAGATAACTGCATTACAAACAATGGAGTCTATTTCAAATGGCAAATTGACTCGGATGAGCTTGGAGGCTCTCCAGAGTGCTTGTGAAGCCAGGGAGTTAGACTTTGTGGATAAGTCTAGGGCTGAGCTGATAGCTGCCCTGGTGGACTACCAGACTGATGGTGAAACTCTTGATGAGGGGGGGAATGCAACCAATGAGGACTCTGCCCCTGGGGTTTCTGCTGAATCTGTTTCTGGGAATGCCACCATTCCTGCTGCCTCTGTTCCAAACCCCAGCAATTCCTTGGAGCTTGAGTTATTAGGGATGAAATTGGCCTTTGAATACCGCAAGTTGGAAATAGATGCTGAACTTAAGAAAGAGGAGTTGGCTCAACAAGTGGAGCTCAAGAATAGGGATCTTGAACTCAGAAATAAGGACCTTGAACTCAGAAATAAGGACCTTGAACTCAAGAGCCAGGACACTGAATGTCAGAGAATCCAGCTAAAGAAAGCTAAAGTGGAGACTTCAGCTAAAACCAGTGAGAGTGTCAGGTCCCCAGCCACCAAGTTTATGAAAGATTTGGTTGGTGTATTTGTGGAGGGTTCAGATATCCTCCAATGGATTGAAGCGTTTGAAATGGCTTGTGCGATTCACAATGTTGATAAAAGAGATTGGGCTAAGTGTTTGTTAAGCAGAATGCCTCAAACTGGATATGACTGTATTCTGAATCTGAGTGTGGAAGAAAGGGGTCAGTATGAGTGTATGAAGTCTGCTTTGATTGCCAAGTTTGGCAAGACACCTACCCAATACCTTAAAAGGTTCAGGGATTTTAAGAAAAGAGAGAATGTGTCTTGGGTTGACTGGGTGAGTGCTGCGCACATGAACATGATAGGGTGGATTGATGGATACAAGACTAAGACTTTTGTTGAATTGTCCCACCTCTTGTTTTTGAGCATTTTTCTGAAGCCTGTTCACCAGAGCTGCGTCAGTATGTGGCTGACCAGAACATTTTGGACCCCTTTAAGCTGGCTAGGTTGGGTCTCCCACCGGGTGTCCCCTAAGGACTCCAGTGGGAAGGACAAGGACAAAGAAAAGGGGACCTCTCAGAAAGCTGAGGAGTCCCACAAGCAGTCACGGTCGGGTAAACCTAAACCTTCCTCTCCCAAGACCCAAAAATCTAGTGGGGATAAGTCATCTGTGGGTGGGAATAAGAGTAGTGGTCCACCTGCTGCAAAGCAGGCTCCCAGTGGTTCCAGTACCGTACCCCGCACTCCTGGCACTTGTTGGGACTGTGGATCACAGAAGGGGTGACTCCAAGTGTAAAGGTAAGGCACTTGGAGTACAGGCTGTCAGCCTGACCTACCCTTACCCCGTGTCTGAGGTGGAGGCCACTGTCCTCCCCTCCTCTACCGGGATCACATTTGGTGCTCCGGTAGAGATTTCCTTAGTGTCCCTTGGGGCCTGGGACCAGTATGCAGAAGTACTGGCGACTATCCCACAGAACACCCGTAGGTTTTTGAGAAGTGTCCTCTTGAATGGCCAGCCTTCTACTGGTCTGAGAGACACTGGGGCAAACATGACAGTGGTGGACAGGATCCTGCTCAAGCCAGAGGACTATGTAGGTGCTCCTCTGAGAACCACCAGGTTAGCTGGTGGGCCTCCCAAATTATCGCCTGTAGCCTTAGTCACACTCATGATTGGAGACAAGACAGCAAAGCTTCCTGTCCTGGTTCAGGACAATGTCCTTGCTAACATTCTGTTAGGAAATGATCTAGTAGAGTTGGGGTTGATCTTGGATGGTCTTCCCATGACTGCTGCTGCAGTCACTAGGTCACAGGTGACACCGGGTCTGGCTGTGAGTCAGGTACCCGAGCCAAAGGCGAGGCCTAAGGCAAGAAGAAGGAATACCAAGAAGGCCACCTCTGTGGAGGGAACACCTTCTCTTCCTGCTGTTCCGACAGCACCCATTGGGATCCATGCTCCGGACGGGCTGGGTCCAGTGGTAAACCCAAACTCAACTCCCGTGGGAGAAGAGACAGAAGACTCTCCTGTGGGAGAGGTTCTCAACCCGGAGGATCATCCCGACCTTCAATGCTTGTTAGCTGAAGGGGGACCCTCCCGGGCAGACTTCTGTAAGGGACAGAGAGAGTGCCACTCGCTCGAGGGACTGAGGAAACAGGCCCTGTCCCAGGCACAAGGAGAAGTGCCTAGGACATTCCGGATTTATTGGGAGGGTGAGCTCCTTGTTAGTGAGCCCACTAAGCCTGAACCTGGTGCCCTCAAGAGGTTGGTGGTACCCCAGGTTTACAGGCCCTTCCTACTGCAGTTGGCGCATGAGGTGCCCTTGGCTGGTCATCGTGGGACCAAGAAGACTAAGCAGAGGCTCTCTGCCCATTTCTACTGGCCACGGATGGGAGTAGAGGTGGAGTCCCACTGCAGGACCTGCCCAACTTGTCAGTTGTCTGGCAAGACTGGAGGCAGTGTCATTGCCCCACTGCAGCCATTGCCAGTGGTTGGCACACCATTTGAGAGGGTGGGCATCAACATCGTCGGTCCCCTTGACCCTCCCACTTCAGGTGGACATCGGTTCATCCTGGTCTTGGTAGATCATGCCACCAGGTACCCTGAGGCAATACCCCTTCGGACTGTTACTGCCAAGGTGGTTGCCAGGGCTCTCCTGGGCATTTTCACCCGTGTTGGATTCCCCAAGGAGGTTGTCTCTGACAGAGGATCCAACTTCATGTCTAGTTACATGAAAACCATGTGGAAAGAGTGCAGGGTAACCTACAAGTTCTCCACCTCTTACCACCCCCAGACCAATGGTCTGGTTAAGAGATTTAATAAAACTCTCAAGGGCATGCTAGGGGCTTTGGAAGAACCCCTAAGGAGGAAGTGGGATCTCCTCCTGCCATGCCTGCTGTTTGCTTACAGAGAGGTACCTCAAGAGGGTGTTGGTTTCAGCCCCTTTGAGTTACTCTTTGGACATCCCGTGAGGGGGCCCCTCGCCTTGATCAGAGAAGGCTTGGAAGCCACCCCTCCAGGTCCCACCAAGCAAGTGGGGGACTATGTGTTAGGCCTCAGACGGAGGATGACACAGATGATGGGTCAGGCAACAGCAAATCTCAAGGCCAGCCAGGAATTGAATAAGTACTGGCATGACCTTAAAGCCTCGCAAGTGGATTGGACTCCGGGACAGGAAATCCTTGTGATGGAGCCTACCAAGCCTAGAGCTTTGGCAGATAAGTGGACTGGACCCTTCAGGATCATCTCCAAGATGGGCAAAGTCAATTATCTGGTTGACATGGGAGCCTCTGGGGTAGCCCCTCAGGTATTCCATGTCAACAGGCTCAAGCCTTTCCACCGGCGAGCAGAAGTCTCATGTCTCTTGCTAGCTTCAGGACAAGAAGAGGATGAGAGTGAGCCCTTTCCTGATTTGCTGCATAGCAACCCTCAGGATGGCTCAGTAGAGGGAGTACATCTCTCTCCGGATTTGACAACAGAGCAACAGAGGGCCTGCAGGGCTTTGCTCCAACAGTATGCCTCTCTGTTTTCACTGACGCCAGGCCTTACACCATGGTGTAGGCATGAAATTGACACTGGTGACAGTGTGCCTGTCAAAAGCAGGTGCTACCGTATGTCGGATACCGTCAAGAACCACATCTAGGCTGAGGTCGCCAAGATGTTGGATCTGGGTGTTATTGAACCCTCAACCAGTCCCTGGTCCAGTCCAGTGGTCCTTGTCCCCAAGGCAAGTTCCCAGGCGGGTACCAAGGATTGGAGGTTCTGTGTAGACTACCGAGGAGTCAATGCGGTCAGCAAAACTGACACGCACCCATTGCCCGGGGCTGATGAGCTCGTGGACACCATAGGTGCTGCCAAATTTGTGAGCACCTTTGACCTTACCTCAGGCTATTGGCAAATAGCTCTGACGGACCATGCCAAGGAAAAGACGGCCTTCTCAACACCTGAGGGACTCTACCAGTTTAGGGTCATGCCTTTTGGGTTGAAGAATGCCCCTGCCACCTTCCAGAGATTGTTCAACCATGCGCTCAGTGGGCTGGAAGCCTTTTGTGTGGCTTACTTAGACGACATTGCCGTCTACAGTTCCACCTGGGAAGAGCATTTGGCACATCTGGATAAGGTGTTGCAGGCCTTGAAAAGGGCTAACCTCACTATCAAGGCCACCAAGTGCCAGATAGCTCAGGGGAAAGTTACCTATCTTGGTCATGAGGTAGGAGGGGGTCAAATCCAACCTCTCTCCAGTAAAGTACAGGATGTACAGAACTGGGAGACTCCCACTACTCAAACCCAGGTGAGAGCCTTTTTGGGCCTCACTGGGTACTATCGCAATTTCATGGCAGACTATGGAACCATAGCTGCACCCCTGACAGCGCTAACTTCACCCAAACAGCCTAGGAAGGTTAATTGGACCGAAGACTGTCAGAGGGCGTTTGATGGCTTGAAAGAAAGTCTGTGTAGGGCACCTGTGTTGTGTGCGCCTGACTACAGCCGACCCTTTATCGTCCAGACGGATGCCTGTGACACCGGAATTGGAGCTGTCTTGTCCCAGTTAGATGACAAAGGGAGAGAGCATCCTATCATATTCATCAGTAGACAACTCAAGGGTAGAGAACTTAGGTGGGCTACTGTTGAAAAGGAGTGTTTTAGCATAGTTTCGAGCCTTAGGCGCTTTAGGCCCTACCTTACGGGGTCTACCTTCAAGGTCCAAACAGATCATAAGCCCCTGAAGTGGCTTATGCAGATGAAGGGTGAGAATCCGAAATTGCTCAGGTGGTCCATTAGCCTGCAAGGGCTAGACTTCACCATCGAGCACAGACCAGGGAAGCGTCACGATAATGCAGATGGCCTTTCCAGAAGGTATGTTGACCGTCTGGATGAGGGTGTCTATCCCGTGGGAGATTAGACACCCTCCACCTCAGTCTGGGGGGGGCGACTGTGATGCTGGAAATGCATCAGAGGGACAGGGCCTCTGAATCCTTGTCCTTTACTGCTTTTTATCGTGTGTTCTGTTGTGTTTTCTGCCCAGGAGTCCATGTGGGACTCCTGGCAGTGCAGCTCTCTCTTTTGGTTTGGTGAACAGACCCATGGGATACCCTTATGGCACCCATGGGTAGGGGTACAACCCTGTGCCCCTAGTGTATGTTTTTGGGCACCTGTGGGTGGCCCACAGAGCAGGGTATGGGCTGGTGGCAGCTCCATGCTGAATTTGACAGGTGCTCTGGGTGTCCTCCATTTTGGGATACCCAGGCCCTGCCATTGGGATCAGTTGATTCCTGATAGGAAACAAGATGGCCCCTGTGGCCTCTTGCTTTCTATTGCCTGTTACCTTGTTTTCCCAAAGTCCTGGGAAGCCCTGACTCTGTCCCTTCCCCCTGACTGGCTGTTGGGTGGAAGTTCCATATATGGTGTTGTTGTGAAGGCCCAGCTAGACTGACTGGAGCCTTCCCAGTGACTGTATGTTGTGGGTACCTCCTGTGGGTGGGACCTGGGTGAATGGAGTGTGTGACCAATATACACTCCTTGTTGTGGTTGTCTGGTTTCTGGCATGAGAGACAAAGACTGAGACAGCCCTGCCCGAAACTGGCCTGAATGCAGTGTGTAGTGTTGAATGGCTGGGTACTTGTCCCAATCCACATTCCTTGTTGTGAGTGTCCGAAAGGGAGGTGTGTGGCCTGAATGCACTTTGTGCCTGATTGGCTGACTGACTGCATGAATGCCCTTCTGTATGATTGGCTGCTGAGTGTGTGCCATCAGTGTGGATGAGAGACAGAATAGTATATCTGGGGACCTCTCACCACTGGTAATTGTTCAGAAGCGTTCAGAAGCTGAGTCTCCACTCTAAGAGTAACTGGAACTGCTGATCCTCGACGTCCAGCTGGAAGAAGAAGACTTGCTGTTGCACTTGCTTCGACCGATCTGAAAGCTGCCGAATTCGTCGAGGACTGACCCGAGAGAGGACCTGGTAAGGCGCCCTCTTCTCGTGCTCCGAGGGATCATCAAGCACCGCTACATCTTCGCCGAAGCCCCCTGGAAGTCAGACCCTCGAAAGGCTGCCGACCCGAGACGGGACCGCCGAGGAGATCGAAGTGAAGCAGCCGGACATCGCCGCCGTCGAAGTCCATTGCCGTCGACCAGGGTTCGCAGGTTTGTGTAACCGCTGGAAGCCCGTCGAAGTTGTGTTGCCCAGCCGTGGGAACCACTTGACGCCGTGCCGCCGACGACCGGAGCCGTCCGCTCCGTGCCTAAGAACATTTGAATCGAAGGACTCCCTCGTCCGCACCGTCGACCGCTTTATCCTGCCGGAGAAAGTCGAGGACGACCAACGCGCCGAGGAGAAACCTACCGGTGTGTTTCTCGCCACCGGAAGACCACAAAGACTCGAACGACTCGACGCCCTTGCTGGGCCCCCGTCTCCACAATCTTTGCGGTCCAGAACAATTGTCATCGAGGTGCCCCGCACGCCTCTGCCTTGCAGGACGCCGATGCTCTGTCGTCAACAAGCACCGCTTGGATCGAAGCTGCCGCCTCATCGACGCCATTCTACCCTGTTTGTTGTCAGACGTTCGACGCCCCGTGTCTCCCGCTTGAAAGGGAAGGCATTCAAGAAGGGCCGTCGATTCCCCGACGCCGAACGCCGAGTTCCTCGACGGACGTTCGACGCCCCGTGTCTCCCGCTTGAAAGGGAAGGCATTCAAGAAGGGCCGTCGATTCCCCGCCGCCGAACGCCGAGTTCCTCGACGCTTCTTGACGCCTCTCGACGATCCGTGACTCAAGAAGGATCTGTCGACGCCTCTTCGAAGAACTCGACTCCACCAGGTACATTGGGGGGGTAAAATCATTATAGGAGGGAATAAGACTTGCAGAACAATATATGGACTGGGCTTGTGCTATATCTTTATTTTACAGGTTGCCCAGGTGGGGAGATCTCCACACAGAACTGTGTCTAGTGGTAGGGGCCAGTATTCTGCCTATTGTTCAACCATCTTATTTTCTCTCCTCTCTCTATTGCTGGTTTCACTCTATTGATCTGTGTGACATTGTTACAGTATTGTTGATGCACTTTAATGAGATCTAATACAAAGGGTGGTACCACTTTAGAATTGAATATATTTGCCATTGTTGATTTTCCTAAGTACAAAGTGAGTTATTATGATAAGTGTACATAACCTTGAATATTGATTATATAAAGACTGTGTTCTAACCACTACAGTGTGTGGACATTCCTTTGTGTGGGCTTGGGGACTACACTGTACTTAAGAACCAGCCAGCCTGCATCACCTCCTGAGAAGCTAGGCCTTGATTGCTCGACCATAGCTACCGAATAGAGAATCTAGGCTGGGGTCCTCTGTACCTCCCCTCTACCATATAGAGAGCAGAAGTACAGACCACCCCCTACCAGTACCCTCTTACAGAGGCTTCCCTCTGGGGAGAACTGACCAAATTCCACGATTTGTCACACTACTTTAGATAAGATAATATAACCAGGAACACCTGGTGAAAACATCAAAAGCCATTAAACCCTTAATAACATAATGGGTTGGGTGTGTGTTGTTAAGTATTTCAATCAGGCGATACACCCTGGTCTCAGCCTAGTATGCAGCGCACAACTAAAATGCTTATTTTATTATATATATAGGTTCAATATTTGAAGTGATATACCACTCATATCACACCCCTTCTCAAATACCCCAGGTCACGATGAACCAGGAATCAGACTGGTTGTTAAAAGTAATATTTATTTATTTATTTGAAATTCAAATCAAACATATACTTTTAATAGGGAGCAGCAATCGCCAATGTGGTGACAATAACAGACAGGAAGGTATGTAATGAGCTCAAATTCACTCTTTGGCAACACAAATATAAAACACCAGAGAAAAGAACACTTTTGGCTTGTTTGGAAAGATAGCACTTAAGTTAGTATTTCCCCCTGCAATATTCCTCAACCCACAAATAAACAATTCTAAATAGATATAAGGAAGCAGCAGGTAATCAGGAATAAGGAATAAAAAACATAATTCGAATCCAACCTTCCCTCCCCAAACAAGAGAGAAAAACGGATTTGAAATCTTACACTTTAAAATGACATTTTGGAAATGGCTAAATAAAACACTGAAAATGTGCAAAAATCCTTAAATCAGTACACATTTCTATGGGAGCAACATTGGAAAGATAGTAACAATCATGAGCTATAGTTTGAGCAAAAATAAATACTTTGAATCTGAAGGGAAGGTTGAAAATAATTTAGAATAAAAATCACACATGTAAAACTTTGCGAAATTCTGGATTTCCGACTAACAATAACAAAACGGTTATTAAGATAAAGGGGTGAAAAAGTTTTTGTGTTGGGATGTAGCTATAGGTCTTAGGTATAATCCAGAGTTGAAATGAAGTCTCTAGCTATTAACCTGAGGGAGATATGCAATGTTGAATGAGAGGCGTTTTTAGAAAAAACGGGTAGTGAAAACAGAAAAGAAACTCAG
This sequence comes from Ambystoma mexicanum, assembly GCF_040938575.1. Classification (NCBI taxonomy): domain Eukaryota; kingdom Metazoa; phylum Chordata; class Amphibia; order Caudata; family Ambystomatidae; genus Ambystoma; species Ambystoma mexicanum. Next base: position 857,138,834 of record NC_090933.1, on the reverse strand, counting down.
TTTGGACAAGAAAATATTTACTATACTTTTACTCTATGCTAGAGCATTCCGACTACAATACCAAGGAAGGACACAGTAAGCTCTGGAGTTGATTCATGACTTCAACACCAAATTACCAGTGCCCGTCCCGGCGGAACCAGTAGGAACACTCGAAGTAAGAGTGATAGTTTAAGATTTACACAAGATAAAAATGACTAAAGAAATGGTGCTTAGCAAAATAAATCAAGACAGGATTGCAATAAGGATTCTGACAATGTTACAAGTTAGTTAGACAGTTAAGGTAAGGATAGGATGGTTTAGAGATTGGGATGAGACAAGGCAAGACAAGGTATGCTATGGTTTTCTATGATTCCTATTAATACTTACAGTCCACTTTAATTTAAGATTTTGGATCATCAAAGGTTCTGGTCATCACACGGATCGGGTGTAACCAAGGACAGCTGGGCAAATCTGGTCACCGGACTGCACTGGACTGGCACTTCTGGTTACTGGAGGCTGGAGATCAGTGGGATGGCTTTCAGCAGGCATGCATCTAGTAGTAGCAAGCCAGGATGGATCAGGATGTTTCCCTTGGGTTTTTCGGATTTTTAGAAGAATTTGAGGCCTAAATTACTAGGGGAATCCAGACGTGGACCCCTTGCTCACTATTCTTAGAGAGGCACAGATCCACCCTACTGATGAGGTCCAACCAGACTGAAACACGTGTCTGGGGTTTCTGTTGGTACTCTTGTTCAGAGGAGAATTGCCTAGAATTTCGGTGCTGGACTGCCCTAGGGCAGGTCAAAGACTGATATGTTTAGGATATTTCTTCTCTGTGAAAGATAGTGAGCTAAAGACTCTGGGTAAGTCTCTCATAACCAGGACTAATGTCTGGCAGAGGGACTCCCAGGACCCCCTTGTTAATTTGCAGGTGATAGTCTCAGCCTGCTATTGTCCCAGCCTAGAGCAAAGATGAATGTCTGATGTGACTGGGAAGTCCTTTTCCTAGTGTATTCAAAGTCCTCCAAGCTAGCATTAGAGGGTTCCTGTGCCAAAGGTTTGTACTGGGGAAACCCCCATCCGGCCCATAGAGTCGGGGTTTGCTCAAGAGTACTTTAAGACTAGATAGCTGCACCTTGAGATGGATGGGGGTGCAGGTTTTCTTACTCCAACACTAATCAATAAGGACAACTCAATGGTTTGGCAAAGGGGAGTCTGTTTAATGACAAGTACAAAAAACAGGGAAACATGGAAATCAACAGTGATGCAATAGTCCATATCGCTTCAACTCCCTCAAACTTCATGCAAACAGTAACATTTATACCCAAAACTTGTCATCATTGACGTGTAACACTCAAAAGTTAACATGCAATTCTATTGGTTAGGAAAAGGTAACTTTACAATAGGTACTATATCTGTATATGGTAACGGAGTAAGAGGATTGGATAAACACTATCAGGTGGGCATCTAAGCCCTTCCTTCTAACCTTACTCTAGTAGAGGCCTCTATGAGTACGACGTCCCATTGGTTCTACTATCTATAGAACCCTTGATTATTTGGTCCATTGTGATTTGGTTGGCTTCAACCCCATGCATAAATCTCCACTTTACTTAACAGTACGCAGAATGGTCAGCCAGGTGCAGGGTGCCCTAAGATTCACCCTGCCTTCCCTCAATCCATCATTACTTTAGTGGCTATGTTTCAATTAGTTGGCTGTGGTCGGTCTCAAAACTGTATCTTCTTGTGAGAAAAAGCTATGATATCTCTGTCTGGGCGACAGCCAGGCGTACGTGTGAACCTGTGCTTCTTCTTGCTCGGATGGTCACGTGCTGCTCACACCGTGAATTTGTCTAGATTCCTTCAATTTGTGCATTTAATTCTTATTCGGCTTGCCACCTGCCTGCACCACCTTATGTCTGCCTTCCTGAGATAGGCTATTCTGTTCTTAAGTTTTGATTCTGCAAAGCTACTGTTCGCTCCTTCTATTGGTCTGACCTTGGCTCTTGATGGCTCACGTTGCCTCTGCTGAGTTTCAATTCAGCCACCTCTTCTCGTTTTAGCTGGAATACGAATCCTGTCCTGTTTGACCTCTAGTAACCTGAGTTAATTCTGCTTTTGTGTAAAGTGGACTTGCACTTATATAACATGCTTCATTTTGAGGTAGATTGTGTATAATGGCACTTGCCGCTCTATTCTTCTACTTAGCATAGCAAGCCACACTGTTTTCTTAGCTTTCTTGCAGTTATAAGCATAAGTACAGGCGTTAGCGGGTTAAATATCTTCCAGTTTAAGCTCCTTTGTCTTTCATCAACGTTTTCTTCTATCAGTTTCACGATATCTTTATGCATGGCATTCTGTCTCTTCGTGTCATCCTTGGGTCGTCATATCTTCTATGGGTGCATTAGTCCAAGCCCTCGTGAAGTCACCATTCGTCTTCCATTAAGGACTTTTTGAGTTCTTCCTGGACAGTACTTAAGCAATCTTCATTTTGTTTCATTTGCTGGTAGGGTTTTCTTAATGGGTACCTTATTGTCCATGGTTGTCTGGTTATTGGTACTTCAATAGGTATTGTTCTTCTGATAGGTACTGAGCAGAGCCCTACTGCAGCTCTCTGCTGGTTTATTTGCTCATCATACATCACTTATTTCGGTGTGAATGTTCCTGGTACTTCAAAATGGGCGACTGGAGTGCAGCCTTTATTTGGGACCTCCTCTACACTCCCCCCTCTGGTCGATTCATCGACCACTTCCACTTCCTCCTTTGTATTCATCTTACTAGGTTCCTCTGTATTCATCTTCACTTCATCTTCTGGGTTTATCCCCTCTTCATCTTCTGGGTTTGTACATGTTGGTTTGAAGAAGTGTCTCTTTGGAGTCCATATTTTTATCACTCCTTTCAGGCTTCCTGCTGTCCTTACATGTTCGTCTTTGTTCCATGTCATCAGCTGACATTGTTCATTTGGGCTGCAGTAAATCCATTTTCCTTCATAATTTCTGCATTTTCTGGGATAAAGAAACTTTGTACCTTCTGGTGCTTGCTTTCTAGCCTTCGCAAAGTCTCTTATTTCTTCATCAGTTAGATCTCTGGGCTTCCATCCTGGTTTGACATCAATCATGATCTTCATCCCTGTGGCTTTCTGTGCAGTTTTCTGGCTTTGCAGGAGTATTATCTTGATAACACAAACTCCCAGTAATATCATCACTCGCAGGGCTACCAAGAATTTGAATGCGTCCGCCATCCATTGTGGAACCCATGAAAACAGTGATCCAAACCAGCTGTCACCATCAACTTCGTCAGTTTCACTGATCATCTGGTTCTGCAGGTTTGTCAGCATACTTATAGCTTCTGTTAAAGTTCCATTTTCCTCATCATGACAACGTATAAACGTGCAACATGATTCTCCTATTTTTGCACAAACTCCTCCATCCATAGCTGTGATCATGTAAAGTACATATCTGTTTTGGAGAGTCATCAGTCAGATGGCTCTCAAATCTTCCTTGATTGCATTGAATCCTTGAATTGTCATGTTGATGGTTTGCAGTAACTCCCATCTAAACAACCACCCTGATCCACCACAAGGCACAACCTCTATTGACTCTTTACATAGTGAGTAATTACCGCATTTTACCATTAGTATATCATATATATATATATATTATATATATTAGACTGCTCAAATTACTTGCCGCTATCCTACGCCGTCCAGCATAAATCGCCATAAAGCCAATCATGTTCTGTGTACGCGTAACATAGTCTGAACTGGCACACTGAATTCTAGCATCTACATAACTGGCCATCTATATACCATTGTGACCCTCAACCAACTGGTCCACCAACACTACATGTATATATATCTTGCTGCCTCCAAGCTCTAGGCACGTCTATTGTATACCTGCCTTATACACCTATTGCATACTGCCTATGCCTATATAGCCTGACTGCTGTGACCATGACCCTAGCCTGAACCACGTGTATTGTCATCCTCTATGTCTTGTTATAACTGGTTTTCCTGCCTTACTGCGCCCTTTAGAGTATGTACTTTATCTAAGGTGTACTATTACACTTAACTGATGCACCGCACCCAAATGTACCTATATTTAGCATTCTCTAGCCTAGAGGTGCCCTGCGCCGAGATTTGCATTTAGCCCACTTGTGATTGCATTGTCTAGCCTAGAGGTGCCCTGTGCACAGAATTGCATTTAGTCCTTCTGTGGTGTGCTATTGCCCCTGCATTCATACTGCTGCTTTTTCATACCGAGGTGCTTACGAGTGTATGCTAACTGCCAACAACCACCCTGCACCTATATTATCCTATCCACATACACAATGTATCTCCATACGCTCTATACTGTGCTACTTAGATCACTTCTCTATATTACGAATATCCATTACCCGACCATGATACCTAACTCACTTACACACAAGTCCCCACAGATTTTTCACAAACCAACTGATTTGACCTCTGCACCCTGCACTGTCCTCCAGAGGAACCTCAAACTACGTGCAAGGCTCACAAGGCTTTATGACCCTTTAACCTAATCAGCCCAAAGCAAGGCTATTAGTAGCCCCCACAGCCCCTCCCAGCACCCTCTTCAACTAAACAGCAGACTCTATCGTGAACCTATCCACGCCCAGAAAGACACGCACAAATCCTCATCACTTTTAAAACCAGCACAACCTACCAAGGGAGCACTGATAAACACCGGCTCCATGGTAGCCCACGCTACCGTCATTGCCGACCTACTCTACAATGAAGACTTGGACTTCTTAGCCGTTACTGAATCCTGGCTACATCCAACAGCAGGCCCCGCAATTATGTTAGCCATACCAGATGACTATACCCTACTAAGACTCGATCGCACCGCCTCTCGAGGCGGAGGTCTTGCCATTATAGCTAAAAATAAACTCCCTCTGACCATTGAGTCACCAGCCAACATAGGATCTTGTGAATCCTTAACCGCAAAGTTAACCTTATCTAATACACAATCCATCTCCATTCACCTTATTTACCGACCACCTGGCCCTTTAGGGTCATTTGAAGAAGACCTCACAAATATCCTATCAAATAAACTCAAGAATTCTTCACAAAGTATCGTACTAGGAGACTTTAACCTTGGTTTTAGTGACCCCGCAGATGCTAATGCCACAATAATCAATAATACCTTAGAGGAACTGGGCTTTACCCAGAAGATCACAGAGCCCACTCATACCAAAGGTAGTACCCTGGACTACAGCCCTGATCTCTTCTATACTTCCACAGCCCTGGACAGACCATTACCTGATCTCGTTCACCCTAGAGGCAACACCAGCGCAAATTGACAGTATAGCTCCAGCTTTTCAGACCAGAAATAAAAAGAACATCACCCCTGAAAATTTGATCCCATTAATCGCACCGACCATGAATGCCATTCAGGACCACACTGATCCCTTATTGATGGTAGACATATATAATAGGGTCATGCTCTCATCTCTTGATGCCATAGCCCCACTGAATCTAAAAAAGAGCAAACCTAGAAAACACATCAACGCCTGGTTTTCTCCTCATCTTAAAGCCCTCAGACAGGAAAAGCGATGCTGTGAAAAAATTTGGAGATCACTTCCCTCAGAAAAAAACAAGGAAAACATGAGCAAACTAGCCTCTCAATTTAAAAAAGAAATCATCCTGGCCAAACAAACGTCCTACAGCACTCGAATCTCACAAGCCAAATCCAACACCAGAGAGCTCTTTACAATACTAAAAGAGGTTGAATCTCCCATCCAAGCTCCTGACTCGTGCCTCAAGGATAAAAATTGGTGCACGAGTATACAAAATGCCCTAGCTAACAAAATCCCCTCTCTCAAGACAAAGATAAACATTAAAAAGGATTCCCTTCTCTCTTCCTCTAAACCTAGCATCCCCACCCCTAAAGAGATACACCCAACTCAGACACACCCCCCTGTGCACATTTCCCATTTTAACTTCCACAGAGTATCCACCAAAAAGGTAGAAAAGGTCATTCTCACCCTCAAACCTTCGAATTGCCATGGGGACCTATGCCCCGCACAATTGATAAAGGATGTGGCTCGTGATCTCGCACCATTTATTACCAAACTAATAAATGCGTCATTCACATCAGGCAGCGTACCTAACAATCTGAAACAATCATTGGTCCTCCCCCTGCTCAAAAAAACGAATCTAGACCCCTCTATTCCCACTAATTACCACCCCATCACTACAGTACCATTCCTCCTCAAAATCCTTGACAAAATAGCATACCAACAAATTCAACATCACCTTGAGAACTTCCATCTCCTAGGAGTCAGACAATCGGGCTTCAGGCCTCAACATGGCACCAAAACCACATTCATAGATCTGAAAGTACAGATAGATGAGCTGAGAGATCAGGGTAAGGTGGCACTACCGTTACTTCTTGATCTCTCGGCTGCCTTCGACCTGGTCGACCACGAGATCCTATGCGACCACCTTCAAAAAGCCGCCCACTTCTCGCAAGAGGCAACTGATTGGATCCATTCCTTTCTAAATAACCGCACGATGAGAGTCTTTTCCCTATTAGCAGCAGCCGACCCAATTCCTATAACCTGCGGCGTGCCTCAGGGATCCTGCATCTCCCCGACCCTGTACAACATCTTCACGAAGCACCTTTTTGATGATCTAGATGGTCTGGGTATCACCTACACTAATTATGCCGATGATACCCAGATCCTCATCCCGTTGACGGGGGATTATGACAAGGATTTGGCCTTCGTCAATAAAGTGTACCTCATCATCCAGGCATGGATGGCCTCACACGGTCTGTGCCTGAATGATGACAAAACAGAACTCCTCATTCTAGGGTCCTCACACAACCTTAACAAACTAGACCAAAACTACTCCTCTTTCGTAATTGACAACAATAAGATTACGGTAGCCAAGGAGGTCAAAACCCTTGGCTTCTACCTAGACTCCACTCTCACCTTCAAAAAACATGTTAATGCTATGGCATCCGCCACATCTTATACATGTAAACTCATCAGAGCAGCCAAACCTTTTCTCTCCCCGTCTAACTGCATCACCCTAGCCAGGGCTCTGATCCTGTCCAAGTTGGACTATTGTAACGCACTCTATGTAGGATGCAATGAATATATTACAAACAAAATTCAGATCCTTCAAAATAACGCCCTAAGAGCAGCCCTCAGTATCCCAAAGAAAGCCCATATCTCTGATTCTAGAAGGTCTGTCAACTGGCTTTCTACCAAAGACAAAATATTCCTCAAATCGGTTTCCCTGACCCATAAATGCCTCCACCAAGCAGCCCCTCAATACCTTATCACTAGATTCACCAGACCTACTTCCTCTCGCCCCTCTAGAATGGCCAACTCCAATCTCCTCCTGGTGCCTAGGTTTAAACGTTCTATGTCGGGTGGGAACAGCTTTCCTGTTAAAGCAGCACAATACTGGAATTCCTTCCATGTTCTTGCAGGGAGGACCTCCCCTACCGCCTATTCAGAACTAGGACCATCCACTGGCTCAAGATTCACGACACATAACAACCTCTTGCTCTCCCGTTGCCCTGATGCTCCACCACTATGACTGTATATATGTACATTTAGGTTGTCAATTGCTCCGTGTAGATACCTTTTCATGAGACAACTGATTTTTTTTTACATAGTATTGCTTATATTGTATATTTCTGTAACACATGCCTCATCAGCATGCATTGTTTCTTTTTGATGTGTCCAGCACTGTAACCACGGCTGGACCTCATTCCTTGTATGTAACCAAGCTAAGCAATCCTCTTGCTGCTTCTGCGCCTTGCTACCCCTCTAGGGGTTATGTGTGCAATATAAATAAATAAATACAAATACAATACAAATCTGGTTATCTGCAACCATTTAGTGTTTACTCCAACTTGGATTTGTGGTATGAAAATCATTGTGAATACTGATGAGGTGATGCTGAACAGCCTGTTTTCATATGGGATCGCATGAAATGCTTCTGATTTGGCGGAAAAGTAATTTTCTCTCTTTATTCGAGTTATCAGTTCCACAGATCTCCTCTTCCTCAGGTGAGCATCTTCTTTCGGGAAACTTTCAATGTTCAGGTCGCTTTTTGGGATTACTAATGCTGGAACGTGGACATTCACTATTGTGTATATGCCTCCCCAGTTTTTCGGCAGTCTGATGTATGCTTTGGGTCCACATGCCCAATAATGATCCATGATCACTTCAGTCCCATGAGTCATTCCTGGAGCCTCAAAAATTCAACCGCAGTTTTGATTCTGCCCCATTTTTCTTGTGCCATGGTTCCTGAAGCACAATTTCGGACTTTCTAGTGGCACTATCTGCAGGGGCCCTCCTCTGTCTTCGACCCATGTCAGTAGTCTTGTAAATTTAGGCCATAGTGGTTTGCCCAGTCTTTGTGAGTTTTCAATGGCTTTTTTGCAGGCTCCGAGGACCATCCATGCTTGGCAGATAACCACTCCTTGCTCCCAACCATCTGGTGAAAGTACTGTTCCCCAAAACTGCAATTGGCCTCTGTTTTTCTGAATTTGAGACCCTTCTGGAGTTTTCCCTTGGACGTTCAGTCTCGGGTTTACTTCCCATCTTATTCCTTTTCCTTTAACTCCAGGCTTCTCGTACCTGATCACATGATTCCTAGTAGGGGCTCTATTTCTCGTCTTAATGTCCTGGACATAATCATCTTCATCGGGATAAGCTGTTTCAGTTGCCCATATCAATGAGGCATCACTTCCCATGAACTGGCCTCTGGTATTGCACATTGCTATGCGTGAGAGACAGTGTGCTGTTGGGACATACATTTCTACAGCCACGAAGATCTTGGACGTTCCCATGCTGTATGGTAGGAGTGCGCAAACAAAGCATTTCCCTTCAGATTTTCATCTTCCAACTACCTTCATGTGCTGGTACCATATGTTGTTACCTAAGTATGCTGTGCTGTCCAGGTAATCGTTCAGTTCGGTGTCGTCTTCATGCATGCTTCTCTTGATTCTTAAGGTTTTCATGTAGTTTGCTATTACTACATCTCTGAATGCATCTGTATGGCTCTTTCTTGCTGGAGGGTTCTCAGGTATCCAGGCCCATGGTGCAGGCTTCTTCATCTGCGCCATTTGAGGGGACAGGAGTCTGGCAGCTCTTTCCTGGTCCTCATGCATCTTTTCTCTGCTGCGTACAAATGCCCATGCCAACCAGCCTGACACTGGCCCGGTATATGGCTGAATTATGGAACTGGTACTTGTCCCTTATGTTGGAACATATATGCTTGGTAAAGCAGTCTCTGTGGTTTTATTTTTCAATTCCTCATGCAGTTTCCTCGCTTTGGCTATGTGCAGGAATAATAAGTCTACTAACATTTGTGTCCTTGCTGAGAGTTTTTCTGAGGCTGTTTCTGTTTTCTTAAGGGTTTCCGATATGACTGCTTCTGTTGATCTTCTTCTCAATTCTTCTTGTTTTCTCTCACTATCTTCTGTGAAAGTTTTTTATGGAAGGCAGCCCCATCTTCTCTGCTGTTTTCGTTTATGGTTCTGCGGTCATTGACACTAGGCCTGTTTCATGTGCATTCAGTGGGTGTGTGCGTGTGGTTGTCAGTGTGTTTTCTTCATTCATTTCATGCCGACACTGTCACCGGCTTTCCTGCTCATTTGTTACCATAAGTGTGTGCATATAACTATTAATCATGTTCATTTCAAGTTCATTTACTCTACCATCAGATGTTCTAGGGACTGGAATGACTAAATAGGGTCTGTGTGCTCTTGAGGGTTTCATGCGTGTATCATCAGGTGGGTGCACTGAAATTGGAACACTTTGTGCACCAATAAAGAATGCAGTTCTGATCGTTAATGACAGTAAAGTAATGATAAATACAATGCATAAGTACATTATGATTCGATATGTAAGGCGACAGAATTTCCTTCCAGAGAAGCGGGGGTGCCTCTCTGCTTGTGGGAGGACCAAGTTGCTGCTCTGGGCCCCCATCTCGATCATTCGCCAAATGTCAATGTTATTATTTCCTTAACCAATATCATCTTTCAAATACTGTGTTTGCGAGTGTTAGATGGTTCACAAGTGTCCCCCCTCTTGCGGTCGATGGATTGTCTCTTATTTCAGGATACAGTTCCTCTGTTAGACTATGGGAAAAACAGATTATATAACACTTCAGTGAGCTCTTTTACTGTGCATGTTCGAAGTAGGTCAGCTCCCAGTCCACCCCTCGTATCTGCTTCAGTCCTGAGGACATGTTGGACACTGGTCAGTATGAAGAAAAAGGGAAAAAAAAATTAACAACAAATATAATACATGGAGTTTTGACTCCGATCCCTCGATCTGTCCCTTGGCAGAAAGTTTCACGATCTTCACCTAAGGATTCAATGGCGATTGGAAATTTTGATTTGAGCTATCATAACATGCAGGAGCATGTTTAGCTGAGTACACTTTACTGGATCTCTGAGAAATGTAAGTACGTCAACATTGATTGGTCTTCCCACTAGCTCTGGAAAGTCTTCAATAAGGTGAAAGAAGATATTGTATGCCAATCTGCTGTCTTCTGGTGACAAGGAGATCTGTTCTGTCTTTGTTAAGATTCAGGATCATGGGTTTTTTCCTTCATGTAAACAATGTCTGCACTGTACGGTTGCGTGGAGTGCGACAAAAATGATTATCTTATTCAAGAGATGGCTCAAATGTTCAGTGTTGCCTGGATTTCAAAGAAATGTGAGTATGTCTGTTGTTCTCCAATTGATAGTTGGACAATCTTCGATTATGCGAAAGAACAGTGTGTTGATGAGCTTATCTATTTCCGCCTGTGTTGGGATCATTTGATTCTTCCTTACTATACTCAGGGAGTATAATAAATTGTTTGGCAATGACAGTAAGCAGTTGTCTTATTATTTTTTCATTTTCAGGGTCTTGGAGAAAGTCTGTGACACTGGTTAGACTCCCTACCAGTGACGGGTATGATCTAAGCACTAGGTTGCAATAGGTGACCACGTCCTTTGTGATGTCTCTACTGTATTTGTTTCCAACGTAAATGTCCTCAGTCAAAATTTGGCATAGTCTTTTTCTCATCGAGGCTTCAGCGTGCCTCAGTCCAAAGTTCAAAGTCAACAGACTATGTTCTAGCTTACATGTGCAATTTTCTTCTTCACCCTGCAACTAGGATGCACAGAGTGTCCGTTTTCATGTCCTTATCCCCTTTTTTATTTAGAGGAATGTCCAGAAAGAAGCCACAACCTTTTGCACAAAAGTTCTTTGTCTTTGTCTAGCTTGTCATGCGTCCTTCTTCCTCGTCATGGATCTCGTCTGCACGTGCTGTGGTTCTTACCCATTGCTCGTTGATTCCTCTTGTTGGGATGCAGGCAGGGGACCTTCTTCGATGTAGGGTTTGATATCACTGAGAAAAATTCATGCTCTCCTGCCCTGTAGCTTCACAGCGGACAGAGTGCAGTCCTCTATGATAAAAGGACTGTTGAATCTTGGCTCGTCCCACCTTTACCTTGTATGGTTTCTCACCAAGACGGCGTCGCCAGGGAAGAGGAGTGGAACACGTAGACCTTGAATTTAGTCTGATGTAGTGTCTCGTTCTGTGTTCTGTGCTGCGCTGCACCCTTTCATTGTTGCTGCAGCTGGTCTGAAATTACAGTAAGGCAAGATGTCATACAGTTCAGATAGTTTTGCATTTCAGATCCTAAAACCTCTCCTGTTGACTGGACATCACATCTAGCTCTGTCTTGGGGTGTTAGGGGAGTTCTCATTCTTCTTCCTGTGGCTATCTCATGTGGCGTAAAATGATGGTCAGAGCAAGGATGGTTCCGAAGAGCATACAATGCCAGTGGAAGGCAGTGCAACCATCCCTTCCTTAGAGTAAGCTTCAACTTGGCTATCCTTTCCTTTAACAAGCCGTTGAGCTTCTCACAGATCCCATTACATTGTGAATGATACGCCGACGAGATCTTGTGCTTTATACCAAGCAGCAAGGTAATCTGTTCGAACACTGCATTGACAAAGTGAGGGCCGTTATCTGATCTCATGACTTCGCACACCCCCCACCTGGGAAACACTTCCCTCACTAAAAATTTGGCCGCACAGGTAGAGTTTTGGTGTGTACATGGACATGCCTCTATCCATCTAGAGAATGGACACACCACAATAATTAAGTATCTGTACCCATTACATACATGAATCATGTCGACGTAATCGACATACAAATGCTGAAAAGGCCCATTTGGCCTGGGGATGACTAGTCTCATTACCTTTAATGTGTGCCCAGTGGTGAATTGCTGGCAGATTATGCAGTTCACCATAAAGAATGCAACATGCTCAGCTAAATTCGGCATGAACCAGTCTTCCACGAGCGTTGCTGCTAGATTCAACTTTGTCATATGCGCTGGGTAATGTAACTGCTCCAGCACTATTTTTAATCGGCTACAGGTATTACTGGTTTACCAGTGCTGTCTTGTCACCACAAGCTGTAAGGGGGTTTAAAGAACACCCTCAACGTTTCCACAGGTTCTTCTCGTCCGTTGGCGCCTCCCCTTGGAGTTCCATTAACTGTGTTTGCCCCAAATTTTTGTAACCTTCAGGTGCGGTTCATGTAAGCATCATTAGTCCATTGGCATGGATAGCTTCCACTTCCATAATCGTCTCCCTTTTGGATGCCATATGCTTGGCCACCGTGTCTGGTGCTTGATTTCCGCGTGAGATAAAATCTGTCCATTTGGTGTGGGCGGTGCATTTCACGACCGCTATGCCCACTGCGAGCTGTAGTGCCTTAATCAGCATGTCCAACAAGGCTGCGTGCTGCACTGGCATGCCGTCCGCTCGGAGGTAGCCCCTCCTTTTCCAGCGAGCTAAGCCTGTGTGTACTGTTGACGTCACATAGGCAGAATCACTGTAAACCGTTACTTCCTGGTCTATTACTCAATGGCGAGTATCAATGCCAATAATTCTGCAGCTATTGCTGAATAATGAGATGGTATTTGTGCACTAAGAAGCACTTGAAACTCTCCATTAGCTGTGTGCTTTATCACAACAGCGCCTCTATATCTTTGCCCATCATTTTGATCGATTCTTGAAGACCCGTCAATGAAGACGATCTCTCCTCCTGCCAATGCATTTTCTTTCACCTTAGGGATTTCATCATAGAACTCTTCATAATTTGTGCAGTCATGTATCGGCTCTCCCTCAGTCACTGGCTCTGAGATGAACATAGCTGGGTTCACAATCTTACATCGGACTATTTTTATCGATGGGTTTGATATGATCACTTCATAAGCAGACATTCTCTGGGAAGTCAATGTGCCCTTTGGTTTCTCTAAAATGGCAAATAATGAGTGCTCGACGTACAACGTCATGGAGCATCCCATCACAATGGCTGTCGCCTTTTCTATGGTGAACGCTGCGGCAGCTAAACTTTGTTCACATGGGATGTGGCCTCTCACTACTGGGTCCAGATTCCCACTGTAATATTCCAGGGGCTTGTACCCCAACGAGGTTCTTTGAGCGAGCACTTTTTCATGACACTGCCATTTATGGTGAAAACAGGTAAAATTCCTCTGCATAATTGGGAATTCCGAGAACTGGAGCTGTACAGATCACCCACTTGAGTTCAGCAAACCCATTCTCCAAGGCCTCAGACCATTCAATCTTTTCTTTAATCACTTGAGCCTTCTTTAGAGCCTGAAGTAAAGGCATAATATAAGAGCTGTAATTGAAAACCCATGCCCTAACATAGTTGCACAGGCCTAGAAAGCTCTGCATTTGCTTTATAATGTGTGGCTTAGCCATTTTCAATATAGCTTCAGCACTTTCTGAGGTCACTTTCTTTCCTTCATGTGAGATTAGCTGGCCTGTGTACAGCACTTCCTGTTGACAATATTGCAAATTTTCCTTGTCAACCTTATATCCTTTGTCAGCCAGTATAGTCAGTAGTCGAATAGAATCATGCCTGCATTCTGTTGTGCTGCAGATTAGGATGTCATCCACATATTGTAAAACGACACTTTCTAGTGCAATATTGCTCAAATCCATCTGCAGGACTCTGTTAAACATAGATGGAGACTCAGAGTATGCCTGTGGCAGCCTCGTGCTTTTCAGATGCATTTGTGTGAATGTGAATAACGTCAGATCTTGTGAGTCACGGTGCAACGGGATTGAGAAAAATGAATTTTTCAAGTCAATTACAGTGAAATATTTTGCCTCAACAGGTATATTACATAGAATTGTAGCTGGGTTAGGGACTAACGGGAACTCGACCTTAACAATATAATTTACTACGCGTAAATCCTGAATTAAACGCCAAGACCCTCCTTTAGATTTTTTGGCAGGATACACTGACGTATTACATGGTGACTATGACATCACTAAGATGCCCTGTTCCATCATGGTAAAAATTGTCTTAAAAATCCCCTCATCTGCCTCTCTGGACATGGGATATTGTCGGGCTCTTGGTAGAATTGCTCCTGGTTTCAGGTTAATCCTTACTTCTCCAACCACCTTCAAGAGACCCACGTCATAGTGTCCGGTAGTCCACACTGAGACAGGCACTTTAGCTATATTGTCATCAAAATATTGAGGGCGTTTAAGTGCCAAAATCATTTTCTGAGGTACTTCTCTTTTAAACATCTTTACCCAAAAGGTGAGACTCACTTCCACCATTGTCTTTCCCATTTTTGTTTGTTCGTCAAACAGATCGTCATCGGTGATGTCAGTCACTCGATGTCCTTCTTCAATGGCAATTATCGCGCATCATTAGACAAGGCAGACGCCTTCATCATCGTAACCATCAACCAAAACCACTTCCCCTCGCACTGCAGCTGTGTGTATCATCAAGGGAAATACTTGTCCCTCCTCCTCATGCATCGGTATTCTTTGCCTGAGTAGGAACTCATCAGGGGTTCTCATGGTTTTGTCTGCAAGGCCTGGCAATCCCGCCATAAACACACGCATGCCATATGCGAACATTTCTGGCTCTAATGGCTATGTGTCCTGAGTAAGCTCAAATAATTTCACACACATTTGAGTAGTGCATTCCTGGAGTGGAGCATACTATGCCCTCCTCCGTGAAGGAAATTGTCATATTCAACTTTGTCATTAAGTCTCGACCTAAAATATTTACTGGGGTCTGACGTGAATATAATAAAGGTACATTCATTTTGCGCTCTCCCATGGAGACTGGGAGTGTGTTTGTAAAGGGAACTCGACTGTGAGCTCTTGTAAAACTCTGAGTATCTATGGCCTCGCCGGACAAGGAAAACCTGCCTTTGCGTATGCACGAGCGTGTCGCACCTGTGTCAACTAGGAAGGAATATTCTTTACCCCCTATAAAGACATCCACCCTAGGTTCCCTATGAGGGTTTGGTGTCACTGATAGGATAGAGCACATCAGGGTTCCCAGTGAGCTGTCCTAGTTCATATACAAGTTTGGCCCACCGTGCATTTGTGGATTTTCCCCATTCCCATTGTTACTTCCCCTTCCAGGGTTCATGGTCTGTGAAAGTTGCAGCGGTGCCTGTTGGGATTGTCCTTGTGGAAAATTCCCCATGCTTTGTGGTGCTTGTTGCTGCACTGTGTGATTCTGTGCAACGCCCTGTTGAAAAACTGCAGTTGGATTCGCCATGCCTGCTCCTGTTCCTTGGCCATTCTGCATCATGCCTTGACTTCTGCATGTGCACGCAAAATGCCCTGTCATTCCACACAGCCAACATACTGGTGGTGGTCGGATCATTTGCCCATTTGACATGTCTTGGCTACCATTTTGCATATTTTGAAAGCCTCCTTGATTATATTTGAAACCTCCATGATTGCTCTGCCATCCTCTTCCTCTAAATCCTCTTCCCCATGGCTAAAACCCTACGTTACCCTGATTATTTTGTTGTGGACTAGCCACCTGCTGCATGCTTGATTCAGCTGCGCTAGTTAGCATGGCTCCTTCAAGGGCATACTTTGATAATTTCTTCTGCACCAATTTAGCTTCCTCACCCTTTCGAGTTGCCTCCTTTTTGCTATTCTTTTACTGCAGCAGTTAACCCCTTACCACAGTACTCGTAATGAGGTCCATAGGCGATTTTGCTCTTCAGTAAGAAAAAAGCACATTTCTACTATTTCCTTAAATTTGTTTTTCATCTCCAGCAAATACACACTTTCTGCAGCTATAGATCTTTTCTTGAGTGCTTGAGTTGTTTGCAGCATGGATACATTTCGCAGGCATCTATTTAGAGTCACTCTTACAGCTGATTCTTTAGATACACTTGCAAAGTTTTAGCCACGTTTCCCGTGTAAAATGAAAACACACAGTCCCTGGTTGATTTTTCAAGGATACTTTTGACAGGAGCTGTCATTCAAATGAGGTCCGGTTCCTCTGGGCCAAAATTAATGATCCTGGGCACTGCAGGTTTAATCACAGCGGTTCATGAGAAATGGATGGATTTAGCGCCACACAGCACTTTGAAGGTTGAAAAGGTGACATTTTAAAGAGGCATTTTGGGTTTTCAGCACAGTAATACTGCCTCTTTTATTTCACTCTATGCTACATGTTGCAGAGCACACTGGCACATTCCTGCAGTAATTACTCTGTTCCACCCCACCTGAAATGTGTGTGGCAGGGTGGTGCAGCCATTTTCAAGTTGTTACAAAAACGCAGTTTAAAGATCTTGGAGTGCACAGGAGTCAGTGTCGCCATTTTGCTGTTTCTTGCACCAATGCAGCAAAGTGATGTAGTAAGGCACATTTGAGTGGGTCAAATATCCCACAGTGTGCATGCTTTTCTATCCAAAAAGTGTAAATGTTGGAGGTTAATTAGATCGCTAATAACATTGAAGTAAGCCTATAGGTGCATCGTATATGCAAATACACCATTCACCACTCGACACGTACATCAGAAAAATATATTTTCATTACCTTGAATAGGGGCTACTGGTACAATACCCCAGACAACATTACCACATTTACCTTTTACAATAGCCTTAGCACGGTAAATGGGAAGAATTGACTCACAGGTCAATCCCCCGAAACTTCTGCCATAATTTAGAATGGCACCATTTACCTGACTCAACTTGGTTTCTGGGCTACTAATGTGGCTACCCCACCACACCCAGGTTATGGGTTACAACTATTCGCAAATAATGAAATTGTTTTGGCACACTTCAATCTTTAAACAGATGCCGTAATAATCAGTAATTTGCTTTCGTGCCTACCAATGCATTAAATTAGATTTACTAATATTAGAAAAAGATTGTGGGATATTTTTACCCATTCCGATATGCCCTACTGCATCACTTTACAAATGGGGAAAGAAACAGCCAATAATGGATGCGCTAACCCCTGTGCATGCAAAAATCTGCAAAACTGTGTGGGTCACATTCACAAAAGGCTGCACACCCTGCCACATACAGTGAAAGTGTGGGTAAAAAACAGAATTCTCACTGCAGGAGCATGCCAGTGGGTGCTGTTACATTTAACTTGAAGCAAGTCTGCAGAATTGGGCTAAAAACCGAAAATGCTTTTTAAAATACATATTTGCAACCTTCAAAGTGCTGTTTTGGTGCTAGATCCATTCATTTCCCAGTGAACCATTGAAATTAAAAGGGTTACAGATCATCCAGGTGGCTCAGAGGAGCCAGGCCTCATTGATTGATAGCATCTAAGATATGTATCTCATGAAAAACCAGCCCAGCAACATTTATTTTCAGTTCCACAGGGAAAATGTGGCTAAAAATGGAACCATGTAAAAATTTCAGCTGTGCAGAGAGAACTCCAAGCCAAGGCTGGATACATACATACAGACTGCAAACAAATCCCAGCATTAAGGGGAAAACTGGTGCTGAATAAAATGTGTGTGCTGCAGAGGAAACTCTGAGGTAAAGGATTCAGTTTAAATGTGCTTTTTCCATGAAGAAGTGCAAAATCGCCTGTTTAAAAGCATGCTTTTGTGAAAGGCCTAATTCTTTAAATGTCAAAATGCATCTGTAAACTGTGTCATTTATATGTTTTAATGAAAGATGTAGGTAACTTAAAGTCAAAACCTAGCCTTGAGTTAATTCAATATTTAATTCTGGGCTGACAGCTTCAGCCTGGGAATGGTTGACACCTCACTGCTAGCAGGAAGGCTTAATTACTGCTGGAAGGTTTCGCATACTCAGAACAAAGAACTCATTAGACATTCATCTGTGGCCCAGCCAAGGACAATGGCAAGCTTTTGCCAGTTGAAAGAAATAAAAAAAAACTGCTAAAGGACATTTGTTGTTTAAATACCTATTTTTAATTAAGCTTTGAAAATGGTATTACCCAAATTGTTCGTTTACAATTGTTCGAATGAACAATTGACCGAATTTAAAGAGTCACAATATATATATATAGGGGGTTTTGGGGTTTGGCGTTGGGTGGGGGATTGTGGGGGGTTTGCCCACATATATGTTACAATTGACCTTCACAATTCGGTCAATTGTGAAAAGGTCAATTGTAATTCGAACAGTTGTAAAACGAACAATTCGTATACAACCTTGAAACTTTGCCACATGAAGGAGGAAATCTAAAAGGTGGTAGTTGTAAATCTAATTCGATGCTCTTTCTTTGAAGACTGATTGAACCCTGTACTACGTAAGGAAGAAAAGTTACACAAAAAGAATAATTGTGCCAAGACAATTGATGCTGCAAATATAATATTGTATACCCATGTTGTAGGGGTGATTGCACAGATATGTATTGAATTAGGAATTGTTAGGCCAAATCTTTATGATTAAAATTGACAAAATTCCACAGAACGATAAAGCCAGCTCTCACTGAGATGGGAGTTGGAAGTAAATGTAACCCACAAAATATGTCATGCATGTGTCTGATTTTACTAGAGGGCATAATTATAGACATGTGTATTTGTGGGAAGGTTAAATTGTGGTTCAAATCATTTTGGGAATTCCCAAGTCAAATCATAAAATATGACAGCTCTTTTTGACTTCCAACCAGAAAAAGGCAACCTATCACAGCCTTGGGGGTGGGGATTGTAATTCTGCCCCTACCATAAACTTAGTGATGTCACTTGGCAGGATAAATAAGGGAACTTCACCACACACAGACACACTGATTCCTGATGCCATCCTGATTTCCGCGTGACGCTCTTTTCCAGAATTCTTCATCTTGTTCCTGTTCCAAATTTCTTTACTAAGCCAAGACCTCAGCATTTGCTGAACTCTTTTCAGCTAGGCTCAAATCCTGAACCATCCCAAAAAAAATGTCAGCGAAATAATTCTGATCCAGTTTGGCTTGCTACCATTCATGCTTTCCTGCTGAAACTCACCATCCCGCTAATGTACAGTGTACAGTGACCAGAAGGGCCAATCCAATTCAATCCAATCTGAGGTGCAGTCCAATTGACCAGAACCGCCCAACTGACCATCCTGTCAGAAGTGCCCTGCTGCCTGTAGACCCGATCTGTGATGACCAGAACCTGACGGTCTAATCTTAATTTACAGTGGACTGTAAGTATCAATAGGAATCCTAGTGACCCATAGTATATTTGCCTTGTCCTATCCCAATCTATAACCCATCTCACCTTTAAGTTAAGAATCTCTAATATTGTCAGAACCATTCTTGCAACCCTGTTTGCCATCCCGAGTATTAGCGCTGATTGTCTCTCATTTGTTTTATTAGACCAAAAGCTATTAGTGATTTGGATCAAGTAAACTAATTCCCATCACGAAAAACAGAGTATCCGCCACGTAAAGGGTTACAATCGGCCATACGTAACTGTGGAGATTCACGGGTTGGCATTCTCTTTTTCTGTCATTTCAAAACCGAATTTCTGCTTTTCTCTGTTCTATTTTTTAAAAAAACACCTCTCATTCAAACTTGAATAACTTCTTCAATTTTATAGCTAGAGACTGAATTTCAACTCTGAGGTAAACCTGAAATCTGTAGCTACCCCCACAACCGAAACAGTGTATTTGACCCGTTTTAATTAACAATCGCATAGTGAAATTTAGGGGGGAATTTGCAAATTTGCAAAAGTTTCACATGTGTATTTTCCCATTCAAAGTGTTTCTTAACTTCCATTCTGATTCTAAGTATGTATTGTTTCTAATATTGTAGCTTATGCTTGTTATGACCTTTTTAGTGTTGCTCTCATAAGAATTTATATCAATGTAAGGATTTTTACACATTTTTCATTGTTTTGTAAGCTATTTTCAACTGTCATTTTAAAAGTGTACATTTCCCAAAAATGCTTTTCTCTCTTGTTTGGGGAGGGAAGATGGCATTCAAACCCTATTCTCTGTTCTTCATTCCCAAATACCTGCTGCTTACTTACATCTGTGTAGAATTGCTCATTTGTGCATTAAGAACTTTGCAGGGGGAAATTCTAATCTAAGCGCTATCTTTTCACAAGCCAAAACTGTTCTTTTTCCTGTGGTTTATCTTCTGTATTGCTCTAAGTGAATCAAATTGCCTTACTTACTTTCTGACTTGTTTTGTCACCACATTGGTGATTGCGGCCCCATATATTAATTTGTGTTTGATTTGAAGTTTAAATAAATAAATATTTACCTTTACCAACCAGCCTGATTCCTGGTCCACTGTGACCTGGGGGGTATTTTGAGAAGGGTGTGATATGAGTGGTATATCACTCAGAATACTGAACCTATAGACACAATAAATAAGTATTTCATTTGTGCATTACTTGCTAGGCGAGACCCAGGTGTGCCTGATTGAAATCCTTTACAAGATAATGAGCAGCCCTACATTCGATATAACCATTCATATGTCTCTGAAGTGCTTTCGGGGTGAGGGCCAGTAACACAACATCTTCAGCATACCGCAGTAGGCATATTTTCCTACCTGCCATCCTTCTTGGTGTATCAGTAGCTTACTTGTTTACTTTATCAAATATAAAGATTAAACAAAAGCAGGGCCAGCACAAATCCCTTCTTGGCCCCGCTAGGTACACTAAATGATGAGGAAATATTGTCCACGTGTACACCCCGAACCCTGGCAGCAAGTTTGTTATGTAATGCAACCATCAAGTTCAGTAGGTGAGTAGGCAAACCAAGACGGTGAAGCCACTCCCAAAGTGTTTGGCAATGGTCACAGTCAAAAGCAGCACTCAGGTCCATGAACCCAAGAAACACCGGGCTCTTATCTCCCAAAACATATTTGTCGAGGATTAATCAGAGGTTTAGTAACTACTCAATGGTCCACCAACCATTTTGCAGATGAAACAACTAATGTGATTGGGTGATACCATTTTGGATAACAGCTACCACCCTTCTTAAAACGTTGTACAATAGTGGACTTCACCCACCTGTCTGAAAATATGTTATTAGTTATGAATCCATAGTAAAAAGGGGTACCCAGATAAAGCTATTGTATTCAAGTGAGATTATATCCAGATTATATATCCAGATTAGGCCCTTTCCCATTAGGAACCATGAACACAGTGTACAGAACTGTATCCAGACTTAATTCCAAAAACGTTTGCTCGTTTGACCTCAGTTTATTATTGACCCATAATGGGCTGATCAAAAGTAAACTATCAAATGGCTTTCCAGGTTTATATGGTTTAACAAAATGGGGTGCCCATGCCGAGTAAAATGATCTGGCACTGTTATTGATTTGCCTGGTCCCAAAACCCCTCAGCACGGTTTTTCAGCATGCACACTCTTATTTCTATATGAGTTGCAGCGTCTACATTTTACCAGGTCTTAAACTTCCAAGCTTTTTTTTGCTTCCACGTATACCCTTTTATAATTAAGTCTTGCTCTAGTTACCTCAGAGTTCTCCCTCAGCGAATGCCTTAAGACTTGTATGTTTAGAGCTTTCATATTTCTATATTCTTTAGTGAAAGATGTGGGAAAAGCTTCAGGTTAAAGCTCGTTCAGGGTCTGTATGTTAAACACTTTCTTGCTGTTTGCATCATTTTGCCATTACTGGCTGCAATAGAAGTGTCGGTAGAGGAACTTGCAAGACAGAGTCCCATACCTGGAAGAGTTGCAGTAATATATTTGTTTGAGGTTGTCTCTTTGTGTACCGCTACCCATTTTATCGGTTTCAGGAGAGTATTCACCTGACAGCTACACACTCTTGAGGATTACAGAGTCAATCCTAAAGAGGGTCTAATGAACAACAATAGTGTGTTATGGTCATGCTTAGGACACTGGACCACAGAGAGATGATTCAAAAAGTGCAAGTCGCAAACGTGAATCATAACGTAATCAATGTGGAAGCACCTTTGCTATTCTTAAAGGTTAGCTGACTAGGATGATCTGACAAGAGCCACCTGTTTACAGACCAGCAACCTAACTACATTAGCTATGATAAACATAGTCTACCAGTCTTGGAAATTGATAAATCCAACATCACTGGGGATGCGGTGTTATAGGCGCAATCCTCATCTACCATTGGAGCAACCTGCTCCACAGTGCTCTCTCAGCTGTAAATGAAAGTTACCCCCTATAAAAATAATAGGTCTGTTGGTGTAATGTGATCCCCAATGTTCCATGGAACCATCACTCATATCTATAAGGTGTTTGATATTAGGACCAAAGGTATAGCCTTAAAATGCATTATAAAAATGTGTCAGAAGCGATGAACTACCAACATTTATAGAAATGCACAATGGAGTCTCAGAGGAAATCTTCAGACTGCCTCCATCTAAATGCCTCTTGGCAACATAAATGCGGAACCTCTTTTAGTTCAACCACTCTTCTTTTTTCTCAGGGTGAGTGGAAACTACCAAAACCATATAAATGGGGTGATAGTAATGCCCATGTCTCCTGGAACAGTAGTATTCCATAATTAAATTAAACATCCTGGATAACCACGCTTTTTACTTAACTCAGCTATGTTCCAGACCAGTATTGTGAAACAGACACCTTGAGCTGCAGTCATATTTAAACCCCCACACGCTGAGTGGGGTGCACACTCTTATAAACAGTATCATGTGTTTGAGCAGAAAGTTTCAGGTGAGGACGACTGTGCCAAAGGTCTGATATCAGTATATGAGGCACAGTCAATTGTTTTAATAACCCAGGCCTTACAGTTGCACTGGTAACACTTTTCCTGCTCTATAGGATTCTTTCGTTTATGCTTTGAGAAAGAAACTCCTATCAAATAACAATGCTGAGGTAGGTGGCAATGCGTATCCGCCTTTATCTAAATACCCTTCAATAATTGTTTTGGAGAGTACATTACATCATAATATGCGTAGCATATTCCTGGTGGAGGTTACCAAAGATGATCAGCACGTGTAGACTGCTAGTGAGAGCTATCTTAGTCCATATTGTGATGTTGCAGTGAACGCTATAGCTGCTGGCAATGATACTGAAAAAGGACACTTGTGATAGTAGTTACCATCTTGTGTGTCCTTTATATCTCCAAGTGCATGTAAATTACCAAACGAGAATAGAAAGAGGCATTTGTTCGAATTTTGTGATATGATCACTCTTACTAGGCCTTCTGTCATTCAGATCGTGCAAGTGCAAGGGGAAGGAAGAGGAGAAGTGCATGGGGGAGGGAAGGGGAGAGTGCAATAAACATAGAAGTGCCACCCGGGTGGCCGGCTCTAAGTAAGCGCAAGGAGGCAGGGGACTGTAGGGTTGCAGATACAGTCCCTAGTGCGCAGTAGGCCGTGAGGAAGTGCATGGGGCTACTGGTCATGAAGGAGCCTGGTCCCCATAGGTTTCAGAGGGCAGCCAGGTAACCAGTTTGTGCAGCAGAACAGGGCCATCAGCTCGGGAGAGAAAGAGAGAAACCAGAAGTGAAAAGGAAGGTCTTTAGTTGCTTCTGGAACCAGAGGTGGCCCTGCTCAAGTTTGAGAGAGGATAATACTATAAGTAGCTGTGAGAGATAAGCATGTTACTGCTTAATAAACTCAGCACTGTAACTATAATCTTCCCACATCACTGATTTTAAGATGTTAATCTGCTTAAGCAGAGAATTGTGTACACCAAGAACAGGGAATGTAATCATCTGTACAGATCAAGTAAAACTGACACTATATTATGAATTGCATAATAGCAAGTATGTTGTTCATTTTGGGCTGAGATGTAATCTTTTTTTTTATAAAACATCATCAATTACCTGGTTATAAATAGAGATGAACATGATCAAATTCCTATCAACAGTCACAATAACACATTCAGTTAATAGCCACAATTGTGGCTAACATTCATAGAGAGAGTCCTTCCAAACATATATTTAGCTTCTCTCTGTCTCATATGGAGGCATCATCAAACTCTTATTGTTGATATTTTTTGATGTTCTTTGTGCCAGTGAGTAACCAACAGATACCCGTTATCTTCAGCACTCAACGGAAAGGTTCTCTGATCCTCTTAATCCTAGTATGATGAACTCTATATAAATCTTATTACATACACAAAACACTGCATACATTACAAATATGTTTATGAGCTGGGTAATTTTGAGCACATAAACATTTCCTACTACAATTATTTCTTTTATTTTATTGATCATTTTCTAGGTGCTTTATACAACAGAATTGTGTTTCAAAGCACCACAGGCTTAATGGGAAAGGAACAGGGGAAATAATAACAGTGGCAAGAGACAAAAAGCAACAATAATATATTTACAGTCGTTGTCCTAATAGGCCTTGTGGCATTTGGCTGTGTTCTCCTTAGCATGTTCTCCTTAGCATGCTTGCAGGAATCACATTTATGAAAGCCCTTAACATCTTGTGTAAACCATTGGCCTCATTGGTAAAAATTGGCATGCAAGTGCCTACGGATTAACACATCTCCAATAGTTAGACCCCTCATGCAGATAATTTTTGGATATTCCCTAATATATTGTGACATAGTTTTATTCAGTCACAGAATGTGTCAATGTTTTCTTAAATGTCCCTCTATTGTTCTTGATGTTGAGAAGAACTATGCAATGCACTTCCTGCTCATGTAAAAATTAACAGTGTAATGATGGATAGGATTGATAGGTTTAGTACATTCTCCAAAAATCACTTTTTATGATTGCTCTTTTTATGTCACTTTCTTTGTAACCTCTGGTTAGAAATGTATAGGTAATATTGTTTTTTTTTTTGCATTAGAGTAATCCTCATCTGCAGTTTCATTTATCACATATAAATTACCCTATATGCATATTTGCTATAGTATGTGCCTATCACTGTTTAAGACTTAATTTGCCTGTTGGTTTTCTACATGTATTGGCTACTCTGAAATGTTTGCCTAGGGTAATTTCAAGATCCAAGAAGACAATTATATCATTGTTGTGCTGGCACACCAGTTCAATGCCATTGTTATTGGTATTGAGGTGTTTGGCATATTTGTTTAACAATTCTTCACTCCTATCCCAGATAACAAAAATATCATCAATGTTTCTAACCCAATAAGATATATTTTGGATGGTATGCAGTGGTTTCATCTACACCATTTAGTTTGGAGACATTTAGTTTTACCTATTATTTGGTAGTAAGGCAAAATAATATACCTGTGTGTATTTGTGTGCATGTGTATGTGTATGTGGAGGTTACTTAGAACAGCGGGGGTGAGGGCATATAGTAAAGGCCAGACACCCCATTAAAGGAATAACATATATACTTGAAAATAGGTCAAACTAAATGACCATGAATCAAATGGTTTTGATTAAATCATGAAGAACCCCTTGGGACTAGTTCTTGTTAATATTTGTTCATAGCATGCTCAACTGTCACCATAAACAGGTGTGCTATGGATGGGACATTTTAGCTCCAACAGCATCCTCCTTAATCTGGTTGTAGTATTGTCCATTGAATACAAATAAGTTTGTTTTTAAAGGTAAGTTTTAAAAGGTACATGATCACTGTGCAATTTTGAAGATATGCTACTGACTAATTTTCTTTAAATATTTACAAAGCTGTTTATGCCGGATCTATGAACATTGTTCCCATTGTTTTTTGGTGAATAGCAATGTCACTGAATTTCTTCAGCCAATTTGACCACTTTTATTTCCACAGAAAGCAGGGGAGATCCCCTGCACCCACTTTAGTCCCTCGCACCTCTTTTCTATATACATTACCCACAATTACCATCTGCATCTTTGTGGTGAAAAAAGTGTCAAACAAAAAGGCAATACATATTTGTGCAAAATTGCCATTCGGCAAAAATGAGTAATACCTTTATTAGAATTAGTGGTCAATGAATTTGTATAAATCACAGCATACCATTACTAAATAAAATAGATTTTTTTAAAAGTACCATCATGTAATTCATTATACATATGTTTGGAGCTTCTAGTGTATGATTTTAGGATCTGCATAATAGGGCTAAAGAATATATCTGTCAGTTCTAGAAATGTTTCTGTTACCACCCATTGGTCTAATGGATTTCATTCCTGAGAATTCCTTATATAAAAATATTTATGTTTTATATATAGTGATGGGCTAATGTATACAAACAAATGTGTTATAAAGAAGGAAATCATGTGGTTAGTTTTGTTGATGTCTTGACTATGTAGATCTTGGTCAGCTAGATATTCAATTCCTGGATGATGAATGCCCACCTGAGGGCAGATCTAACTGCATCACCACTCTGGCTGTACACTAGATCAACATAGTCAACTCCTGTCTCTCACATGTCACAATTCCCTTCACATGCAAAACAGAACAAATAACCCACCTTCTCAAGAAACCATATCCAACCTCCATGCTTCCTGAAAGCTAACAACACATCACAATCCTGCCATACACTACCAGAGTCATATATCAATATCATGAGGGCATTCCCTGCCTCCCCCCCTCTTCAATCTATATGGTGAATACCTTGGACAGATTCGTAGCAACCACAATATCCACTTTCACTAATATGAAGATGACACACAACTATACCTCCCCCTCAGAAATCCATATCATCAGAAACTGTGTCTACGCCATAACCACTTAAAGGTCCACCAACCTTCAAAAACTTAACCCATCAGAAATGGAGTCTGCCACTCAGGCAAAAACCTGACCTCACCCCCTGAATCAAATAACTCACCACATGCAACCCACACATATATTTTTCTATACCCATTAAGTGCCTAGACTTCATTATTTAACCCAACCTATCCTTCACATACCACATAGCTGTCTTTCAATGCAGCATGCAACCCACAAGTACAGCTCCTATGCTAGATAAGAAACATTAATCTTTTTGACAACTTCTGCACAGCAGTCGAGGCACTAGTTCTTTCCAAGCTGTATCGTGAAAATGCAATCATCACTGGACTCACCAACAACCTCCTTACCTCTGTGCAAGCCATATAATGTAGCAGCAAGACTCAACCTACACCTACTCAAACACACACACATATCACCCCTGCTCTCTCCAGATTCTATCACTCCCCAATCCCCAGTGAATTGCCTTCAATGGTCTGTGATAGAAGCCAATTGTTTGGACCAATGTTTTGGAATCGGAGTACAATGAATCCTTTTTTCAGTGACTGATACATTTGTACTTTGTAAGTCAACCTCATTATATTCTATTAATTGTACATGTTCAATGCAAGGTTTGAGTGGAGGGTGTCTGTAATGTGCAAGTAATATTTACTGCATATTGTGGTTTTCTCTTGTTCCTTCGTGTTAACACATAGGTCGTATGTATTCTGGTAAAAGGGAAGAGGGGGAGATGAATATAGGATTTTTGTGTGAATGTATTATTGTATTGAGTCCATCAAATATTAAAGAACTGTAACTGAATAACATTAACGTGAGCAAGTTACCAATCCTACACTCCCGGAGGGTACTTAGATCCAACGCTTCTAAGAACATGCCGCCAATCACTGATCACTCAAATCACCCATACCTCTCCCATTTTTATGCCGCATCCCTTTCTCCACGCACACAGCTCTACTCCTCTGCTGCCTCCGACACCTGTATTGTAAATACGTCCTATTGCAGCTAGGTTTGCGCTTTTTAAAGTTAATATATCAATACAAATGTGGATATGACATCTCTGAACAAAAAAGAGGTTGCTTAATTAACACAGATTGATACTTTTGACATGAATCGAATATGTATTGAAGTGCTTAAAAGGCAATTTCTAAATGATTCAATTCAACGCCTGAATGACATTCTGAGAGGACACGACAGTGCAACCGCGTGATTGAGCCGATACTGTCCAAGCGTGTAAATGGTGTAAGATGGATGCAAAATGTATATCTGTATCATTAATGAAGATTGCAATATTAACAGGGAAATAAAAACATATACAAATACTAAGTTATTTACACTGTCTGGCTGGACAGATTATAATATACTGTTTACAAGGGAGCGGCAATAAAAGTAAGAAGATCACAGTGTACTGGAATGTGATTATGCAGTAACGGGAGATGTATTCATCATGAGTGTTTCAGAGGAAGAGGGGGAATTGAGTCAGAGTTTTAAAACATCTTTGAAGCTGGAGAAATGAACACAATATAAAAATGAATATGTAAGTAAGATTGTGGGGAAACGTTCTGTAGGTGGTTTGTATAAGTAAGAACTTAATATTTAAAGTAGTTTGTAGAATTGAGCCAGTGGCTGAATATGGGAATGTTATAGTAGGTATTGTTGATGAAATGGTTTTGATAAATGTAAGTGCACAGGGATTGGCTAAGAAAATCCAGGGTGAAATCTCCTTTCCTGGCAGTTTTGTTGTGTTAATATTTTTCTGTCTCCCTTTTTTAGGATTGCTACTTTCAACTCTTTCTTTTTGGTAATGGGCTATCTATTTCATTTGCGTGCTGCTCATTGGGCAACACATTGTGGTTATGCTCACTTTTAGTGATTTTCTCGGTGTAATGATAGCATTATATATTGGTATTATATACATTTAATTCTGAACTTCATGAAACTATTTTATAGTAGCTTTAGGGCTTTCGATAGCACATCTTTAGCCATTATGTAGGCCTCCAAATATTTTGCACTTCACGTCGCAGTATCCCTAGCCAACATGATCAGTGGTAAAGGATATTGGGGGTTGTAGGCAAACATATCTGGATAACCACATAGGGTAAGCATGTTTTAAACTGTGTGTGGGCTAGTATTTGTTGAATTGTTCAACTATTATGGGAATGCATGCTTCTTTTGAGTTGAATCTTAGAATGCTTGTTTCTTTATCATGGGCATAAACATGTATTCATGCATAGTAAGATGCTAATATATGTTGCAATCACAATTCCTCTATTTCCTCTTGCTTACTTTTCTACTGGTTCAAATGAGTACAATACAATGTCTGGAGGGTGTGCAAACCATCTTTTATTGGCACATAGGAAAAGTGCATCATTTTTATTGTTTTCAATTCTTTTCAATGACTACATCAGGTGGGACTGCACATGGAAAGGAAACCAGGAAACACAACAGTAGCGTAACAGGCGAACCGTTTGAAATATGTATTGTAATACTTCCAAAAGTTACCCAATAGAATAAATGTATTGAGAAATACCTTCCTCCAAACGAACTGCAGTATCTAAGTTGAGTGAGTGTTATTGTACAAGTACACTAAGCATTGATTGCAATATTTGTAAATCTTAAGACTTCCCGATCACCTGATCATGTGAACTTTGATTTGCGGCCCTGTGATGAAGTGTCTGTTACATTATCCCCTATCATGAGGAAAATACAATTAGCACCTGTGGGAGTGATATCAGACAACCAGGAAGCTAAGAGGAACATGGGCTTCAACTGCCAGAATATGCCCTATTCCATTCATGCCTTCTGTGTCACTCCACAAGCCACACTTGTCTTTTACCACAAGCAACCCAGGCGTCCACTTCCTGACAACCTGTGCCCCCTAAAATATCATCCACCCCTGCATCGCTGAATGTTGCTGCTCCTTACCACAATCCCATTTACCTGCTTACACAGTTGGTACTCTCATAATGGAAATAGAAAAGGAAAATCTCCCTTCACTATTTCCCACTAGCTATTTTTGTTTGTATTTTAATTTTAATGGGAAATAGGCACGCAGGAATCATGCAAAGCTAGTTCCTCATGCATTTTTAAAAAACCTTGTTAGCTTCCCTAGTGACGGCCCGGGTGCTAAAAGGGTTAATGTTGGTAAGCTTAGGCTGTCTTGGTCAGTAATGACCTTGAACCCTTGTCAGCCTGCACTTCACGCAGACCCATATTGGCTCAGGCGGGTGGGCTATTACCAATAAGCCTGCCCAAGTATCACATCATTAATGCTACATTAATTCCATGTTGACTATTCATGTTCTGGAGCTTGGTGAATCTTTGCCTTTGTTTTATTTTTGAAAATGGAAAGTATACTTTTTCGGTTCTCTCAAGGTTAATACTTTGTTTTAGTTGTTCATTATTATAAAATGTATAGTTTTCTTTTTTACATATCAGAACACAGCCAATAATTAACAGTGTATATAAAAAGTGTTTTCTTTTTCCTTGAGCCAAAGCCTTCTTTCTTTAGCTGTATGCATTCTGAAAGTGTTCATGGGTTATGGAGGTGAATCTAGCTGCTAACAGCATTATTCCTTTGTAGATGCCCTCACTATATCAGGTTTGCAGATCAGGCAAGCAAGCTGTTACCAGCTATGTGTGCTTCCTTTGCTGGTCATTAATATTACAGTGTCACTAGGAACTGATGGGTCGATTCATGGAATTAATGTGCGCTGAAAATTCCCGCGCAGAGGTGCCAAAACGTGCGAATCGCAGTAAAAGTGCGAAAATCGCAGTGCAAGTGCGAAAATCGCAGGGAAACCAGCGCACATCGATTCATGGAAGTGCGTGCACGAGAAAAACATTGGATGTGCGCTGAAAAAGTGCGCCGCGTACGCCGTCGCACAGGTCATCCAACAGCGTGTGCCACGGCCACTGTGAAAGCCCACATAGCGTGGCGCACATCACAAAGTAGGCGGAACACGGGGCGTAACACTCGGAATGGGGAACAACACGTGAAAATATGGGCGTCACGGGGGAAGTACAGGAGGCAAGTGCGCGGAACGCCAACATGCCCACACGCTCGCCTACAACCCGTATTCATGGAATCGAATAGGGCAAACGATTGCACGGTGAAAGACGCGCACAGGGCCAAACAAGTACGCCACAAGAAAGCAGGCGGTAGCGTCCCTGCACCTGAAATAAATGTGCGCCAAAATGTGCGCTAACAAAAAGCACCCATATACACAGCCATGATGAATGGTCCATACAGTGGCCCTCTAGGACAAATGAGGTGCAAAGGGGTACCGACAAACACGGACACCCGCTGTGTGAAAAATAGCGTGTTTGTGTATTTCTGGGTGCGAGGGAAGTTCCACACGTGATTAGCCTGGGTACGTGTACTTCGGGGTGCGTGGGAAGTTCCACACGTGATTAGCCTGGGTACGTGTGTTTCGGGGTGCGCGGGAAGTTCCACACGCGATTGGCCTGGGTACGTGTACTTCGTGGTGCGTGGGAAGTTCCACACGCGATTAGCCTGGGTACGTGTACTTCGGGGTGCGTGGGAAGTTCCACACGCGATTAGCCTGGGTACGTGTACTTCGGGTGTGCGGGAAGTTCCACACGCGATTGGCCTGGGTACGTGTATTCCGAGGTGCGCGGGAAGATTCACATGCGATTTCAGCAGGGTACGTGTATTTCGGTGGTGCCAGGGAATGCTACACGTGATTTGGCCGTGTGGGTCCTCCCAGGTGTTCCCTCTACACCCTCCACGGCCCCTGCAGGCAGCCCACACCACAGGGGACTACCCTGCACCCCTGCTCATGTCCCACTGTTAGGGAGAATTCTCTGTTTAGGCTGAATTTCCTAACCTAGTGAGTCCCCCAGCAGCTTTGCTGGATTTCGGGAGTTTGTTTTTTTCCATCCTGCCAAGAGTGAGACTCTTTTCCTCCCACTCTTGGACATGTATTTGTATAATTCCTTTGAAATGTCAATGTGTTCGATGGGCTATGGGGTCTTTTACTCCATAGGGCCTCATAAGTTTTTCTATGTGTGTTACACCGCACCCTACGTGCCGTAACACTGGGGCATCCTAGCGGACCTCCACCATAGACTCCATACCCGGGGACTGACTTCTGTCTCCCCGGGCATGTAAAGTCACCATTGGCTTTACTAGACCTACATTTACTAACAGAACTAGTACAAACCATCTTATTGTGGACGTACTAGTAGGGGTAATTTGATTACTCCTAGATCTGTTACTCGAGGGCGCACTGTCCCATCCCCCCTCGTCGAGTTTTGGCTGGTGGCAGTGGAAACTACTTGTTATGTTCGACCCCGAACATAACCCTATGGGATTCGTCCCATTGTTGGAGATTGGCTCTTTTTCTCGTTAATCTCTAACGTACCACCGGTCTCCTTATCTTAAATAAGTTTATCGGATGGTATTTTCTGCCAGAACTCGGTTTTTCAATGGCGTCTGTGTTCGTCTCTGTGACTCCTAAACCAAAGGTCGAGCCATTTGTTCCACTTTTGGCGGGCTCTGTACAGAGACCCTCCAAAGTGGTGCCATTCTGTCTGGGTTACCACAGGGGTGTGGGAGGGGGTTTAGGCACCCTGGACCGAGTTGCCTTGCCAACTCCGGTCGCACTCTGGAGTGATTGGCCCAAGTGGTGAGCGTTCCCGCTCACCACTTAGCTTGTGGTGATTGACAGCTAGACTGAATGAATGGTGGTCTTCTGCATAAAAGCAGGGCTTTTGGGACTGGATCTTCAGAAGTCACCACAGGACCTAAGAATCCGACGAGGGTAACGCTGAGCCGACCTGCAACGACTACACCTCCGGTGGAGCCCTGCTGAGCCGACTCACCACTTCCCGACGACAGAGGAGATCTCCCTGCCGGAGAGTCTCTTCCCCTGACTGGTGGGAACAACCAGTCCCCCTTGCTTTTTATTCGCCTCAGGACGCAGTGGTCGAATTGCCCGTGCAGAGCACCTCGGCAACCGGATAGCCACTACCCCTGTACCGCGACCAAAAGGTGGTGCCTTGTGACGGAGCACTCCGTGGCTGGTCTCTTCCCTGGTGGTGCACCGGACTTCACTTTCCTTCGACGACGAGATCATCTCTACTCTTGGCAAAGACCCGACGTGCATCCACCACCAGGAACAACTGCCCCCGCCGGAGCTGCCCTCCACAACAAGGTACCGTGTCCGCCTGGCTTCCCTTTCGTTCGGTTCGAGTGAGGTGTCTTAATCCTCTCCGTTCCGCTGGGTCGCCTCCAAGCTTTGCTCATTCTTTGTTCTGAACTGGTTCAATCTGCCGATAACAATTTGCTATAAAGACTTGAATGCATCTCCACTAGAGACTTTTTGGGACATCGCGCCTTGCCTCTCTCCGAGTGGGCCTGGCCTCTGAACTTTATGATCTATTGTGATTCTTGCCTTCCTGCCTTGCATTTTATCCGCGTAGGATTGAACTGTGTTGATTTCATAACCTGCCTATCTTTATCTCTCCCTTCCTAACTAATATTCGAGTGTCATCTAGGTTGAGGTATACACCTCTGTCTGAAAATAAGTGGTACCAGTAGAACCT
This sequence comes from Ambystoma mexicanum, assembly GCF_040938575.1. Taxonomy (NCBI): domain Eukaryota; kingdom Metazoa; phylum Chordata; class Amphibia; order Caudata; family Ambystomatidae; genus Ambystoma; species Ambystoma mexicanum. The sequence continues at coordinate 857,105,428 of NC_090933.1, read as the reverse complement.
AGAGTTGTCGATATTTTGCTAGGGGGATTGATCGTTTTCTACTTCGTAGAGTAATTGTGTTTGATTTGTTTGCCGTGATTTGCTTTAGTGTTTTCCCTAGATGTTGTGTTATAAATAAATACCTTGATATCTTTACACTAAGCCTCGTTGTGTGTTTGCTTGTCTTGCTGTGAAGAATTGCCCTATTTTGTATACTCCACATACTGCTCAACTTTTCTTGAGAGAAGTCTGACTGCTCAGCCACAGCTACCAAGTGATTCTGTGTGGTGCAGACTGCTACCAAGTGGGTTCACCGCCAACGCCTGTAGTCCTAAATCTTTTGCAGTGGTCCCAGAGGGAACTGCACAGGTTTCCGCCTAACACTGGTGTATAGCGATGGGATTTGTATCGAGTATACAGTTTAGAGTGCTTTTCGACACTGTAGGATAACTAACCACAAAACTTTGCACAAAAGCAACTTTCAAAAAACATGTCTACGATGGAAACTTACAGTCAAGAGTCTTTGTCAGGTGAAAATACTGAGAGTTTGTGAGCTCTCTGTAGGCAAGCAAATCTTTCTGTAAGAGACAAGAAGTTAGAACTAATAGAGAGATTGCTGGCGAACCAAAGTCTGGGTACTGGTTCAGAGGAACCAATCTCCCCAGCGAATGTAGACAACAGTAATGGTGTTGATCTGAATCGTAATTCTGATGATAGCGATGAAGAGGCTGACGAGGACGGAGAGGCTAACGAAACTGTCTCCCCCGCTCCTCTACCTGCCTTACCAGCTGTGCCTACGGGGCCCATACCAGGTCCCACAAGTAACCCTGCTTATTTTGAACTTGAAAAAATGAAGCTCGAACTAGAATACAAACGGTTCTTGGCTCAATCTGAACGAAACCAAGAACTCGAGTTCAGACGGATGAATGCCCAGGCTGAGCAGAAGCAAGCTGAGTTAAGACTCAGAGAAATAGAACTTAATCACGAATTAGAGATGAAAAAGTTATCTATGGAAAATGCTTCTCTCTCCTCTGGTTCCTCTAGGAGCTCCAGTCCCAAAAGTCCCCGGATGCCGAAGGAATTAGTGGGTATGTATGAACCAAGATTGGATGTGTTGGATTGGCTGAAACTGTTTGAATACAATCATGGGCTCCAGGACATCTCCGGGAATGCTTTGCTTCCCTGGTTGTTCTCTAGGCTCCCTCCTGTTGCGACTGATGGAGTTGGGGGAGGGGGATAAGACGGATTACGAAAGTGTCAAACTAGCATTGATAGCTAGATTCGGGAAGACCCCTTCCCAGTATCTTAAGAGGTTTAGAACCCTCAAAAAGCATGATGGTACCCCTTGGGCTACCTGGGTGAGTGAAGGGTTGAAAAACTTAGAGGGATGGATTAAGGGTTACAAAGTGAAGATTTATGAGGGTATGAGAAATCTTTTTATGTTGGAGTCTATTTATGATGCCTGTTCTCCTGAGCTCAGACAGCACTTGGCTGATTCGAAGGAATTGGATTCCAGGGCACTAGCTAAGGCTGCTGACTTGTGGGTTGCCAACAGGGCTACTCATAAGGAGTATGGGGCAACTCAGAAAAAGGATGAGGGAAAACAGCCTAAAAAAAGACTCAAAAGAGAATTCGAATAACTCACCTTCCAAAGAGGGCCCCAAACAAAACCAGAAGGGTAAGCCACTGGGAAAACCACAGCAGAATAGTGTGTCTTCTGGTGCCAAACCGGAAGGAGGTCAGAACAAGCCACCATTCCAGAAAGCATTCGGTAAATGCTTTGTTTGTGGCTCGACTGACCACGTGAAAGGAGATCCCAGATGTAAGGGTAAACCTTCAGGGGTCCAGCTTGTCTCCTTAGCCTTCGCTCCAGAGGAGGAAGTCCAAATGGCAAGTGGAAACTTTCTACTGCTAGCTGACGAACCCATTGGAGTCTCAGCCAGCGTTTCTTTAGTATCTCTGGGGTTGTGGGAACAACAGAAATTAGATGTCTATAATTCTATCCCCGATAATACTAAAGAGTATTATAAGGACAGTGTCCAGGTGAACGGTCAGGAGACTCCTGCCATTAGGGACACTGGGGCCAGCATAACTGTGGTGGATAAATCGTTTTTTCAGGCTGAGGATGTTGCTAAGGCACCCAAACGCCTCACCAAGTTAGCTGGAGGGCCTGTGCAGATGCTTCCCCAATTACCAGTTCTCATCCATTGTAACAACATGACTGTGAAGATACCTGTCAGCATACAGAGTGAGGTACCAGGACGCGTACTGTTGGGTAACGATTTGAAAACTCTCGGAGTTGTATCGCATACTCCCAGACCTCCTAGTAAACGTTTACAGGAGCTAACCAGATCCGCAAGAGAGAGGACCATGCGCGGTACTCTCCAGGAGATGATGAAGAAAGAAATCACTCCTGCTCCACTGGAATTGTCGGCCGCTGTCTCCAAGAAATCAGAAGCAAAGGGGAAAACTAAGACTTCCAACCCGAAACCAGCCAGGAGTGAATCTCTCCTCCAATCTGACACCCGAGCAACAAGAAGAGTGCAAATCTATGTTGAATCAGTTTGCATCTCTGTTCTCGCTTTCACCAGGCTTGACCCCTTGGGGCCAGCACGACATACTCACTGGTGACTGTCTGCCGGTCAAAAGCAGAGGATACCACATGTCAGAAAATGTACGAACCCACATCAAAGGTGAGGTCAGCAAGATGCTCGATCTCGGGGTAATAGAGCCCTCTACTAGTCCATGGTCTAGCCCAGTTGTGTTAGTACCAAAGGCCGGATCTAAAGAACTTAGATTCTGCGTGGATTATCGAGCTCTTAATGCAGTCACCAAGACTGATGCCCACCCTTTGCCAAGTACAGATGAGTTAGTGGATAAACTTGGCTCCGCCAAGTTCCTCAGCACACTTGACTTGGCGTCAGGCTATTGGCAAATAGCCCTGACAGACCATGCCAAGGAGAAAACTGCATTTTCTACCCCCGTTGGCTTATACCAGTTTAAGGTAATGCCTTTCAGATTGAAGAATGCACCTGCTACGTTTCAACGGATGGTAAACCAGGTTCTGAATGGGATGGAGGACGTCTGCATGGCATACTTGGATGACATCGCAGTGTTCAGCAATTCCTGGGAAGAACATGTAATCCACCTGAGAGATGTTTTGCAGGCTCTTGGACGAGCCAATCTGACCATAAAGGCGAGTAAATGCTAAATTGGACAGAGTAAGGTAGTCTATCTTGGGCATGAGGTAGGCGGTGGAGAAATAAGGCCTTTGCTCAGTAAGATTGAAGCTGTGCAAAATTGGACAACACCGACTACTCAAACCCAGGTGAGAGCCTTCCTAGGCCTCACTGGGTATTACAGGAATTTCATAGAGAACTATGGGACCATAGCTTCTCCACTGAATGTCATCTCCTCGCCCAAATTCCCTAAAAAGGTTAAATGGAACGAGGAGTGCAATCAGGCTTTTGAAAACCTGAAACAGGCTCTTTGCCAAGCCCCAGTACTCAGAGCTCGTGATTACCGCCAACACTTCATTGTGCAGACAGATGCTTCAAATGTAGGAATAGGTGCCGTACTCAGTCAACTGGATGGGAAAGGTAGGGAGCACCCCGTTTGCTTCATCAGCCGCCAGCTGAAGGATCCTGAAACAAGGTGGGCAACAATCGAAAGAGAGTGCTTTGCTACCGTGTGGGCTCTGAAGAGGTTTAGGCCGTACTTGTATGGTTCTACTTTTGTTATTCAGACTGACCACCAACCCTTGAGATGGTTAATGCAAATGAAAGGGGAAAACCCAAAACTATTGAGATGGTCGATCTGCCTGCAAGGGTTTGATTTCACCATTGAGCACCGGTCAGGGTGTCACCACCAAAATGCTGATGGTCTCTCTAGGATGTATGTCATCGACTAGAGGTATGAGATTCATCCAGGAGTGGATTAAATCCTCCTGTCCCTTAGTCTGGGGGGGGGCGAGTGTAAGGGAGAATTCTCTGTTTAGGCTGAATTTCCTAACCTAGTGAGTCCCCCAGCAGCTTTGCTGGATTTCGGGAGTTTGTTTTTTTCCATCCTGCCAAGAGCGAGACTCTTTTCCTCCCACTCTTGGACATGTATGTGTATAATTCCTTTGAAATGTCAATGTGTTCAATGGGCTATGGGGTCTTTTACTCCATAGGGCCTCATAAGTTTTTCTATGTGTGTTACACCGCACCCTACGTGCCGTAACACTGGGGCGTCCTAGCGGACCTCCACCATAGACTCCATACCCGGGGACTGACTACTGTCTCCCCGGGCATGTAAAGTCACCATTGGCTTTACTAGACCTAAATTTACTAACAGAACTAGTACAAACCATCTTATTGTGGACGTACTAGTAGGGGTAATTCGATTACTCCTAGATCTGTTACTCGAGGGGGCACTGTCCCGTCCCCCCTCGTCGAGTTTCGGCTGGTGGCAGTGGAAACTACTTGTTATGTTCGACCACGAACATAACCCTATGGGATTCGTCCCATTGTTGGAGATTGGCTCTTTTTCTTGTTAATCTCTAACGTACCACCGGTCTCCTTATCTTAAATAAGTTTATCGGATGGTATTTTCTGCCAGGACTCGGTTTTTCAATGGCGTCTGTGTTCGTCTCTGTGACTCCTAAACCAAAGGTCGAGCCCTTTGTTCCACTTTTGGCGGGCTCTGTACAGAGACCCTCCAAAGTGGTGCCATTCTGTCTGGGTTACCACAGGGGTGTGGGAGGGGGTTTAGGCACCCTGGACCGAGTTGCCTTGCCAACTCTGGTCGCACTCTGGAGTGATTGGCCCAAGTGGTGAGCGTTCCCGCTCACCACTTAGCTTGTGGTGATTGACAGCTAGGCTGAATGAATGGGGGTCTTCTGCATAAAAGCAGGGCTTTTGGGACTGGATCTTCAGAAGTCGCCACAGGACCTAAGAATCCGACGAGGGTAACGCTGAGCCGACCTGCAACGATGACACCTCCGGTGGAGCCCTGGTGAGCCGACACACCACTTCCCGACGACAGAGGAGATCTCCCTGCCGGAGAGTCTCTTCCCCTGACTGGTGGGAACAACCAGTCCCCTTTGCTTTTTATTCGCAATAGGACGCAGTGGTCGAATTGCCCGTGCAGAGCACCTCGGCAACCGGATAGCCACTACCCCTGTACCGCGACCAAAAGGTGGTGCCTTGTGACGGAGCACTCCGCGGCTGGTCTCTTCCCTGGTGATGCACCGGACTTCACTTTCCCTCGACGACGAGATCATCTCTACTCTTGGCAAAGACCCGACGTTCATCCACCACCAGGAACAACTTCCCCCGCCGGAGCTGCCCTCCACAACAAGGTACCGTGTCCGCCTGGCTTCTCTTTCGTTCGGTTCGAGTGAGGTGTCTTAATCCTCTCCGTTCCGCTGGGTCGCCTCCAAGCTTTGCTCATTCTTTGTTCTGAACTGGTTCAATCTGCCGATAACAATTTGCTATAAAGACTTGAATGCATCTCCACTAGAGACTTTTTGGGACATCGCGCCTTGCCTCTCTCCGAGTGGGCCTGGCCTCTGAACTTTATGATCTATTGTGATTCTTGCCTTCCTGCCTTGCATTTTATCCGCGTAGGATTGAACTGTGTTGATTTCATAACCTGCCTATCTTTATCTCTCCCTTCCTAACTAATATTCGAGTGTCATCTAGGTTGAGGTATACACCTCTGTCTGAAAATAAGTGGTACCAGTAGAACATAGAGTTGTCGATATTTTGCTAGGGGGATTGATTGTTTTCTACTTCGTAGAGTAATTGTGTTTGATTTGTTTGCCGTGATTTGCTTTAGTGTTTTCCCTAGATGTTGTGTTATAAATAAATACCTTGATATCTTTACACTAAGCCTTGTTGCGTGTTTGCTTGTCTTGCTGTGAAGAATTGTCCTATTTTGTATACTCCACATACAGCTCAACTTTTCTTGAGAGAAGTCTGACTGCTCAGCCACAGCTACCAAGTGAATCTGTGTGGTGCAGACTGCTACCAAGTGGGTTCACCGCCAACGCCTGTATTCCTAAATCTTTTGCAGTGGTCCCAGAGAGAACTGCACAGGTTTCCGCCTAACACCCACAGGCAACCCATCCACCATGGCCATGCCCCCCAGCCAACCCACATGTCACCTTGCACTACTGATCACCAACACATGTCTCCCAGCAACCCCACCCCCCAGCACTGTGGGGCACCCTCCACCAGGCCCCCACTCATGTCTCCCACCACCCCCACCCCCCAGCATCCAGGGGCACCCTCCACCAGGCCCCCACTCATGTCTCCCACCACCCCCACCCCCCAGCAGTGCAGGGCACCCTCCACCAGGTCCCCACTCATGTCCAACTCATGTCCCACTGCACCCCCACCCACCAGCATCCAGGGGCACCTCCACCAGGCCCCCACTCATGTCCAACTCATGTTCCCCTGCGCCCCCACCCACCAGCATCCAGGGGCACCCTCCACCAGGCCCCCACTCATGTCTCCCACCACCCCCACCCCCCAGCAGTGCAGGGGCAGCCTTCACCAGGCCCCCACTCATGTCTCCCACCACCCCCACCCCCCAGCATCCAGGGGCACCTTCTACCAGGCCCCCACTCATGTCTCCCACCACCCCCACCCCCAGCATCCAGGGGCACCCTCCACCAGGCCCCCACTCATGTCCAAATCATGTCCACCTGCACCCCCACCCCCTAGCATCCAGGGGCACCCTCAACCAGGCCCCCACTCATGTCTCCCAGCACCCCCACCCCCCAGCAGTGCAGGGCACCCTCCACCAGGGGCCCACTCATGTCTCCCATCACCCCCACCCCCCAGCATCCAGGGGCACCCTCCACTAGGCCCCCACTCATGTCTCCCACCACCCCCACCCCCCTGCAGTGCAGGGCACCCTCCACCAGGGCCCCACTCATGTCTCCCACCACCCCCCAGCAGTGCAGGGGCACCCTCCACCAGGCCCCCACTCATGTCTCCCACCACCCACACCCCCCAGCATCCAGGGGCACCCTCTACCAGGCCCCCACTCATGTCTCCCACCACCCCCACCCCCCAGCATCCAGGGGCACCCTCCACCAGGCCCCCACTCATGTCTCCCACCACCCCCACCCCCTAGCAGGGCAGGGCACCCTCCACCAGGCCCCCACTCATGTCTCCCACCACCCCCACCCCCCAGCAGTGCAGGGGCAGCCTCCACCAGGCCCCCACTCATGTCTCCCACCACCCCCACCCCCAGCATCCAGGGGCACCCTCCACCAGGCCCCCGCTCATGTCTCCCACCACCCCCACCCTCCAGCATCCAGGGGCACCCTCCACCAGGCCCCCACTCATGTCTCCCACCACCCCCACCCCCCAGCATCCAGCGGCACCCTCCACCAGGCCCCCACTCATGTCCAACTCATGTCCCCCTGCACCCCCACCCCCCAGCATCCAGGGGCACCCTCCACCAGGCCCCCACTCATGTCTCCCACCACCCCCACCCCCCAGCAGTGCAGGGCACCCTCCACCAGGCCCCCGCTCATGTCTCCCACCACCCCCACCCCCCAGCAGTGCAGGGGCAGCCTCCACCAGGCCCCCACTCATGTCTCCCACCACCCGCACCCCCCAGCATCCAGGGGCACCCTCCACCAGGCCCCCACTCATGTCCCCCTGCACCCCACCCCCCAGCATCCAGGGGCACCCTCCACCAGGCCCCCACTCATGTCCAACTCATGTTCCCCTGCACCCCCACCCACCAGCATCCAGGGGCACCCTCCACCAGGCCCCCACTCATGTCCAACTCATGTCCCCCTGCACCCACACCCACCAGCATCCAGGGGCACCCTCCACCAGGCCCCTGCTCATGTCTCCCACCACCCCCACCCCCCAGCATCCAGGGGCACCCTCCACCAGGCCCCCACTCATGTCTCCCACCACCCCCACCCCCAGCAGTGCAGGGCACCCTCCACCAGGCCCCCACTCATGTCTCCCACCACCCCCAACCCCCAGCAGTGCAGGTGCACCCTCCACCAGGTCCCCACTCATGTCTCCCACCACCCCCACCCCCCAGCATCCAGGGGCACCCTCCACCAGGCCCCCACTCATGTCCCCCTGCACCCCCACCCCCCAGCATCCAGGGGCACCCTCCACCAGGCCCCCACTCATGTCCAACTCATGTCCCCCTGCATCCCCACCCACCAGCATCCAGGGGCACCCTCCACCAGGACCCCACTCATGTCCAACTCATGTCCCCCTGCACCCGCACCCACCAGCATCCAGGGGCACCCTCCACCAAGCCCCCGCTCATGTCTCCCACCACCCCCACCCCCCAGCATCCAGGGGCACCCTCCACCAGGCCCCCACTCATGTCTCCCACCACCCCCACCCCCCAGCATCCAGGGGCACCCTCCACCAGGCCCCCGCTCATGTCTCCCACCACCCCCACCCCCAGCATTCAGGGGCACCCTCCACCAGGCCCCCACTCATGTCTCCCACCACCCCCACCCCCCAGCATCCAGGGGCACCCTCCACCAGGCCCCCACTCATGTCTCCCACCACCCCCACCCCCCAGCAGTGCAGGGCACCCTCCACCAGGCCCCCACTCATGACTCCCACCACCCCCACCCCCCAGCAGTGCAGGGCACCCTCCACCAGGCGCCCACTCATGTCTCCCCCCACCCCCACCCCCCAGCAGTGCAGGGGCATACTCCACCAGGCCCCCACTCATGTCTCCCACCACCCCCATCCCCCAGCATCCAGGGGCACCCTCCACCAGGCCCCCACTCATGTTTCCCACCACCTCCACCCCCCAGCATCCAGGGGCACCCTCCACCAGGCCCCCACTCATGTCTCCCACCACCCCCACCCCCCAGCAGTGCAGGGCACCCTCCACCAGGCCCCACTCATGTCCAACTCATGTCCCCCTGCACCCCCACCCACCAGCATCCAGGGGCACCCTCCACCAGTCCCACACTCATGTCTCCCACCACCCCCACCCCCAGCAGTGCAGGGGCAGCCTCCACCAGGCCCCCACTCATGTCTCCCACCAACCCCACCCCCCAAGCATCCAGGGGCACCCTCCACCAGGCCCCCACTCATGTCCCCCTGCACCCCACCCCCCAGCATCCAGGGGCACCCTCCACCAGGCCCCCACTCATGTCCAACTCATGTCCCCCTGCACCCCCACCCCCCAGCATCCAGGGGCACCCTCCACCAGGCCCCCGCTCATGTCTCCCACTACCCCCACCCCCCAGCATCCAGGGGCACCCTCCACCAGGCCCCCACTCATGTCTCCCACCACCCCCACCCCCCAGCATCCATGGGCAGCCTCCACCAGGCCCCCACTCATGTCTCCCACCACCCCACCCCCAGCAGTGCAGGGGCAGCCTCGACCAGGACCCCACTCATGTCTCCCACCACCCCCACCCCCCAGCATCCAGGGGCACCCTCCACCAGGCCCCCACTGATGTCCCCCTGCACCCCCACCTCCCAGCATCCAGGGGCACCCTCCACCAGGCCCCCACTCATGTCCAACTCATGTCCCCCTGCACCCCCACCCACCAGCATCCAGGGGCACCCTCCACCAGTCCCCCACTCATGTCTCCCACCACCCCCACCCCCAGCAGTGCAGGGGCAGCCTCCACCAGGCCCCCACTCATGTCTCCCACCACCCCCACCCCCCAGCATCCAGGGGCACCCTCCACTAGGCCCCCACTCATGTCCCCCTGGACCCCCACCCCCCAGCATCCAGGTGCACCCTCCACCAGGCCCCCACTCATGTCCAACTCATGTCCCCCTGCACCCCCACCCCCCAGCATCCAGGGGCACCTTCCATCAGGCCCCCGCTCATGTCTCCCACCACCCCCACCCCCCAGCATCCAGGGGCACCCTCCACCAGGCCCCCACTAATGTCTCCCACCACCCCCACCCCCCAGCATCCAGGGGCACCCTCCACCAGGCCCCCACTCATGTCTCCCACCACCCCCACCCCCCAGCAGTGCAGGGGCAGCCTCCACCAGGCCACCACTCATGTCTCCCACCACCCCGCCCCCCAGCATCCAGGGGCACCCTCCACCAGGCCCCCACTCATGTCCCCCTGCACCCCCACCTCCCAGCATCCAAGGGCAACCTCCACCAGGCCTCCACCCATGTCCAACTCATGTCCCCCTGGGCCCCCACCCCCCAGCATCCAGGGGCACCCTCCATCAGGCCCCCACTCATGTCTCCCACCACCCCCACCCCCAGCATCCAGGGGCACCCTCATCCAGGCCCCCACTCATGTCTTCCACCACCCCCACCCCCCAGCATCCAGGGGCACCCTCCACCAGGCCCCCACTCATGTCTCCCACCACCCCCATCCCCCAGCAGTGCAGGGGCAGCCTTCACCAGGCCCCCACTCATGTCTAACTCATGTCCCCCTGCACCCCCACCCCCCAACATCCAGGGGCACCCTCCACCAGGCCCCCACTCATGTCTCCCACCACCCCCACCCCCAGCATCCAGGGGCACCCTCTACCAGGCCCCCACTCATGTCTCCCACCACCCCCACCCCCCAGCATCCAGGGGCACCCTCCACCAGGCCCCCACTCATGTCCAAATCATGTCCCCCTGCACCCCCACCCCCTAGCATCCAGGGGCACCCTCCACCAGGCCCCCACTCATGGGGGGTGGGGGTGGTGGGAGACATGAGTGGGGGCCTGGTGGAGGTTGCCCCTGCACTGCTGAGGGGTGGGGGTGATGGGAGACATGAGTTGGACATGAGTGGGGGCCTGGTGGAGGGTGCCCTGCACTGCTGGGGGGTGGGGGTGGTGGGAGACATGAGTGGGGGCCTGGTGGAGGCTGTCCCTGCACTGCTGGGGGGTGGGGGTGATGGGAGACATGAGTGGGGGCCTGGTGGAGGCTTCCCCTGGATGCTGGGTGGTGGGGTTGCAGGGGGACATGAGTGGGGTCCTGGTGGAGGGTGCCCTGCACTGCTGGGGGGTCGGGGTGGTGGGAGACATGAGTGGGGGCCTGGTGGAGGCTGCCCCTACACTGCTGGGGGGTGGGGGTGATGGGAGACATGAGTGGGGGCCTGCTGGAGGCTGCCCCTGGATGCTGGGGGGTGGGGGTGCAGGGGGACATGAGTGGGGGCCTGGTGGAGGGTGCCCCTGCACTGCTGGGGGGTGGGGGTGGTGGGGGACATAAGTGGGGTCCTGGTGGAGGGTGCCCCTGCACTGCTGGGGGGTGGGGGTGATGGGAGACATGAGTTGGACATGAGTGGGGGCCTGGTGGAGGGTGCCCTGCACGGGTGGGGGTGATGGGAGACATGAGTGGGGGCCTGGTGGAGGGTGCCCCTGGGGGCTGGGGGTGCAGGGGGACATGCGTTGGTGGGCAGTAGTGCAAGGTGACATGTGGGTTGGCTGGGGGGCATGGGCATGGTGGATGGGCTGCCTGCGGGACATGTGCAGGGCAGGCCCCTGTGGTGTGGGCCATCTGCAGGGGCCTCGGAGGGTGTAGAGGGAACACCTGGGAGGACCCACACGTGCAATTCACATGTGGTGCTTCCCGCGCACCCCTGGAATACACGTACCGTGATGGAATCGCATGTGATACTTCCTGCGCACCCCTGAAATACATGTACCCTGCTGCTTTTGCGTGTGATACTTCCCGCACACCCCTGGAATGCACGTACCCTGCTGCTTTGGCGTGTGATACTTCCCGCGCACCCCTGGAATACACGTACCATGATGGAATTGCGTGTGATACTTCCTGCGCACCCCTGAAATACGCATACCCTGCTGCTTTTGCATGTGATACTTCCTGCGCACCCCTGGAATACACGTACCCTGATGGAATCGCGTGTGATACTTCCCGCGCACCCCTGAAATGCACGTACCCTGCTGTTTTTGCGTGTGATACTTCACGCGCACCCCTGGAATACACGTACCCTGATGGAATCGCGTGTGATACTTGCCGCGCACCCCTGAAATGCACGTACCCTGCTGTTTTTGCATGTGATACTTCCCGTGCACCCCTGGAATACACGTGCCCTGATGGAATCACGTGTGTTACTTCCCACGCACCCCTGATGTACACGTACCCAGGACAATCACATGTGAAACTTCCCGCGAACCACTGAAATATTAATGTTCCCCGCTTGGCGTTTACTGTTTGGCAGCCCTGTGAACTGGTCCAGGGTTAGCGCAGCCCTTGGCGATGATTTGGGAATTTTGAAGGCTTTTCCTTGCGCGAGGGCGTTCTTGGGGGCGTAACTGGCGCTGCTGCAGGGTCGCTGCGCCACTCTGCGCCACGGCTGGTTTCGGAAGCTAAAATCCATGAATACGCTGTGTGATGAAAATTATTTTTTCGCACACGTCTGGCGCAGTGTATCGCACGGGGACACTGTGCGCCAGCCGCGTGCGCCACTTTTGTGCGATTTTCTATGAATTACCCTGTGAATGTACATGATATGGGTGATACCATGTTTTATTGTCAACGGCAAAGCAGTGTGCTACTGAAACTGGATCCATTTAGATGTGTTTAATACTACACATCTATAATGCTACGTGTCATACAAGTCTGCATGCAGATATATACGTGGGGAGTATTGCAGAGTTTTTATATGCTTGATGATAAATACCACTAATGACAGCACACATTTTGTTATGGCAGAATTTGATGTGGAAGGTGCGTTTGTGTATATTTTACAAACCTTTTGGGGAAGCAAAAGAAATACGTTTATATGTGTGAAGTCTGTCAAGATTTGATGCATTACTACTCCTGGAATTCGGCAGCTGTTAGAAGATATGCCACTTGTATTTTCATGCAAAAGATACCCACTTATTGATGGACTTATAATGGAAGTAGAAGACCTTTTCATTTCACATGCCCGGTATACAGAGCCTTTCTAATGTCCACTGGTAAGTCAGGCTTGAAAAGTGACAGCATTTAAAAGGAGAGATAAAGACAAGCGTTGCTCCTGATCCCATATACCCTTTCCCTTTGTGTGTTTATGGATCTCTGTTCAATATTATGTGTTTCCACATTTCTGAAACTCTACTAAGTGATTGTGATGTAATTTATGATCTCATCAGTTTACTCTACTTTCCTGTGATGTCATCAATAATTTCATAAGTGATGTAATGCATTATGCCTTTTTTGATTTATTTTATTTGCATGGTCCAGGGCTGCGCACCAGTGGGGATCAGTGTTAAGGTGGTGTAGCTTCCAGCAGCCCCCAGATTTCAAGAGTTTTATCGTTGCATTAATCCAGCACCTGGGCTAAAGTTGTTTCACTGAATTTCAATGGGGTTTGTTGCATTGACATGAATCACCTTAACTGTGCCTTAAATATAGTTTTTAACTGAATTTCAAGTGTTCTGTTATCCTATATCTCACGTACTCTAAACTACAACCTATTTTTCTCTTTATTCCATCAGTGACGACATCCCTGTTGTCAACAATGGCCTTTTATTCTATGCAACATGGTGATCACCGTTTACCTTTTTCCTCTACCTACAGTATAACATTTCTAGAATCTTCTGCTATCCAGGTCTACTTGGACGGTAGATTTGGCAGGTGGAAGGTATGCCATCTTAAATGTAAGCTCCCCAGTTCTGAAGCACATGAGCAAGCTGACTATATCACAGAAGGCCTCACTGATGACATCACGATGTGGAGTAAGTACAACATGAAAGTGTGGCAGATGTACCTTTAATGGACATCATCACAACACGTAAAGGTAATAGAGTTCATAGTGTGGGCAACAATGATTGTCTTTAGTTCTTCTTTAAAGTTATGTCACTTTTCCACCTGGTTTCTCTCATGCATATGAGGCAGGTATTATGTACTGTGTATTTACAATCTGAAGGTCTTCCAAATAATGTATAGGTCCATCCTTAATTGTATTAGGAATACCAATCTACTCACTATTTTACATGAAACATTTTTCATCCCAACTAATCCTGCATTTTCCTGACCGACTGTCTTGAGGTGTGTGTGGGTAGACATCCACACCCACCTTTCTTCTTTTTTCTCTTACCAAATTCACATACACAGGAAAACAAAACAAAAATCACTTATGCCATATTTGTAAGTCCCATGCCATTCCCCAAATTTACCTTTGCTTCCTCTTTCCACACACCTACACACTCTCACCAAACAGGCTCTTCCCATAGCAGGCACCCGCAAATCCCCCTAATCCACCCTACATAAAACACCACTGTCCTCCCCACCATTAAATCAGACAACAACAGGCCCACCCAACTATCACATCAGTTATGCAGGCCCTCACAATGCTCCTATCAAATATTGAGACCCTCCTATTATTCCTCATTAGCTCAACTTCCTCTACTTTCCATATCACACCAAAGCCCAATCTTTAACACAGAAGACATTGTGGGATGTATTTACCCATGCATCCGAGCCATACCTCAAAACTGTGCAGTACTGACATGGAAAACATCATGATGGCCAGAGCTTCCCAGAAAATGCACAGGGAAATGCATGAAGAATAGGCTGCCACCCATTTTTGCCGATGTTATGGGCACAGAAGGAAACTGCCTAAAACCACCATTGGACTACCCACACAGTAGTCTGAAACCATTGGGAATGGCAATGCTGATTGCCAAATGCAACCTAGAATTGTTGGGAATTCATTTTCTTAAATCCCAAAAATGGGTGCAGTACCAGTACTCACCACTATCCAAAAGCCGGCAGTTTAAAACCACCCTGTGTTTCTCTGAAGGCAGGCTCAAACTGTCTATTTTAAACATTGCAACACATCTAAAAACTCACTGGACACCAGCAGACATTTGGTAGAATGGAGTGTTGTGTGCCTACAAAATCTGGGAAATGAAGAGCCCAGAAAAATGCTTATAACAAGACTGGCTGCGCTGTGGATTTCAGCAGTTTAAGTTGCATTGGACTGAAAGACACTACAAATCTAAATGTTCAAATTGACTGAGTGACCTACTTTTGAGTGTCACATAGGTCGAAATTGTTTAAATGTCATAGTTTTAAACTTAGAATCAGCCTTTTAGCTGCATATGTGAAAATGTTTAGTTTTATTTGAATGCAGAAACTGGGGAACAAAAAGTGACATTTTATCTGAAACCTGGCTTAAGGAACTGAATTCTGCCTGGCAACTACCCCCATCAGGAGTGAAACTTGAGTCACCACTGTGTTCCCAGGCCAACCTTCCTTTTGCTGCCCACACTAAGGATATGCCATCTATCTGATAATTGAATTACCTGTGCTCTGCAGGAGAGTGAACAAAGCCCTCTTCACTCAGGCAAAGGTTTTTATCACGCAGTCGTAAAATGTAGCTTCCTCTTGGCAGGAGCTGGGAGGGGCACTGCCTGTGAGAGCAAGCTGGCTTGGCAGAACTGGATTAACCAGTATTTCTACCTTGTGCTGAGGGTAAACCACACCCCTTTGGAGCCAGAACATAACTTTAAAAAGATGAATAACTCATAGAGCGGACATGTGAAAATTTTATAAATGATACCATAATTCTTGTGATTTTTCTGCCCACATTTTAGGAGGTTTTTCGACCCGGTGGCATGTTCAGGGGGGTTTTAGCGGAAAAATGGATATTACTCTAACTGTATGCATGTTAAAAATCTGAAACTTCTTCAGTTAATGTCCATACTCCCTGCACACATGTATGTAAAGTTGGGTCAATGTCAGAAATTGAAAAATCAGTTAAAAAGTGAAATATGTGCCATTTCTGAATGCAAGCTCTTAGAAACAGCAGATTTGGACAGAGACATGGCTAAATTCAGCCACACCATGTATATGTAATTTCAAGCAACTGTGTAACTGTGAAATATGTCTTTTATTATCAAATATAGAATATGTGCAATCTGACAGAGGAGTGTCCTATCTGCAAGCCATAAAATGACATCCCTCTGACTCACAGTTCATTCCCCAATCAAATGATAAATGGAAGTTTGACCAATTAGAAGCTGAGAGAGAGGTAGGGTCAGTGATGCTAGAACACACCCACATTCTAAACACATAAAAGCAGACAGACAGGACAGATAGGGACCTTCAATTCCATTTGCTGCAACGCACTCTGCCGGACCATACAACATCCAGAGATCCAGACTTCAAATTCATCAAACCTCCAGAGAGCCAAACTAGAGACTTCAATCTATCCAGAACTAAGAGACCAGACCAGAGAGAAAGCAGTGCTGTACCCAGAGAGACCCAGACCAGCAGAGAGAGCTGACCCAGATCACTGTGAAGTGCAGAGACCAGAGGCGAATTTAAAACCCTGACCAGATCCGTGATGAGGCCCATTTCACTCAAGAATATAGTGTGAGTACCTAGAAAACTGTGCAGAACCAATCTCCTAGTTAAAATAATATAATTCAATCCATTTTAACCTAAGTAGAACTGCAGCTTAGCAATTGTGTTATCCTGCCATCATTTTTAAAGCTGAAAAAGTGTGCGTTTAAAATTTCAAATCTGAAAAACGACCTTTATTCAATCGTTCATATCTCCGCAACCGTTTGTGCTAGAGACTTGCAGTAACTTTCATTTTGAAGCTGAGATCCTAGGCTCAAAACGATAGAGATAGTCCTTGTGGTTCCTCTGTAATAGTGCTCGGCGCATCCGCGAATTTTACCGCGATTTGCAAATTTCTTCACATGTAAAAACTGCTGCTGCTTGCCTTCCATTTGCCAGAAATTCGTTTAACCTGCTAACTATCCCTGCCTCATTGCTAGTGTGAGCCTTGACTAATATTAACTAGATACCACTCACCCTGAACCTCTGAAAAGGGAATGAAAAGCATTTTAGCATATTTTTTTAATTCATTGCCAGCACATATCAAAGCAATTTGGGCCTGTGTTTTCAAACTTCTGTAGTCTAAGCTTGCTGGGTTGAACTGAATTACATTGATTGCATTTCTGAGAACTGTGTGTTTCCTCCCATTTCCTTGCATTGCATAAAGAGGGGGGGGAGTGAATAGCCAGAGAAAAGTGATTACATTGTTTGGTTGAAATCATATTGAGTATTTTCTGTACTGCATTTCATTCAACATTGCATCCATTTGAACCCTATAAAGCATTCTCTACCACATTATACTTCTGTACCTATTTACCAGTGTGCTACCTTATCCATTTCATCTCAACTCCTTAGTAATTATAAAGAAGTGTGCTAGTGCCAGATTCTCCGTTGTTGATCTTTATCATATCAGATTAAGTGTGCTATTCAATTATTAACTTATTATAAAGTGTGATATATATATATTTTAAATTATCAAATAAACCTTTTAACTTGCAAAACAGAACTACTTCTTGGCTCAGTGGGGTCAGGGGGATTCCAAGAGAGGGGTGTTATATAGGGGTAGTTATCCAGAACGCATGATCTGGACCTAAAGATATATCAATAAGGGTTTTCATTCAGTATTCTAGACTAGGCGTTAACTTAGCTGTAGTGCTGAATTGAATCCTCTTACAAATTGGGGGCTCGAGCCGAGACGTTGGGTTAGATTTACCACTGTGCAGCTTAATACAGTGTGCTAACTGACGGGATACATACATCCGGTCGGATCACCACGCTGCATTACGCTGTGAAGCATTCCTCAAAAGGGACACTCCAAGAAAAGTTCTGTTCTGCAAAAATAAAATACAAACTTCTGTAAGTCAGGACAGAGACCAATCTCTAGAATGACGACCTTAGTAGACATGAAAATAGCCAGAGAGCACCTCTTGCATAAGCTATTTGTGAGAGGTGAATGGACCGAACAGGGCCAGGATGTGTGGTTGCAGGCCATCACACAACAGGTCACTGAAACAGGGTCAGATATATATAGAGATCAGGGTCCCTTACATGTGGCCCTGAGTGAACTATATATGGCTCCTAAAGCCAAAGAGGAACACAATAAGATTGCCAGGATAGCGGCATACCTGTACCTATATATGGGAGACATGCAGGATAGATGTGCTGAAAGCCAAAATCTGGCAAATAGGCAACAGATGGCGTTAGAGAAGGTCCAATCTGACCTGGTCTCTTCTGAGCAGAGGCTGCAGAGGAGCCAGGAGTCAGAAGATGATAGTAGGCAGCACATCATTAAAATAAAGAAGGATATGGATGTGCTGCAACAGGAAAAGGTAGAACAGGATACCAGATTTCTGGCCTTGCAGAAGGAATACCAAGAAGGTTTGGACTCCCTACTGCAAAACCAGAAAAAGCTGGAGCAACAACTGGACTTCAACAGGGTATGTGCTGAGCAGGTAGTCACCCTGCAAGGCCACCTAGATAGAGTGAAGGCAGAGAGCAACAAACTAATTCTGAAAGACCTGGATACCCAGGCAGAGTTTGATCAGGAGCGCCAGAATGCTGGTGCCTTCCAAAGGCAAAGGGACGACCTGGCGGCACAGATGCAGGCTCTTAGTCAGGAAAGGGATACCTTAGGCCAGGAAGTCTGCCATTTAAAAAGAAAAATGGAAGAAAATCACCTGGCCCACCAGGGACTGGGTGACCTCCAAAAAGAACACCAGAACTTGCTAGAGCACACCAGGAGGGTGGAAGAGGCTTTGGCAAGAAAGGAGCAGGCCAATAGGGACATTGCCCAGGAGGTAACCCTCCTGCAGCAAAGACTGGCCCAGTACTCCAGGACCAATCAGGAAGCACAGAGAGAGAATGAGGCTCTCTGCCAACACAATGATAGGCTCCAGCAACAGGTAGCGATGCAGGAGAAACTGATAGAGTCGAGTAAGGCCTTAACAGAGGAACTGAAAGCACAAATGCAGGCTCTTGCATTGCAACAGGGAGCAGGGGCGGATAGAGATGAGGTCCGCTGGGAAAGAGAGATTCCTGACCATAACCGCAGGAGCCCTACCACCAGGGGCCTTCATCTCCCCCAGTCCCTGGACTCTACCACCCCCATGTCCCCTGGCGCACATGAGCACAGGGCCACAGGGATGGCAGATTACTATCCAGCTAAGAGTATGGGGCTCATAGGCCAGTACCACTCAGGAATGGAGGGGTGGGCATCCGGATATGGGCACCCAAGTACAGTACAGTTCAATGGGGAACCCCAGGAGAGTAGGCCCATTAAGGGCATCCTGAAAACCTCTGCCCAGTTAGGTCAGTGGAGGGGGTACCCATCAAATCCTGGCAGCAAGGAGGAATCTGAAGACTCCTCTGAACTGCGCAGGACACAGGAGACCAGGTCCCCACATTCTGCCAGACATTCCCAGGCTCGCAGAATCCGGGAAAACCTGGAAGAACAGACGGGAACCTCTGGGAGCAGTGCCTCTGAGTCCGAGGAAGAATGGACAAGGGTTACCCGAACCAAAAAGGCCAATAAGGCAAAAAGGGCCTTGCTTAAGGACCCCTTAAAGCAGATTAAGGCGATCAGGAGCGTCATCACGCCTTACCATAAGAACGCTAAGTATTCTGTTTGGGAGCACTTAGAGTTGTTTGAACAAATGATGGAGACTTTCCATTTGAAGGACAGCCAAAGCTGTATTCAATATGTAAAGTGGACCTTCTCCCCGGAATACTCCAGTTTCTTTGCGGGGCTGGAGGACCAAAATCATTTAAGATGGTCCACCTATAAGGCGGCCATCTTGAAACATTTTTCTGTTCACAGAAATCCTCAAGAGGCTCGCAAGGCAGCCTACAATTTGCAATGTGGGGAGGATCAGGCCCCACAAGAATTTGTGCAGGAGTTAAAGCGTGCTTTTGCACAGACCACAAGAAGGGTGCGCACGGATAGTAGAGAGTTTATTAATACGTTTTTCCATGCCCTGCCCAAATATATCATGACCCAGCTCGTGAGGGATTTTCACGAGAAAAGATCTTTAGACTGGGTCATTGAACAGGCTACCCGGATCTATGAGGTGCAGAAACCGGTAGATAGCAAAAGTAATGCCCAGAAAAACCCCAAAGCCAACAGCACCCCTGCTGCTGCCAAGGTGGCAGAGGTAAAGGTCACCCCCGTTTTGGAGATGGGGGGGCCTAAAAACCTACCTGCTCCTAATAATGCTAGGCCCAGGAGGTCCTCGGGTCAGTCACAGACAGGGAGCCAAGGAGGCAGCCCCACAAATGGGGTCCCTCGCTCTCCTGATTATGTAAGTCCCCGTTACAAGGGAAATCGACCCATCCTGGGTTATGTGTGGACTCCTCCAGCCCAAGGGGGAGGATCCAGACAAGCACCTAACCCAGGGAACTTCCCTCCAAACTTCCCACGGGAGGGCAGAAATTTACCAAACCCTGGGCAGAACTTTTTCCCCAGATATCCACCCGACTTTCAGCCCCAAAACCATCCATCCTTCTTTCCCCAATTCCCTGAGCCCAGACCACTGAATCCGGGAGAGGGGAGGCCAAGGGTGGAGGGGTACCCAAATCTTCCCAACCCGGGGTATTACCAGAGGAGGGACAGCTACCCTTCCCGGGATCAGCCCAGGGGAGAAAACAGGGCCCCGTATCAGCCTGAGCGGGTTTCCCAGTTAGAGCGCCAGGTTCAAAACATGGCGCGGGATCTGGGTCACATACTGAGGGCTCAGCAGAACCCTCAGATGGGCGTGCCGGCGCAGAACGCACCCAACTCTGGACCTGGTGCTCCAGAACAATGACGGGGGCAGCACCCCGATAACTCACCGGTTCCCAGGGAGGAGGCACAAGGGGAAGGGGGGTGTAAAGCCTTGGAGGAAGCTTCCTTCCTCACTTGTAAACAGCCCCTGGAAACCCAGGAACCGGAAACAAAATCTCTTGCCCCTGAAAGTCTGCCTCCTAAGGAGCAGAGGGGGGGTAGGAGAAACAAAAGACCCAAACAGACTCAGTTTGAGGAGGAGGTACAGATCTTCCAATTTGAGGGAGAGGGATCCTCAGAGGATCCTGAGAAAAGGATCTTCTCCTTCAGAGAGGGGGGAACTCCCCCCAAAGAAAAATGGGTCCCTAGGGATGCAAATCCAGACTGGGGAGATGTGGAGACTGAGCTACCGCCGCCCACCATCTCATCCCAGAACCAACAGCAAGGAAATCCCCTGGTTCAAACCCATCCTGGGGACTGCCTCCAAAAAGGGGGGGGCAGCCCAGAACCGGAACCAGGGGAACCCACAATGGCTCTGATCTCCAGTTGCCAACTTTTTCTTTCAGATTCCCAAGACTCTCCACAGAATTCTGCCCAAATCTCTTCGCTATCGATGTCCAAAACCAGAAAATTTGCCCACCAGTTGTCCAAAAATGTACATTATCTGTGCCCCCTTGAGGAGAAGGAGGGAAGATATTATGCCCCGGTACAAGTACAGGGACAGGGTACAATTTTGGCTCTGGTGGACACTGGATCTCAAGCTACCCTTCTGTCCAGAAGGGCCTTTGATGAACTGAATGCAGGAAGGGGAGAGAATTACCAAATTCCTCTCACCTCTCTTCCTGGACAACTACAGAACTTTGACGGGAAGGAAATTCCCGTCGAGGGGACGGCAGATTTGGACATTAAAATTGGGCGACATAAGTTGAAACACCCGGTCATAGTTGTGACCCCAGAGGGCACCCCTTGTTTACTAGGGAATTACCTCCTGAGAAGGTTGTCACCCCTAATAGATTGTGTAAACAAGGTCCTCTGGACCCAGACTAGCCGACCAATAAAATTAAAACAGAGTGTCAACCATGTTAGTTTAAACGGCACCTGCCACATGGTTGAACAAAAATCTGACCAAGTAGAATTTCACTTCCAGAATAGCCAAATTCCAGACGTGACAGTAATAGCAGTAGGACAACAGACTGGTGATGCAGGGTCCTCTCTATTTCTGAAAATCAACCTTCCTTCCAGTCTAAAGTGGTACTCCACGCTGGAAGGAAACACTCTGAAATTCTATACCAATCCACAATCTGAAACTCCCACTCCTATAGTCCAGAAAGATGTGAAATCAGCTCAGAGCCTGGCTGATATTCAGCAAATTGGAGAGCAGTTGTTCATCCCTGTTCAGTTAAATGATGGGAAGGACTCTGTTCTCGCTCGAGTGTGTGTGGACAACGGTAAGAGCTTCATCAGCGAAGCCATGTTTCGCCAACTCCCAAAAGATCCAGCCATTCCCCCCTTCAAACTGATAGACAAATGGGAAATGGACCTGGAAGCACCTAATTCCAAACATCTCCTGCCAAGCAGGTGTATGCTCAAAATCTCCATTGGCAACAAGAGCATAGTCCACAATTGTTGGGTCGTGCGAGACGTCCCTGCCGCCTTTTACTTAGGCAGTGACGTTCTCAATCGCTTTGCCATTAGTTTGGACCTAATAAACTTCAAAGCTTGGTCCCGATTAGCGGATAATCCCATGGGCTTTGATGATCCAGAAAAAGCATTTAGGTCAGCTCAATTGCTACCTTATGCAGTTGAAATTCAGATCAAAGAGGAAGTCACCATCCCAGAAAGGACCCGACAATTCTCCCTGGAAGTGAAAGTTAAAAGAGGACAATATTTGCAAAACCCTGATGCTTACATACATCTAAATGCTTCTCTCCAACAGCAAGGGTTGGGGGTAAACCCAACTCCATTAGTCAACATAGAACATGACACCATTCTAATAGAGGTGGATAACAGCGACTTAAAGAGTATTACTCTAGCCGCAGGCACCATTATTGGAATAGCGGTTGATGACCGACATTTCTCCATTGATCTTGTAAATGAACTGTTAGGACCAATCCCCAAGGACTGTGTTGACAGTGACAGTGAGGACAATACAACACCAGACAGGATTTTTACCCGGCATGGGGGGAACTTCCTGGTGTACACTTCCTGCCCTTATGGTAAGGAAGATGTGACGTGTGACTTCAGGAGGGATGAGGTGATTTTCCAGGTCCATGAGGGCTGCCTTTCCCACCTGAAGCCTCCGGTCCAAATCAGCACTCTGACCAGGGACTTCTCCACCCAGCTGGAGGAGGCCGCGGAGATAGCCAAACCAGAAGTCTTTCCAGGCTTCAGGCAGATGGTGGAAGAGAGAGTCAACCTAGCTGATGCCTGTGTGACTCTGGAACAAAAGCAAAAGTTGAAACAAGTTTTCTTGGATTTCCAAGATCTCTTTGCGGTAGACTCATATGACTGTGGTCGCACTGACATCCACACAACAACAATCCCCACGGACCCTGGCATGACTCCTGTGTTTGTGAAGCAATATCGCTTGCCTCTCGCATCAATGGAGTCCCTTACTGAAATAATTAAGAACCTTGAGTCCCGGGGAATAATCCGTCCAGTCCACAGCACCTTCAATAATCCGGTGCTGGGGATATTGAAGCCAAACGGCCAGTGGAGACTCTGCGCCGACCTCAGGGAGCTCAACAAATGGGTCCATACTTCCCGATGGCCTCTGCCCTACATTGACCAAGGGCTGGCCCAGATCCAGGGGTCACAGGTATTCACTGCAATAGACCTGACCAATGGATACTGGACTGTGCCTGTCAGTAGGGAGGACCAATACAAGCTGGCTTTTACCTTTGGGGGCCAGCAGTACACATGGACCCGGACTCCCTTCGGATACCTCAACTCCGGCAATGAATTCAACATTTTCCTACATAAGGCCATGCCCGACCTGGGTGCGAGGGGTAACCTGGCTTATGTAGATGATGTCCTCATCAAAAGTTCATCTGTGGAGGAACACATAGCGGAGATCCGTTATGTTCTGACACAGTTGAGGGCCGCCGGAGCAAAACTTTCCTTTCAGAAAGCACAGTGGTGTAGAACCCGTGTTAATTTCTTGGGGCATGAGATTACTCCTCAGGGCCTCTGTCCCCAGGAAAAGAAAGTGGAAGCACTTCAGAAACTGAAAGACCCCACAACTCTGCGGGAATTAAGGAGCCTCCTTGGACTGACTAATTACAGCAGAAAGTTCATTGAGGGCTACGCAGAGATCACCAGACCCCTGATTCATCTCCTGAAGGGGGGGGTCAAGTGGGAATGGGGTCCAGAACAAGCCGAGGCAGTAAAACAACTCAAAAGAAGCCTCTCACAAGCGCCTTGCCTAGCTTACCCGGTCAGAAACAAGGAGTTCTTCCTGGAGACAGGGTTCTCTAATGCGTGCTTGACGGCCGTATTATATCAAAAGCATGACAAGGTCAATAAAGTAATCTCCTATGCGAGCAAAACTTTATCCTCTGTGGAGGAAAAATTCAACGATTGTGAGAAGGCACTCCTGGCAACGGTGTGGGCATTGAAGAATTACCGCCCGTTTATCCAGGGGGAACATATCATAGTGGAGACTCCACACCAGCCTCTGCAATATCTCCAAAGTGACAGAATCCGGGCCGGGAATGTGAGTAATTCCCGAATTACTTCCTGGATTCTGTCAATGCAAGGCTTTCCTGTGGAGGTCAGATATGGCCAAAACAAGAAGAGTCCCCTCGCGCAAGGTCTGGCTGACTTGCATGATTGTGCCAGAGAAAACTGTCTCGAGGACGAAAGTCTAAAAATAAAGGACAACATGGAGGCATACCTTAATTCCCCACACAAGGTCTTTGAAGAAGACAAGTGCGAGGGAATGCCCACTGTCTATGTGGATGGATGCTCTTACCATGTTGACAACAACGGGGAGAAAGAACTGGTGGCTGGCGTAGGGAATGCATGGGTGAATGAGTCCCCAGAACCCTCCGCTGGATACAAAATTGGTCCCCGAAGTAGTCAGGTGGCAGAATTGATGGCTGTGCATCAGGCCATCCTCACTGCTGTCCAGCATCAACTCCGCGAACTGGTCATAATCACAGATTCGGATTATGTACGGAACGGGTTCGTGGAGCACCTGGTTAATTGGAAAACCAGAGGCATGTTATGTGCTAACAACAAACCCTTGAAACATGGGAAGTTGATCCAAAACATTGATGATCTGGTCACCTCGAATGGGATGACCATCTATTGGAAAAAGATTAAGGGTCATTCCAAAGTAGAGGGACCAGACAAAACTGGAAATGACTTAGCTGATCAGCTGGCCAAAACCGTGGCCATCCAAGGGGATCTAATTGAGATTGAGTCCCTGTTGGGGGAAATCCAGGTCACTGCCATCACTAGGTCCCAGACAAATGCTCACAACGACCTCTCAATTGCACAATGGAGCAAGGAGACCCCTGATGCTGATTTGATTACCGCTCAGAAGGGGGATCCAATAATTGGTAAATTTTACCAGCACCTTGAGGACCCTGAGAACTTTCCCCTGACGGATACCGATTACATTGGGAAAGAGGACCTAAGAGTGTTGATGAAATGTCCAAAAATGTTCCGAATCCAAGACGGTTTGTTGGTAAGGAAATCCAAAGCTGGCCACGATCAGTGGGTGGTTCCTACCTCATTCCGAAGCCTGATGTTAAGTCACGCCCATGATGCGGCCACCGCCGGTCATAGGGGGTTTCACACAACATTGGAAATCTTAAGAGAGGTTGCATACTGGCCACACATGGGGCAGGACCTCGACCAATACTTGAAGGGGTGTCTTGTGTGTGCGCAATTTCAGCCATCATCCCTTACGCACCGGGCGCCTTTACAAAAGAGGGGAATGACACTGCCATGGTCAGATCTACAAATCGACTTTGTAGGCCCTGTGATTCGCTCGGCTAGGGGGAATAAGTACATGTTGACTGTGACATGCTTGTTTACCAAGTGGGTGGAATGTCTCCCAGCCCCAAATTGCAAGGCAGAAACTGCAGCTGCCTTGATGATTAACCACATCTTTTCCCGTTTTGGTCTACCTCAAAGGATTGAGTCAGACAGAGGTAGCCACTTCACCAGTGAAGTAATGACAAAGATGTGGGAGATACTGGGGGTCAAGAGAAAGCTGCATATTGCTTATAGACCAGCTTCTTCTGGGGCAGTAGAGAGATATAACCGGACAATTGTGAGCATATTAAAGAAGTTTGTGGCAGATTCTGGGCCAAGTTGGGATATCCGATTACCTCTGGTCCTAATGGCTATCAGATCTACCCCTTCATCTGCAACCAAAATGTCACCATTTGAGTTGATGACTGGGCGCAAGATGGTGCTTCCTCAGCATTTGCTCTATAGGACCCAAGAGCAGACACTGATAAATGCCTCCACTACTCATGAGTATGTGGAGAATTTAAGGAAACACCTCCAACATGCTTTTGCTTACGCTCAGCGGAATCTAGAAAGATCAGCTGATAGCATGAAGACCCATTATGACCTGAAAACTTCCAGGAAGGAATTTCAGGTGGGGGACCGGGTCTATCTATACAACTTCCAAAGGAACCAGGCCAAGCAGCGCAAATTTTTGCCTACATGGAAGGGACCCTTTGAGATCGTCGATAAGATCTCCCCTGTGGCCTACAAGATCCGCATCCCCAAAGGCGGTTCGGCAGAGGGGGAAGACAAGTGGGTCCACATAAACCAGTTGAAGTGTTGCCATCCCAGGCACACTCTGCAACAACTGGAGGAATCCTCTGGAATCCTAGCGGGTACTGTCTCAGACTAATTCAGTTCCAATCATAAAACATACCACATCTAGTCTCTAAAAATACTGTGATTTGCATGAAACTGTCTCTTAGTTATACTGTGTTTTTTCAAAATAAGAATGTAATGTTTCATTATGATGAAATGCATATGCTGCCCCACTATCTCAACAGTGGTGGAAAAACGTCTATGAGTAGGTATTGCCGCTCTTCCTTTGTCGTCCTAGGAGAAAGAAGACCTTGAGAATGACCAAGAAGGACGATCCGGAGACCGGGAACGAAGATCCAATGGGCCCAGTGGACCGCCCAATATTCCCATCAGGACCGGCGAGGAGAACCGATCGATCCGACCGGATGGAGGAAAAGATGCTGAACTGTGCCATCTATTGGAAGAAGATGAGGAAACATCCCAGGTCTTGCGAGTCCCATTTGTGAAATAGAATGGCCATCGCAAGAGGGGGGCTTGTGGGATGTATTTACCCATGCATCCGAGCCATACCTCAAAACTGTGCAGTACTGACATGTAAAACATCATGATGGCCAGAGCTTCCCAGAAAATGCACAGGGAAATGCATGAAGAATAGGCTGCCACCCATTTTTGCCGATGTTATGGGCACAGAAGGAAACTGCCTAAAACCACCATTGGACTACCCACACAGTAGTCTGAAACCATTGGGAATGGCAATGCTGATTGCCAAATGCAACCTAGAATTGTTGGGAATTCATTTTCTTAAATCCCAAAAATGGGTGCAGTACCAGTACTCACCACTATCCAAAAGCCGGCAGTTTAAAACCACCCTGTGTTTCTCTGAAGGCAGGCTCAAACTGTCTATTTTAAACATTGCAACACATCTAAAAACTCACTGGACACCAGCAGACATTTGGTAGAATGGAGTGTTGTGTGCCTACAAAATCTGGGAAATGAAGAGCCCAGAAAAATGCTTATAACAAGACTGGCTGCGCTGTGGATTTCAGCAGTTTAAGTTGCATTGGACTGAAAGACACTACAAATCTAAATGTTCAAATTGACTGAGTGACCTACTTTTGAGTGTCACATAGGTCGAAATTGTTTAAATGTCATAGTTTTAAACTTAGAATCAGCCTTCTAGCTGCATATGTGAAAATGTTTAGTTTTATTTGAATGCAGAAACTGGGGAACAAAAAGTGACATTTTATCTGAAACCTGGCTTAAGGAACTGAATTCTGCCTGGCAACTACCCCCATCAGGAGTGAAACTTGAGTCACCACTGTGTTCCCAGGCCAACCTTCCTTTTGCTGCCCACACTAAGGATATGCCATCTATCTGATAATTGAATTACCTGTGCTCTGCAGGAGAGTGAACAAAGCCCTCTTCACTCAGGCAAAGGTTTTTATTACGCAGTCGTAAAATGTAGCTTCCTCTTGGCAGGAGCTGGGAGGGGCACTGCCTGTGAGAGCAAGCTGGCTTGGCAGAACTGGATTAACCCGTATTTCTACCTTGTGCTGAGGGTAAACCACACCCCTTTGGAGCCAGAACATAACTTTAAAAAGATGAATAACTCATAGAGCGGACATGTGAAAATTTTATAAATGATACCATAATTCTTGTGATTTTTCTGCCCACATTTTAGGAGGTTTTTCGACCCGGTGGCATGTTCAGGGGGGTTTTAGCGGAAAAATGGATATTACTCTAACTGTATGCATGTTAAAAATCTGAAACTTCTTCAGTTAATGTCCATACTCCCTGCACACATGTATGTAAAGTTGGGTCAATGTCAGAAATTGAAAAATCAGTTAAAAAGTGAAATATGTGCCATTTCTGAATGCAAGCTCTTAGAAACAGCAGATTTGGACAGAGACATGGCTAAATTCAGCCACACCATGTATATGTAATTTCAAGCAACTGTGTAACTGTGAAATATGTCTTTTATTATCAAATATAGAATATGTGCAATCTGACAGAGGAGTGTCCTATCTGCAAGCCATAAAATGACATCCCTCTGACTCACAGTTCATTCCCCAATCAAATGATAAATGGAAGTTTGACCAATTAGAAGCTGAGAGAGAGGTAGGGTCAGTGATGCTAGAACACACCCACATTCTAAACACATAAAAGCAGACAGACAGGACAGATAGGGACCTTCAATTCCATTTGCTGCAACGCACTCTGCCGGACCATACAACATCCAGAGATCCAGACTTCAAATTCATCAAACCTCCAGAGAGCCAAACTAGAGACTTCAATCTATCCAGAACTAAGAGACCAGACCAGAGAGAAAGCAGTGCTGTACCCAGAGATACCCAGACCAGCAGAGAGAGCTGACCCAGATCACTGTGAAGTGCAGAGACCAGAGGCGAATTTAAAACCCTGACCAGATCCGTGATGAGGCCCATTTCACTCAAGAATATAGTGTGAGTACCTAGAAAACTGTGCAGAACCAATCTCCTAGTTAAAATAATATAATTCAATCCATTTTTAACCTAAGTAGAACTGCAGCTTAGCAATTGTGTTATCCTGCCATCATTTTTAAAGCTGAAAAAGTGTGCGTTTAAAATTTCAAATCTGAAAAACGACCTTTATTCAATCGTTCATATCTCCGCAACCGTTTGTGCTAGAGACTTGCAGTAACTTTCATTTTGAAGCTGAGATCCTAGGCTTTCCTAGGACCCCAAAACGATAGAGATAGTCCTTGTGGTTCCTCTGTAATAGCGCTCGGCGCATCCGCGAATGTTACCGCGATTTGCAAATTTCTTCACATGTAAAAACAGCTGCTGCTTGCCTTCCATTTGCCAGAAATTCGTTTAACCTGCTAACTATCCCTGCCTCATTGCTAGTGTGAGCCTGGACTAATATTAACTAGATACCACTCACCCTGAACCTCTGAAAAGGGAATTAAAAGCATTTTAGCATATTTTTTTAATTCATTGCCAGCACATATCAAAGCAATTTGGGCCTGTGTTTTCAAACTTCTGTAGTCTAAGCTTGCTGGGTTGAACTGAATTACATTGATTGCATTTCTGAGAACTGTGTGTTTCCTCCCATTTCCTTGCATTGCATAAAGAGGGGGGGGAGTGAATAGCCAGAGAAAAGTGATTACATTGTTTGGTTGAAATCATATTGAGTATTTTCTGTACTGCATTTCATTCAACATTGCATCCATTTGAACCCTATAAAGCATTCTCTACCACATTATACTTCTGTACCTATTTACCAGTGTGCTACCTTATCCATTTCATCTCAACTCCTTAGTAATTATAAAGAAGTGTGCTAGTGCCAGATTCTCCGTTGTTGATCTTTATCATATCAGATTAAGTGTGCTATTCAATTATTAACTTATTATAAAGTGTGATATATATATATTTTAAATTATCAAATAAACCTTTTAACTTGCAAAACAGAACTACTTCTTGGCTCAGTGGGGTCAGGGGGATTCCAAGAGAGGGGTGTTATATAGGGGTAGTTATCCAGAACGCATGAACTGGACCTAAAGATATATCAATAAGGGTTTTCATTCAGTATTCTAGACTAGGCGTTAACTTAGCTGTAGTGCTGAATTGAATCCTCTTACAACATGGATGAGCTCTGTCCAGTTGCGGGAAAAGAGGGACGTGGCAGGAGAGGTGAGCTAGAGTGGGCATTGTATGATGAATGGACGGTGGTTCAGTGGGACAAGGTAGAGCAGAACTAGTGAGGAATGAGGTAGGGTGGGTAGGGGCAAAAAGGAGTGAGGTAGCGTTGGTTGGTGTAGAGAGTAGTACGTTTTGGTCAGTGGGTAGGGATGAGAGGAGGAGGGTGGGCATGCATAAAGAGCTGTGTGGAAGTGCTGGCGATACAGAGAGGTAGGAATGGTGTGAGGAAGAAAGGAGTGACAAAGAATGGGTAGAGTGGATGAGGTAGTACAGGACCGTGATTCAAGGTTCGGTAAATTCGACAAAATGTGGCAATACCGATATGGATAGGGGCCAATGGGAAAATGGGAAAGAACCCGCATCAACTTCACTGATGAGAATATTGCCTCTTTGTACATGTTTTTGGCATTGTGATTTACTGAAAAGTGAACATTGCGCACAATTCACATTACATGATAATACTCTTGACATCGATCACTAACACAGTGGATGAATTGGTAAAGTTTGCTACACGTAATATTTAATGGAGGTTGTTGCAACACATAAAGTTAAAAGATTGTATGGTGCCAGGATCAACATTTGTGTTCGTTTCTCTGTTAAAGTTTGACCTCTTGTCTAGAGTGACACTGTGATGGTCATGAGACATGCACTGTGCATTTACAAACAAAATAT
The DNA here is from genome assembly GCF_040938575.1 of Ambystoma mexicanum. Classification (NCBI taxonomy): domain Eukaryota; kingdom Metazoa; phylum Chordata; class Amphibia; order Caudata; family Ambystomatidae; genus Ambystoma; species Ambystoma mexicanum. The sequence continues at coordinate 857,074,796 of NC_090933.1, read as the reverse complement.
GTTCTAGATGATGTGCACTTCCGCCTTTAAGCAGTTGTCTTTTGCATATAATTACAGAGTAGTAAGGTGTGTTCTTTGCGTTATAAATTGGGCATGTTCACTGGTAGTCCTCATGCATGCTGACATGTTAAAAAGTCCATCTAATAGTATTACATAGCACCGGGAAGCACTTTGTAAACATTGGGGCTTATAACAAGTTTCCTGGTATTCTACGAGTAATTCAGGTGGGATATTGGGAAACTGCCCCTACCGTCTCAGAGAGCCTGCAATCCTGGGGTTACCGGGCTATTATGGTGGTGGAGACAGCAGTAAGTTCCTATCTCCATTCCATGGCGCCCATTGCTGGAATGATGGCCACTGGTAGTACTGGTGGCAGTGATTCCAGAATTTCTTTGCCGGTGGGGGCCTGATCCACCAGCAGGTCAGGCCTGCCAGTAGTTCAGAGACCCCACCTGCAAATTATGGTTTCCCCGGTCCGGTAAAAATGCAGGGAACTTTTTCTGACATTTCTACCAGACCTGGGACAGCGTAATGAGGCCCATTGTAAATAGTTCACCAGTAGCTTTGCAGTAGTCCAAAAAAGATGCAATCATTAGATCTACACATTTTATGAATCCCATTCCTTTACATATCAAATCAAAGTATTTTTTACTGTAGCAAAGGAAAGCTTGCATTCCAATCATCAGAAAAAGTAACGATTAGCTTGCTTGACCTTTAAAGGTCAATCAAAATTAAAGTCAATTGCATGGTTCAAGCACAAAGTCGTATGTACTTTAGTGGTTCAGCTTCTGTTGTTCATAAGGTATATAACATTGTGGAGTACATTGCACACGGACTACTTTCTAGAAGGTATTATTTCATAATTTTGATGGTTGAAAAATATATTTCTCTTATCTTTTATATACGTATGATATACTGGCAGAGTCTATTACATATGGGGCTAACCATAGCATGTATGAACCCATAACATATATGTTATGTGGGAGGAGGCACGGAGAGCAAAGTGTTAAGAAGAATGAGTGGCGGGAGGAGGAAGAGAAGGAGCCCGCCGAAGGACTTGGGGAAGTTAGTTAGTTAATAAATGTTAATGTTAAGGTTAAAGGACATTTGTATCGCATACTATCACCACCGAAGTGGTCCCCTGGTGCTCTGACGGCTCTGAAAAGGGAAGGGGGGGGGTAGTGGGAAGGAGCTGGAGAAGTGCAAGAGAGCATTGATGTGCTGTTGGCGGCCTCAGCCCGGTGGGTCCATTGGCTGGGCCTGGGGTCTTTAGCGGCCGGTAGTCGTCGTGTACTGTTGTGCGAGTCTATGTGTGTTTTTTTGTTTTGTTGTTGCCATGTAGTCAAGTTTGTACAGTTTGTTGTGCTGCAGGTTTGTGGTTGTGTTTGGTTTGGAGTTTGACAGATGTATGCAGAGGGGGAAATACTGAAAGTCTCAGACATGTCCTGTCGTCCTTTACCCTACATGAGGGATATATCCTGTCAACAACTGGCAAATATATCCTCATCTCCTTTGATGTGGCACAATGCCGTCCTTTCCGTGCAAGCTGTTCATCCTCCCCTGCCATCTGGCATCCTTTGGCCTGCAGGGCCTTGCTTGTGTCAACTCACCCAGCCTCCTCTGAAGCGCCAGTGCCGGCACCCTCGTGGCAACGAGGAAAGGAACAAAAAAAAAGAAGCAGCGCAGCTCTGCAGAGCTCACGCGGTGAGTGAGAAGCCTGTGAACAGGGGCCTGCACACCACAGCCGGAAGGCCGGCACTCTTAACATTGCAGTGGCAAGGCCCGCCCACCACAGACCCGAGAGCAGGAAGACTATCCCTGCAGAAGGAACACTGGCACCATTAGCACTACGCTAATTAAAAAAAATGTTTTTGAAGCATCCTGGGACAACAAAGCCCTGCTCTGACACCACGAGGGAGGGACAACACCTCATCAACCCAGCAACTGTCTGACACCTCACCACTGGTGGGGCAATAAACCCGTACCTGACCCCAATGGAGAACTCCAGACCAGGGGCCGAGCATCCCAGACACGCCCTGATCACAGGAGAGCAGCCATAAGGCACCCAACCAACACACCTGAACATTAGGGAGCATTATGGACCAAGCAGATGAACAAGCCACGTCATCGCTCCGCAGAGGACTAGTACAATTGGTGCACGCAGGACACCAGGGGATAGAGGCGACCAATAACCTACTAAGACAATCGCCATGGTTCCCGAGGATGGACGACATGGTAGAAGAGACAGTGAAAAGCTGCCTCCCATGTCAATGCACCACCAGAAGCGACCCGCCACTCCATCTACAGCCGATGAGCATCCCTGAAGAGGTGTGGAAGGGGGTCCCTATGCACTTCTCTGGGCCATTTGAAAATGGGGGCCATCTCCTAGTGCTCATCAATGAATCCTCCATATCCCCCATTGTCAAACACAGTCTGCAGCCTTCACCCAAGTCGTCGGCATCCTAGATGAAGTATTCAGCGAATGGGGCATCCCCACCACAGTAAAGACCGACAATGGGCCGCCTTTCAATGGTCACACATTCCAGAGATTCACGAGGCACCTAGGATTCAATCACCAGAAGATAACGCCGCAGTAGCCACAGGACAATGGGATGACCGAGCAATTCATGTCATCAATCAAGAGAACAATCCAAAAGGCAGCCATTGAGGAGTTGCCAATCCAGCAGGCACTATGCTGCATGCTCCACCACTACCAGAACACACCACATGCGGTGACTGGCGTACCACCAGGGGACCTTATGAGGACATACCAGGCCAAGACACGCCTACCTGAAGGGGCCACTATGGCCCAGAAGGCGCCGGAAGACCGAGCAGCAATGGAAGACGAGGTGAGAGAGTGGGATACAGTGGCAAAGGAAGCAGCTAAGGAAAGGACAGACCAGACCCAGGGAGCGAAGGAGAAGTTTTTCGAAGAAGGAGAAGAAGTGTTGGTTAAGCAATGCATACAGGGGAAAACAGATGCAAGAAATGACAGCAACCCCTTGTGGGTGACAGAAGTAAAAGGGACCATGATAACAGCTGCCAACACACAGAGGGTAATCACAAGGCATGTGTCATTCTTCAAACATTTCGAACCAGGGGACGACACTGGGCAAGAGACGAACACACCTGGAGGAGAAGCAGAAGAGACAGAGGATAATCCCCCGACCCAAGCGGGAGCAGCGCATGGAGACCCAGCGAAGGGTTGCACCCAGCGACTCATCAAGAGACAATGCAGACTCATTTATTTATTTTATTTTTTAATTTATAAAGTGTGGAATGGCCCTGAGGCATCATGACGCTGTTACAGAGGATTCTCTTGGATACGGATTTACATAGGAACAAGCAAAGTAAATGGCAGACAGTTACACAGACATTTGCAGTATTACAGTAATACCGAAGGTATGTTCCAGTTTTTGGGTGCTAATACCGAAAAGCTTGCACCTCCAGCTTTGACTGTTTTAAAGGCTGGGACCATGAGCTGGTGTGAGTATTGGGCCTGTTTCGGTCTAGTTGCATTAGCATGGTGAATTCTTTCTGACAGATACATGGGTGCAGACTGGGAGTGGGATCTGTGTGTGATCGCAAGGGTCTTGAAGAGTATACACTCTTTGACTGGGAGCCAATGGGTGTCTTGTCTGGCCTGTGAGATATGGTCCCCTCATAGGAGTGCTTGGTGCCACTCTAAGGCCATTATTTTGTGTGATTTGCAGTTTGTTAAGGTATTTTGTTGCGGTGCCTAAGAGCAGGACAATACAATAATCCAATTTGGCCCCAATGGTGGCTCTGGCTATAGTAAGGCAGTTTTTGCGGTGAGGTAAGGTTTTATTGCATTAATGATTTTGCTCATAAGTGCCGCTGATGATGAGATGGCACTGACTTGACGCTTCAAGGGTGGAGTCCAAGTACACACCCAGGGTTTTGCCCGCAGCAGAGACCGTGATTACAGTATTCTCAATAATGAAGGTACTGTATTGACTGTCAAGCTTGTTAAGAATTTCCTTGGGGCCTACCAGTAGGATTTCTGTTTTGTCTCCATTGAGACATAAACCGCTGGCTGCCGTCTGGGCCTGGATGAGGGCATATGTCTCTGTGAGGGTGTTTGAGTCTTGTTCATAGGAGCCGGAAAGGGGGAGGAGAATTTGCGTGTCGTCTGCATAGTTTGTAAATGCTATGCCGGGCTCATCTGGATCATTGTAGAGGGTGGGGGAGGTGCATGAGCCTTGTGCGACTCCACAGTGGATGGGGAATGGGTCAGCACAGGCCTGACTAGAGAAGACCCTCATGGCTCTTACTTCCAGGAAGGAGGTGATCCAGGCTGTAGCTTCCTGTGAGAAATGGCCAAGCTCCCTGACGTGTCTGCAGAGGATCTTATGGTCAACCAGATTGAAAGCGTCAGACAGATCAAGGAGAAGTAGTAACGCTGGCTTACCTTTGTCCATTGCTTCCAGTAACTGATTCTTGAGGTCGAGCAATGCTGTCTCAGTACCATGAAGTGGATGGAATATGGATTGCCTCGTCCACAGGATATTGTAAGTGTCTAGATAGGTCTGGATATGCAAGTATGCAAATTTACTAGAATTTTTAACAGAAAGGCAAGGTCGTGATTGGCCTGCAATTGGGGACATTTATTTTTGCAGCGGCCAAACCCATGATTCCTTGAGGGAGGTAGGGACGATTCCAGAAGCAAATGAAGCATTGATAGACGCTGTGAAAAAAGGAGCTAGTGAGTCAGCAGAAGAAATGTAACATGGATCTAAGGAGATATGTGAGCGGGGATGTTATGAGGGAGGAGGAAAGAAGAGAAAAGGATTAAGAGGAATGAGAGGCTGGAGGAGGAAGAGGAGGAGCCCACCGAAGGACATGGGAAGTTAGTTAATAGATTCTGAAAGTATCAGATGTGTCTGCCATCCCTTACCCTGCATGAGGGATATAGCCTATCAACAATATACAAATTCAAACTACTGATATTTTTTATTTTCTTGGCCATATTTCAGAGCCCCGTTACACTCCAGTCACTTGCCAAAACTAAACACTTACTTTTAATCATATTTAGAAAGCACTCCTTCATTTGTAAAAATAAAATGTAGGAATACTTTCTAAATGTAATTAAAATATTGATCACCTACCCCGTTAGCTCTCCATGTATTATCACATATCATGTTTCATCACTAATCTCTTTTTGAATGCTTTTTCTATCATTCTCATAAACCATTCAGAAGTCACATTTGCATGTTCGAAAATCATCAAGGAAAAAAAAAAGATATCTTGGGTGTTCACAAATTCCACAACTTCACGAATCTATCTAACTCGCACTCCCTACCACCACAATACTTTCAGATAAAGCTCAGGAAACCCTCATTTACCATTTTAAGCACATGTGTATAAAACATCAGGATCTGTTTTCTATCACATTATGAACAAACATCACAATTTCTAAATGTCAGATTACAAAACTGAAAAGCATGTATTACAGAAATGCATACTGAGAAACATCTTGATGGTCGGAAAAATTAAGATCACTTCTTCCCTTCTGCCCAATTATCTTCATATGTGTTTTTTCATATCTCGCATATATATGCAAAAATCTCATTGACACATTGAGATGTTTATACCAAAGGGGACAACACAATGTTTTCTCAGAAATGAGTGGCCATTTCAAATGACCCATAATAAATACACATGCTAGATGTGATTGGGCCTGTGTGGTGTATGTATACATTCAAACTGGTCCCATGATTTCCTGCTCTCAGCCATATTTCCCAGCCCCATTTCAGCTCACACCCTTGCATACAACAAACACAATATTTTAGTTACATTTGAAAAGCAATCCCGCTACCCACTAAGCTTTAGCTTTGTATACTATCTTTCAATATGAATGTCTTTCTCTTTATTCATGCTTTCCTATCATGCTCATAGAACATTGTGTGTAACATTCCGATGTAGGAAAATGCTCAATAAACATTCCTAATCTACCCCACTAGCACCCCACTACCTCCCTTCAAATACCTCAGGAACACCAATAGACCATTTTGATCATGTTCTTAGTGAAAAAGAGGTTAGAGGTGAGAAATGTATTCATCCCATTGAGCATAGCATGCTATTTTCTCTTGCAGCAAGGAAAAACAATATGGGTCTGGTTCAAAAAGTGATTTGAACGGATGATAGGAGCATCCCACTTTTCAACAATTAAAAAAAAAGAATTCCTGATGGATTTTCACCAAACCAAAGAAGGAATGCACCACTGCTCTTCCTGCTGCTTTTGGAACTAACATGGCAAAATGTGTCCTGCTGCATTTCTGCGTGGCAGTCTAAACGTTTGAATTTTCCCCACAGAAAACCAATGCATGAGATAAAAAAAACAACCTTTTCTCCCACGTCATATCTTTTGAAGAATTGAACGGATTTGCACAAAGCTTGCACCAAACAAATTGTTTGGGGCAATTTCTTTCAGAGGCATCCAACAAAACTAAAGTTATTAGCCATAGGATCTTGGCAAAGTACCAACATGTTATACCAACATTTGCTAGGGGCAATGCAGAAAATATCATTTCTGACGTGGTTACAGAAGAAATTAAAAACATAAAGAAAAGTACTGTGCAAAAGGTATAATGACAATTATAACTTAACCTTATGGAAATAAATTATCTAAAACATTAAAATGATGATTTAATTTTCAAGCAATAAGACAAGGGTGGAAACAGTGTTATGATGAATAAGAACGATTACATCCAAAGAGGCATAGACCACCTAAATAAACTTGGTTGGTACTAAAAGGCAGACATCACAAACATTACATAATTTAAGGAAACATTAAGAGAGGAAAATCTAACAATACACTACCACTGGAGTACCAGTTGATGGAGAAATATTCCTTCTATGGGTTACCGACCACACTTCACCAATAATGTATTTCCACCCTAAAATACATAAGGTATTTCAAGGCTTACCATCAATAGGGCTAATAATTTATGGTATTATCTCACTAATGGGGCTACTATCTTATTTAAATCCCATGGTAAATTAACTTCCATCCTATATTAGGGGCTCAATGCATGTTTTGCATTTATTACAATAACGTGTAAGGAACCCACACTACTGTTTTATCACGTTGTTTGTGAGAGCCCTGTATACATCTGTAGATCACAAACTGGCAACACAGGTGAGAATTCATCATTATGACATGAAGTCCCTTTTCATCAAATGATTCTTGACATGTTAGACTGTACTATAAAGAACACTTGGTTTTTGTCCAATGGGATTCTGGATTCCTGTATCATCACTTAAACGGATGTGCCATGGTCTCTAAATGAGCCTCATTGTTAGCAAATCTTTTTTATGAGCCAAGTTAAAAAAACACATGGAAACAAAGAAATACTATTGATCTGTAGAGGAGATGAGGAGAGTATTTAGAGCTACTTTTAATGCATCAAGTGCACTTTGCCTACAGTACAGAAGAAATCACCTTCTTATATCTCAAGATGTTTGTTCAGGTGGGGGTGGTACAGACTAAAACATTTCACAAAATAACACAGGCACACGCTACACTCCATGGCATGGGTTATCACGAGCAGAAATATTACACAAGGGGAACAGATTATAGCCAGAAGACACTGAAGCCTGGATTTGGATTACAAATAGGAAGTTGAACACATTTATACAAGTTTATAGAGAGTGAATATTCAAACAGTAGTGTTAATGAAGAGGCGCACAAAGTGGACAAAAAAAAATCCATTGATCTCTTGACACCTAGATTAAAAACAAGGAGAAAGATGTAATGATGGTCATATTCATAACAAGATATAGTTCAAACAGTTCCTAACATGCAAGTGGCTAAGGAAATACTGGCATGTCTAAAATCAGATGCAGATATATGAGAATTTTAGGTAGTGGTCCGGAAGCAAAGGGAAAGGCTACCACCCAGTAACCTCAAATTTTCAAGTTGTGCTAAGGGAGCTTGGCACAACATAGATCAAGAAACAATTGGATTTTACAAATGTGGAATATTCAACATTAGCTCATGGCGGGGGTGTGGTTGCGGACTCCCTGCCAATCAGGAGGCTTAGAACACGGGTGTTTACCACATGGTAAAACCACCACTCCGAGCCTCCTTGGAGCTAGAGGCCATCATCCTCCCCCGCGGTGACCTCGATAAGTGCATCCAGTGCTCGTCCACGTCCCTGTGTACTAACCCCATCCCCTTTTCCATATATTTAACTCACCAACACCCATGCCCCTTTTACCTAGCAGTCCCTTGTCCCACGCCGGCGCTGGGAATACTAATGTTCCCAGAACATCCCTCTGGCAGCAATGGCCACCATGGAAAGGGTGAAGGAACTACGTTTACCCTCCTTTGCCCTGTTGCAAAAATGCAGTGAAAGGAGATGATTGTTTCCAATATGGCAATTGCTGCCCTACTCCTAGTTGCACTTGCTTCAATTCAATGTTCCTGTAATGTGGCTCTTAGCCTCGAATTCAACCCAGACATTTTCAAATAATTAGTAGGGCACTTACTCATATTTCTAAAGCTTTCTCCAATAGCTTTGAGATACTGCTGGACTGACTGTGAACATGTTGAATGTATAATGCATTGCATGGGTGCTTTAAAGTTAATATCAATTGAAAAAAGTACTTCCCCTCCCTCACCCTGAGACGGGCAGTAACGCAGTGTTTAGCACACTGCACGGTGCGAGGAGAGAGTTCCTTGACTTGTAGCTAAAGATTGGGGACGTTTGGAATTCCTTTCTGCCATGTTGACTTATCACGTTGTGCTTTAATGTATCACTTATAAATGATCTACTCTGCAAGTGTTGTAAACATGTTTGTAAATAGAGAACTCGTCTGGAGGACGAACAGCTTGCTGGTTGTCACACTAAGCGCGAGGGTTATTTGCCTATGTGTTGTGTATACATAATTCAGCGGGTGCAAGTGGCTATTTATGGAAGTGATTGCCTTACAGGGATGTGTCTTTTAAGGTGCGCTTATGGTTTCCAAAGGTGGAAATGGCTTTGCTCCTAAAACCCTCGAACAACGTCTGCAAGTACAGGGGCCAGCATTCTTCTGGATAGTTAATGTAAGTCAGACATTGCTGCAGGAAAAACGGTGCACTTCAATGTCCTTTTTGAATTGACCATCATGGAGACCATAGACGTGGGGACAAGAATGTTATCGGTATTGTGATTGTATATATCATAGTGCAGCGGTCCCCACACTATTCTTAAGTTGAAAATCAAGTTCCATAGGAAACCCGAAAATTGAATTGCTAATAACTTGTGACTTGCATGATTTGTCTGATATTTTACAAACAGAAAGTTTGTCATGCCCCCCCACTACTGGAGGTTTTTGGAAAGATTTGTTTAAAATTTAAAAGGTTATTAAGAAAGCAAAAGAACAATGTTTTCGACCTAGTCCCATGCATTTTCCCATAGAGAAAAGTCCACATTTCTGCACAGCACGCAGCAAAAACTACTGGATGGAACTGGACCAGGTACGAAACACCTTTGCCACAAAGTGTTGACTCGATTTCCGGTGAGGGTGCGGGGGATTCTGGGGTTATTCCATTCAGTAGCTGTTAAAATATTTGACGGAGAAGGGGCTGCCCCTGAACCTTAAAACCTTTATATATAGCTATATCTCCCATGGTGCTTTGCAGCAAAGAGACTGAGAGGATTTTCAGAAAATAAAAATGATAAATTTTTCCCCAAAAATACTATTGTTAATAACTTTTTACTTGTCCCCAAAACTGCAACCTTTGGGAGTAAAATATTCTAAAATGAAAAATGTATTAAGAAAAAAAAAACAGTTTCTCAGTTTTCAGCCCATTCATTCTCCCATAGAGTAAAATTGCAAGCTTTTGAACGGCGGTAGCGTGAAAACAGGTGGGCAGATCTGGACCAAATAAGAAATAATTTGGGCACAAAGCGTTGGCCTAATTTCCTTGATTGTTTGGGCTATATCATCCAGTCGTTTTTTAAAATATTTAACAGAGAATGGGGTGTCCCCTGCACCTTAATACCTTTATATCGGTCAAGGGGCTTTGCAGCAGAGAGATTTAGAGAGGCTAATAACCTTTTACTTGCTGGATGGATTTGGGTGACATTTTCTGAACCAAAGGTTTGTCAAGCCTCCCTGAAAACTTGCAGCAGAGAGGCTGAGAGGCTTTTCAGAGATTAAATCTGCCTTTTTCTTTTGCTCGATGCAAGTGATTCCCTCAGCATTAGAAGCCGCAAATGAGAGAACTCAAAACGCTATTTGAAGGAGAAAAAAGGATGCCATCAAACTTTGGAATGAACTCCCCCACGACCTTGCAGAATCTAATAACATTCTTGACTTCTGTTTGTGTAGTTACTTCTACGGGAACACTGATTGTTTGAGCCACAGTGCTTAGATGGCCTGGCCATAGGCATACATATATAGATAGCAATAACAATACCAATCACATCAGGCTGGGGGTTGGGAATGGGAAAGAAGACATCATGTGAAGTTGGTGATTTGGGGTGGGTTGAGGAACCAGTTATGGGGAGAACAGATTTGGTTCATCAGGGGAAGACAGCGTGAATCTCACAAGATCACTGCAGCAACACACTGAAAGACGTGCTCAGAACTAAATGTGCATCTCACAAAGCGATTATAGGGGGCAATGAGAGAGGGTGAGAGTGTTAGGGAGGAGAAAAGCAATTGGGTGGAGTGAGGGGTCCTGGAAAAAAGAAGGGGGACACAGGTTGAGTACCTGAGAGGACGTGAAAGACTTTTCATTCTGAGCACATTTTCCCATTATCGCAGGAATCAGCGAACCACTAATCTACCTCAGGAATTTCTGTTATTGGAAATGATTACTGTGAAGTGATCACGGAAATAAGGAGTTTGGAAATAAAAGGTTTATGTTTATAATCTGCAGTGCCTACATCTACTGGGCAGGGGGCAATTGGTGTTCGGTAACAAATTAATGCTTTGACATGGCTAGGGCCTGAAAGAAAGATATTGGTGCAAAACACACATAGGCCATGGCCAAAGACCATAGCTAGTGAGGCCTCAAGAAACTGCAACATGTTTCGGCTGTCACCACTGGCCATGCCTGAAGGCCATGGCTAGTGGGCCCAAAAGAAAACTATAGGTAGAACAGGTGCAGTGGCCATGGCCAAAGGCCATGACTAGTGGACCCTGTGGAATCTAACATATAGGAAAACCCTTGAAATTCAGCTAAAAACATGTATATACAAGTCTAAGGGCGAGGGTCCTGGTCGGGTATGTGTCGCCCGATTGAAAACCGTAACAAAATTGGGGGCTCGTAGCCGGGGATTGAGTTTGTTTATTCACCCATGACAGCCTAACACAGCAGACTAACCTTCAAGGTAGGGATACTTTGGTTGGCTGGAACACTGTGTTATGCTGTAAAAGCGCCTCCCGAAAACAAAAATCCTAAGTACCAGGCCTGTGTATAAAATAAAAGCTAAATCAACCCTAAAAATAGACAAAAAGCAATAGAATACAGATTACCCTTGCATAAATAAATTAATAAAGAAAGAACACTTTCCAAAATGGCCACAGTGGAGATCAACATAGCTAGGGAGCACCTTCTGCACACATTATTTGTCAGGGGGGAATAGCCAGACCAAGAGGAAAAAGTCTGGCTAGAAGAAATGGTGCAACAGGTCACCACCATGAACATCAATATGTGGCAGGACGGTGGCCTATTACATCAAGCTTTGAGGGAGTTGTACATGACTCCGAAAATTAAAGAGAAGCAGATTAAAATTTTCAGAATCACAACCTACATGTATCTCCATATGGGAGTGATGCAGGAAAAGCATGAAGAAAATAAAATTTGTGTGCAAAATCAATCTGTACTCTTAACTAAAACCCAGACTGAACTAAACTTAGCGGAACAAAAATCGCAAAATAGCCAAGATTCTGAGACAGAATCGGGAAATTACATTAAAAAGCTAAAAGAGGACGTGGCTCTCCAGCAGCAAAATAATGAAGACCAAAAGGCCCAATTGAATGCCTTAGGAATGGAGTGTCAAGAAAAGGTGACTCTTTGGAAGAGGGTCAACAGAACCTAAATCAACAATTAAAATATATTAGGGTCTGCACAGAGCAGATAGTTACTCTGCAAGATCAGATAAAAAAATTGGAAGAGGAAAATAATAAATTAATTATGAGAGACCTCCACTCTCAATCAGAATTTGATGGAGAGCACCAAAAACGAAATGCCATTAAGCAACAAAGGGATGACCTAGCTGAACGAAGGGGCACTCTAGATCAGGAGAAAGATGCCCTATATCAGGAAGTAAGCAATTTAAAAACAGATTTACAGGAAAGTGAGTTGGGCCTCCAGAAACTAAATGAACTCAAAACAGAATATGGAAAGTTATTGGAGGAAAACCGACGGGTAGAAGGTGCTCGGGAAGAGAACACCCAAACTAAAAATGCACAAACTCGGGAGGAGAGTCTCCTGCAACAAAAATTGTCTCAGCGTTCCCAAACTATACAGGCAGCACAAAGAGATAATTTATTTTAAAATGTTTTTTTAACATTTGTTAAACACAGCTTTGCAATTGCAGTGCTATTCGTACAAAAAACAGATCTCAGTGTTTGCAGTAGTATGTCAATAATAACAACATACAAACATTTTCTTCACTTGTCATGCATCCAGGGGTGGTATAGCATATTGTGCTTGGGAGTCTGCTGTTTGTGCAAGCACGTGTTGTAATCTGCGTAGGTTTAGCGCAGTACTGCGTCCCGAGATGAAGCCATTTTGGTCATTGTGGATCAAGTCACATATCACTCTGCTTAGTCGATTGGCTAATATCGTGGTCAGGATCTTGACATCATAATTCAACATTGCTAGAGGGTGGTACGAGTCGCATTTGTTTGCTGACTTCCCTGGTTTGGTTATTGGGATCAATAGGATCTCTCTCATTGAGTTACACAGCACTCCCTTAGCCTTTGCCTCCATGAATACCTCTAGCAGCACTGGGTATCAGTGTAGACTCATATATTTTGTAAAACTCTGGTGGGAGCACATCACTCCCGGGAGTCTTACTCGAGGCCAGTGACCTAATCGCCTCTGTAATGTTTTCGGCAGTTATTTACGACTCAAAAGCCTATCTTTGTGTCGTCCCTAGCTTGGGCAGACCTATTTCCTCAAGTGTGCTCAACAAGTCTTCTTTGGACACCCTATGAACGTGCCAATATTGGTGGAAATAAAATTCCTTAAAAGTGTCGTTGAGTTCTGTGGTCGGGTGTCTTGGGTGTTCTCTCCTGCACAGCCATGACAACAGCCTCCCTGGTGTATCCCCTTCCGCGTGTGCCCTGATGTTTTTGACTGAATAGTCAAATTTTGCTAGTCTGCCCCACACCTCCTGGCAGCGATCCATTAATTATGCCAGTTCAAGCTCCTCTTCTTTTATTCCCAGCAAATTGGATTCTTTTTGTTTTATGTCATTCTCCTATCTTTCCAGCTCCAACCGTAATGCTTTCCTGATGCCACCCACACTGGCTATAACCTCACCCTGTACCACCACTTTCATAGCTTCCAAGAGTGTGCCCCACCTTTCGACACTACCTATGTTCCTTTCAACAAATTCTACGAATTTAGATCCTAGTTCTTCCCTAGAGGCCGGATCTATTAGTGTGTCTGTGGGCATGCGCCATAATGGTATAGGGGTCTCTGACCTAGGGTTCTCCATGTCAATAGCAGCGGTGTGTGGTCTGATATCAACCTGCCCAAACATTGTGCCGATTCCATCTGCATTTTAGCCACACATATATAATCAATCTTAGTGCGTAAGTGATGCGGCGAAGAGAAGTACGAGAAGCATCTGTCAGATGGATGTAATTCCCTCCACACATCTACTAGGTCTAGAGACCCAAGCAGCACATTTAGTCCCCCCATTGCTGCTTTGTTTCGAATAGCTGGTCGGTTAGATCTGTCCAGTTCCCAATCACGCACATAATTAAAGTTGCCACCCCAAATGAAAAAACATTCCTGATATGGGGCTATCTTGGCACCCAACATGTTTAAGTACGCCAGGATTCCATGATTAGGTTGTAAGAGTTTACTACGCAGATGTCCCTCTGTTCAATGCAGCCTCTCAGTATCAGGTATATACCCTCCAGGTCCACTACCCTCTCCAGGAGCTTAAAGGGAAGTGCCAAGCTTATCCAAGTAAGAACACCCCGGGCAAAGTAGGAGTAAGCAGCCCCATAGCATTGGCCCCCCCTGTGTTCAACAATCATGACAATGGTTTTTCACGTTAGGTGGGTGTCCTGCTGTTGTGCTATAGACACTCTTTTTCTGTTAAGGAAGGACTTCACCCGGTTCCTGCGCATATATGTGCCCAAACCCCTGACATTCCACGTCAGTACTTTGATGTCTGCTGCCATACCAGTGTTGTATCTCCCCCCCAAAGCATCTTGTGTTTATGCACTTGTCCTCCGAAGCACACATATTCAGTTTCTTCCGTGATGTGGGTAACCTTTACCGCTGTCTGTTCACTCCTCAATTCCTGTGCACACCCCACCAAACATGTTACTTTTTGTGAAGATTTTGTTACATAAACAATACCAAACCAAAAAATAAAACCAAAAGACTGCACTCGGCTGTCTTGTAAAAAACAATAAACCGTAGAAAAGTAAAATAACTGCGATCAGCAGCCGCATACCAACTGCAGCGCTCGAGCACCCCCTCACTCTCCTGACCCATCCAGGCCATCCAGTGCGGGTCGTGTTGTGTCAGCAAAAGGCCGACACCCAACTATTCATGGGGAGGGATTTCAGTCCTTGGGTGGGAGTTCCGGTGCTGCTCCCGTCAGTCTTGCAGCAAATTGGGTACGGCAACAACAGAGTGCATTGTTCAATTGCGAAATTCCTGCTGGAGCATCAGTCATTTTGCTTACCCCCCACTCTCCTCCTGTTTCAGACCAAGCAAACTTCAAGTGATCGGGTCTTCTCCGCGGTCCAGATTGTTATGCTCTAACCACATCGTGGCTGCCGCTGGTGTTTCAAGAAAGACTGGGCGGCCTTTGTGTATCACCTTGAGCCTTGACAGGTACATCAACATGTATTTAAGATTTAACTATCGAAGCCTTGCCTTGATTGGTACAAAGGAGTTTCTCTGATGTTGCACAGCTGGTGTGTAGTCTGGGTATATGGCAATGGCAGAGTTATCAATTTCAGGATGATTTCTCTGTCCTAAAAATTTAGTATCTTAGCTATCATGTGGTGCCCTTTTTTGCATGGATCTGTGGGCCCTTTCTACCACGAAGCCCTGCGAGAGGTTGCCCGCATAGATTTCCTGAAGTAGCAAATTGTCCACAAAGTTTGTGGGATCTGGTCCTTCCATTCCTTCTGAGATTCCCAGGAGGCGTACGTTGTTTCGCTGGGCTCGCACCTCAGCGTCTTCTGCCTGAGTTTCTAGTGCTGCATTTCTTTCTCTAGTTCGACATCCTCTTCTTGAGGTCCTTGGTTGTTACCATTGTGTCTTTCAGCTCTGTCGGTGTCTATAAATGTTCTTAGGGCGGCAATAGCTTCTAGGACTTGGTTCGCATTAGCTTCGAGTTCTGGAGGAGTTTGACCTTTCTGCGTCTCCATGTTTCCCTGGGATTGCCCCTTATGTTTAGCAGCATTGAAGGAATCCATAATGGTGGGTTCCGTTTTTGTCCTTGGAAGCAGGCATTGCTGCTTTATGGGAGCAGAGGTGGCGTAGTGGTTCTTAGCAGCTCAGTCCCTGATCTATGGTGTCTTAGGTGCTGTCCTATGTGTGCCTCAGGTGCTTTTAAGGGAGTCAATGGCTCTCCAGTTGTGGGCACCAGTTGAGCGTCAGAAGTAAATAGGCCTAGCATGATGGAGCTGACAGGTCAGCGCCCCCAGAAATTGATAGAAGGGCACCCCTGTACATCTACAAAAATATAATGGCTGATGTCTCTGACCAAGAAACCTCCTATGAGAAGAAACTCAGGGAATTAGATCTACAGAATTACTACCTCCAAAGGGACCAGTTGGTTCGCTTTGCACAAGGACAACAGGAAAAGGGGCCCCAAAAGAGCATGCTGAAGACTTCCACCCAATCAGAGGAGTGGGAGGTATACTCTGCCAACCCTGGAAGCAGGGAGGAGTCAGAAGACTACTCTCATGTGCGCCACAGGGGAGAAGAAACTAAGCCCCACCATTCTGCAAGCCACTTTCAGGCTCACAGAATCAATGAGCGCATGATGATCATGAGGGGACCTCAAACATCAGCGCCTCTGAGTCTGAGGGTGAACGGACTCAGGAGAGATGGCGAAAGAAGACAGATAATCCAAAAAGAGTTCTGGTGAAAGACCCCATTAGGCAGATCAAGGCCATCAGGAACTTCATGACACTGTACAATAAAAACACAAAATGTTCTGTCTGGGAGCATTCAGAACTTTATGAACAAATGATGGACATATTTCACATAAAAGCCAGAACTGTATAGATTATGCCAAATGGACATTCTCTCCAGAATACTCCAGCTTCTTTGCTGGACTGGAAAACCAAAAACATTCAAGCTGATCCACCTACAAGGCGGCATCTTGAAGCACTTTCCACCCATGGAAACCCCCATGAGGCTCGCAGAGCGGCCTACAATCTACAATGTGGAGAATATCAGGCTCCACGAGAGTTTGTGCACAAATTAAAACGCATCTTTGCCCAAACCACCAGGACTGTACGCACAGATAGCCGAGAAGAGTTTATCACTACCTACTTTCATGCACTCCCAAAATACATTATGACCCAGCTGGTGAGGGATTTCCATGATAAAAGATCTCTGGACTGGGTAATAGAGCAGGCTACCCAGATATATGAAGTCCAAAGACCTGCAGAAAATATAAATCTGGTTAAAAACTCCAAGCCAACCAACACAGCTGCTGCTGCTAAGGTGGCACAGGTGAAGGTTGCCCCCATTTTGGACCTAGAAATGGGGGAGCCTAAAAATGTACCAATCCCAAACCAGCAAAACCAGAGGCCAAGTAGGCCTCCAGGCAAATCACAAGGGTAACTGGCCTGTCTTGGGGTATGTATGGACTCCCCCAGCCCAAGAGGGGGCTCCAATCAGGTAAGTACTGCCCCGGGAATCTTCCCTCCTAACTTCCCCCAGGACGGCAGTAATCCCCCATATACTGGGTTAAGTTTCTTTCCCTGGTATCCACAAAACCCCAACCTTCAGGACAACCATCCTTTTCTTCCCTGCTTTCAGGAGCCCAGACAACCCAATCCAGGAGAGTGGAGGCCAAGGGTGGAAGGTTACCAAAATCCACAATTCCTAGGGTATTCCGGGAGAAGGGATAGTTACCCTTCCCGAGAACAACTGAGGTATGAACAGAGACTACGTACCAGCCGGAATGGATGTCCCAACAGGAACACCAGGTCCAGAACCTCACACAGGATCTGGGTTGCATGTGGAGGGCTCAACAGAACCCCTCAGATGAACATGGCAGCTCAGAACCCCTCAAACCAAGGGTCTGGCACCCCAGAACAATGATGGGGAGAGAACCCCAACAATTCACCAGATCCAGAGGAGGAGGCACGAGAGGAAGGGGGTGAAAAGCCCTATAGGAAGCTTCCTTCCTCACCCCTGAAAAGCTCCTGTACACCCCAGAACGGCAACAAAAATCTCCTGCCCCTGAAAATCTGCAACCCAGGGAACAGAGGGTGGGTAGGAGAAATAAAGATCTCAAAAAGTCCCATTTTGGGGAGGAATTTAGTGTCCTCCAGTTTGAAGGGGAAGAATCCTTAGAGGATTCTGGGAAGATAATCTTCTCCTTCAGGGACAGGGGAATTCCTCCCAAAGAAAAATAGATCCCCAGAGATCCGAATGAAGACTGGGTGGGTGTGGGATAGATTCAGAGTCACCCATCCCTGAACCCCAGAATTGTCAGCCTGAGAAAAAAATAGTAATGCAGGGATCCTCCCCACAAATTGGTTGTAGTGACCACCACCCGGTAAGCAGGGGCAGCCCAAAGCTAAGGGAAAAAGGGTATTCCCAAATATACCAAACCAATTCTGGTGACTGCCTCCAAGAAGGGGGGGCAGCCCAGAATCATAAAAAGAGGATTCCCAAACTTCCCCAAAAAACTTTAGTGACTGCCTTCAAGAAGGGGAGGGGGGCAGCCCAGTATTTGAAACAAAGGAATACCAAACTAATTCTTGTGACTGCCTCCAACGGGGAGGGGAGGGCAGCCCACAATCAGAAAAAGGGGATTCCCAAACATCACAAATCACTTCTGGTGACTGTCTCTGAGAAAAGGAGGACAGTATACAACCCAGAGAGAAAGGGGAGCCCGAAACTCCCCAAATATCAGAATGCCAAATTTTGCTTTCAGATTCCCAAAATCTGACACAGAATGATGTCCAAAATACTCCTTTGTCGGAGTCCAAAATAAAAAAGTTAACCGCCCAGCTGGCTCAGAATGCCCATTACCTCTGCCCATTGGAGGAGAAAGCAGGTAGATTTTAGGCCTCCGTCCAAGTGCAGGGGCAATGTGCAATTTTAGCACTGGTGGACAGCGGATCCCAAGCCACTATTCTTTCTAAAAAGACCTCTGAGCAGCTAAATTCAGGAAGGGGGAGAGATATCAGATCCCTCTCACCCCTCAGCCTGGGAAAACAGAATTTCGATGGGAATGAAATTCCTCTCAAGGGGACTGCGGATTTGGAAATAAAAATGTGTCCACACAAGATACATCACCCGGTCATAGTCGTGACTCGAGAGGGAACCCCCTGTCTATTAGGGAATTACATCCTCTGCAGGTTGTCTCCCGTAATAGGCTGTGTGAACAAGGTACTCTGGACTCAGACTAACAGGCCAATAAAATTAAAACAGAGTGTCAACCATGTTAGTTTAAATGGCACATGCCACATGGTTGAACAAAAATCATATTAAATTAAGTTGCATCTTCAAAATAATAAAATACCTGACGTTATATTAATTGCTGTAGGACAACAAACTGGTGATGGGAACTCCTCTCCATTCCTGAACATCAACCTTCACTGGAAGGAAATACTTTGATATTTTATACCAATTCACACTCTGAAAATCCCAATTCTAAACTCAAAATTGATGACAAACCAGCACAATACGTAGCTGGCATTCAGAAGAAGGGCGAACAGCTTTTCTTCAAGATTCAGTTAAATGAGGGGAAGGAGTCTGTTCTTGCCCGTGTTTACTTGAATAGCGAAGAAAGCTTAATCAGCAAAGTATTATTCAGAAAACTCCCAAAAGACCAGACCCTGCCCACTGAGTCAGTTTATTAGTGGGTATGGGGCCTGTAAAGTCCATGTTCCAAACATCTTCTGCTTAGCAGTTATATGCTAAAATTGTCTATAGGTGACAAAAGCATAGAACATAACTGTTGGGTAATGCAAGGTGTTCCTTCCGCCTTTTACATTGGGCAGTCATATCCTCAACCAACTCAAAATTAATTTGGATTCCAATAATTGCCAAGACCGGCCCCAACTCGAGGGTAATCCCCAGGGCCCTGGAAATCCTAAAGAAAGCCTTCCAGTCAGCCCCATTGCTACCATAGGCAGTTGAAGAAGGAAAGGAGGTTACCATCCCAGACCTAGCCTATAGAATCTGCATCCCTAAAGGAGAGTGGCAGAAGATAAATGGGTCCATATTAATCAGTTAACAAGTTGTCAACCCAAGGCACACTTTGCAGCAAATTGAGGAGCCAAGAGAAAATCAAATAGAGGAGACATCGGGAGAATAAGAACAAGAAAATGAAGGACCAGAAAAGAACAGGTAGGTTTATAGGAATTATTATCTAACAGGGAGTATTGTTCTTCATTGTCAATACGAGAGGGATCCCCAAACATCTAGTAACACCAGTAGTGTATCTGTGTCATTATTTGTGATCAATTGTTCTTATAGCCTAAATTGGTAATTATTGCAATGCATGTGTGTCCCACTGCTGTCAACCTTCCCGGAAGGCAGTCAGTGGGAAAATATAGTAACCGGTTCTTATTTATTCACTAGATTCATACTGGTTCCGCCCATTCCTAACCAAGGAGGACTTCCCCGGGGACCTGGCAAGGAAAGATCAAAGGAAAATATGGGCGTGTCACTCCACACCACAAAGAAAGACCTAAGGGTGAAGCTGTGGGTGTTGCTCCACAATCCAATGCGAGACAATGGGAGGATTGTGGCTTACCGCTCTATGATGGTAGAAGGACTCCACCTGATGAACCCCACTTTGCCCTACTGATGAATCCCACTTTGTCGTACTCTCCCTTGACAAGGAATCTCAGAAGAGTTGGAGGGGGATTTGTGGGATACATTTAACCACTCAGCAGTACTTCCCCACATCATCAAGTTGCACTTCAGCAGAAACAGCAAAATGGCTGCGCTGGCTCCCTTGAGCACCATTTCCCCGCATCAAAACTGCGTTTTACAGCTACAGAAAGATGGGGGCAAGTTGGAACTGAAAGCACTCCGAGAAAGTCTGCCAGTGCATGTTCTTGTGTGCACCAAAAGAAGCAAATTGAAAAGCAGCGCTGCTCTGCTGCTTGCAAAAGTTCACATTGAAAAGGGAATATTTTATTGTGAAAAGGTTGCTGCCCTGATGCTATTTTCATTTGTTCAACATCACACTGCTTCTATCATCATATCCAGATTGTGTTCCAGCAGAAGAGAGCCTTATCCCTGAATGAAAAGGCTGTGTCAGGCCAGAACTGGGAAGCAACAGAAGCTTTACTTAGTTTTTGCAAAGAAGAAAAATACTTGTTTTAAAAGTACAATGTTGAATCAAAACCTGTCCTTGCCTAGCAATGTAAAGGGGGTGTTGCTGGGAAACATATGGGATGTGTTATTTCTACAGGTTGGCTACTGATTCAAAACACCTTAAAATAAAATAAAGAAATAGATGTTTTTGGCTGTACTGGGAAATCAGCCCAAACAGGTTTCTGCCCTGGCCTAAGGGACATTTGGGTGCTGATGACAGCATTGCCATACCCCCAAGAGAAGCCACAAGGGAGATCTAGGACACGTACATGATAATTGCCACCTTTGAAAACCTTGAATGACCAAGACAAAGAAAGATCACACACTCATCAGACTTTCGTCTGGGCAGAGGCCTCTTACAATAGAGATTCTGGGACACATATGTGTGAAATTGAAAATCACACCTCCCTTCAACCAAGGAGCTTCAAAGAAAAATTCCATGACAACCCTAGGCTAAACTGATCTTTGGGGGTAGCCTGGAAAGACATGACCATATTTGGAACACAAAGGCAGCCGCATTTGGCTCAAAATACTAAATGATGAATACACTTTTAAGACAGTTAATTCTGTAACCGGACTGCGCCGAAATGTAAGAGTTGTACAGTTTAAATATGATTTTCATGGCTTTCAAACAAGATATCGTGGCTGTCCATTGCATGTATAGGACACGAACGCCAGGAATATATGAATCATGGTAAAATTACACATGGTGGAACGTTAAAAATTAACAGAAATATGCCCTATGATAATATGTACGCACACATAAAGTTGTGAGATTTTGGGTGAAGTGGTTCTCACTGAAATTTTGAAAAATTATTAGAAGGGCAAAACAATGGCGTACAGACCTGGGAGTTGGAATACCATACTCTGTATAACATATGTAATCTGCCTAGTTAATTTGTTAAGGTACCACAACTGTACAAATGTGTAATTTATGTTAAGATTGATTTTTGGCAAAAAGGACTGTGGGAAGGCTTTGCACATCATAAAGTACAACCCCATAAACTGAGTCCCCTCCTAGAGGAGGCAACCAACATTGGCTGACCTATCCGGGTCGTGGGGGTAGGTCTATCTCAGTTCTACCCAACAATTAACCGCTGATGTCAAATTGGCTTATAAATAAGAGAGGCTGGCAGAACTCTAGACACTCTTTCCTGAATTTCCAGCGCCTGCGCATTCTGACTTTCCAGATTCATCTTGCCAATTCCAGATTCCACAGCAAGGCCAAAGCATTGCTGATCCTATCACAGCAAGGCCTTAATCCAGAAATTCCACTAAAAACCCCACTAACCAATGGGAAAAGCTGTGGTACCCTTTTGGGGAGCATCCTGTGACCGGACGGGCTTTTTTCCCACTAACTGCATGCCAGTTGTACCCCTGTCATACAGCTGTACTTGCTATCCAGTGACTAGACAGGCCCAGCTGTTGTTCTGCTAGGAGAGTCTGCTGCTACCTGTTGACCTGCGCCCGGTTGACTGTTCCTAATCCCAAATTTAAGTGTGGACTGTGAGTATTTCCCATCCCATAACACATAGCCTACCCCATCTTGACCATTTGTCTTTGTTCCACTCTCTAAGCAACCCTATCCATGCCTTGGTAATTTGTCCAACTTTCAGAATTTTCTGTACATCTTGTCAATGATTTCCTAGTGTTAGCCCTATTCTTTCATTCACCCCTGTTGTAACTCCTTAGTAATATTTTGAATAATTGAATTAATTTCCACATAAAGAGAAACACAGCGTGGAGCAGGTTAATGCAGCTGACTTAACCTGTTTCATGGGCAGTGCTAACTTCTTCTTCTTTTTCTTTCCAAACCGATTTTCTGATTCTTTTTAACTGCTCTATTTTCCTAAAATCAAACCTCATTCCACCTTGAAAATCTCACTCATTTCTTCAGCTATTGTCACTCTTTCACCTCTTTATTGTCCCTGTGATGTGCAGTTCTCACCCAGCCTAAAAAATGCATTCCGATTCAGTGTATTTCACCCGTTTAAAAAAAAAAGTTTTTAAGATTTAAAGCTGAAAAAGAAAAAAAATGCAACTTTTCCATGTGTGATTTGAATGCACTGTGTTTTCAATTTCAACCTGCTTTGTGAACTGTGTGCCTTTGTGATACCTTACTTTAGAGTTGCTAGTGATATAACATCCCTGATACTGTGATAAAACATATGTACATTATTATTTAACACACATATAATTAATTATTAGTTAAAAATATGAGTGTCAATTTAGGCCATTGCAAAGGCTTTAAAATCTTTTGCCTCTTATTTTGTGAGGCAAGGTCGGATTTTGGTTCTGTTTGCTGCCTCTTATCCCTCTTTTGCTGCCTCTAATCCCTCTTATCCCTGACTATCTGCTGATTCTTTCTATCCACTCAAAATTCGAGTAATTGTGGGTTGAGGGAACATTGCAGGGGGAAAACCTAACTTGGGTGCTATCTATCCTAATTGAAAATGTGCTCATATTCATTTGTTCTTTGGATATGTTCTTGTAGACAGTTACCCAAGTGTATTTCAGTGGTTTGCATTGTAATTATCACTCCATTGCTGATTGCTGCCCAATATAAAAATGGTGTGATTTCCTTTGAAATTAAAATAAGTAAATATTGTATTCCCACCAACCGGCCTGGTTCATGGTCCATTGTAACCCGGGGTATTTGTAAAAGGGCGTGTGGGACAGGTCGGGTATTGGCTCAATTTGAATTCATAGAAAATATCAATTTCAATTAATAGAAAATATAGAGAAATGGCATCTCAATTGAGCGCTACATATAAGTCTAAGGGCGAGGGTCCTGGTCCGGTGTGTGTCACCCGATTGAAATCCTTAACAACACCATACAACAAATCACAGTTCCATGCATTTCCTCCACACTCACAATTTACCTCTCTCTCTCTTATTCACTCTCAGCTACCCTTCTGGCTCCTTTCGCCCTCAGTAACCTGTCTGACTCACTTCAACATTACACATTCCCATAATCACAAATAATAACTTTCCCCTCATCCCCCTCAGTTTTCCCACAACATGCACTCACATAAAATGCGCCATCCGAAGCTCTCCAAAGCTGTGTCTCTTCAAATGTCCTGCACAGCTGGGCCACAGCCTTCTTCCTTTAGGTAACAGGCAGGCCTTTAAAGGATATGGTGGCTGCAAACTATCTTTGATGTGCACAAGTCTGGTCCCCACAAGAAAGCACTGCAGCCAAGTTGTGCAGCAAATAAACTCCCATCATCTTGGAAGGCCTAGAGATCATATTGTGGGTCACAACATCTACAAGGGCAAAGCCAAAACCTGATACGAAAAACAACTCCAAGGAGAGTTTGAATTCAAATTGTCTAGAAAAAAGAAAAGAGTTTAATTACATTCAAATGACAGGAAGCGGTTAGTCAGCTTTGTTAAGCTGAACACTAACAGTTCCTTTTTGTGTTCAACAAAGATTCAGTTATTATACAAACAATTAGATAATTTATATAATTACACATACCAGTTTCAACATCAGCCCACAATCCCCTTTGGCTAACCATATACCAAGGAATCTAAATCTCTAATCCCATTGGATACATTTACTAAGCACAATCCCCTTTCAATGTGGTCTCATTCTAACCGGTCATGACATTCTGACAGATAATTCATTTATTAACTCAAAACAATTCAATAGTTGACTTGCCTTATTTGTCAGAGATCCTTAATCCAGTACGTGATGTGCATAGCCTTGAAAGGATTTCCAAAATTAGAAGGAGGAGAGAAATAAGTGACCATTCCTTTGAATCCCAAATTGCTCCCTCTACATTCCTTTACATTACCACATCGTGATTTCCATCTTAAATCATATGGCCTTTAGCACAATGTCCTGCTTATCTTCCTGAGATTCCATAATGAACCATACACCACCAGTCCATCTGTGCCCTTAAGCAACCACTCTGTATATGTATTGACTAATCCCAATTCAACCCTCGCAACATAAATGGACTCCCCTAGTCATTCATCAACAGGACTTCATGCTCTCATGAGGATTACCCCTTGTACCTACATATCCAACTGCTCATAACATCCAATCTAATAGCAAATCATTCCATCCTTGCCTTTAGTGACCATTTGCTAGCAAACGCCATCTGCCCAATGTGGTTTGCTTCCTCCCCCACTCCTTGACTCGGTCATCCAAACTCCCAGAGCTAAAGATAGTCAGCCTTTGCAAATCAAAGATTATCCGTCCTGGATTCTAGAACTGCACGCTCAGGAGATGGCAGCATAGAAGCTGTGCTCCTGTGCCCTGACTGAAATATACTCCTTGGAAATGTCAGATCTGAATTCAACTGAGACTTCTCAACCAGCAAAGCGCCAGGAGAGGACACTGAGACAAGGGATGATAAACTATTGGAACTTCTTACCAAAGTGACTTTAGGCATTTCAGAGATAAAGGCCAGGATGATCATTGCTGAGGAGAGGTATTCAGCTCTCACCTCTAAGGTTTCTGAGATTGAAGATCATCTAACAGCTTCAGATGAGAAGATTATTAGATTACATGACAAGATCAGGGAGTTGGAGGGTCAAAATGGAAACTGCTGGGTGGCTGGTTTTCCAGAAAATGTGGAATGTGGAAAATCTATGCAGTTTTTGGAGAAGGCTCTCACCTCAATTTTGAAACTGGACTCATCTATTCCTCTGGAGATGGAAATAGCACATAGATCTTTGGGCCAGAAACCAGCTGTGGGACAAAGACCAAGGCATTTTATAGTGAAGTTTCTCAGGTATCCTACTAGAGAACTGATTCTGTGAAAATGACGTGCTTTGGGTGATTTGGCATGGGGTGGAAATAAAATTATGATTTTCAGTGATCTTAGTAAAGATGTTCTAGACAAAAGGAGACTGTTTAAAGTGGCAAAGAAGAAAGCTAGAAACAGAAAAATGCAGTACTATATGGTCTATCATGCAATTTTAAGGGTGGTTGTTGATGGCCATACTCACACTTTTACAGATCATAATAGTGCTGAAGCCTTTTTCACAGATTTGGAATAATCTGAAATGGAAACAACATCATCTGTACCCCAGAAGAATACATAAAAAAGGTGACTCTTTCAACTTAACTTAATTGAATTTTTTTAACTTTCCATTTTTAATGGATTCTATTTATCTTTGGGTTGTTTTTAATATTTATTAATATTGCATAGAGACCGTTGAATTTTCGTATCCAAAATGAATTTGGAACGTGTTATGCAGTTAAAAGATACGGAACATGCAGCAGAGCGAGGAGAGCAGAGTAAAGCACCTTACTAACTTTGCCGGTGGACACATAGTCATGTGACCGGGCAAGTAGAAGGTTTTCACTTCAGGGATATACGCGTTGGCATCGCATGGATACAGTGATGTGGAGGGCTGGATGGTGACAATGGAGGATCAGAGACTGTGAGCAGGTATTGGTTCGTACAGCTGATTTTTAATGGATACTCGACACCCCACCTCCCTCGCTTTTAACACTGTGACCGTGTCCTGCATTACTATCCCATCCAGGCGGGGGGTTTGCGAGCATTTTGGAGGCCGGCGACTGCCCATCAGCCTCTGACATTTAAGAGGCGCTTGATGAGAATATGCTAAAAAACGAGAGGGAGGGACACGTTAGGAAACGAATGCTGACCAATGAGGAGACCTGCTTGTGAATGCGTCCCTAGTGTTTGGAGGGTTACCAGTCATTTGGTCGAAAACCAAATCGAAGTAAAATGGTCGAAAAAAAAGGTCGAATTTTTTTTATTTTTTTTATTTTATGGGGGGTTTCCCCCAACCCCCCTTTTTCTTTATTAAAAACATTTTTTAAGCCAGCAAAACTTTAAAAAGTATATAAATAAATAAATAAAAATTCGACCTTTTTTTTCAACCATTTTGATTCGATAAAATGGTCATTCGACCATTTATTTTCGACCATTTGACCGGACACCTGTTTGGAGACAGCTGATGGATTTAGTCCTTGTTGCTGCCATCATCCTCCACATCTGGATCCACCCTCTGAGTATAGATTTGCGTAACGCTTTGTTACCTTGAATGCTAAAAATTATTATTATTTTTTTAACGTGGATGCTGCAATTTAGAAAACATTTCTTATTGATGTGAACACTGCTATAACCAGCAGGGGAGATGAAAGCATCACACCCCTCTTTCCCATTGCTGGGATGGGATCATACAGGCCCTTTCATGTATTGGTTGACTTGCATGTAGTGGAAAGTGTTATAATTTAGAAGTGTATGAATGGATGAATCCGTTGGAAGCACAGTGAATACCTATGATCACCCCATCTGCCTGGCTTGACATTTTATGGTATTATTCAGACACATAGGGCCTCATTACACGGACGGCGGTGGACCAAGGTGCTACTAGCACCTTGGTCCATGCCGGTAAAATACCGGCACCGCCTTGGTGGAAAGGGGAATTACCGCCCTATTCCAAGGTTGGTGGGGCAGTAATTCCCCCTTCCCCCATTGCCCTTCCCCATTCCCATTTTTGCCCCATAGGGCATAATGGGAATGGGGAAGGTGCTAATTACGGCACCGCAAATTGCAGTACCGTAATTAGCTCCCTGGTCCCTTTGCGGGTTGGTTTTTAACGCCTGCTAAAAGCAGGCGTTAAATTCTCCAAGCCGCAAAGGGACCTCGTAGTAAGGCGGTAAGGGTTAACGGTCACCGGTACCATTAACGGTGACCGTTAACCCTTACCGCCGTCTGTGTAATGAGGCCCATAGGCGAGTCCTGAACCAACGTGCTGCAGCAAGAGCAGGGCACCTCCACCGACCAAGATGATATGAACAGTTTGTTCCTCTTAATACTAACATTTGTACATTTGTGAGACATGGGTCATTTTTGTTTGTGTTACATTTTTAATGGGAATCATAATTGGAAACCGTTGACAGGGCAGTATTCATTTTATGGACTCCTAATTTTTAACAAATTGCTTAGTATTCTTAGTATTGGTATTTGGTCAGGACTTCCTTTTGACCTTCTCTTCTCTCGCTTCTGTATTTGGGCCTCATGTTAGAGTGTCATCCCCTTGAAGCTGGTGAGGGTTAAAATACTACCGATGCAGATGGTGTTTTATATTTTTCTTCTCACTCAGCAATCACCAATCGCATGCATGGCATATATTGGTGCCTGTGACTGTATCTGTCGACAAAGTGGTAGTTGATTTTAAGGTGTTGAAATGCTCAATTTTTGCCCAGTGTGGTACTGTTCTTTGCTGTATGAATGACAATTATATCGATAGGTCTCTTGATGATGACATTATTAGGTTTAGAGTTTGAAAATGTTAACTTTTATGTGACTGTTGTAGGGGTACATTATTATATTGATTTGATATGTGTTTAGACGGGTTTCTATATAGTGAAGGTTTGAAGTTATAGTCTGTACTGGGGATTGGATGGGTTAAATGGCAAATAGTTAATGATAATCTGTTAAGATATGCATGTTATTATCTGACTCACTCTTAAGGTGGGATATTCTTGGGATAAATATTTATATTTGAGAAGAGTGGTATTTTTATGGATAGATATGTTGAGTTGTTAGCTATTTATATAGGTTCTGAGATTTGCAGGTTAGCGGCAATGGGTAGTTTTTCTCATTATCATTTGGTCCAGGATTAGACAATGTTCAATTTGAATTTGTTCTATGTGGTGTTTGTGTATGTGTGTCTTATGTGTTTTTTATGTGGGGGTTAATTATGATGATCTATACCAGTTTGTTTTTTGCTGTTAGGGCTGTATTGACTTATGAATCTCAGACTTGGGTGTCTGAAATGTTTACTCAAATTGCTTTTTAAGCTATAGTTGATGGGGTCATTGAACTTTGTAACATGGAATGTTAAAGGGATGAATTGTCCTAGAAAAGGGAAAAATATAGTGCCAAAATTGAGAAGGGAAAAAGCAGGTGTGATCTTTCTGCAAGAAACTCATTTAACAGAACAGCCAGAGAAATGTTATGGTACTTCGAAATATATGAAAGTGCTGTTAAATTGTTATTCGGGAAGATCAAGAGGAGTGGGTCTTTTAATTTGCAAAACTTTAGGTATGAAGGTTGAGAATATTGTTATGGATGATGAAGGACGATTCATCTTGGTGGATGTTCAATATGAGGGGAAGATTTTGACGATGGGATCTATATATAGTCCATCTACTAGTGGTATTGCGTTTTTTGAAACACTAACGGATTCCCTGAAAAACATGAATGGGGACAGAATTGTTCTGGCGGGTGATTTTAATTGTGTTTTGGATGCTTCTCATGACAGTCTTTCAGAGTGTAGATTTACAGGTTCTACGTTGAGTGGTGTTTTTCATGGTTTTTTGGATAAATTTGCTTTGGTTGATAGTTGGCGATCACTTCATCCCACAGGAAGAGAATATTCATTTTATTCACCTGTTCATGACTCTTATTCGAGGTTAGATTATTCATTAGTTTCGGATAGATTGGTTGATGACATTGTTCGTGTTGATGTGGGAGAGAGATGTATTTCTGATTACGCTTTGGTGAAATTAAATATTGATAGGGGAATGGGTAAGTTGAGTAGAGATAAATGGAGGCTAAAGACGTTCATTCTTAAAGATAAAAGAGTATGTGAAGCAATGAATGTCTTTATAGAGACTTTTTTTGAGGACAATATGGATTCTGCAGATAGTCTAGTAGTTTAGGATGCTTTTAAAGCAACCATTCGAGCGGGATTAATTAATTGGACTTCCAGCAAAAAGGAAAGAGGGTGAGAAAAGGATAAAAGATCTTGAATCAGAACTTAAAATTCTGCAACATAAGTTTATATTGTCTAGTGGCAAGTGGAATAGGTTACGAATGGAAGATGCTAGGAGTAAATTGAAGGAAGCTTTAGATGAACAGTTTGAAAGAGGAATGTATTTTATAAAGCAAAGATTTTGGGAGGAAGGGGATAAGAGTGGACGCTTATTGGCTAACAAGCTAAGGAGATTATCTGAGAGGTCATTTGTTCATAGGATTTTAGATGATGCAGGGAATGTGAAGGTTAAAAGTAAGGATATCTGTGAATGCTTTAAATCTTTCTATGCTTCCTTGTATTCAGAGGTTTCACAGAATGATGAATAGATGTTGAATATTTTTTTTTGCAAAAATTGAACTGCCCCGGTTGTCTGATGAGGGGAGGGAGAGTTTGGATGCTCAGATTTGTGAATTTGAAGTGGAGAAGGCTATTTGTCAACTTAATGTGGGTAAATCTCCGGGGCTTGACAGGTTACCGGTTGAGTTTTACAGAACTTATGGTACAGCTTTGATCCCAACATTGTGTTGCCTGTATAATCAATTTCTTTCAGATGGAAGGTTGTGTCCTTCAATACAAGAAGCACTCTTCACACTAATTCCTAAACAAGGGAAATATTCTACCAAATGTGGTAATTATCAACCTATATCTCTTTTGAATGTTGATATGAACATTTTTGTGAAAATTATGGCTATTAGGTTGCAAAAATACATGGGAGAGTTGATTGATTATTCACAAGTTGGCTTTATGGACAGGAGGTATGGGTATGATAATATTAGAACTTTATTGAATATTATTGGCCTGTCGGGTAAGGAAGTGGATGAAAGTTCACTTATATTTTTTGATGCTGAGAAGGCGTTTGATTGTGTTAGTTGGTCATTTTTAAATTATAGTTTAATCAAAATGGGTTTTGGTCCACAATTTTTGAATGTGGTTGGTGCTTTACAATATGACATCTCTGCTAAAATATGGGTGAATGAGGTTATGTCTTGCTCTTTCAAACTGTTTAGGGGAACCAGACAAGGTTGTCCACTTTCCCCCGTTTCTGTTCAATTTGGCACTTGAGCCATTGCTGGCATATATTAGGCAGGAACTGAATATTTGTGGATGGAAATTAAAAGATAGTGAAATAAAAGTATTGGCATATGCTGAGGACCTAACGGTGACTTTGACAAATCCAGTGGAAGGTGGAATTCTACTCCGGGAGATGTTGCAGGAAGTGGCACGATTATCAGGCTATAAAGTGAATTGGGGAAAAACAGTGGTCTTTCCGTTGAAAATTAATCCACTAAGTAGAAGGTTATTGGATTGGGATTGTCAGTGGGCAGATGTCTCAGTGAAATATTTGGGTGTCTATTTGATGCAGGATATTAGAAGTATAGTTGACTTTAACATAGACAAATTGAGGGAAATACTACTGAAGGATATACGTAGGTGGGATAGATTGACTTTAAATATTTGGGCTAAAATGAATGCCGTCAAAATGGTATTGCTTCCGAATGTTTTGTATTACATTGAATCCGTTCCCTTAAAGTTCACGAAGAAGGCGTTGAAGCATATTGATAACATTTTTATTGATTTTCTGTGGGGAGTGGGCAAGAGACCAAAAATTCCACGATTTATATTAATACGTAGTGTTAGGGATAGGGGTTTTGGTCACCCAATATTGGAAAATTATTATAAAGGATTCCTTTTGAAAAAAAGCTTCTTATTACTTTAGGGAGGTTGGGGGTTTTAATCCGTTTTGGCTTCGGATGGAGAAGGAAAAGTTGAGTCCATTCTCTGTGGACTGCTTATATTCATATGGGAAGTTACCGAAATCCGGGTTTAGGATAGAGGCGTTGGCAGCAACAAAATCTGCTTTGGTCTCATTGATTCAAGGGTGTGGACAAAATTTGTTTTTTTACAGTTCTGCTTCTATTTGTATTTTGACAGTAGGATGGTTACGTTTGAAGGCCTGGTGGATCAATATGGATTAGGCAAAAGGGAGATTGAGAGATATAGGTCACTAGAAAGCTTGATGTTGGAGAGGCATGAAATGTAAGGTGAACCATTAAATGACAAGCCCCAAGTGTATATATTGTATAATGCTGCTCCAAATGTAGTCTCTACGTTTACCAAACTTATGCCTGTTCAGATGAGTATGTGAGACTCCTGGGAGAAATTGCGGAATAAATGGGTAACTGAGTTGGGATGGGATATATATGAAACTGAATGGGATAATGCTTGGAGGGTAATGGTAAGAGCCAAAATGGATTTGAACTTGAGATATGTTCATCAGCGAATCTTGGGGCGTATTTATTGGACTCCAGTGAAAATGAAAGAGCGGGGGTTACTAGAATCGGATTCATGTTGGGGATGCTCTCATTCAAAAGGAACTTATCTGCATATGCTTTGGGAGTGTGATAGAGTACTGACTTTTTGGAAGGAGGTCATGGATCGGGTAGATTTAGTGATAGGTAGGTTGTTCCCTCAGACTTTCATGTCTGCAGTTTTTCTCTCAAAAGAAGGTAGATGTCTGGAAATCTGAGGAGCATCTGAATGGATTGATAGGGCATTATTAAGGGCAATAAAACATATTATGAAAGTGTGGAAGTAGTGTAAGAAGCCACCTACTGATAGTTGGGTGGGAGATTTACGCACGCTTTCAAAGTATGAAAGGTCTCGAGCATCTCGGCTTCATCGAGAGACTGAATATTGTGAAAATTGGGATTCCTTTAATGATTTGTTTGAATAAGGTATAAAATTAATACAATTGGTGCAATATGGGAGTTGGGTGGGCGTTGATATAATGTGTTTTTGTCTTTAATTTTTTTATGTGTATATGTATTGTTTGTGCTATTAAAGTTCAAATTGGAATGTGAGGGGAGATTTTCTGATGAGGGATTACTGTTAACTGGCGGTTATTATTTGACAAAGGAACTGCTATGTAAATTGTTTTTTTTTTACTCTCACCAATGTGTTTTGAAGTTGTTTATGGTTTAAAATTAAATAAAGTTATGAAAAAAAAGATTATCTGTCCTACACAGGCCCTAACTACGAAAGGACTGCAATCTGCAAACTTCTAATGTGTATTCGGTAAAACGCAGAACACCTTAATATTCTAAAAATATCTCAAACCTAAATAATGCTGAGTTCACTACATGGGATTACTGCATCCCCTTACAATTGCTTTCTCTATTTTCAGACCCCCCTCTCTCACAAGCACATAGCTCCTCACAACCCAACTCTAGGCACAACGAAGTAACAAAGTTAAATTCCACATGATAACATTGTGCTCACACTGTCGCCTATTATGTTGCTACATACTGCAATCTAAAATGTACACAAAACTAAACACAAAGTAACACTTATATCAATTCCTCTAACTATACCGAACATATGTTGATTGCAACATCGTGTTTAAACAACCCACACCAGAGACTAACACAACTCATGTAGCGTAAACCTCTTTTCCCTGTTGGGGAATTGTACTTACATCCACACATGGGTATGGGTCATTCAATGCCACTGTATGTGTAGTTTGTTGCAATTATGTGGGACAATATCACGGGAATCCTGCAGGAATGGGGAGAGAGTGAACAAATTACACCTGCAGTGTTCACATATCCAAAGCATGGGGTAATGAATCTCTGTGCGCAAGGGCATGGCTAGTGGGCCCCAAAGAAACCTATTGGTGCAACATGCACCAAAGCAAGTATCGTGTAAGTACCGCCTGGCTGCGTTACTTCCTGCTCCTCTGCGGATCTGCTCTTAAGAAATACCAAGGATTACTTCATTTCATCGACTTATGGACTGCATATCCAAAAGGGTGAATACTGCACTGCAATAACATTTTACACGTTTTAATGTTGGACTGAAACTCTCTTACACTAGTTCCTTTTGTTTATCCAGGCTTAATCTGGTTGACTGTAACGCCCCTTTGGAGGTGTGTGTATATAAACAGTATGGTACTTATATGCAGTACATATCTGCGGTACGAAGAACACAGTTGGGTGAGAGCCATTGTCCAACGGTACTGATTTACGGAGTTGTTAATTGGGGAGAGTTTTATTTGTGTAAAATCTTAACATATGTGGGGTGGATTTGAGTTTGGTTTGAACTGAAAATATATGCGACCTTACTCACTAAAATCTGATATGCCTGACATGCCTGAGTTGTCTTTGACTCCCATCACATTACCCCTGAAATCAACAAACCGAAGTGTTTAACTTGCACTTCGTGAAAGTCCATTACCCTAACGCCAGTTCTAATAAAGATATTTGCTTGTTTTGTGCCATACGTAAGGATGCAGATATGATTCCTCCCATGCACATACACAGTACAAAAACAAGTGTGGAAGACAACTCGTGTATTGAAAAAGCCCAAGAGATAGATCAACAAGTGGTGTCCGATAATACTATTTTACAACTAACTAAATCACCTAACTAAATCACCTAATAAAGAAAGAGAAATAAGACCTCATAAAACAACGGTCGACAAAGCCATAGAAAATAAGGACGTTTTCTCAGACATTTCCATCCATGCAAGTATCAGAGGCAAATCAACATCAACACACATGGTGTCACCAGACTATTATGCCCGCTGTTCTATGGACTCCTCAAGTGTATCCTTAGCCGCTTCATATATACAACCGACCCGAGGCGGCGTCTGGCTACTGTGGAGAAAATTAAATCCCCAGTAAAGGATTGTCTGATTGAAATTGCATTGGTGGCAGTCAACACAACAATACAAAGCTTTCTCAAATTATTTGAATCAATTGACCTCAAGATAACACAACAATCTCGACAAATTCAACAAATAGCTGACTGGATTGCAAAATCCTCTCATATGTCCCCTACATCAAAAATGCAGCATAAACCAATCGAAACGATTGACATTACAAATGTTCATAACAAAAAGTGGTTTCGGAGAGCCCTGTAGTATCTGTTTTACCAATCTGTACGCAGATAATTCAGCCTATTGACTGTGGGGAGGTTGTAATCACAGATCCCAATTCCAATTGGATTAGCGTGGACTCCCAACCTGTACATTCACCACAGCATGATAAGTGTGAACACTATGATGTCTTTAATAAACAGTTCCGTACCGAAGGGGGAACTAAACATGTTGTGACCAAACCCTAGCAGCCTAACCGCAAGGTTAATAAAATGACTGTCACGAACACAGTTGGCAGACACCACAAAGAGTTCCAAAAGCCAGCAGCAACCCATAACATTAAGAAACCCTGTCCCTCTGTTGAAAAAATGGGAGAACAAGGCATTGCTAGGAATTTTGAAATAACTCAAATTGATGCAACAGTTGACCAAAATCAAATATCAGAAGACCAGCTAACTATTCACTCCTCCTTGAATAAGTTGGTATCAATTATTGAAGGGGATGCTGTGAACAGATTAAGAGCGTCCAAAAGACTGCTAGTACAGATTTCTCTTGAAAAATGTGTACAACCATTGGCGATAATCCCTAAAGCGATACCAACAAAAGAATGATCACAAGCTCATGACCGAGATGACTGTAGCCTTACTATAAAAGCTGCAGTTGATGCATACCTCCTGCAGCGTACTAAGGAAGCTACACATAGTGCCCACATAGTGGGTACAGTTCCACAAGGCACTCATTTAACGAAAACAGATGAACAACATTCATTTATAAACAATAAGAAGATATTAACAGGAGACGAAAGACCAAATTAATGTCTACTCCGACCTGTTACTATGAAAGTGAGTCGTGATCCACCAGAACCGACTATGAATACTAAGACAAAGTCAGCACCCAATCTTAGAACCCAGAGACTAGAGCATAAAGAAAATACATTCCTAAAATATCATACATTAATTTTGAAATGTCGCAATGCTCCGTATGAAAGATACGATCTGTGTAGGTTAAGTATTCTAAATATATTTAATGAGGTACATGCATTGGAAGACATTTCACCGCCAATATTGAACAGGTCGAATTCCTTTGCGATCAGAATGTATCCATCGTACGCTTGTGGATTAAGTCTGGTCCGGTCATGAACACATCATGGAAGGCAAAAATGTTGCTTTTTCAAATGGGCTTTCTCTTGGCACAGTATCCAGAACGAGTAGCACGAGAGACCAACTCTCAAAAGATCATAATGGAGCAATCGCAATTAAATAAACCAATTCAGACAGAGTGTCAGTGTGCACTCTGTGATATGACTCCAAAATCACTCTTAGGAGGAGGTGAATATAGACAAACATAACCATTACCTGAAGAAAACAGAAAAATGATATCCTTAGCTAGCTGGAATTCAAGGAGGGACTTTCACTTGCAATGGGGGCAAAACAAATGCATAAATGATTTTGATATGGTTGCACTGCAGGAGACGTGGATGACCACCCCACCCATGTGGGATGATCATGATGTATCCTTACTCCCAGCAATACCAGCCCTAAAAGGAAGACCTACAGCAGGATTGTTGGTGGCAGTTAAAACCAGTGCGGGTTTGAAACTTTATCCATGGGTAACACCAAACAATTTTGTACAGCTAGTGAGAGTTTCCAATGGCAAACAGAATCTTGCATCAATCAATCTATATCGCAATCCAGCTGCTATTACAGATAAAGTATTTTTCAAAGCTCTGTCCAATCTGTTTGAAACTATAGCCAAGAAAAATGCTATCATGGCCACCATATTAGTGGGAGATCTCAATCTCAATTGTATTGAAATGCACAATAGAAACAGAATACACAAAGTCATGAAATGGAATACCTTTATGAGAGAGAGAAATATGAGGATGGTCGAATGGCTCTCTACCAGGTGACATTCCCTCTCAGCCTACATGGCATTGAGGGTCCTCAACGAGTATTATTGACTATGTCTACTTGAATGATGAACTGTTTATGGAGGCAACTAAATTTGAAATCATTCATCAGACAGCTAGTGATCATCATATGCTCACATTACGTTGGCCATGAGAAGATAAAGAAATATTAAACCAGCAACAATGGATGAGTCAGAGGCTCTCCATTAATAGTGTGAAATTGCGATTCCAATGGACCCCAGATACTCTTGCCTCGTTAATTGATGTACTTAATGTTCAGCATTCATGGGAACGATGTGAATCATATTTGTGGGCTCTAGTGTCTTTTAAAAACCCACATATTTTGAATGACACCTGAACAAAGAGACATAGCCATACCTTCGATTTCCTTCTCCAACAGACAAGAGCATGTTATAGAAGAGAGTTGAGAGCAACCTACAAACTTCCGATCCATGAAATAGTCCAAGCTCGGGGATCTTTTAAGTGTAGATACCGTAATTGGACACGAGCGCATAAATCAAAACTATTCCAAAAAGATAGTGAGACCTTTTTGCTTTCAATCAATAATAAAAATACAGCACAAATCTGGACACTATTAAATTAAACCTCGAGACAGAAACAAGTGAATATTCAATTGAATGGTGTTACAGAGGCCCAATGGGTGGAACATTTTTCCCTATTATATGCAGACAAGAACTTTTAAAGTTACAAATACAGAGTGCTCAGAGGAGATAGTAGAAGAGTTGATACTTAAGTCCTCCTCCTCACGCACAAATCTTACCAACCATATGCTAAAACAACATCCTAGGCAGTGGGCCACTATACTTAATAACATCTTTTCACACATACTTCAAACACAAAAAATTCCGCTTTCATGGTGCTCATCTCTGATCGTCCCTATTTTTAAAAAGGGTGATAGTGGAGTGCCCTCAAACTACTGCCCCATTACATTGCTCGATGCTCCTGGGAAAATCTTCTTACGACTGGTTCTGAGAGATTTTAATCGGTGGACACAAACATCTAAACAACGTGACCCAAATCAAACGGGATTTGTTGCAGGCATGGTAATGGCGTTGAATTTGTTAACTCTCAACGTGTTGAAAAAACAGACCCATACCATAAAATCTCCCCTTTACTTTGCTTTCATCGATCTTCACTCTGTCTTTGACTCTGTTTCTAGAGTGAAATTAATGAATAAGTTAGTGAAAGTGGAATGTCCAATAACTATGTGTGTATTTGTGTTACACTCCTTGACGACGATAAAGATCAGACACTCTTTAACGGGTCTATTGTCATCAGCAGTGTGGAAAGCCAGAGGGCTGTAGCAGGGCTGCATCCTTGCTTCAGCCTTATTCAACTTTTTTATCCATGATGTCAGGGAAGCGTTCGTAAATGTAAACTCAGATTAGCCAAATTTGAATAATGTAGCCATTCAAGCTCTATGGTATGCAGATGATTTGGTACTAATTTCAAAGACTCCCATTGGGTTGCAAAACGTATTAACAGCGCTCCCTATATACTTTGATGATAATGAACTAAACATCAATTTTAAAAAATCTCAAATTGTTATGTATGCTCCCAATCGTACTAAGGGTAACAAAATGGAATGGAAAATCAAGAATGCGAACTTAGAAGTTGTACCAAATTATGTGTACCTAGGCCTTCTCATTGATGGAATGCCAGTAATTAATTCACAATTGAGAGTAATAGAAAGCAAAGTGGTCTCAGCTATATCACAGACTAGGTTAATTCTCCACAAATTTGCCAAATTCTCCATTCATGCGGCCATAATGAATTAGGGCCAAAAAATTACTCCAACATTATTATATGGCCTAGAGACCATGGAAATTATTTTGGTCCAATTTCTTAGCAAACTGGAGGCCAGATTTTGGAGACAAAGGGCCTCATTACGACCCTCGCGGTATGGAGTGAACGGCGCCGTAAAAGGTGCCGACGCCGTTCACCCTGTACCGCCGCATTACGAGTTCCCCTCGCGGGACACAGTAAGCACGCCTGGGAAACCAGGCGTGCTTA
Organism: Ambystoma mexicanum; assembly: GCF_040938575.1. Lineage (NCBI taxonomy): Eukaryota > Metazoa > Chordata > Amphibia > Caudata > Ambystomatidae > Ambystoma > Ambystoma mexicanum. The sequence continues at coordinate 857,036,478 of NC_090933.1, read as the reverse complement.
CTGGGTCCCGCAAGGGGAAGAGGGAGCAAACAACAGGCCATCTCGTAATGGCCCGTTGTTTTCTCCCTCTCCCATTCCCATTCAGCCCTATGGGGGCTGAAATGGGAATGGGGAAGGACTGTGTCCGGGTCCTTGGAGGGAGGAATTACCGGGCCTTCCGAACTCGGAAAGGCCCGGTAAATCCTCATTCCAAGGACCCGGACCCCGACGCGATTTCGGCGGCAGCCATGCAGCCAATAGAGGCATGGTTACCGCCGAACTAGTAATGAGCGCCAAACTCTTTATCTTCCACAATGCATTCCAGGGCATTGGCCGCAGTATGAGTTAGGGCTCACGTCATTGGTAGCCAAATATTATTGGCGGTTATGTGCACTGTTCCGCAAATGCCTACTATATATCAAAAATGAAACAACTCTTACAACGCTGTCGAAAATACATGTTGTCATCAGCACATGATTTTGTTTAAACATGGAGTAAATATGTTTTTACAATTATGGCCAAAGCCGATGTAACACTAAAGACACTCATCATGAACCCTGATACAGTGAAAAATTAAGATTATTTTACAAGACAGGATAGACACAAGAACAGTTTGCCTTACCTACAAACATTTCAACCAGCGATGCTTCGGGGAAAAAAAATTGGAGACATCGAACCATATCTATGCAAAACTCCATCACCACTAGTTTGAAACGCAATTCTGAGACTACGATTAAATCTGTGGCCGACACGCAATGTTATGGCACAATGGAATCAAATCAAAATCGAGGATAATTTCTGCCGATTCTCTGCCAATATGCTAAACAAAGAAGCTTTGGAACATCTCATTGTAGACTGCATAGCACTTATAGACCTAAGAAAAAAATACTTTGACAAACACATGTCACAAATTGGAAATGTAATGCCTGAATATAGATGGGCCACAATACTAGCCTCGCAAAATATGAGCATTCGGATCGCTACTGTGAATTTTCTTAATGCTCTGAATTTGACTGATGATAAGAGAGCCAAAAGTACTTGAAGTTCTAATGTTAAGATAGTGAATAGTGGTTAACATCCATGTCCAACGAACACATACAAGTGCAAATTTTGAAGTATATCTTTATATGGAATGTATTTTAATTTGTAGGTACTTTGTATTTTATTATTATTATTGTTATTATACTATCGTTATAGTATCGTTTTGTACTAATGTTGGATGTTATCCACCATCTGTACTTTGTAATGAGGATAAGATTGCATCTGAATTTTAATCTGATAACCCTTTTTTTTCTCTTCTTTCTGTAAAAATGTCATTGAAATGTTGATTAATATTAGCTAAATCAATAAAAAAAAACATGTGCAGGGGCCACAGCCAAGGACCATGGCTAGTGGGTCCCAATGCATCCTATTGGTGCAACATGTACAGTGGCCAAGATCAAAGACCATGGCTATTGGGCCCCAGAGAAACCTATTGGTGCAAGATGCACAAGGGCCACTGCCAAAGGCCCTGGCAAGTGGACTCCAAAGAAAACTATTGGTGCAATATGTAAAATGGCCACAGCCGAAGCCCATAGCTAGTGAGCTCAAAGAAAACTATTAGTGCAACATGTAAAGTGGCCATGGCCAAAGGCCATGGCTACTGGGACCCAAAGAAACCTATTGGTGCAACATGCACAGTGGCCACGGCTGAAGGCTGTGGACAATTGCCATCGCTGAAGGCCATTCCTAGTGGACTCCATCGAAACCCATTGTGCAACATTTACAGTGGCCACAGCTAGTGGGCCCCCGAAGAAACTATAGTATAAAAAAAAAACTTGAAATGCAGTGAAAAAACCTTAGTTAGGGGAGAGTTAAATTGACAAGATTTAATGTGAAAAATACCTAGCAAACAAAGCATTTGAAAGTCAGTGGTAAAAAACATGTTAAAGAGTGTGTTAAGGTGATCAATTTTAACGCAACAAAACCCCTGAATTTCAGCAATCACATTTCAAGCAAATCCATCTTAACTATGTGCCCCTGTTGCACAGCGTATGACCACAGTGATGACATCACAGATGACATCACTGGTTATGCATGACATAATTACTTGACAACATTACTTCAAGAGTGGTTCTTAAAAGAACATTTGCGGGTCAAAGGAGGAGGGGGAACTAGGATAGGGAGAGAGGGAACTGGGATTGAAAGAAAGTTAGGGTTAAAACATGTAACAAGGCATAATAAAAGGAAAAACATTTTTGGGGGGTTATTGGTTTTATCATTTTTTGGGGGGTTTGTTACAAAAGTAGGAAGAATTGCCACTTTAGAAAACAGCAGTGGAAGTTGTGTTGGTGGTTTGCAATACCCTGTTGTAGCAAATAAGTTTGAGGATCCAGGAATGAGACACAGACCCAGAGAAGTCATATTTTTGGTTATAGACTTTTATTAAATAATATGGGTTTGGAAAATAACTTGCTGTCCCTACTTCTAAGAAGTGTTTACCTACCTCAAAATAAATTAAAGTTCTGTCAAATGTCAAGATGTCCAAAGCAAAAAATCATATCCTTGCCCTCACATTCTAAAGTAACTCTAATGTGTAAAGGGATAATGTCTATAGTCTTGAAACGTGCGCAACAGTTCAGGTTCAAAAGGAAATATGAATGCACTCAAACACAAAAGTTCAGGCTCGCAATTCCAGGGCATATGTCCCTTTCCTTGGTTTGTTGTCTCACAACTTCAAAAGGCACATCTGCCTTGGAGGTTTCTCAGTTAATAACAAAATAAGACTGTTTAAGTGGCCCGTTATATTCTACTGCGAGGGCTTTTAACGTGCTTCATATTATATACACGTTCAGACTTGTGCTTGCCTGGTATACTCTCCAGCCAGGGCTATCAATGTACTTTACTTTAAACACACTTTTAGAATTGTGCTTGCCTGTTATACTCTCCTACCAGGGCTTTTAATGTCCTTCACTATACACACACTTGTAGATTTGTGAATTTGCATAAATTCACGAGGGTGAGGGGTTTTCTCATCTCCCCTTTACCTTTCTCTGGCTTTTCTCCCGTGGGGCATGGGTACCAGACTCGTAACTTGCAGTTTTGCAAATGTTCACAAGGTGAGGGGTTTTCTTCTATCCGCTAAACCTCTCTCTGGCTTTGCCACCCTGGGTCAAGGGTCCCAGACTTGTAACTGCTTTAGTTTTTCAAATGTTCACAAGGTGAGGGGATTTCTTCTATCCCCTTCACCTCTCTCAGGCTTTGCTTACCAAAACACTTCTCGTTCGTTCCATTCACACTTGTTCAGGGTCCTTGGGTATCATGTCCCTCTCTCTCATTCTGGGACTCACCGGCTTTCTGCAGTGCTGTTCAGGTACTTTGCGGTATACCAGAAGCAGGGTCTCGGTGCTCTGCGTCCAGCCTGCGGATCAAACATCCTTCCTCATCGACGTCTCAATCCTTTGTGACTCCTGCTTGCTGCCTTAGCCTCTCTCCATGCTCCTGTAGCTGAGGCACTGTTCTCCAAAGCCTGCGGCCGCATGCCAGACTTGCCTTCGGTCTCTGGTGTGGCCCCAGTGCAGCACACTGGTTGCAGCATCCTTCCTCCTTCTGCCGTGAGCCGGTTGGCTCCATGGTCTCCTCCAAAGCGGACATACAGTCCTTCTACTGAAATTTGTATATCTGGAACTGTTGGGCTTTTTGAGGTTTTCTTTCTACATGATACAGGAAGAGTTCATTAATATATTTTGTGGACAGTAGAAAGGAACTTTTACAATAACCCATAAAAGCTTGGGATATAGAGGGAGCATCCCTCAAAGGGAAAGGGGGCTATGTGCCTTTATCTGATGATGCCATGTTATCCCCCTGAGGGTCACCTCCCCCCATTTTGTCCTCCCTCATATAGTGACCCCCAGGGTCAGTATCAGGAAGTGGCTGCCATCTCTTGGCCACATGGGTAGAGGCTACTAATGGAAAGGGAGTGAGTACACCATCAGATTCATCACAAAAGGAATAAAATCATGCACTCTCTCAGGTTCACCACCGGCTGTATGACAGCAGGTTGGGTCGCAGGTGGTATGACTGTTGTCCTGTTTCTTGAAGGTGCTGCACTTGTGGCCTTGGATGTTGTTGGAGATGTGGCCGAAGCTGATAGTGGTGCTGGAGAGGAGGTGGATGCAGCACTGCGGACATTTTTGAAGTCATCTTTGATGTCCTAGGTGTTAGTCTTAGCAGTGCATGGAGGTGGTGCGAGTTATGTTTGCTTAGCGTACCATAACTGGTGTATTTCAAGGGTGTTTTGGTTTTATTTGTAACCATAGCATCCCTTTAACAATGTTTTTTCACTGAATTTCATGGGTTTTTGTTAGCGCAACTTAACCATAATGTCCCTATAACAACATTGTGAATTTCATATGTTTTTACTGGTGCCTCTTTAATCTGCTACAAGTTCCCTATATGATACACCTCCGCCTCAATATGGCAGAAATACAGCCCGGGCACAGCGCGGTAAGCTGCGGACTTCGGGTGGCATTTACAAGGCTCAGAATCATAGGGACCTAAAAAAGATGTACCCATAAACCAACAAAGAGATATACCTAAAATCACAACTACTGTTTACAACATTCAAATATATGTTTTTGTTCAATCACGTTAAATAATATGAATTACTTTTTTTATATAACACACATTAGAATGGAATGCACCAATCACAACCGATAACTGTATACTTCATATAATCTCTGCACTACAACTCTGCATACAGATTAAAAAACACCAGGTGCATATTGGACAACACATTCTCACTAAATAGAAATGCATTGTATTTATTTTTGTTTTATTCGCTTTTATTACATTAACATGAGTTATTAGACATAAGCCCTTTTTTTCGCACAGTAATGGCAAGCACACTTGAATGGTTAGAAGCGAACTTCCCAAAAGAAGAAATGAGCGATGATAACATCTCCAATGGTATACAATAGATATTCTAATGTCACCAAATAATGTAATTTATACACACCTTACTCACAGTTTTCATGAAGAAACAACGTCCCAGTTTAATCATTCACAATCCCAAGAATCAGAAAGAGAAATCATATCACCAACTGTAAATACTAAAATCATGAACTTGTCTAAAGAATTGGATGAACTAAGGAATGATTTTAAGGAACTTTTACAGTACATCAGAAATAATGTCATTAAAAAGGTTCCCTACCACTGTCCTTCTTGCACCTGTCCTCCTTGTCCCCAGCAATCATCACCACCAAATTCTGAACATTTTAATCAAAAATGATTTGATCAAGCTGCACTCCCTTCCTAGCCTCATGATTATTGTACACAAATTCCTAATTCTCCCATTTAAGTTTCCCTTTCCTATACCCCATCCCTTTATTGGATGAAGATATATTTTTTTGCTACAAATGTATTGTTTATTGTTGTGTGGTATTACCTTCTCTTTTTAAAACTCCCATTATGAGTCCGTCGACCACGCGACTGTCCGGGGTGTCCGCACTGAAAATGGAGGTGCCCCCCAGATACGCGTGCCGTTTGAACATGTCAGTTTTCATGTGGTGCATTTTTAATTAGTCCACGGACACTGCGCCTGTTCTACGGAGACCCGGAGCATCTGCCACCTAGAGGATGTCCGGGGTCACACGCCAGGTTCATGGATGTCTGGGGACATCATCATGTGATGGTGCCCATGCTGTATGACGGCGGTGTCTACAAACGGTGTCTGTGGCTGCGGAAAGTTTAAAAGTGCTTTTCCAGCCAATCTACAGTGCATCAAACAGAAACTGTATCCTTGCTAAGCTCCAGACCAGTTCTACATTGATCTGGCAACTTTTTACAACTTATCAAGGCCTTTCTGCAACTCGATAGTCCACAGACAGTATGACTGTCCATGGACGGTTCCTCTAAAGGGACTCACCCATTACTTTTCCTCATTTTCAATCTGGCTATCCAGGAGACAGGACCTGCTTTGGAAAGCTATTAGGGAGTTCTGCAAACTTGATCAAAAAGGCATCTGCTATGTCCATACCTCCTTCCAGCCACCACCACCAACACCATCTCAACAACCTGGAGGGCCTGGAGAGGGGAACAGGCGTGGTGACACAGAGGAGGATCAAGAAGAAGAAGAGGATGAAATGGAGGAAGTCCCTGTCATCAGTACTCAGAGTGGGTCCTGGGTGTGGACATTTTTCACGAACATTGGAAATGTCCCAAAGGCTCATGCAAGCAAGGTTCGAAGTACTGAGTGCAAAGTTGTACTCAGTCATGGGAAACCTGGCTTTTATTCCTAGAGGACTTCTTCCATGAGGTACCACACAACATCGGCCCACCGGACTACTCTGAGGAAGGCAATACCTTTCTCAGGTAAGATCAGGTTGACTTCCTCCACCCCATCATCTGCTGCTGTCACCACAAAGGATACTCCTTTGGGGCAGAGGATCCCAGTGGTGTCTTCACAGGCCATACAGAGCGCTGTTGACACTTCACTTTTGATGGTCACAATGCTATGCATATACTGTTAAACACCAATCTGTAGAGGGGAGCAGTTTCAGAGTGCTTTTGAGGCTGCGGTCAAGGAGCATGAGAAACACTGCCATCTACCTTATTAAGGCCCACCCAACATCTTTGTTTCTCCACCTTCCCTGTGGTTGGTGCTCCTTCCCTCCATTTCCTCCAATACCTTGGGTCTCCTGAGACAAAATGGCAACAAAATACAAAAAAGTGGTTCTTTTAGGAGCCACCTTTCACAGTTAAAAAAAGTGTGAAAAAAAAATCCTGGCCCCTGTGCACCCTGCAAAGTCCACCGACAGCGCAGTAGTCCACGGTCATCTAACAATTTTAGGTGTGGGACGGTTGGAATCATTGTGAATGTTTTGCATTAAAAAGGGGCAGCTATTAAATGAAAATCAACATTTTTTGGGGGTTTCACTTTTATATATATTTTTTTATTTTTGGTTTTACAAACATACCTAAGAAAACATTTCACAAATTTTCATTATTTATCCTCACTTTCCCAAAAACTCCTTCAAAGCATTTTGAATTTCTTGCACACAAATCTGATTACCTGCAAAATGTTACTTCTATAAAGTTTTATGTTCTCATTGTGAAAGCACACACAGCTTTATTGACCTTGAGCATCGCTTTTTCCATTTGCGGAACAAATGCACTGGAATGCATTCGCATCTGTCTCTGCACAATGTGTGAACAAAATATTTTGGAAATGGGGAATATTTCGTTCAACTTTCCCAATGTCTCCTTCATTGCAAACTGCAAAGAAATTCCAGTCACATTCCCCAAACTGTTACCACCACATTTAATGATAATAAGGTCCTGATGCTTCAATTCAACCATATTTGCACAAAATGGGATCAAATACACCCACTTCATGTCACACACTCCATACCAGAACACTTCCAATTAAGGGAATCCAAAATGTTCAGCTATTCCACAATGCTCAGCATACACCTTCACCCAGTGGACCCAAGAGTCCCCCCAAAATCCAAACACTCTACTCTCAAAGACATTGCCATGGCCATTTTCAATCCTCTCACAACTCCTACTAATAAAACTCCTGCTACCCTGTACACCACAAACAGGAAACCTGATTGGCTGATCCTCCGATGTCCGTGGATACCTTGACTGTCTGCGGTCTCTGCAGTCCCCTTTACATGCCAGGCAACCTCAAAAGATCCGGATGTGGCATGTGCCGTCAGCGGACAACTGCAGTGTCTGCAGACAGATCGCCCAATTGAAGGGGGGGGGTTCACACTTAATTTAAACAATTTATTATTCAATGGTGGTTCTAAAAAGAGCCTTTTTATTTTTTTCAGTTTTGATTTTGTTTTTCTTTTCTGATGTTTATTTCCTAAAACTACTTACAAATGTTTTCATATGTACTGTACATCTTTTACACACAAACTTTCTCAGTGCATTTTAAATATTTACAACGAAAAACCTGATTCCCATAATCTGTAAAAGTCACTCCATCACTCACAAAATTGTTTGCAGCATCCACCTTGAAGTTTTCAGTTTCAAAGGATGCCATGCCCACACCATTCAGAAAAACACATATACCTTTATTTACATTTGGGCATCTCCACACTTCCCTGGGATGTATTGCTGAAAAAATAACCTTTGCACATGGAAATTGTTCCATTAAGCATCAGAACATATCTTTTAATGAGACTTGCAAATATAATGGAGTGAATTATCCCAAACTATTTCCTCCACAATTAAGAACAATACTATGTGGGCACTGAAAGCGAGCCATAGTCTTACAAAACAATAGTAGACTCTACAGGTTTAGCCCAGACACTGTATACCAGCAAACCTCCACCAGAGATGCCACAAAACTCAGTGTACCTTTTCAAATTATTCACCCAACAATCTCCCACCATCCACACAGTGAGCTTTTCTTGAGCACTAGCCACATCCATCTTCCCTACATACAACAATCAAAACACCTACTACCCTCTCTTCCTTAAAACACAACCAAAACAACTCATTGGCTAATTCCCATAGTCCGCTTTCCATGCCAGGCAACCTTAAAAGACCTAGACATGGCATGTGCCATCCACGGACTACCGCAGTGTCCGCGGACGTCACTGCCAATCAAAAGGAAGGGGGGGGAATTAAACACAATTTAAGTTATATAATCTTTAGTTATGGCTCTGAAAATAACCTTTTTTGGGGGGTTTGTTAACAAACACTTTTTTTCCCTATTTTGTTCTAATGTACAGTCTACATCTTCTTGACAATTTCTTTACAGGAACTTCTTCAATTCATTCATAAAATTGTAAAGGAAAATTGCATTTCTAACATGTGTGAAGTGAACTCCATCTGGACAAAAAAAAATGCACACAATTAGAATTGATATTATCATTCTCAAAAGATGACATTCCTGCAGCATATAAAAAAGCAGATACACCTTTATTGAAAATCTGCCTTGATTGTTCACTTTGAGGACTAAAAAAGTTTGTTGCATATCTACATTTATTTCTGGAAAAATAATCTGAGCAGCAGGAAACAGTTGCATTAGGCTTTTAAAAAAATCCTTCAGCCCAACTTGTAAAAGACACTGGAGTCACAAACCCCAAACTGTCCCCTCCACAATGGACGATAACAATGTCTGGACATTTAAAGTGAGCCATACTCTAACAGAATGAAAGCAAGCTTGTCCAGTTTAATCCAGAAACTGCATGCCAGGAAACTTCCACTTCTGCCAATCCAATATTTCCAAGGATGTCATGATTATCAGCATACACATTCAATGACAGAATTGAAGAAGAGTCCCCCAGAATTGACACAGTCTGTCTTCTCAAACACATAGCCATAGCCATTGTCACTGCTCCCACAACTCCTCCAAACAAAACTCCTACTACCCTCTTTTCCTGTACACCAGACCCAGCAAACCTGATTGGCTGATCCCCACAATCTCCTTTCCATGCAAGGCATCCTCAAAAGACCAGTATGCAGAATGTGCTGTCTGAAGACTACTGCTGTGTCCACGGTCCCCCGTAGCACAGGGGCAGCCCTTCTACCCTTTCCACATTGATGTTCGCAACACTCCACATTGGCTGCTTTCAAAGAGTCACACATCCATCCACCAATCACATCCAAAACCTCTACACCTAACCATGTCACCTTACTTCAACACTTCAGATGTACACTTGTACTGTTAAAGAAAGACATCTGAATCAAAAACTACTGTGAAACTGCCCAAGTTATCTATTTCTAGATTCAACAAGATCTGCATCTAACAAAACATAGTACAGGTATGCTTATATTTCAAAAAATGTTTTATTGAACTGTTTCACAAATATATATATAGATTGTTCCTGCTACTCACCCTGTAATAAGCTTCTCAATAGGCATATTCTCTTTTTTAACCACTGTAGCAAATGCCATGCATTGCACCATTCATCACCTGCTCACATGAAGCAGCAAAGAATTGGAATGCTCTGCATATCAAAATGTCTCTTTTTTCCACGCAATTATACTTAAAAAGTGGCACTTTCTGTATGCCAGTTTAATATGTTAGCAGCACATGCATACATCCCAACATTACCCATTCCAATGTATAGGTGCTTCTTAAGTCTTTCCTTTGCATTCTGTCACTTCCAATTCCACTTCTCACATTACAAAAATGAAATTACAAGTGCCAGATTGCAGAGAAAAAAACACGACTGAACTTCAAGATTTGAAACTGTGACATGTATATCAAATAAACATATAAAACATATAAAATGCTATGCTTTTCAAAATATTTTTTGAAGCATTTTTAGAAAGTAAAAAAAATCATATCTGCATTTAGAGCAGCACTGTGTCACTTTTTCATAAAAGAAAGTAAAAGCAGAAAAAAATAGATTTGCACACCATTTGTAATTGACACTCAGTGTGTGCCAGTTTAATATATGAACCGTACATGTATACTTCCTAACATAACCCATTCCAATCTTCAGCTGCTTATGTAGCCCTACTTTTGTTTCTACATTCTGTGACTTGTACTCCAACTTTCACAATGGTAAAAGTGGAACTACAAGTCCCATAATGCAAACAAAATATCTAGGACTAGATAAACATCTACAGATTAGAATGCATCATGTTGGCAAGTATGCATATACTCCTAAAACATGAAACTTCTACAAACCAACTGCCATTTAAAAGTGTACTACAAATATTTTCCATCACCCTTTCCTCTCTTTTACAAAATGCTACAGAGCTTCTGCAAATCACATACGCATTTCTTAACGTTCTTGAAAATATTCCTAAAAGCAACCATTTTTAACCATCCACCAATTTCATTAAATATTTCCTCACCACTCCTCTTTCCATTGTAAATATGAACTTTGCTTCGTAAAAGTAAATTGCCATTATCACATATCCCCACTAACTTTCTTTTCCAATTACAGGAAAGAAGCACATCACTGCAATTAACAACCCAAAAAAAAAATACCCTTTGCATACGACAAAGTAAGTAGATTAATGTAGCAGGTATATGTATGTAATTAAAGCAGCACAGTTCCACTATATATATTACCCCAGACTACTCTTTTCAAACCAACAGTTCTTTCACTCTAGCCCATTATATTCCACCATTCACACTCCTACTATTCCCATCTACACACCACCATTGCAAAACCCACTCTGTTCTTCGAACCAGCACAATCACTGTACAGATTCCATCACACCACCACTGCCTTCCTCATTAACCCAACACCATCACACCTCTGTACACTCGTATTTTCACAACCTACCGACCCACACCTAATATACCACCTCACAATCAAACAGCACTGTATTCATCTCTACAATCACAATCACAAATTCATGCACCATACATGCATATACATTGCACAACTTTCCAGTGCAACCTTTCTCTTTTCCCAACAGACACAGCAACATGCCTACTAAACAGCAACTCCATAAAAAAGAAAGAAAAGGTAGAGCAGATGAGACTAAAAGTGTACCCCATAATCATCCACCTCTAAAGCAATTTATAGAAAACATTAAAACAAAAGAGCCAGTAAATTCACTAAACAAAACTAGCCACACCTAAAGAAAGTAATGCCCCGCCTGCAAAAACAAAAAGTAAAAGATTATGTACAAAGAAAAGCAGACCTACTAATGAACCCAATCCTCTATCAACCATTGTTAACTTAGTCACAGTAAAGCAATACAAATAAATGATGTTATACAAAATGTTCCACCATAGAGTGCTTCGCCATTTTATAAAAACATCTGAAAAGTCACGATCTTCCCTTAAAAACTACTGCAGGAGAGTAATCCTGCAAGCTCTAACTGACAGCACTTTTCTACTCAAGAGAAACTTGTTTATATTCATTTTAAACTGAACGAAACATGAAACTAAATTAATAAATAAATTGCAACAAGTACTTTTAAACATGCGCCATTTCAATATTGAGACCTTTTCAAACTTCAGTGATGGTGAATGGATTCACAGAAGCAGCACAGAACCATACTTCAATGAAGAAGCTTATAAACAAGAACAACAAAAACAATTGCCAAAGACAATAGTGGTCGACGGTATGAAGTGGTGGAACAAACCATTATGGCAAAAGAAACCCTTGTAGAAAAAAGTCCAACAAACTTTGATCCAAATGCTCCTTTCAGCTAAATAAACTGTCCTGTGTACAAATGGACATGCAGCTCAATGTGTAATGTACGCCAACAATCCTTCAAGTCTTTACATTTCCTCAATCACTATGTGAAACTAAAATACAAAAGTAAAATTAAAACTTTACAAACCATAGACTCCTGTCCAGTGTGCAGACACACTGGTCTGCGAGGACATTCATTAACCTGCATTTTAGAAACTGGTTGCAAAAGCACTTTCCACCACATCAAAATGTTAGCGACACACCATTCTACTATGCGGAATCTTTTGTATCGTCTATACTATGCAAAAATTCCTTCTCTAGAACTGCAAAATTTAAATAACATTCTCCTTCATGGAACAGCCAAAGAACTCCTTCAAGAAATAGAGCACATCCAACGTAAATACGTGGAACTGAAGGTGACTTAGAAAATTCTGTATCTTTAGAAAACATTGCCAGACACCTTATGAACACCAACTTCCTAACAGAGACATACATAACCGAAATATCTATGTTTCAAAATACATCTGCTGAAATACTAGACCAAATAGGTGTCTGTTGCTGCAGAACGTGTTATTAAAAGAGGACAAAAATAGTGTATCTAGCTTACAAAATAGAAGACAATGGGCCTCATCATGAATTGGGTGGTAACGCTGGCGCTATTAGCGCCAGCGCTATCTGTCCTACCGCCAAACTCCCCGGCACTAATAGCGCCGGATCACGAGTTGGGCGGTAATGTTAATCCCCATTCCGCATTGAGCCCATTCCCCATTGGGCTCAATGGGGAAATTTCGTGCTAATACCACCGGCGGATTTCCCGCCGGCGGTATGAGCGTGAATTTTCTGCGGATTTCCCCCCAGTTCAGAGCTGGGGCGAAATCCGCCAAAGTTCTGATTTGGCAGACCCTTAAATCTGGTGGTAATAGCGCTACTGCCGGATTTAAGGGTTACCGCCAAAGTCGTGATGAGCCCCAATGAAGAATCCCAATGGTTCCAATTAGCTTTATATCTAACAGCAGACAGTATATACAAAATAACTAACACCTCAAGAGTGTGCATGTACTGCAATACCAACCTTGACAATAACCAAATGCCATCTCATGTGCTATCACTAATAAATTAGAAATATTCCCACTTCCAAAGGCTTTCCAACAGCTTAACTTGTACGAGAGCATTATAATATAAACAGTGCACCCATTTCAAGCTATAATACGCCTTCAACCAAAATCAGCCAAATAACCTCCATCTAAGCTACTTAAGAGCATCAATGGCAAAATAGTATAAAAGAAAATGTTCAAACTCTAGTACTGCAACAACCAGCAGATCAATCTTTGATTGCACTAGTTAATGGTGTGCCAACAAAAGGCACACATATTTGGCAACAACTAGTCAATTTAAACAAAGTTTGACAATCCCTACAATATCAAAAAGAAAACAATGTTTACTACAAAGATATAAACATAGAGGAAAACTTAAGAGAAACCACCCACATTATTGAAGAGTCAACAGAAACTGCCCAATTTGAATGTATAGATACTATTACAGCAGCCAGCATTTTAGACAAGCATACCATTCACCCACTGCACTCCAAAGACACAATTGATAATGCATAAAATGCATCAAGCCAAAAGATCCCCAATGAGCATTTCTAAAAAAGTGTAGATGTTCTTTCCTACAGGAAAAGGAGGAAGATATGATGAAAGGTCCACACAAATTAGTGCATCGGAATATTGCTCTTTACGAATGTATTCTGAAGACCACGCATTCAGACAAAATGTTGAGTACATTGTCCACCTACTCTTCGAAAGTGACCTAGCAACTCTATATTATGGAGTTGCAAGCACATTAAAAACAGGCTCTAACTTTTTAAACATATCCACTACCCAACTGCTTCAAAAAATAAAAGACAAAGATGAAGATTTGCAGTCAAGTATCACAAATCCCTTGGCAATCATGTGTGGTACAAAAGAATACTGGTTCTGACGTCACACTGATGTACATTGTATGCTAAGGAACCTAAACCCACCCACATGGTTTGTTACTTTAAGGTGGGAAGAGTACGCATTAGATGACTTGCACGACGTCTTACGCACTGAAACCCAAATAAAGACGGAATAGACGTAAAAACACCAGGAGAACTCTGTTCTCTTGATCCTGTCAATGTATCAAGGTACTTTCACCATCGCTTCATTGCCATGCTGCATTTTATCTGCAATAATACTACCCTCCCCCCATTTGGAGAAAAGAATATCAATCCAAAGGAGCACCACACATCCACATGCTTTTTGTGGATAAAAGATGCTACAAAATGTGCCCATGATAGTGACACCACTGTTTTACAGTTTACTGAAATATACATAACCTGCAACATCCTTTCAGAAACCATAGATAGTGACCTACATACACGAGTGTTACCCTTCCAAAAACATAAATGTGGCAAATACTGACATAAAAAAAAGGGAAATACTATGCCAAATGTTAGACACAGTGTAAAAGACAAATCCCCTAAAAATACATACAACATTAAAAGGGACGAAACAACCAAGCACATCAATGATTACAATGCAATCATTGCCTTCTTGTGGAATGCAAACAGACATACAATACATTGAATTCCACTGCAGTTGCAAGATATGCTACACCAAAGCTGAGAAAACGGATCTAAAGGACCTCTGGGATGACATATCATTTGACAAAACACTATCACAGAAATTGTACTGCTTTGGTATAAAATTGCTCTCCCACAAAGAATGTGGGGCCTACGAAGCTGCAGACACTTTAACAGGTACAGCAATATAGGGCAAATCTGAGCACATTGTCTGGCTGAATCTTGGAACAGCTTAATCCTGAAAAAGAGTACTAACATCCTACCAAGAGATAGAAAACATAGCCACAAATGATCCCAACAGCCAGGACATTTTAAAAAACAATGTACTTGACACATACTACCCAAACATAAGTACTTCTTTGGAAAACATGTGTCTGTACGACATTGCCCAAAACAACACCTACAAAAACAATGTCAAACCAAATGGGACAACTGTTCAGTTTTAACTTGTGAAGGAAGCCTAGTGAAACTCACAAAACCCAGTGTAGTTAATCATGTAAAGTTATCATTTAAATCTCCATAGCATAGAAAACTGTATTACATGGCCCTCAATAAATTGAACATGGTTTTAAACATGAAACTAAAATCTATTGCTTTAACAATCTACACCTCTGCTCCTGTATGTAAGTGGTGAAGCTGGTTCTGGCAAAACATTCTTAATTAAAATAATCAGCCAATTTCTACAAAACTTAGCAAACAACAACCTTTCGGCTGTACTCACAACCCCCACAGGTTCTGCTGCCTAAAACATAGGTGGTATAACTTGACACCGAATGCTACTCCTCCCTGTAAAAAACAAAAACAAATTAGAATACTACAAATTATCAGCAGAAGCTGCTACGGAGGTATGCAGAATTCTAAAACAAATGAAAGTGCTCCTGATAGATTAAGTAAGCATGTTGTGAACCTCATGTTGGCTTTAATTCATCTCAGAATGCCAGAAGTCCTAAAAACCAATGATGAAGAACTGTTTGGAGGAAAATATGTTATTGTTTTTCAGAGACCTCCTTCAGTTAACGCCAGTGAAAGAACAACCTATTTTCAAAGCATTAGGGTAAAAAGAATGCCACAATTCTCTTGGCAGCATTGGAAATGTAAATCTCTGCCAACATTTTCACTACAGAGAACTAACTCAAAACATGCACCATTCTGCAGAACTCACATATGCTAACATTTTTAAAAAAAGCATTAGAACCAGGCTGCTTGCTAAAAATGCAAAATCCATCTTAAATAGTAGACTAATCCATGACCTATATGGGCAAGTATCTAACTACATCCATAATACTCCAATAGCACTTTTGAAAGTCAATCTACTTAGAATATGCCAACAGGTATCTAACTACTTGAAAAACACCCTTCATTGCAAAGCACTTCAAATACGCCATCTCAATACGTATATGACAAAACATCTTCTAACCTCTAATGTAGTTAGAATTTACCAACAGGTATCTAACTATTTCAAGCATTCCCTCAATTACAACCTACTTCAACCAAACATACTATAACTGTAATCAGGTTTATTTTTAATCCAGTACAGATTTGTCCCCCAATGACCAATGATTATGTAATGTCAAAACAACAGCATTGTGTCATGCACTAATGTTGTACCAAATTTAGTACTTAAAATGTACTGTTTATGAGGGTCTAAAAAAGAAAATGTATATATAAAACCGTACAGTACGACAGCTTTTGAACTATCATGCTTAACCAATTGTACTGTTTTTTCCCAAAGAAAAGAAACCAGAGATTGCAGCTTCATATCGCTACAACACTAAGTGACCACAGCAATTATAATCAACTACCTATTCAGTGAGCTCTATCCTCTATTGAACTACACTCATAATTATCATATACAGTTCGATTACAGAATTCCACCAAATTACAAACATTTAGTACTCCCACTACATTACCTCCAATTACTGTACACATATTGCTACAATGGTGATTCTGGCCAAACTCCTACTACATGACTTATAATTACTATACACATATTACTACTGTGGTGGTTGTGCCAAGTGCACATATTCTTGGGCCATGGCCTGCAACCATGCCCCCAGAATCTGTTCACTGACCACAACACAATTAACTATATAACAAGTAAGTACCTTACACTGTCAACTAATAAAACTCACAATCGAAGCGATGCAATCGAAGGGATGTCAGCGGACACCGGAATAGACTGCAGACTTGGGAGCATTTCGGAACCTTTTTTTTCACCCATAAAAACAGCTCCACATTACCTTCCTTCCACTTCCCTAACATTTCTATGTCATCTTCCTGCCATCAAATAACCCCAAATGTCTTTTCCAAACCACGCGTTCACGGTACTGTCCGCGAACTACCATGTTGTCCGCGAACAGCTATGGCACATGCCCGGCCTTTTTCAAAAACAGCCTCATATCATCTTTTTTCCACTCCCCCACTCTTCCCAGACCCTCTTTCAACCATCAAATGACCCAAAATGTGTTTTCCAGACTTTTTCCCAACCGCGCTGTCTGAGGACACCGGCAACTGCTGCAAATCCAACATGGCGGGCACTTCCAAATAATATGATGCACCTGATAGTTTTCATCATCCAATTGGCATGTTGACATTACGCCAAATTTACAAAAGCAGACTCCTGCCACAAATTTGAAACCTCACCTAACATGGCAGGATCGATTTGACGGGGCTATATACTATTTTTGCAAAGTTTCATGAGGATTCGTCCAGGGGGGCGAAGTTATACGCCACCCAAAAAGAGCTCTTCCTGCAGGTTGAGCAACTTAACCATAACTACGGGGCCACTACTGCAGGCCCTAAAAAAAAAATATATATATATATATACATCAGTGAAAAAATGTTGTTAAAGGAACATTATGGTTACAAGTAAAACTGAAAAATCCCAGAAATTCACCAGTTATGGTGAGCTAAGCAACCATAACTGGTGCCACCACCTTGAGCTGCTAAGACTAACACCTATGTGCATGTATGATTAGGTTCCTGTATGAACAACACCACTCCAACATAATATGTTGTTTAGATGAGTACATTCATTATAACAGTAAGTAGTTCATGATAGGTCTCTCGATCACCCCTGAACTCTTGTTACCAACATTATAAACACAATCCCTTGTGGTGTCATCTTTGATGTTGTGAGTGTTTGTCTTAGCAGTGTATGATGGTGGTGTGATTTATGGTTGCTTAGCTTGCCATAACTGCCAAATTTCTGGGTTTCTTTCAGCTTTACTTGTAACCATAACATTCCTTTAACAACATTTTTTCATTGAATTTCATTGTCTTTTATTTTTGCAATTTAACCATAATGTCACTTTAACTAAGTTTTTTCATTGAATTTTATGGGTTTTTACTAGTGCACCCTAATTTGCTACAAATTACTAATATCATACTTAGCCCAATGTAGCAACATATTTGTTCAATTTAGAAAGTTTCACATTAATACTCTGCCATTCCCCACCTTCTAGCATCATTTGTAACCCTTCTATACACTTTTTGCAACTTTGTCCACCGCTTTTGTGTTTGCTGATGTTTGCGAACGTCTGACGTCATCGTGCACTTCTCGGATAGTGTAACGTAACCACGCGCATTTTCCAGCTCATCCAGAAAATGTAAAGCTCAAGATGTAAACTTGCACAGCTCCTACACCTATTCTTATTCTTTTTCCATGAACAATCTAGCACGCAGCACACATATCACACATCACATTCTTGGAATAATATTTGGAAAACTGCTATTTATCTTAAAAATGGCATCACCTATTGCCATCCCTCCTGCCCAAGAGCCACCAGCTGAACGACCTACACAATACTTCAAAAGACAATTAAGAAGACCAGGGAGATGAGGTAGAATAATTACCTACCTCTAGAACCCAGAGAGAATCATAGGTGTGGAAGTCCTTTACCACTGTGGGAAATGTACCAAAGGCTAAAATAACTAAATTAAAATGCACTGAGTGCAACATTATTACTGAGTCGCGGACAACCTGGGCAGTACTCCTACGTGACCACCTCCATGTGCCGCCACACTAAATCCAACCACCACAATGCTCTCAGAAAGGCTGTTCCTTTCATAGGAAGTAGTGGGGTGTCTTCCTCTACCTCATCTTCCTCAACCAATGCTGTAACCATACAGCCTACTTCTGTGTGCCACCAGATCCCACCAGCTATCTTGAAAGCAATATAAGAGGTTGTTGATCCATTTCCTTTGAAAACAACAGTCCTCTGTATATACTGAAACACACCACTCTGCAGGGGGGAGCAATTTCGAAGTGCTTTTGAAGCTGTAATCAAGGAGCATAAGAAATATTGCCCTCTACCTTATATTTAACACACGTGCAACATCCTCCCTTGTCCACCTGCCCCTCCATATCTGTGGTTGGTGTCCCTTCTTTCATCCCACCGTACTTTCTGGCTTCTCCTGCAAATAAAAGAATACAAATAAAAAATAAATGAAAAAAGGTTCCTTTATGGACCACCTTTCACAGTTAAAATATAGAACTAAAAAGTAATCTTATAGACCCCATCTACTTTACATTTTTCAGTAAAGTAGTTAGATTCAATAAGATTTTCCAACATTCCCATTAGCATTTTCTATTATGCTAATGGGGATAATGGATAATTGTATTCTAGAGAAAAAGAAAAAAATCACAGAAATAAATTCCTGTCCAAATTGTTCTCTCTAACATACAATAAATACCATAATGCATTGCCGTTTATCACTATCCACAGTCTCCTTAGTCCCCTGTCTAGCCCGTGACATATTACAAAACCTGGAATGCACATGCACACCATCACACAAAACAGCCTGTCTACTCTTTTTACTTTTGTTTGTAACACTCCCTCATTGTCTGCTTTAAACCATTCACACATGTATCCACCAATCACTTAAAAACATTATACATATAGCCTATCAACATATTAAACTTCCACCCACCAACTACCACTTAACAATGTTCTACAAATCATTTGCATCTACATTCCCCGTACTTGTACATTATTACATTAATGTAATGTACAAGTACATTATGTAATAAGGTATTCTCAAGTGGATCCATGAACCATCAAAACTGTGAAGATGTCGGATTGTGCAGATTATCCCAGACAGAAAATCCAGCCTGTAATTGCCTGGGCCTGGTGTGGATTATGATATAAATCACAGCTCAGTCAAAGGCTTACTGTGTACTCAAGTCAATAGTTTATAGAATTCGGATTTCTCTATTTACAAATAAAACATTGAATTTAGCATGAAATAGACACAAAATCAATTCTTAGTAAAACCCAACACATAATTTCCAAAACATTGCTTGAAATCTGTGCAAAACCAAGCATCTAATACATTTTTAAAATTCTGTATAAAACAGTGCAAAGCGTGACATTTAATATAACCTATAGGGCTTATTACATTATTACATTAACACATTATTGAGACATATGCATTGTGCAGTGACACAAGTGCGTAAATAAAAGTGGCAGTACGGATGAAAATGTTCTTATGGGAGTCTATTAGGGAAGTGCCAAGGGATTCCAAGAAGCAACGGCACTTGTTTATTCTGTCAATTGAATAGGTTTTCATAAGTGAAATTGTTTCATAATGTTACATCACTGTATATAAGTTATTAATAATTAATCTTTTAACATATATGAAATAACTATAAACCTCCTATAACAAACATATTTTTTGCAACGCATACTCTTGTGAGTTGTTATCAGTAGCGCATAACCCAATAGAAAAATCAGAGTAGACATTTGTCTTTGCCGAAGGCCAGACCCTCTGCTCACAGCAGAAAAGTTTTATCACTATTTTTTTGTACTTACGTTTCGACAATTTCAAAAAAAGTAAAACACAGGACAGATTTCCAAAATCATCCTTTCGGGTCCTTGCTGAGGCTACTGGTGCAACTTTGCTGAAATCCCGTCCAGCACTCCAGGCTGCAGCCGCAAGCAGATTTGTTTTCCCCATTTAAAACTAGACTTTGGCCATGCTGCATGCCCCAATAAGTAAATCAGAGTAGGCATTTTTCCTTGCTGAGGGCCAGGCTCATTGTCCATGCACCAAACTTATATCACTATTTTTGTGCTTCCATTTGGACACTTTGGAAAAATAAAACCAGATTTGCAAAACCATGCTTTCAGGTCCTTGCTGATGCTCCTCACGCAGGTTTGTTGTCATTCAGTATAGCTCTTCAGGCTGTAGCCACAAGCAAAATATTTCTTACCGTTCAAACCTAGAGTTCGGCCGTGCTGCATGCCCTAATAATCAAATCAGAGTACACGATTTGTCAAATAATTGCAAGGCAGTATAATGGGTAGATCACTGCGCTTCATCTAATACTTTAAACAGATTACCCTGTTGCTGGTAATGGGATTTTTTTGTGACGGTGCCCTTCCTTCTTCAACTGTTACGTTTCAAATAGGAGAGTGACCCTGTTCACATCAGCGCTGGGCTATTCAATAAGTAACTGTTGTCATAATGAACGAGTCTTCAAAACCATTCTTCATGCATATTATTTGTTATAAATCAGCCAACACTTGATTCGACTCGCTAGGGTCTTTCTCAAGGCATGTGCATTGTGGGCCAGTCATTGCTGCAAGGTTGTGAAATAAGTGTGGTTAATGATTTCAAAGGGTGGCCTGATTACCATGTGAGCTTCTGGTTCAGCATGCTTGGTAATTATCTGCTGATTAGCATTATCACAGAGTGTATGCAGTGATAGTAACGGCAATCTGTTGATGCAACCCGCTGCAGCCCTTCGGGCTGTAGCCAGGGACCAAATTTTGACCACGGGCAGAATTTTCTTTCTTATTCAAACCTATCCCGATTTTGAAAAAGTTCACCAAAGAGCCAATCCATGGTTGCCATGCCCACTTTAACCCCATTGCCAGTCCCTCATGGTCATGGCCAGTAGTCATATCATCCAAGTCATGACCTTTGGCAATGACTGAGACAATCTGGCCACTGCCCAGGGCCACAGGACATGACTCAGACAATCAGTACCAAAAGTATATCACTATTTTTTGTAAGTACATTATGACACAACTTTCCTGCAAATCCATCCATGTTTTATTTTTCGAAAAAAGTGCCAAAATGTATGTACATAAAATAGTCATTAAGCTCCAAGTTGACAAAATCCATTCAGACTTTTCAGAAAAATTCAAGAACAACTTTAATCTATCTAAAATCTTTTGTTCACATTCGTCAAATGGCAACAAAGTTATAACCCATCAAAAAATGTCTCTAATTTTGTCCCCTCTTCACAAAACCCTACCAAACTTTGCAAACACATTCAAATCTGGGTCTTAAATCATTTTCCACATTTTTGTGAAGGTTCGTGAAATGGCACCACATTTATAAGCCTTTCATATATTTTAGGACGCCCTCTAATTTTGTTCCCTCGTGGCAAAACAGCACCAAACTTTGTAGAACCATTGAAGGTCATGTCTCATTGAGTGGCTCCAAAGTTATTCGCTATCCAAAAACTGCTTTTCAGCAACCCTGTAAAGCAAAAATATGTATGGATGTCCCCGAACATCTGAGATATTCACAGACATCACAGGTATGCCGCAAACTGTTTGCGGACATCGGAGATGAAAAACTGCCCATTTTTGGGGTTTTAATGGCCAAATACCCCCATCCTCATCACGCCTCACCTCCCCAGAGATTGTTTTAATAGTTTGACAAGTGCAATGCTGTGCTTTTTAATATGTTTTTACCGGGATGTTCACAGACAAGGGCAGCTGTCGGTGAATCCAACATTGAGACCATTTAAAAAAAATATGCCGCAATTTGTGCTTTTCACCATCCAATTAGCAGTCGTGTCCGATGTCTGCGGACATCATGCCGCCTTCCGGTCCAATTGAAGGTCTGTCCACAGACCAAACAGGGAAGTGAGTCCATGGACCCAGCACAGATATCACTCATTTTTTTGTACCTACTTTTTGGACGTTTAATAAAAACTACTGAGCAGATTTACACCAACTTTAAAAAAGCACACTTTTGTGACCAAGCCGCCACTCCTGGTGCAAATTTGGTGAACATCTGTCCTGCAGTTTGGGCTGTAGGCATGAGTAAAATATGTTTTCCATTCCATCTATGGGAATAACCACACATTTTGAGACCCCCCTATAACTTTGCACCCCAGCACGAAACTTCACCAAACTTCGGAGAATCAATCTGACGGGGCCATATACTTTCTTTGCAAAGTTTCATGAGGATTGATTCAAGGGGGCAAAGTTATAAGCAACCCATATATAAATATATATATATATATATATATTACATGGACGCGGTAGCGTCCATGTAGTTATGGTTAAGTTGGTGTTTCCATAGGAAGAGCATTTTTAGGGTGGCTTATAACTTTGCTCCCTCTGGACGAATCCTCACCAAACTTTGCAAATAAAGTATATGGCCCACTCTGAAGTTTGGAGAGGTTTGGTCAAGGGGGGCAACGTTATAGGGGGGTCCCAAAACTTTTGTTTTTTCCTATAGACATAATGGGGAAAAAAGTTTGCGCACGCCTACAGCCCAAACCGCTGGACGGATTTACACCAAATTTGCGGCAGGAGCGGGGGCTTGGTCCCGAAAGCGTGCTTTTGTAAATTTGGTGTAAATCCATCCAGTAGTTTTTTTTTTAAATGACCAAAATGTAAGGCAAATAAATTAGTGATATCTCCGTTCGCTCCGCGGACGGACTTCCCGGTTCGCTCCGCGGACAGTGCCCTGATTGGCCGAGTGGCTTGCGTGATGTCCGCAGACATGCAACGTGTTCGCTGATTGGATGGCGTGGTGTGTGAAGCGCGTCAGATTTTCTGTGGTGCCCGCCATCTTGCATTCGCGGACGACCGCGTACAGAGCGGTGAAACTTGGATTAAAAATTGTATTTAGCGGAGTGTGTTGGTGTGTAAGAGTGTTTGGGGAGTGTGGGGGAGTATGAGATAGGTTCAATGTTTTTTTTTTTTTATGTGCTAGACGCTTTTTTTTGTGTTCGATTTTTCTGCGGACAACATGGCTGTTCTGAAATGTTCGTAAATAAACAGAATGGATTCAGTGTCAAGCTGAAAGTGTTCTAAGAACACTCGCGGTGTCCTGAAATGTTTGTGCATAAAGAAAATGGGGGTGTTCTGAGGACGTTGTCCGTATTGTTCGCTGGCAAGTTGAATGTGTTCTAAGAACACTTGCGGTGTCCTGAAATGTTCGAAAGGAAACAAAATGGGGATGTTCTGAGGACGTTCTCCGTATTGTGTGCCTGCTTAGCTGTATCCAATGAGGGAATGGCACAGAGAGTGAAGTGGAAATGGTAGAAGGGCTGTCTAAGAGTTATGCGGTCTGCGGACAGGGCGTGCTACATCCGGGGTTTTCCAGCAAATCCAGCATGGAAAGAAGACCGTAGGGATCAGCCAATCAGATGTTGAGGTTGTGGATTTGTGTTCAAAGAGACTGTGTGTAGAGAAGATGGCAGAAGTGGAGAAAGTCAGGGTGTTGGTGCTTGGAGATATGTTTGTGCATGTTTTACAACAGTATGCTCAATGCAGGCATGTTGCAAAGAATTTTGATGTTAAAGGAGTGGAGGTGGTGTGGAGTACTGTGCCTGATTGCAATGTACAGGGAATTGTACAAGTTTGTGAAGATATGGGCAGGATGAACAGTCCCCATGTGGTAGTTTTGCACTATGGTGCTTTCCATTTGGGCTATGTCAGTGCCCCTACTTTGTTGGCAGATTTGGAACACTTGGTTCAAGCAGTAATGAATATCCTTCCAAATGCCAAAGTAATTTTTTCTGGATTAGTACCTAGGCCAATATGGGACAATAGTTCAGTTTTTTGTCCTCAGGAAAACAATGCTAGGTGGGTAATCAACCAAGGCATGTGTGCCTTCATGCTTAGAGCTGGTATGTTCTTCTGTAATAATGAGAATATTGATTCCAGTAATGCTGTTTATTTTAAAGAAGATGGCATTTCCTTATCTTTTATGGGAAATGCCATTCTGTTTTGGAATGTAAGGGTTGCTTTGGAGAAGGTTATGTGAAGATTTTATGAGTAAAGTAAGAAAAATAAAAAAAGAGAAATACAAAATAACAGGTGTCTTTCAAGCATCTGCAAAAAAAACCCCAAAAACGGCTCTTTTCAGAGCCAACCTCAAAGGGGAAATGGGGCACACTATTTAAATTTACATTCACCACGCTCAGATTTTCGATATGTCCGCGGACATGGCAGTAGTCCGCGGACATCGAAATCACTAGCTAGGGGTTCAGTCTGTTCTATGTTACATGTATATGAAGTCAGGGATATTATGGTTAGGTTGTGCTACTAAAAACATGAAATTCAGTAAAAAACTTTGTTAAAGGGATGTTATGGTTAAGTTGTGCTAATAAAAACCTATGAAATTCAATGAAAAAACGTTGTTAAAAGGGACGTTATGGTTAAGTTGCGCTACTAAAAACCTATCAAATTCAGTAAAAAAACTTTGTTAAAGGGACGTTATGGTTCAAAGTAAAACCAAAAAAACCCTGAAATTCGGCAATTATGGTAAGATAAGCAACCATAACTCACGCCACCGTGCACTGCTAACACTAACACCCAGGACATCAAAGATGACATCACAAATGTCATTGATGACATCACTGATGACATCACATGTGCATTTACTTTTCATGAAAACTGTGTAGGAGGGATTCTTATAATGTTGACCAAAAAGTGTCAAGGATCATTTGAATAAATATCATGAGCTTATTAGTGCATTAAGCAATGCATTGATATAAATAGCATTCTATTATGAAGTTCTATCCAGTATACTAAGCAACTCATGCAGAAACTTAGGCAGTGTGTGCAGTATACATGATGAAGGTGCAATATTCATAATCTTGCCATGTAGAATAATGAAATGATAACTGGTTTCTTATTAGAATATATGATAGATGTCCAGTAAAAATATACCATCCCTGTCCCCTGGGCCCCACTGGGCCTAACACAATCAACATGATTATGTGTGTATGCAAGGCACTGCACATTCATACAGCAATCACTCTATCATTCACACGAGCATCCATCACCATACACTCACTCATAACATAAGCATACACGCATCCATACACATGTTTAAATAAAAACAATGAACATAAACGTACCTTCTGCATTGGCCTGCGTGTGGGTGCTGAAACGCCCTGCTCCAGGCTGCTCCGAGCTCCCCCTCGGACTTACAGACATGCAGTGCCCTAGCCAGCATTTCCAATGAGCTATGCAATGCTGGTGAAGCAAAACGCTCCAGCACTTGCTTGGCTCAGTGAGCATGTGCGGCTGGGGAACTAAACTGAATGGTCAAAGGGAAACAGTGTTTCCCTTTGACAGTTCAGCCAGCCCAGGAGCAATCCATCAGCTGGAAAAAGCAGCTGAGGGAGTGTTCACTCTTTCACTAGGCTGGTTCCTTAGCTCCTCCATAATGGGTGACGGGCCACTGGGTGGGCGCCCTCTCGCCTTTATGGATGAGCCGCCAGGCTCGGACTGGCCTATAGGGCAATGCCTGTACCAAAAATGCAAAATGCTAGTGTGGGCCAGTAAAAATGGGCCACCATTTTGGCCAATGTGGACCAGTTTGATGAGTTACTTAACTATGCAGTTAGTAATTTTGACCATTGTTGCTGAATATATCACAATTTACTTACATTTTAACACAAAGCACCCACTTGGGTACTATTGAAACAGTGGACCGCATTACAACTCTTGCGGTAGCTGTGCCGGTAAAACCGGCACGGCTGCTGCCGGAGTTGCATCCGGGTCCGGCACCCGTGAATGGGCAATTACCGGGTCATGCCAAGTTAGGCGGACCTGATAAGTGCCCTTTCGAGGTTGCAATAGGGCTCAATGGGAATGGGGAGCTCGGATGCACCGGCACCGTTAATAACGGTGCCGGTGCATCTGACGTAGCAACCGTGCTCGTAGCTCACCGGCACCATTGTTACCGTACCGCCATAGTTGTAATGAGGCACAGTCTGTGAGTAAAGGAATGAATATCCATTTACAACTGCGGGCCACTTTTTCATTGTTGCCTGAGACAGTTTCATGCTTCAGCCCGATCATGTGAGCCACCCCTGCCCATTTCTTCCAAACAATATATATATATATATAAATATTTCATGCTGAGCTCTCAGGGCCCCCCAGGGATGCACCCGTGGACCCCTGGGGGGTCGCGCCCCACAGTTTGAATACCGCTGCCCTAGACTGAATGGGAAAAAACTTTCGGCTGGACAAATTTGCACCAAATTTGTGGAAGGAGCAGGTGCTTGGGTCAGAAAGCTTGCTTTTGTGTGTTTGGTGGAAATCGGACCAGTAATTTTGTTGTAAAGGACTGAAATGTACGTCCTAAAAAATGTGTGATATCTAGGTCCGCTCTGCGGACCCATTCCCTGTTCGCTCCGCGGACCGAAGTGTCATTGGCTTGCAGTACAGCTTGCTGTTGGAGAAATATGGACGCAGCCGGTGGTTGGCTGGAGGGAAACATGCTGGCGTGTCAAAATTCTTTGGCAAACACCGCCATGGTGTATCGGAGGACAGTGTGCCGGTGGAAGGGTCTGCAAAATATACCGTATGCCATGTGTTGGCAGCAAGAAGGGAGGGGAAGGGTGTGTTGTGTGGTTGGTGGAGATGGAGAGATGCACAGTTCTTATCATCAGTGATACCTTTGTGTACCCTCTGCACAGGTGTTGTGTGCAAAGAGGTGTTGCTGGAAATTTCAGATTGGAAGGAGTGGAAGGAGTGGACACTTTCTGGGGCTGTCAGGGCGATGTATGCTGTGGAAAGACACTTTGATGGCAATTTTGGTTTGGAAGGAGTGGATGCATTGTGGAACGCTGTGTATGAGTGCAATTTCGCCGATATGCATGCACTTTGCGAAGACCTAGCCACTTTTCAAGCAGTAGTTGTTATCGTCATCCACTACGGCGGCATGCATATACCTGGCTTGCTTAGATTTGTTCCGTAGATTGCAGAGATTGCTGGATGTCGTGAAGACCCTTTTTCCCACCGCCAAGGTGCTTTTCTCATACATAATGCCAAGAAGAGCATGGGCCACTGCACATGGATGTTGTTCCGAGCCAGACGCAGGATAGTGTCTCATCAACAGAAGCATGTATACCTTTTTGGCCGCTCGTGCAATGTTCTTCTGCAATAATTACCTCATTAGTTGTGGAAAAGCTGAGTTTTTCCAAGAAAATGGCATTTTGTTGTCACCCATTGACAATGCAGTTTTGTTTGCCTGTCTACACGATGCGGTGAAGAGTTTACTGTACTAATGTGAGCATAATAAAACACAAAAGCAAATAAAAACCGAAAAAGGTGTTTCTGTAGAAGCATCTAAATAAAAAAGAAAAAAAGAAAATGCTCTTCTAAGAGACGCCCTTACCACGATCTCCCCCTACCCTGGTTGCAAGTTGATCCCCCATGGCCGCACACAGCACGAAAGCCACATCCAGGGATTTGGAAACGAGACTGTGGGGATTGTCCAATCAGGTGCTTAGGGTGTGCAGCAATAGGAAGAATGACTCCTGCTTTACTCGGGCCCGGCCCTCGCCGTACTTGGGGAACCGCACGTGCCACATTTGACACTTCTCACCATGCTGGCCTATGTAAATGGGACTGTAGGGATTGTTTTATCAGGTGTTCAGGATATGCGTCACAGGAAAACGCATCAATGGAACGAAGGACTCCTCCAGCTTTACTAGGGTGCGGCACTTACGGTACTTGGGGAAAGGCACGTGCCACATTCTGTGCTTCTCACCATGCTTGCAAATGGAAATGGGACTATGGCCTTTGGCCTATCGGGTGCTCAGAGTGTACGTCACAGGAAAGAGCACCAATAGGGAGAAGGACCCTTCCTGCTTCACTGGGATGTGGCCCTCACGCTAATTGGGGAAAGGCACGTGCCACATTCTGCGCTTCTCACCATGGTGGCCAATGGAAATGGGAATATGGCCTTTGGCCAATCAGGTGCTCAGGGTGTACGTCACAGGAAAGGGAGGCAATCATTTCTTCCATTACTTTGTTTAGTGCGGCTGGCAAACATGGCATGACGCACAGTTTTCATTGTAGGTGATGCCTTTGTGGATGATTTGGTCGTCTATGCCCTCCAAGAAGGTTTTTTTGGCAATTTCAGTTTGGAGGGAGTGGAGGTTTTGTGGCGCAGGGTAGAAGCATGCTGTTTAAGCAGAGTGCTTGAAGAATGTCAACACATGGCCCTTTCCGGACCTGTACATGTTGTGGTCATGCACTTTGGAGCCTTCTTTTTGGGTTCCATGCCTTGTACCCATGTGTACCGTCAACTGAAGAAGATGATGAAAGCAGTGCAGCACATTTTTCCCACTGCCAAGGTGCTTTTCTCATGTATACCACCGAGAATAGTGTGGAACTATTTTAATGATTCCTGTTGCCAGCCAGAGGTCGGAAGGGGTCTCATCAGCAGAAGCATGTGTGACTTCTTGAGTGCTGCTGGGATGTTCTCCTGGGAGAATGACAACATTTTTTCGGGATATATACACCTTCTCAAAGGAAATGGCATGTCTTTGTCGACCAGTGGCAATGACATTTTCTTTCACAATCTACAGGCTGCAGTGAAGACCCTATTGTAAGAATGTGAGCTGACGTTGAAAACACAGAAATAAAACTGCAAAAAAAGGTGCTTCTATGAATGCACCTTCAAAAAAACTAAAAAAATCAAACAAAGCCTCTTTTAACAGCCGCCACAACGAACAACTTCCCCTGCCCTGGTTGAAAGTTATTCCCCCAGTCCTGCACGCGCACAGCACGAAAAGTCAGTGAAAACCGTGATAGTTGCAGGGTGGCACATGTTAGCTATGCCTCTTTTGCAGATGACACCCATAAAAATGGGCCTGTACAGGATATGGGATTGGTCAATAAGGTTTGTGGGTGTGGTGTGTATGCACAGACTATGGTACATGTTGTATTTGTCGACAGAAATGCAGAGGGTGCAAGTTTATGGGGAGTTTGAAATAAATTGGCTGAAAGTAATGGAAAACACTGTGCAGTGGCTGCTCATTTTGGAATCTATCATGTGTATGTGTAGTGCTATGGAGTCCCTACAATAAAGTGACTTATTTTGGTTTGTCTGTGTGACACTTTGGTGACATGCAATCATGCCAATATGATTGTTGTTCATTGTGAAGGGAAAATTGCACAGCATGTTACACAAGTTTCAGTGCCGTTTGCGATGAAAGAGGCACTTGCCCAGGTCATGCGTTTTTTTCCGATCTCTTGCATAACTTTCCATCGCATTATGCAGACACCGATGTGGCTACATCATTTTCTATTTGGTCTGCAAATGGAGAAAGTGCGGTATATTGCAAAGAAGTGTATTTGTGCCTTTTTACGACATGTGCCAATGGCGTTCTTCACCCATGGGAATATGACGTTTCACAGCACAAACAGTTTTCCCCAGTTATACCGTTCATCTTACTATGCCTGCCATCGCGATTTCTGCACACCCAATTCAAATTGCCTTGCTGCTCTTCTTGAAAGTAGTGAAACATTTTTGTAGTAAGTGTTGCACACTGACACTCTTGAAAACGCTCTGCAACATGTAATGAAACCTCTTTCTACAGCGACCCCCTTTCTAACCGATTGAACTACAGTGGTTTGCACAGTGCCACACCTCACGCCCTGCATCCGGTCATTGGCAATTCCATTGTTCATCTCTAAAAGATACTTTCCTTATTTCCCTTTTTTTCTTTACCAGTTAATTTCCATTTATTATGGTCTTCTGACACACCCCACAGAAGAAACGGCAAAGGCCTGGTGCAAACGGGGCAGCACTTTCATGGATATTATAGGGCACGTGCCGAGAGACGGAATTAATGGGTGGCCCTCGCCTACATAAGCACCAGTCATTCTCATGCTCCCGGAAGGACCCTTCCCACGCACTTGCAAGTACCTTCCCTCTGTAGAGTAGCGTGTTGTAGTATATGCTGTAAGAGGATTCAATTCAACACTACAGCTAAGTCATACGCCTAGTCTATAATACTGAATGAAAACCCTTATTGATATATCTTTATGTCCAGTTCATGCGTTCTGGATGACTACCCCTATATAACACCCCTCTCTTGGAATCCTCCTGACCCCACTGAGCCAAGAAGTAGTTCTGTTTTGCAAGTTAAAAGGTTTATTTGATAATTTAAACAATAGATATATATATCACACTTTATAATAAATTAATAATTGAATAGCACACTTAATCTGATATGATAAAGATTAACAACGGAAAATCTGGCACTAGCACACTTCTTTATAATCACTAAGGAGTTGACATGAAATGGATAAGATAGCAACAATACTTCTATGGTTTCTTTATAATCAATGATGAGTGGTTATAGGATGGATAAGATAGCAACAATACTTTTATGGTTTCAAATGGATGCAATGTGGAATAAAATGCAGTACAGAAAATAACTTGATAGGATTTCAGCAAAAACAATGTAATCACTTTCTTGGACAATTCACCCCCCCTTTTATGCAATGCAAGGAAATGGAAGGAAGGCACACAATTCTCAGAAATGCAATTCAAATGTAATTCAGTTCACCCAGCAACTTAGACTACAGAAGTTGAAAACACAGGCAAAATGCTTTTATATGTGCTGGCAATAAAGTGAAAAATATGCTAAAATGCTTTTAATTCCCTCTAGAGGTTCAGGTGAGTGGTATCTAGTTAATATTAGCTCAGGCTCACTCTAGCAGTGATGCAGGGATAGTTTTTATGAGGCAAACGATTTTTTTCAGAGGATAGCAAAAGCAGCTATCTTTTTGCAAGTGGAGAAATTTTCAAATCGCGGCAAAATTCGCGAATGCGTCTGGCGCTATTACAGAAGAACTACAAGGGCTATCAATATCGTTTTGGGGTCCTATGAAAGCCTAGGATCTCAGCTTCCAGTCTCTAGCACAAACGGTCACGGAGATATGAGCGATTAAATAAAGGTCGTTTTTCAGATTTGAAATTTTAAAGTTCAAAAAGACAAGTGCAGCTTGCAACTAGAAAATGACAGGTGACAGCTTTGCAAATGACAGGTGACAGCTTTGCAAATGACAGGTGACAGTTAGGAGACAGTTCTACTTAGATTAAACTAGATTGAATTATATTATTTTAACTAGGAGATTGGTTCTGCACAGTTTTCTAGGTACTCACACTATATTCTTGAGTGAAATGGGCCTCGCCATGGATCTGGTCAGGTTTTAGACGGGACTCTGGTCTCTGCACTTCACAGTGATCTGGGTCTGCTCTCTCTCTGGATTCTGAAGATTGAGGGATTTAAAGTCTGGATCTTTCTGCACAGCTTTCTCTGGAGATTGATGGAGGTAAAGTATGGATTTTCCCGGCAGAGCTTCCAGCTGCAAATGGATTTGAAAGTCCCTATCTGTCCTGTCTCTCTGCTTTTATGTGTTTTGAAAATGTGTGTGTGTGAGCAGCATCACTAGCCAGCCCCTCTCCACTTGTCATTGGCCAAGCTTTCATTTCTCCCCTGATTGGGGGAGCTAAGTTGTGTCAAAGTGATGTCATTTTACAGCCTGCAGAGAGTCCACTCCTCCTGTCAACTTGCACACAAATCTAGATTTGAACCAAATACATATTTGCAGAGGTACATATTGTTTTAAAATCATATGCACCCCTCACATATCACAGGAGGTATCCGCTGTTCAAACTCTGCTCTTCCTGGGAGCTTGCATTCAGAAATGGCAATATTTTGCACTTTTTTAACTGGTTTGCGATACCGTACATTACCCCAAATTTACACACATGTGCGCAAGGAGTATGGACATTAGTTGATGAAGTGTCAGATTTTTCACATGCACACATTTTGAGTAATATCCTCTTTTCCGCTAAAACCCCCCTGAACATACCACCGGGTCCTAGCACGTCTTAAAACGTGGGCAGAAAAATCACAAGAATTATGGTATCATTTATAAAATTTTCACATGTCCGTACTATGAGTTATTCATCTTTTTAGAGTTATGTTCTGGCCCCAAAGGGGTGTGGTTTTCCTCCAGCACAAGGTTGAATTTCTGGTTTTTCCAGTTCTGCCAAGCCAGCTTGCTCTCACAGGCAGTGCCCCTCCCCTGTGCTTCCAGGAGAAATCTCCATTTACGACTCCCGCCATAAAACATTTGCCTCAAGACAGGGCTTTGTTCAATTTCCTGCAGAGCCCAGGTAATTCAATCAGGGAAGTGTCATATCCCTTTTGGTGTGAGCAGCAAAAGGGCAGCTAGGCCTGGGAACACAGCTGTGACTCAAGTTTCACTCCTGATGGGGGTAGTTGCCAGGCAGAATTCAGTTCCTTAAGCCAGGTTTCAGATAAAATGTCACTTCTGTTCCCCAGTTTTCTGCATTCAAATAAAACCAAACATTTTTACATATGCAGCTAGAATGCTGATTCTAAGTTCAAAACTATGACATTTAAACAATTGCAACCTATGTGACACTCAAAAGTAGGTCACTCATTTCTTTTGAACATTGAGATTTTTTTAGTGTCTTTCAGTCCAAATTTACTTAAACTGCTGAAATCCACAGCTCAGCCAGTCTTGTGATAAACCTTCAAGTCACTTCAGAATATAACTTTACATTGGATCCACCTCTCAGTAAGTCTTTCTTTGGCTTGTTTTGGGTTCATTTATTCAGTTTTCTACAAAAAAGTAAAATCTGGTGGTTTTAAAACGCCAGCTTTCTGATAGTGGTGAGTACTGGTACTGCACCCCTTTTTGGGATTTAAGAAAATGAATTCCCAACAGTTATGGGTTTGCTTTTGGCAATCAGCATTGCCACTCCCAATGGTTTCAGACTACTGTGTGGGTAGTCCAATGGTGGTTTTAGGCAGTGTCCTTCTGTGCCCATAACATCGGCAAAAATGAGTGGCAGCCTATTCTTCATGCATTTCCCTGTGCATTTTCTGGGAAGCTCTGGCCATCATGATGTTTTCCATGTCAATACTGCACAGTTTTGAGGTAGGGCTCGGATGCATGGGTAAAAACATCCCACAAGCCCCCCTCTTGCGATGGCCATTCTGTTTCCTGATGGGACTTGCAAGACCTGGGATGTTTCCTCATCTCCTTCCAATAGATGGCACAGTTCAGCATCTTTTCCTCCATCCGGTGGATCGATCGGTTCTCCTCGCCGGTCCTGATGGGAATATTGGGCGGTACCCCGGCCCATTGCGTCTCTGCTCCTGGTCTCCGGATCGTCCTCCTTGGCCCGTCTCCAGGTTTTCTTTCTCCTAGGACGACAAAGGAAGAGCGGCAATACCTACTCATAGACGTTTTTCCACCACTGTTGAGATAGTGGGGCAGCATATGCATTTCATCA
This sequence comes from Ambystoma mexicanum, assembly GCF_040938575.1. NCBI lineage: Eukaryota > Metazoa > Chordata > Amphibia > Caudata > Ambystomatidae > Ambystoma > Ambystoma mexicanum. Next base: position 857,002,443 of record NC_090933.1, on the reverse strand, counting down.
TAACGAAACATTACATTCTTATTTTGATAAAAAACAGTATAACTAAGAGACAGTTTCATGCAAATCACAATATTTTAGAGACTAGATGTGGTATGTTTTATGATTGGAACTGAATTAATCTGAGACAGTACCCACTAGGATTCCAGAGGATTCCTCCAGTTGTTGCAGAGCGTGCCTGGGATGGCAACATTTCAACTGGTTTATGTGGACCCACTTGTCTTCCCCCGCTGCCAAAGGACCTTTGGGGATGTGGATTTTGTAGGCCACAGGGGAGATCTTGTCGATGATCTCAAAGGGTCCCTTCCATGTAGGCAAAAATTTGCGCTGCTTGGCCTGGTTCCTTTGGAAGTTGTATAGATAGACCCGGTCTCCCACCTGATATTCCTTCCTGGAAGTTTTCAGGTCATAATGGGTCTTCATGCTATCAGCCGATCTTTCTAGATTCCGCTGAGCATAAGCAAAAGCATGTTGAAGGTGTTTCCTTAAATTCTCCACATACTCATGAGTAGTGGAGGCATTTATCAGTGTCTGCTCTTGGGTCCTGTAGAGCAAATGCTGCGGAAGCACCATCTTGCGCCCAGTCATCAACTCAAATGGTGACATTTTGGTTGCAGATGAAGGGGTAGATCTGATGGCCATTAGGACCAGAGGTAATCGGATATCCCAACTTGGCCCAGAATCTGCCACAAACTTCTTTAATATGCTCACAATGGTTCGGTTATATCTCTCTACTGCCCCAGAAGAAGCTGGTCTATAAGCAATATGTAAATTCCTTTTGACCCCCAGTATCTCCCACATCTTTGTCATTACTTCACTGGTGAAGTGGCTACCCCTGTCTGACTCAATCCTTTGAGGTAGACCAAAACGGGAAAAGATGTGGTTAATCATCAGGGCAGCTGCAGTTTCTGCCTTGCAATTTGGGGCTGGGAGACATTCCACCCACTTGGTGAACAAGCATGTGACGGTCAACATGTACTTATTCCCCCTAGCAGAGCGAATCACAGGGCCGACAAAGTCGATTTGTAAATCTGACCATGGCAGTGTCATCCCCCTCTTTTGGAGAGGCGCATGGTGCGTGAGGGATGATGGCTGAAATTGTGCACACACAAGACACCCCTTCAAATATTGGTCGAGGTCCTGGCCCATGTGTGGCCAGTATGCAACCTCTCTTAAGATTTCCAATGTTGTGTGAAACCCCCTATGACCGGCGGTGGCCGCATCATGGGCGTGACTTAACATCAGGCTTCGGAATGAGGTAGGAACCACCCACTGATCTTGGCCAGCTTTGGATTTCCTTACCAGCAAACCGTCTTGGATCCGGAACATTTTTGGACATTTCATCAACACTCTTAGGTCCTCTTTCCCAATGTAATCGGTATCCGTCAGGGGAAAGTTCTCAGGGTCCTCAATGTGCTGGTAAAATTTACCAATTATTGGATCCCCCTTCTGAGCGGTAATCAAATCAGCATCAGGGGTCTCCTTACTCCATTGTGCAATTGAAAGGTCGTTGTGAGCATTTGTCTGGGACCTATTGATAGCAGTGACCTGGATTTCCCCCAACAGGGACTCAATCTCAATTAGATCCCCTTGGATGGCCCCGGTTTTGGCCAGCTGATCAGCTAAGTCATTTCCAGTTTTGTCTGGTCCCTCTACTTTGGAATGACCCTTGATCTTCTTCCAATAGATGGTCATCTCATTCGAGGTGACCAGGTCATCAATGTTTTGAATCAACTTCCCATGTTTCAAGGGTTTGTTGTTAGCACATAACATGCCTCTGGTTTTCCAATTAACCAGATGCTCCACGAACTCGTTCCATACATAATCCGAATCTGTGATTATGACCAGTTCGTGGAGTTGATGCTGGACAGCAGTGAGGATGGCCTGATGCACAGCCATCAATTCTGCCACCTGACTATTTCGGGGACCAATTTTGTATCCAGTTGAGGGTTCTGGGGACTCATTCACCCATGCATACCCTACGCCGGCCACCAGTTCTTTCTCCCCGTTGTTGTCAACATGGTAAGAGCATCCATCCACATAGACAGTGGGCATTCCCTCACACTTGTCCTCTTCAAAGACTTTGTGTGGAGAATTAAGGTATGCCTCCGTGTTGTCCTTTATTTTTAGACTTTCGTCCTCGAGACAGTTTTCTCTGGCACAATCATGCAAGTCAGCCAGACCTTGCGCGAGGGGACTCTTCTTGTTTTGGCCATATCGGACCTCCACAGGAAAGCCTTGCATTGACAGAATCCAGGAAGTAATTCGGGAATTACTCACATTTCCGGCCCGGATTCTGTCACTTTGGAGATATTGCAGAGGCTGGTGTGGAGTCTCCACTATGATGTGTTCCCCATGGATAAACGGGCGGTAATTCTTCAATGCCCACACCGTCGCCAGGAGTGCCTTCTCACAATCGTTGAATTTTTCCTCCACAGAGGATAAAGTTTTGCTCGCATAGGAGGTTACTTTATTGACCTTGTCATGCTTTTGGTATAATACTGCCGTCAAGCACGTATTAGAGAACCCCGTCTCCAGGAAGAACTCCTTGTTTCTGACAGGGTAAGCTAGGCAAGGCGCTTGTGAGAGGCTTCTTTTGAGTTGTCTTACTACCTCGGCTTGTTCTGGACCCCATTCCCACTTGACCCCCCCCTTCAGGAGATGAATCAGGGGTCTGGTGATCTCTGCGTAGCCCTCAATGAACTTTCTGCTGTAATTAGTCAGTCCAAGGAGGCTCCTTAGTTCCCGCAGAGTTGTGGGGTCTTTCAGTTTCTGAAGTGCTTCCACTTTCTTTTCCTGGGGACAGAGACCCTGAGGAGTAATCTCATGCCCCAAGAACTTAACACGGGTTCTACACCACTGTGCTTTCTGAAAGGAAAGTTTTGCTCCGGCGGCCCTCAACTGCGTCAGAACATAACGGATCTCCGCTATGTGTTCCTCCACAGATGAACTTTTGATGAGGACATCATCTACATAAGCCAGGTTACCCCTCGCACCCAGGTCGGGCATGGCCTTATGTAGGAAAATATTGAATTCATTGCCGGAGTTGAGGTATCCGAAGGGAGTCCGGGTCCATGTGTACTGCTGGCCCCCAAAGGTAAAAGCCAGTTTGTATTGGTCCTCCCTGCTGACAGGCACGGTCCAGTATCCATTGGTCAGGTCTATTGCAGTGAATACCTGTGACCCCTGAATCTGGGCCAGCCCTTGGTCAATGTAGGGAAGAGGCCATCGGGAAGTATGGACCCGTTTGTTGAGCTCCCTGATTTCGGCGCAGAGTCTCCACTGGCCGTTTGGCTTCAATATTCCCAGCACCGGATTATTGAAGGTGCTGTGGACTGGACGGATTATTCCCCGGGACTCAAGGTTCTTAATTATTACCGTAAGGGACTCCATTGATGCGAGAGGCAAGCGATATTGCTTCACAAACACAGGAGTCATGCCAGGGTCCGTGGGGATTGTTGTGGTGTGGATGTCGGTGCAACCACAGTCATATGAGTCTACCGCAAAGAGATCTTGGAAATCCAAGAAAACTTGTTTCAACTTTTGCTTTTGTTCCAGAGTCACACAGGCATCAGCTAGGTTGACTCTCTCTTCCACCATCTGCCTGAAGCCTGGAAAGACTTCTGGTTTGGCTATTTCAGCGGCCTCCTCCAGCTGGGTGGAGAAGTCCCTGGTCAGAGTGCTGATTTGGACCGGAGGCTTCAGGTGGGAAAGGCAGCCCTCATGGACCTGGAAAATCACCTCATCCCTCCTGAAGTCACAAGTCACATCTTCCTTACCATAAGGGCAAGAAGTGTACACCAGGAAGTTCCCCCCATGCCGGGTAAAAATCCTGTCTGGTGTTGTATTGTCATCACTGTCACTGTCAACGCAGTCCTTGGGGATTGGCCCTAACAGTTCATTTCCAAGATCAATGGAGAAATGTCGGTCATCAACCGCCATTCCAATAATGGTGCCTGCGGCTAGAGTAATACTCTTTAAGTCGCTGTTATCCACCTCTATTGGAATGGTGTCATGTTCTATGTTGACTAATGGTGTTGGGTTTACCCCCAACCCTTGCTGTTGGAGAGAAGCATTTAGATGTATGTAAGCATCAGGGTTTTGCAAATATTGTCCTCTTTTAACTTTCACTTCCAGGGAGAATTGTCGGGTCCTTTCTGGGATGGTGACTTCCTCTTTGATCTGAATTTCAACTGCATAAGGTAGCAATTGAGCTGACCTAAATGCTTTTTCTGGATCATCAAAGCCCATGGGATTATCCGCTAATCGGGACCAAGCTTTGAAGTTTATTAGGTCCAAACTAATGGCAAAGCGATTGAGAAGGTCACTGCCTAAGTAAAAGGCGGCAGGGACGTCTCGCACGACCCAACAATTGTGGACTATGCTCTTGTTGCCAATGGAGATTTTGAGCATACACCTGCTTGGCAGGAGATGTTTGGAATTAGGTGCTTCCAGGTCCATTTCCCATTTGTCTATCAGTTTGAAGGTGGGAATGGCTGGATCTTTTGGGAGTTGGCGGAACATGGCTTTGCTGATGAAGCTCTTACCGTTGTTCACACACACTCGAGCGAGAACAGAGTCCTTCCCATCATTTAATTGGACAGGGATGAACAACTGCTCTCCAATTTGCTGAATATCAGCCAGGCTCTGAGCTGATTTCACATCTTTCTGGACTATTGGAGTGGGAGTTTCTGATTGTGGATTAGTATAGAATCTCAGAGTGTTTCCTTCCAGCGTGGAGTACCACTTTAGACTGGAAGGCAGGTTGATTTTCAGAAATAGAGAGGACCCCCCATCACCAGTCTGTTGTCCTACTGCTATTACTGTCACGTCTGGAATCTGGTTGTTCTGGAAGTGAAATTCTACTTGGTCAGATTTTTGTTCAACCATGTGGCAGGTGCCGTTTAAACTAACATGGTTGACACTCTGTTTTAATTTTATTGGTCGGCTAGTCTGGGTCCAGAGGACCTTGTTTACACAATCTATTAGGGGTGACAACCTTCTCAGGAGGTCATTCCCCAGTAAACAAGGGGTGCCCTCTGGAGTCACAACTATGACTGGGTGTTTCAACTTGTGTCGCCCAATTTTAATGTCCAAATCTGCAGTCCCCTCAACGGGAATTTCCTTCCCGTCAAAGTTCTGGAGTTGTCCAGGAAGTGAGGTGAGAGGAATTTGGTAATTCCCTCCCCTTCCTGCATTCAGTTCGTCAAAGGCCCTTCTGGACAGAAGGGTAGCTTGAGATCCCGTGTCCACCAGCGCCAAAATTGTACCCTGCCCCTGTACTTGTACCGGGGCATAGTATCTTCCCTCCTTCTCCTCAAGGGGGCACAGATAATGCACATTTTTGGACAACTGGTGGGCTAACTTTCTGGTTTTGGACATCGCTAGCGAAGAGATTTGGGCAGAATTCTGTGGAGAGCCTTGGGAATCTGAAAGAAAAAGTTGGCAACTGGAGATCAGAGCCATTGTGTGTTCCCCTGGCTCCAGTTCTGGGCCGCCCCCCCTTTTTTGGAGGCAGTCACCAGGATGGGTTTGAACCAGGGGATTTTCTTGCTGTTGGTTCTGGGATGAGATGGTGGGCGGCGGTAGCTCAGTCTCCACATCTCCCCAGTCTGGATTTGCATCCCTAGGGACCCATTTTTCTTTGGGAGGAGTTCCCCCCTCTCTGAAGGAGAAGATCCTTTTCCCAGGATCCTCTGAGGATCCCTCTCCCTCAAATTGGAAGATCTGTACCTCCTCCTCAAACTGAGTCTGTTTGGGTCTTTTGTTTCTCCTACCCCCCCTCTGCTCCTTAGGAGGCAGACTTTCAGGGGCAAGAGATTTTGTTTCCGGTTCCTGGGTTTCCAGGGGCTGTTTACAAGTGAGGAAGGAAGCTTCCTCCAAGGCTTTACACCCCCCTTCCCCTTGTGCCTCCTCCCTGGGAACCGGTGAGTTATCGGGGTGCTGCCCCCGTCATTGTTCTGGAGCACCAGGTCCAGAGTTGGGTGCGTTCTGCGCCGGCACGCCCATCTGAGGGTTCTGCTGAGCCCTCAGTATGTGACCCAGATCCCGCGCCATGTTTTGAACCTGGCGCTCTAACTGGGAAACCCGCTCAGGCTGATACGGGGCCCTGTTTTCTCCCCTGGGCTGATCCCGGGAAGGGTAGCTGTCCCTTCTCTGGTAATACCCCGGATTGGGAAGATTTGGGTACCCCTCCACCCTTGGCCTCCCCTCTCCCGGATTAGGTTGTCTGGGCTCAGGGAATTGGGGAAAGAAGGATGGATGATTTTGGGGTTGGAAATTGGGTGGATACCTGGGGAAAAAGTTCTGCCCAGGATTTGGAGAATTTCTGCCCTCCTGTGGGAAGTTGGGAGGGAAGTTCCCTGGGTTAGGTGCTTGGCTGGATCCCCCCCCTTGGGCTGGAGGAGTCCACACATAACCCAGGATGGGTCGATTTCCCTTGTAACGGGGACTTACATAATCAGGAGAGCGAGGGACCCCATTTGTGGGGCTGCCTCCCTGGCTCCCTGTCTGTGACTGGCCCCAGGACCTTCTGGGCCTAGCATTATTAGGTGCAGGTAGGTTTTTAGGCCCCCCCATCTCCAAATCCAAAACGGGGGTGACCTTTACCTCTGCCACCTTGGCAGCAGCAGGGCTGCTGTTGGCTTTGGGGTTTTTCTGGGCATTATTTTTGCTATCTACCGGTTTCTGCACCTCATAGATCCGGGTAGCCTGTTCAATGACCCAGTCTAAAGATCTTTTCTCGTGAAAATCCCTCACAAGCTGGGTCATTATGTATTTGGGCAAGGCATGAAAAAATGTATTAATGAATTCTCTACTGTCTGTGCGCACCCTTCTGGTGGTCTGCGCAAAAGCACGTTTCAGTTCTTGCACAAATTCTTGTGGGGCCTGATCCTCCCCACATTGCAAATTGTAGGCTGCCTTGCGAGCCTCTTGAGGATTTCTATGAATGGAAAAATGTTTCAAGATGGCCGCCTTATAGGTGGACCATCTTAAATGATTTTGGTCCTCCAGCCCCGCAAAGAAACTGGAGTATTCCGGGGAGAAGGTCCACTTTACATATTGAATACAGCTTTGGCTGTCCTTCAAATGGAAAGTCTCCATCATTTGCTCAAACAACTCTAAGTGCTCCCAAACAGAATACTTAGCGTTCTTATGGTAAGGCGTGATGATGCTCCTGATCGCCTTAATCTGCTTTAAGGGGTCCTTAAGCAAGGCCCTTTTTGCCGTATTGGCCTTTTTGGTTCGGGTAACCCTTGTCCATTCATCCTCTGACTCAGAGGCACTGCTCCCAGAGGTTCCTGTCTGTTCTTCCAGGTTTTCCCGGATTCTGCGAGCCTGGGAATGGCTGGCCGAATGTGGGGACCTGGTCTCCTGTGTCCTGCGCAGTTCAGAGGAGTCTTCAGATTCCTCCTTGCTGCCAGGATTTGATGGGTACCCCCCCCACTGACCTAACTGGGCAGAGGTTTTCAGGATGCCCTTAATGGGCCTACTCTCCTGGGGTTCCCCATTAAATTGCACTGTGCTGGGGTGCCCATACCCGGATGCCTGCCCCTCCATACCTGGGTGGTACTGGCCTATGAGCCCCATACTTTTGTCTGGATAGTAGTCTGCCATCCCTGTGGCCCGGTGCTCATGTGCGCCAGGGAATATGGGGGTGGCAGAGTCCAGTGACTGAGAGGTATGAGGGCCTCTGGTACTAGGGCTCCTGAGGTTATGCTCCGGAGCTTCCCTTTCCCAGCGAACCTCATCTCTATCCGCCCCTGCTCCCTGTTGCAATGCAAGAGCCTGCATTTGTGCCTTCAGTTCCTCAGTTAAGGCCTTACTAGACTCTATCAGTCTCTCCTGCATCGCTACCTGTTGCTGGAGCCTATCATTGTGCTGGCAGAGAGACTCATTCTCTCTCTGTGTTTCCTGATTGGTCCTGGAGCACTGGGCCAGTCTTTGCTGCAGGAGGGTTACCTCCTGAGCTGTGTCCCTATTGGCCTGCTCCTTTCTTGCTAGAGCATCCTCCACCCTCCTGGTGTGCTCTAACAAGTTCTGGTGTTCTTTTTGGAGGTCACCCAGTCCCTGGTGGGCCAGGTGATTTTCTTCCATTTTTCTTTTTAAATGGCAGACTTCCTGGCCTAAGGCGTCTCTTTCCTGACTAAGAGCCTGCATTTGTGCTGCCAGGTCGTCCCTTTGCCTTTGGAAGGCACCAGCTTTCTGGCGTTCTTCATCAAACTCTGCCTGGGTATCCAGGTCTTTCATAATCAGCTTGTTGCTCTCTACCTTCACTCTATCTAGATGACTTTGCAGGGTGGCTACCTGCTCCGTGCATGCCCTGTTAAAGTCTAATTGTTGCTCCAGCTCTTTCTGGCTCTGCAGTAAGGAGTCCAAACTGTCTTGGTGCTCCTTCTGCAGGGCCAGAAATCTGGTATCCTGGTCCGTCTTTTCCTGTTGTAGGATGCCCATATCCTCTTTTATATTAATGATATATTGCCTACTATCATTTTCTGACTCCTGGCTCCTCTGCAGCTTCTGCTCAGAAGAGGCCAGATCAGATCGGGCCTTCTGTAATGCCAGCAGTTGCCTACTCGCCAGATCTTGGCCTTCAGCACATTTGTCCTGCATGGCTCCCATATGTAAATATAAATATGCCGCTACCCTGGCAATCTTGTTGTGCTCATCCTTGGCCTTAGAGGACATATATAGTTCACTCAGGGCCACATGTAAGGGACCCTGGTCTCTCCATAGGTCTGACCCTGTTTCAGTGACCTGTCGCGTGATGGCCTGCAACCAGGCATCCTGGCCCTGTTCAGTCCATTCACCTCTCACAAATAGTTTATGTAAGAGGTGCTCTCTGGCTATTTTCATGTCTACTAAGGTCGTCATTCTAGAGATTGGTCTCTGTCCTGACTTACAGAAGTTTGTATTTTATTTTTGCAAAACAGACCTTTTCCTAAGAGCGTTCCTATGAGGAGTGCTTTACAGCGTAACACAGCGTGGTGATCCGACCGGATATGTGTATCTGGTCAGCTGGCACGCTGTATTAATCTGCACAAATGGTAGATCTAACCCAAACGTCCGGCATGAGCCCCCAATTTGTAAGAGGATTCAATTCAACACTACAGCTAAGTCAACGCCTAGTCTATAATACTGAATGAAAACCCTTATTGATATATCTTTATGTCCAGTTCATGCGTTCTGGATGACTACCCCTATATAACACCCCTCTCTTGGAATCCTCCTGACCCCACTGAGCCAAGAAGTAGTTCTGTTTTGCAAGTTAAAAGGTTTATTTGATAATTTAAACAATAGATATATATATCACACTTTATAATAAATTAATAATTGAATAGCACACTTAATCTGATATGATAAAGATTAACAACGGAAAATCTGGCACTAGCACACTTCTTTATAATCACTGAGGAGTTGACATGAAATGGATAAGATAGCAACAATACTTCTATGGTTTCTTTATAATCAATGATGAGTGGTTATAGGATGGATAAGATAGCAACAATACTTTTATGGTTTCAAATGGATGCAATGTGGAATAAAATGCAGTACAGAAAATAACTTGATAGGATTTCAGCAAAAACAATGTAATCACTTTCTTGGACAATTCACCCCCCCCCTTTTATGCAATGCAAGGAAATGGAAGGAAGGCACACAATTCTCAGAAATGCAATTCAAATGTAATTCAGTTCACCCAGCAACTTAGACTACAGAAGTTGAAAACACAGGCAAAATGCTTTTATATGTGCTGGCAATAAAGTGAAAAATATGCTAAAATGCTTTTAATTCCCTCTAGAGGTTCAGGTGAGTGGTATCTAGTTAATATTAGCTCAGGCTCACTCTAGCAGTGATGCAGGGATAGTTTTTATGAGGCAAACGATTTTTTTCAGAGGAAAGCAAAAGCAGCTATCTTTTTGCAAGTGGAGAAATTTTCAAATCGCGGCAAAATTCGCGAATGCGTCTGGCGCTATTACAGAAGAACTACAAGGGCTATCTAGCACAAATGGTCACGGAGATATGAGCGATTAAATAAAGGTTGTTTTTCAGATTTGAAATTTTAAAGTTCAAAAAGACAAGTGCAGCTTGCAACTAGAAAATGACAGGTGACAGCTTTGCAAATGACAGGTGACAGCTTTGCAAATGACAGGTGACAGTTAGAAGACAGTTCTACTTAGATTAAACTAGATTGAATTATATTATTTTAACTAGGAGATTGGTTCTGCACAGTTTTCTAGGTACTCACACTATATTCTTGAGTGAAATGGGCCTCGCCATGGATCTGGTCAGGTTTTAGACGGGACTCTGGTCTCTGCACTTCACAGTGATCTGGGTCTGCTCTCTCTCTGGATTCTGAAGATTGAGGGATTTAAAGTCTGGATCTTTCTGCACAGCTTTCTCTGGAGATTGATGGAGGTAAAGTATGGATTTTCCCGGCAGAGCTTCCAGCTGCAAATGGATTTGAAAGTCCCTATCTGTCCTGTCTCTCTGCTTTTATGTGTTTTGAAAATGAGTGTGTGTGAGCAGCATCACTAGCCAGCCCCTCTCCACTTGTCATTGGCCAAGCTTTCATTTCTCCCCTGATTGGGGGAGCTAAGTTGTGTCAAAGTGATGTCATTTTACAGCCTGCAGAGAGTCCACTCCTCCTGTCAACTTGCACACAAATCTAGATTTGAACCAAATACATATTTGCAGAGGTACATATTGTTTTAAAATCATATGCACCCCTCACATATCACAGGAGGTATCCGCTGTTCAAACTCTGCTCTTCCTGGGAGCTTGCATTCAGAAATGGCAATATTTTGCACTTTTTTAACTGGTTTGCGATACCGTACATTACCCCAAATTTACACACATGTGCACAAGGAGTATGGACATTAGTTGATGAAGTGTCAGATTTTTCACATGCACACATTTTGAGTAATATCCTCTTTTCCGCTAAAACCCCCCTGAACATACCACCGGGTCCTAGCACGTCTTAAAACGTGGGCAGAAAAATCACAAGAATTATGGTATCATTTATAAAATTTTCACATGTCCGTACTATGAGTTATTCATCTTTTTAGAGTTATGTTCTGGCCCCAAAGGGGTGTGGTTTTCCTCCAGCACAAGGTTGAATTTCTGGTTTTTCCAGTTCTGCCAAGCCAGCTTGCTCTCACAGGCGGTGCCCCTCCCCTGTGCTTCCAGGAGAAATCTCCATTTACGACTCCCGCCATAAAACATTTGCCTGAGTCAAGACAGGGCTTTGTTCAATTTCCTGCAGAGCCCAGGTAATTCAATCAGGGAAGTGTCATATCCCTTTTGGTGTGAGCAGCAAAAGGGCAGCTAGGCCTGGGAACACAGCTGTGACTCAAGTTTCACTCCTGATGGGGGTAGTTGCCAGGCAGAATTCAGTTCCTTAAGCCAGGTTTCAGATAAAATGTCACTTCTGTTCCCCAGTTTTCTGCATTCAAATAAAACCAAACATTTTTACATATGCAGCTAGAATGCTGATTCTAAGTTCAAAACTATGACATTTAAACAATTGCAACCTATGTGACACTCAAAAGTAGGTCACTCATTTCTTTTGAACATTGAGATTTTTTTAGTGTCTTTCAGTCCAAATTTACTTAAACTGCTGAAATCCACAGCTCAGCCAGTCTTGTTATAAACCTTCAAGTCACTTCAGAATATAACTTTACATTGGATCCACCTCTCAGTAAGTCTTTCTTTGGCTTGTTTTGGGTTCATTTATTCAGTTTTCTACAAAAAAGTAAAATCTGGTGGTTTTAAAACGCCGGCTTTCTGATAGTGGTGAGTACCGGTACTGCACCCCTTTTTGGGATTTAAGAAAATGAATTGCCAACAGTTATGGGTTTGCTTTTGGCAATCAGCATTGCCACTCCCAATGGTTTCAGACTACTGTGTGGGTAGTCCAATGGTGGTTTTAGGCAGTGTCCTTCTGTGCCCATAACATCGGCAAAAATGAGTGGCAGCCTATTCTTCATGCATTTCCCTGTGCATTTTCTGGGAAGCTCTGGCCATCATGATGTTTTCCATGTCAATACTGCACAGTTTTGAGGTAGGGCTCGGATGCATGGGTAAAAACATCCCACAATGCATAATACAATCCCCTTTGTCGGGTAAGAGTCTGTAACGCGGCATATGGTCTGCAAGGATGTTTTAGAGCTCTGCTGGCCCTTTTGTTGCCTGTAGCAGATGTGGCAAATGCTGTACATGAAATTACCCTACGTAATTGTTGGAAGGGCGGTATAATGCCCACTGGTCTCTTGTGCTTTCATTTCAGTTGTCGTCACATGCAGTACAAACACTTCATGCTACTCCATTAGTCTTCGGCATAGCATTCCCGGAGATGCATACATTGTTGAATACAAGAATGTTTACAGCAACGCAAAACGCAGCTTCATTACGTGGAGCAGGAAGCCATTTATTCTGTGTGGCCCATGCAGCTACAACACTTTTCTAACCACCACTAAGATTGTTTGTTCTCTGCATATTTTACTGTTTGCTTACTTGCCTTTACAAGCTGTGGTATGTGCGTGACTGTGGCGCTGCCCGATGATGGGGCGAGCACGCGGCGGCGTGACGTTGCACGCCACTGTGTGCATTATAAATAAACGGGGCGTTTCCCGGCCGCGCAGAGCGACTGGGAAGCCCGAACAACAAGGACGTGTGCGGCTGAGTCCTTGGGGGAGTCGGGGCTTGCGGACACCGCTGGGGGGGCGCCACTAACCCCCAACAGTGGCGACGAGTGGGGGAGACGATGCCCGGGCCCAGCGGTGATCATTTTTGATACAATTCTTTTCACAGAAACGAGGTCGGATCACAACTTCGTTTCAGGCCGCGGGTAGTGCGTCACCCACACGGCTGGCGGCCATTTTGTCTTCCAGGCCGTGGAAATTCACGAGGCTCCGGTTTGGCCTCTGAAGGGAATCCAGACCTAATTTTTGGAACTTATGATAGCAGGCAGCTATACATACACACACATGTGCCCAGTTGGTGATTTCTTCATTTTCTTGGGTCTCCTACGTCGAGTGCAAGCAAGGGGGAGGGCTGACATGGCTGGGCCTGCACAGCCCATAGTTCTTCTTGCCTCAATTTTTGGAACAGTCAAGGGCTGGAGCCTTCTTCATTCTCTTCATCATCACGGAGGTGTGCTGCAGTGATTTGAATGCTTCTTCATCAGGTTGGAACCATCTTCATCCTCTTCATCATCACAGAGGTGTGTTGCAGTGACTTTAATGTGTTTCATCAGGCTGGAACCATCTCCATCCTCTTCATCATCACAGAGGTGTGTGGCAGTGACTCTTTGTCCTCCCTGGTGGTGTTTTGAGTCCGAGTTGCGGCCCCCATCTCCGACACTGGGGGTGCCTGTGCTATCGAGCTCATGAGTGGCACTGAGGATCAAGACAGTGCACCAGCAGCAGCAGCGGCAGCAGGACTGCAGGTGCAGCAGCCTCTGGGTGGGCAAGCAGGTCCTCCAGGTCCGCTACCTCCTGTGCAGCCAGCAGGTCTGCTACCTCCTGTGCAGCCAGTGGTGGTACCCGTTCTCCAGCAAATCCCTCCAGCCATGGCCCAACCTCGTGCACAGGCGGCCCTGCAGCCCATTCCGGAGTTTGATGTGTCGGGCCCACCGTCCAGCTTGGGGCCAGATGGAAGAGGTGGGTCGACCGCCTGGACATGTACTTTCGAGCTGCTCAAGTCACTGATAATGACTCCAGACTGGTGACCATGTTATATTCAGCAGGGCCCTCAGTTCAGGAAATTTTTGAGTCTCTTCCGCCGGGGGATGGGTCCTATGGTCAGGCAAAGGACGCCCTTCAAGCGCATTTTCTACCTCTAGCCAACGCGGACTATGAGCGCTTTGTGATGCTATCCGCCAAACAGAAGGAGGACGAGACTCTGGACACTTTTTATGGACGCCTGAGGCGCCTGTCGTTGGCCTGCGCGTGGGGTGATGCTGAAGATATGATCAGGACCATGCTCATACAGGCGTGTTCTTCAGGAAAGCTCAGACGACAAGTGCTAAGGGAGCCTGGAATCACACTCCCACGCATCCTTGAACTGGGTAGGTGCCATGAGGTGTCCGAGGCGAGGGCAGCGAGAATGGAGGCTGGGTCGCGCTCCATCAAAACCGAGGAGGTGTGTGCGATGTGGCGTGGTGGGTTGGGCACCAGAAGAACTGGCAGTGGCCCCTGACACAGAGCTGGGAGGGCTGGTGAGTCTTGCCAGAAGTGTGGCTACGACCTGCCCCACCCATTGGGAATGCCCTGTGGCTGGAAAAACCAGTGGACGGTGTGGGCTACCAGACCATTTCTCAACAGTGTGCACGGCGGCGATGCCTGTGCTGCGAGGCCCCACCCGGCCCATCTTCAATCGCCAGGGTCGACCGTCCAATGTCGCTCAAGTAGACCTGGGCGAAGAGGATGTTCAGGCAGAGGAGGCTAACGAAGATGAGGAAGAGAACATCTTTTTTGTCTCAAGTGTGGAGGTCCTGAAAGGAAAAAACCGGAGACAGCCACGATGTGTGGTGGAGGTAAACCATTCTCCAGTTCTGGTCCTGGTAGACATGGGGGCATCTGTCAACGTGATGGCCCATGGACACTATGACAGCATGGACTGGCCTCCCAAATTGGTTGCACCAAAGGCCCGCATCTTCGCGTTTGGCGGCGTTGACCCCATCCCATTAGACGGTGTCTTCGTGGCGAAGGTGGAGCATGATGGATCCCAAATCACTGCACGGTTCTATGTGACACCAGTGAGCAACAACACCTTGCTGAGTTGTGCAGCGGCTGAGGCCCTTGGCATCATCAGCTTTGCGTACTTCGTCTATCTAGAGGACATCAATGACTTGCTGGAGAAATATGCTGCACTATTCAAAGGGATTGGACAGATGGCTGGCGATCCGGTGAGGCTGCACATTGACGAATCCGTGCAGCCCATTGCCCTGAAACATCGCAGGGTACCGTTTCACCTTCGTGAACATGTCGACAAGGAGCTGGACAACTTGGTCAATCTTCACATCATAGAGAAGGTGGAGGGTCCAACTCCCTGGGTCTCACCAATCGTGGTTGCACGAAAACCCAAACAACCTGATGCCGTCTGGATCTGTGTGGACATGAGGTTGCCGAACAAAGCAATCAAAAGAGAAAGACACCTCACCCTGACGATAGATGACATCATTGCCGAGGTACAAGGCGCTCGCTTCTTTTCTAAGCTGGACCTCCGAGCGGGCTATCACCAGGTCGTCCTACACCCTGAGTCAAGGTACATTACTACCTTTACCACCCACCAAGGTCTGTACCGTTACAAAAGACTGAGCTTCGGGGTGTCCTCAGCAGCAGAGGTGTTTCAAAACATCATCAGGGGCGCCCTAGCAGATCTGGAGGGTGTCCTGAATATCAGCGATGACATCTTGGTGTTTGCCAGAACGGAGGTAGACCATCTGAGACGCCTGGGAAAGACGTTTGAGAGACTGCAGTCCCTGGGCCTCAGCGGCCGGGAAGCCCGAACCACAAGGACGTGTGCAGCTGAGTCCTTGGGGGAGTCAGGGCTTGCGGAGAGCGCTGGGGGGTGCCAGTAACCCCCAACAGTGACCAAGTCGCAGCAGGTTTGTCATTTTGCAGACTCACTACAAACTGTCGCACCTGCAGTTACATGTTTTCCTCAACTGTACGGCCCGCAGGCGACCTCTTGACACTTTCCGTCACCCTGTCTCTCTCACAGGTCATGG